>NC_087456.1:35525000-36150000 GCF_036321535.1 Camelus dromedarius
GCCTCCCACCGTTTGTTCAGCTCCTACAGCTCCTGGTGAGCTGACTGTTCTGTCGCCCCCGCGTGGGCGCGGAGGGAATGAGGCCCGAAGCCAGTTTCATAAAGTCGGGAGTTGGTGGCACCTGGTTCAAACCAACTCTCCTCCAGTTTACACACCGTTGGAATTTCCAATATTCCAAGAAGCAGCATCGAATACCTTTACTGTTTTGCCTTTCCGGTGCGACATGTTTGACCATTTCACATTTACAGAGAACGTCCACTGTAGTCGTGCTGGTGGGTTTGGCTCAGACCCACCCCGTGCCACACAGGGACCCACCTGCGACTGTAACTCAGCCTCAGAGGAGCAGCTGTGGGGTCCTGTTTACCGCCTTCGGGCCCCTCGAGAGACCTTGCATGAGTCTTGCCACAATCGAAGCTTCCACGTTTACTGAAGAAACAGACTCTCCCCGCCCATCAGTCTGGGCCCTGAGGTGTCCTACGGCTGGTTCAGAGCCCGGAACACACCAAATTGCACGATAAGACAAATCTGGAGCCTTTCCAAAACAGTGTCAGAAGTTCCACTGCAGCCAGGGCACTCTCCAGAGCCCTCCTGGCGTTTCCTGAATGTGACCCCCAACACCCCCAATCACACAAATTAAGGGAAACTTCCATTCACGTTGCCTACGCTCGTGGGGTCTGTCTGTGGACTGGGGGCCGTGACTCAAGGAAGCGCGCCAGCATCCTCACCTGCGCACTCGAAAGCGTACGCTGTTGCCTCCCCAAGTACCGTGTGGCTGTGGTAGACGGCACGGGTGGACGGGGGGAATTAGAAGATAATCTTCGGTTTCTTTTTTTGAACTTTTTTCCCTTTCACTGAGTGCTACTTCATTTCCCCTAAACTGTCATCACCACCTGCTGTCCAGACTTCTCCCAGTCTGCCTTCTCCTAGAGCACCCATGTGACCCTTCTATGTTATCCTATTTTCATTAAGTTTCTCGGCTACGTTGACAATAGAGGGACTGGGCCGTGTCTCACTTCTTCTTAAATCCCTCAGCGAGCCTGTCACAGAAGGGTAAATATGTACTCCCTGCCTCTTTTTTTTGTCTTGCAGTGATCTGTTCCCCAGTTAAGTCATCAGATCAGAAATAAATCCGGTAAGATGATGCTAACGTGTTCAAAATAACATTTTGAGATAAAGTCTAAGTAAGTGAGTCAGACCCTGGAGGACACAGAGGGAGACCATTCTGAGGTCACAGGCTCGTCCCAGGACTGGTCCCGATTAATCACGTAGGACACCTACACTGAGTACACTGAAGTTCCCAGTGTTGGCGCTCGTTTACTTAACTCCTCTTGGCTGCCATCTATCAACTTCTTCTGTCCTCCTCATTCACGGGGGACCGGGCCTCAGGCTCTCAGATTTCCTCTTTATCTCTGGTCCTGCCATCGCGCTAGTGTCGGTCGGTGTTCACAAGGGCAGTATATCCAACACTCTCGTCCCTTGGGTCACTGACCTCCGCAGCTCCGATGGCATCCACCTCCACTCCCCGGCAGCCCCACGCTCGTATCGCAGAGGTCAGGGCGGCGGACCACTGGAGTGGCAAAATGGACCCACACGCTCTCCAACTAGGATCTTCAGTTCTTCCAACACTGTCACAATACCTCCTCCTCCACATTTTTGATCTTTCCAATTCTTTGGCTCCTCCAATTTCTCCTTCTCTACCAACCCTTCTCATTTTTCACTCCCTTTCCACCCATACTTCCTTTCCAGCTAGCGTCCGTGTTTCATGACTTCGCACAGCATCTGGTCAATATCCCCAATTTTCTCGCCCTTTGTATATTAAAAAGGTCAATTTCTATTTTCAACTTACCGAGGGGAAATCTGTTGAAGAATGAACGTTATCAACACCAGAACTGGACCTTCTAAATTCCATATTATTAAACAAGCCCAGAAGATACACTGTATTATAAATCCTACAATGTCTCTAGGAAAACACACGTGCCAGTAGCAAGCACTTCTAGTTACACAGTGCTTGGCACCTCTCAGAGCTCTTTCAAACCCACCGCTATCCTTGATATTTACAATAACACAACAAGGAAGGCGGTGTGAGTGTTATTCCTTTATGGCGAAACTGAGATCCAGAAAAGTGTGTGATGGTGGAAACTCCTAAAGCAACGGAGGAACGGCACCATGTCTCACTCCAGCACCTACAAGTGTGACAACTGTGAAAACGTTCAAAGTTCAGTATCTCAGACATTCAAGTAAGCGACTGGACCACATTGAGACATCTATCAAGGCCTGAAACCTGTATCCTACAGGAGAGGGTCCAGAGATGTCCTGTGTCACACATTTATATATAAATTGCTTTCGTTACAAAATTAGCTCTTGGTAGTCATTTTGTTTATTTGTCAGGGGCGGTCTGAATCCTGGGTGGTAAAAATTGGGATGAGACAAAAATGAAAGGTATCTGAGCAGGACGTTTCTCCGGCATTCTGAATTTACAACTAGCAAACATGGGCTGTGTGGTCAGCTCTTAGGCATTTGGGCCAAACATACTAAAAAGGGTGCCTCGTTTTTTTTTTTTTTTTTTTGGACTCTAATAGACAAACCTTTTCATGAACTTAGATTTTTAGCTTTAAGTGACTCAGATACTTTTAATTTTTCTTGGTTTATTATCCTCTCTTGAGTGTGATGACTGCACTTCCTACAAGTATGTAAAAGTCAAACATTCAGACCTCCAGGATTTCCCAAATATGCACGTGGCTCATGTGGAACAAAGGCAAAATCTCACAATTGTGGTTTTTCCGTGTTTGTGTGGCTGTCTTGTCATCAAAGAGAAAAGGGAAGTAGATTGATCTACTGTTGTCTTACATGTCCCGATTTCCGATGCCTTAGCTAACGAGACGCAAGGCACCTTTCCTGCTTTCTTCCAATCACAGGGAGACAGCTACATAGACGGCACACAATCTATGAACAGAAACTCTAATTTTAGAATTAAATTCACCAAAACAAATTATTATTATAATCGCATCTCAGATTAAAATAACAAAATTATATTTATTTAAAAAGATAATTATTTTATTAGAGTTTTCGTTTCACATTTCACAGACTTTGAGTGTTTATATCTAGGTACCAAAGAGCATTAATGTTCATGTGAAGAGGGGAGGGTATAGCTCAGTGGTAGAGCACATGCTTAGCATGCATGAGATCCTGGGTTCAATCCCCAGTACCACCTCTAAAAATAAATAATAAAAACTAATTACCTTCCCCTGCAAAAATAAATTAATAATAATAATAATAATAATAATAATAATAATTTTCATGTGAAATATCCAGGACTTTGTTATAATGTAGATACTCATTTTCATATTCTTTTTCATTATAGGTTATTACAAGATATTGAATATAGTTCCCTGTGCTATACAGAATAAATTTGTCTATTTTTATATATAGTGGTTAACATTTGGAATCTCAAACTCCCAAATTTATCCTTCCCACCCCCTTTCCCCAGTAACTGTAAGATTGTTTGCTATGTCTGCGAGTCTGTTTCTTCTGTAGACGAGTTTGTTAGTGTCCTCAAAATGAATATATGGCTATATATGCATGAGTGAGACATTGTGCTGTGCACCAGAAACTGACACATTGTCACTGACTTTACTTCAATAAAAAAAAAATTAAAAATTTAATTTAATTTTAAAAAAACTAAAACAACCTGCAGATACTGATTCTGCAGGTTGCAGGCATGTTTAGCTGTGGCGCATCCCTCTAACAGTGTCCCAGGTAATGCTGCCTTGCTGGTCTGCTGGGCACACGTGCATTAGCGGGGCTCCAGGAACTGTTTAGAAGCCTCAAATTAGGACAGGAGATAGAAGCCAAGTCAGTAGGGCTTCCTGACCATCTGCAGTGAGAGGGACAGAGGGTCTCTCACCCCCTGTTTTCCTTTCTCTCCTCTATCGTCAGTTCTCACCCTCACCCACCAGTCCTGTCTTATCTTGCTGGCATCGGACAGCATGTGTTATCTCAGGAAGGCACCAAACTCCAGGCGATGCCTTCCAGAAGGGCCACAGACATCCACCTGAGATCCTCAGCCACAACCGAGGAAAACAGATTCTATAAAAATGCAGTTGCACCCTCATCAAAGTGCAGCCACCTTATTTACCTCGTCAAGGTATTGCATTTATCTCTCATCCACAAGTTTAACTCTGGAATGCTTATACAGAGCTCTTGGATTGAGGGGTTCAAAACATATAACTAATTTTTTTCTCTGGTTTTTGTTTGTTTGTTTGTTTGTTTGTTTGTTTGTATGCCAAAATGAATTTGAAAATAGCCTACTGGTTTTCTGAAAAGTTTGCCTGGCGTTCTGCTGCTCTGGTTTTGTTAAAGAACATTTCCCAGTAGCTTTGTCCTACCAGACGGCACCCGGGTGCGCAAGTGTAACTAGGGGAGGCTTTATCTGTTGGGTGTCCAGTGGGGAGCGTTTTAGGGGCGACGACTTAGAGAGGAAGCATTTCGATAAAAGGTGAGATTGTTTTATGATCTTCAAATACCACCTTTAAGTGACTGCCTACTGCGTCCTGGTTTGGGCGTTTACGTGTCTTCTGACATCACACCGGCGACAAACTTGAGCTGCTCTGCCTTCCTTGATACCGAATGAATATCCGTGTAATTGGAACAGAGCGACGTGTCAGGTTGAAGTGTTTTAACCCTATTTGCGGAGTTGTAAGTATTTATATAAACTTCTGCTGAATGTTCTTTTAGTCTTCCTGAGTCCTCTTTTGGCAAAGATTTCTTTTCTGTTATTTTTTGTTTATTTTCAAAAATATCACTCAGGTTATGATAAGGACTTACTTGACACTTAACTGAATGAAAGCAAGTGTCTTACCGGCAGTTAGCTTTAAGAAATTACCGTATGGAGCCTGGAAAATAAAATAGAAAAGGTACAAGGAATACAAGTTCACAGCACAACTCCAGCCTCTGAACCTGGGTAAGGACACGGCTTTCACAGACACCCCAAATTACCTGGCGAGGTCTTCAATTATGGAAATTGTTAGGCCTTCCAGACATCACATTATGTTTGAGCTGCATCTATATATTCAGTTCAAGGTATCTACTTCCAGCTCCTGGGTGGCCTAAAATTGAGATAATTAATTAAACCCTTTGAAAAGTATCTGCCAACCACATTTTGTCTTGGATGAAAGACTTTATTTCGTGCTTTCCTTAAAGAAAGTTAATACCCAAAGTCTGCATATTACCACTGTCTTGAATTAGAACTTCCCAGACCTGAACATTGGCCGTTCACATGCAATCTCCTTTAATAACTTATGAAAATTTAAATTAAATTGGATTAATAATTTATGTAGAAAGTTCTACCAAGGAAGTTCAACATTTTTAAGTTTTAGAATAATCAGCGAAAAATATCCGTTAGAAGAATGGGGGGTTGGAGTCACTCTTTTGAAGATTGTTTTAAAAGACATTAAAAACAAGGGGCAAAGCTCCCACCTAGTGAGTTGTTTCAGAGTAACACATAATGGGAACAGTACACTTTTTGACGTTTTAGAATTTTTTTGGAAGTTTAAAAGAAGGTGAAGTCATTCTGCCCCTTCCCCAAACAGATGATTTTTTCCCACGTGTATGGGGGCGAGGTGGGAGGGGACTAGCCACATTAGTTGACTGCTTTAGTGGACGGATGATTGTTATGCTGGAAATTTTCAGTTGAAGCTTTAGGTCTTTAGCTGAGGATCTCAGTGATGGGCTTGGGGAACGGAAAGCAAATGTCAAAAATATGCTTCTCGGTGGGGACTGAAATGATCATACAGTGGGCACTTGAGCTAAAGCGACTGCAGCACCGGTCCTTTGGTTGACAGCTGCTAAGTCAAATAAAAGTCCACTGGCTCAACCTGGCTAAGGGGTCTGGAAGGGCACCGAGGCGTGGACGGTCATGCAGGAAGGTATTTCTTTTCCTTTAGTAGCCGAAAGTAGACAAGAATCTAGTGGATGCCCCTCGGCTGGTTTTCCCACACTTCTGGAAAGTTCTGATCACACGCTTGCCCCAGAGCAGTCGTGTTCCACTTACCCATCTCACGATGTACTGGTCCAGGTATGGACGTGATCCAAACCCACTGAATCACAGTCCTTTTCTTAGGAATTTGAAGTTGTGATTAAGAGATGTCAGATTCGGTCTATAGATGAGGAAGGAAAGTCCATTTTCAGCAAGAATATAGACTAGAGAATAAAGAAATTCGATCTTCAGCAAGAACAGAGACTCGTGACACAGAGCCTGCAGTGTGGATAGTGGGCTTCTTGAGTTTCCTGCGAAGCCGTCGTCTGCTTCGGTCTTAGTGCTGAGTTCTGCTCTGGCCATTGGGTTTCCTGACATCTTTCCTTCAGTCCCAAGACCTTTGTTCTCTGGACTAAGATCTGACACAGACTGACCATTGAAACACATTCCCATTCTAGGCAGGTTTGGTGCAATTTCTCTTCATGTCAGATCGATATAAACAAGCCTGACTTTCCCTCTGATATATTTAACAAATTGCATTTTAATAAAAAAAGACACATCCCTTTTACTGGAGCTTCCAAGAGCAAATGAGAAGTTGTCTTAATGTTCGCCTGGGACACTGTGTGAGGCCTCACTGTTTCCTCTGTTCATAACGTGCCTCGTAAGGTGGAACCAGTCAGCTCACCAATATTTATTGAGAATGTGCTGTTTTCCAGCCCTATCATCAGTTGGGAAAATAAAAGTGAGAATAATGCCTTTTCTTACCTCACAGGAAGAGATGATAAGTTATAAAGTCATCAAAATGCATCTGAAATAATAAATTTGCAGGCTCCTTTTAATGTATTGAATTATATATAATCTACTATAATATAATCTAAAAATAAGAAGCATAGAAAAGAAAACAGTTTTGACATTAAGGGAGTTAAAGTCCAGGAAACATTAATATTAACAGTAGAAGAACTTTCGGGAACACTGCTCTCCAAGTATCTCTTATGACTATTTCCTTTTGGTTTTTTGATGTTTTCTGGTGCCTATAAATGGTATGATTTTTATTAAGTTCCTTGTGGGAGCTTCTTATCAATGATTTAAGCTCATCGACATCACTTCCCACCCAATGATCCTCTCCTTGAAATAGACTCAAATCAACTCCCGCAGGAGGGAGGGCGCGAGGGAGGGAGGGCAACTCTGATGGCAGCACTATTTCACCTGATTCTGACTTCCCACCCTAACTTAGAGGGTTGCCAAAATAGTCAGGGTTTTACAAGTAATCAGATACCGCTTTTCTCATTTGCTTTCGTTCATGAAAGCAAAAGTGAGATCAAACTTTTCATCCTCCAAAGAGTTTCAATCACAGGGGCTTTTCTTTCCCCTTCTGCCCCCTGCTCCCTAAAGCCACAGCCCTGGCAGCTCTGACTGGTTCCAGATTGCTGGAACCTTGATCTCTTCAGATCCTTGCTATGAAATTCATCTGGATCTCTGCCTCTCAACTTTCCCGTCCATCCACTCCTGTTCCTCCTGTGCACCGCAGTTTTGGGGGAGTAGAAATCTGCCAAGACCCCTCTCTAGTCATGAGTGGAAGTGAGGCTATCAGCAAGCACTCTGTAAGGACACACTGTCTAGCTGCAACGCCTCTGCTGAATGTATTTGAGCTGCCCTTTCATGCCGTTTTCCAGAATATTAGGGCATCTAATTAAATTATGCATGCTGTCTTGACCAAATAAGGCGTTTGCTTCATTTTAATGGGGAGCGACATTTATTTTCTTCTCCTAAAAGACATCCACAGAGCTCTCATTGGAATAAAGATTAATTTTATCTTTAATATGGCAACTATCTAGACATAACTGTGTAATTTTTTTTCAGATGTGTCCTCTTAATTTGAAGAGGCAGATTTTCCTTACCTGCCTCTTTCAATTAACAATTGATTTGATAACTAACTTCAACTTTTCATCTGGGTTTTACAGCATATGTTCTCGTCATATCTCCAATCTGCGAACTGAACGTATCATTTGAATGTGCAATTTAGAATCAACATAATTATTTTAAATGTGTTCTTTCGACGTTTCAGATGACTATTGAAATTTATACAATGGGGTCAAATTGCAATTTGCAAACTTTTGTGCATATTGAAAGTGATTTCTTTGGCAGTGATATGTTTTTCTACAGATGATGATGATGGCGGCTGTCCTCTGCTGGTCTGAATTTAATTTTAGTCATTTTTATTCATGATATTCTAAGCCATGGCATAGGAAGGAATACATAACTTCCAAAAGTGCTGAATGCTCTCTGGGATGCAGTTTATCCTACTGTTAAATACTATACATCATAAGCAAACAATTCATGTAGAAAAATGTGCCTGTTCTTCGCAGGGAGGTAAATAGATAAGCTGCCCAAGATACAAGGAAATAGAGCATGGATAATGCAGGTTGGAGATACTCTCTTGCTTAAGGGATGCATTAAATCAATATTCTGCAAAGTCTTTTTCTTGTTATGTTATTTACTGGGATGCTGTCACGGGTTCCCATTAAATTGTCTATTTCAGAAGAAACACTTTTTCTCAGTTCCCAATTTCATTTGATTAGTATTCTTTAAGCTCTTTCATTATATATGCAAATTATCAACCATTTCCATTATGTCACTCTTCTGCTCAAAGACCTTCAGTGGTTCCCTATCCCTTGTCACACCACATGGAACCATTTTTGTCTGATTTTCAAAATCTGCGGTCCCTGTGTCTTTCCCTAACTCTGCAACGTGACTCCCTAATGTTAACCTGTAAGCTCCCTAAAGCAGCCAGGGCTGCTTCCCACGTCATATGAACATCATGCTGGTCTCATCCTCCGTAACTTCATCCTCTTCCTCTTCCTCCTCCTTCTTGTGGGTGTGCGTGTGAGTGTGTGTACAGTGCCTTTTCTCCTCACCCCTTTCTTTGATCTGTAAAAGCTGAAGACCCTTCTCTCTAAAGCCTTCTCTCACTCCTTCAAAGATAATTGAGTGTCATCTTTAAAAATTCCTGCACACAGAGGCACACATACTCTATAACCTCATAATGTCGCTTTTATTGTATTTTTATTCTAATAGCCATTACCACCGATCAGGAGTGTTACGATGTCTAGTCACTGGGGGTAACTGGATGCAGCGTGGTAAATATGCGTCCTCTCTCACAAATATGCCAGAATCAGGAAACTAACTGGATCCAAAACCCACTCCTCCTAACCCTGTGAAGCTGCCTGTATCATGTGAGTGATTTCTCCACGGTTAAATGCTATGTTTTGCGGGAAGGAGTCTGCACCTGTTCTCTGCTTCCTCAAAACTCTGTGATTCCTGACAATGGTTTATGGTTCTTTATTTTTCAAGAAGGTGATAAAACACTGAGGACACACTTGGCATTCAGTAAAAACATTTCTGGCAGGAATATACTAATTTAAGACATGCTTTTAGAGAAGTCTGGCAAATCAACTTGATGTGTGTCTATTGGAACTTACAAAGAAATACCGAATTGGTGACATCTGTCATAAAATCTTCAGGTAAGATCTAAAAAAATATCCAACACAAGACGGGTGTGGAAAAATACTTGTTCATGAGTAAATAACCCAACTTTGAAAACTGAATGGGGCGTTGTACTATACTTAAGAAAGAAAAAGACTAGGCATTTTGTATATATCAAATCTTAAAATGACAGATGCATAAGCTAAATCCAAAGTTAATTACAATAGTCCATAAATATTAATAAGATAGATATTTTGTATCTTTGTTTTCCCCACTCCTGAATGTTCAGTGAATGCTTTGAGATATTGGATAACTTTGTTCAAACCCCTGAAAAATAGTTGAAAACACTTAGGTTATCCTGGAAAATATTTTAACAAATATTTAGTTTCGGCTTTTTTTTTCCAAGGTGATAGGTGATACACTGGCCTTATTTTGAGTTCTAATCCCTGGAACCTGTGAATACCACCTTAAATGGTAAACGACGGGATTAATCTTGAGATTATCCAGGCGGGTGCAATGTAAGTACATGCGTCCCCATGAGAGAGAGGCCCCGGGAAGTCTGACCCAGGCAGAAGGAGAAACACACACACACACACACACACACACACCCCACACACACAGAGACAGACACACACACACACACAGAAGTTAAGGTGATGTGGAGACGGAGCAAAAATCGGAGTGATGCGGCCACAAGCCAAAGAACGTCAGACGCCACCAGAGGCTGAAAGAGGCAGGAACAGACAGGCGACTCAAGCCCCTGGAGGGAGTGTGGTCCTGGCTGACACCCTGAGGTTGGCCTCGTGACCCTGACTTTGGACTTCTGGCCTCTGGAACTATGGCAGAATGCCTTGCCGTAAGTCGCTAAGTTTGTGGTAGCTTGTTACAGCAGTCATAAGAAGCTAATGTAAGTGACTGACTTCTCTTAAGATTAAGCTCAGCGGTGCTAAGGCAACATTAGAACAAGTTAAACAAGACGGAAGCACTGCACTGTGTTCCATCATTTATCTAAATCACTCATACATTCTTGCACATAATTTTTAACTTTGGTGCACAACATCATTTGTATTTTTATGTAATATTCTTATATATTGGAGATACAAAATATTGATTTTAAAACTGAGAATTAGTTTATCAATCAGATTGGGATCAACTGTAGAGTTTAACAAAACAGGTGTTTGCAGAAATAGCCCCAAGGGTGAATCAGCCCTGCCACAAGGTGTATTGCTATGCAGATACGTGCTTTTTATAAAATCCGATGATGAGGCGAAGAATTTTTTAATGAGGATCATAGGGAAGCTTTGATTACAAACCACAGATGCAGGATGTTTTTTAAAAATGGGATGTTCTCAGTGGAGTGCTGGGAAAGGTTCGGCTCTGGGAGGGGCTGAGGGGGAGGCAGGAAAGAGTCCTGATTTTAGAAAATTTGTTGATTTCCATGATGTAAAAACACTGAGCGTGGCTGGTGTGACGTCACTGAACACATGGGTAGATGTTGAAATTGGCTCTTGCAAATCTGTCCAGCTGGGTTTTAATTCCAACCACTAGGTATTTCTCACTTCTACGCTGGATTTCAAAACAGATGTCCCGGCCACGCGCTGGCTGTGGTCGCTTATACTCAGAGTTTATCTTCCCACACTGTTACCTGTTTTTATGAGTAATTATCTGCATGCGGCAAAAAACGCCCAGAAGCACGTATGACCAATAAAGCTTTGCAGAGAGACTTAAATGTCAACACAACCCCAAAACTAGACTTTACATTCGTACTTTAATTTTTTTTTCTGAAAAGACACCACAGAGGGAGGTGACTAGTTTTAGGCAGGTTTAGAGGCGGCTTCAAGTAAGTGGTAAGTTTGAGTTATGTCTTCAGAATAAAAAACTCCAAGGAACGTAGAGGAAAGATTATAACATGTGATACGGGGCGTGAAGGGGCAGGGAGCTTTGAGTGGAAAATGAGACGTCCAAATCAAACGTATTGATCATTCTAGGGAAACTGCCCCCGCGGCGGCGCGGGGCTGAGCCGCGGGGGCCGCTCTGCGTCAGGGCGGGCGGTTCCCAGCGCGCTGCAGCCGTGGCGGGGTTGCCCTGGGAGACCGCGTCCCCTTTGCTCCCTGGAAAGCCCCAGGTCTGACTGGAGCCCCGAGTCAGAGACTTCCCAGGACCGAGGCAGGCTTCCCCATGTCATGTTTTACATGTTGACCAAATGGCCCCCAGAACTGGTTTAAAATAAAACGTTAACACGAAGGAGGCGGAGTGCGCCTCTGAGCTGAGTAGACACCCCCTACCGGCTGCACAGCAGCCCAGGGAAGTTGGCTTTTGCGTGACGGGTACATTTCCCCAACCGGTTGAATTCCTCTTCTTCGTGTGATAAGTAAATGCAACCATGGTGGGTGGGTGTCACTGCAGGAATGACAAGCAGCGGTTCCTTGGGACACAGTGGTGTAGGAGATGAGGGAACAGAGGGGACAGAGCAGATTTACCAGGCTGACCATCAGTGGATTGGGAAGATGGAGAAGGGGAGGGAGTCCCCGGCTTTGCTTCCGTAGGGGAGAGAGCAGAGGGAATTCTTTGCTGGAGGAAAGAGGTGGGCGAGGATAACCAAAGAGTGGGAAGGGCATTTGGGAAGCTCTCACGTGAGCTGAGAGTGGTAGGAAGAGCTTCCACGTGCCAACACAGGATGCGGGAGCCCTTCTGGAGAAGACGAGGGACTCGGGGGCAGAACAGCAGGAGGGGCTGAACCTTTCAGGAAGCCCCTCGCTCCTTCTCAGGCGAAGTCCCGTGTGCACGTATCTAAGAGGAAGAAAGCGTGCCCCTCGAGGGGGCCAGGCTTCCTCACAAGGGAGGGCTGAGGTCCACCCTGCAGTTACGCAGAAGTCCACCCGCACAGGCCTCCCCGTCCCCCCGCGATGCAGAAGGCGCAGATGTCCTGAGGGAGGGAGCGGGCCATGCGTAGGAGCAGAAGTCCTTCCGTCAAGCAGAGGTGTCCCCCCCACCCCCCGGGGCTGTGACGGCGCCGACATCGCCATCCCGCTGGGGCTCCATGAGGCGGGTCCGCCATGCTCAGACTCAGGATTCCCACCGATGTCTTCCAGCAAAATCCGTGCGTTTCTGACAGCAAAGGAACACGCATCCAAACAGTGCCCAATAACACGGTTTCTCTCACTCTTCTTCTGACTTCTGTGATTTCAGTTGAGCAGTTTATATGATTCCATTTTCCGTCCTGTCTTAGAATATCAGTTACACTTCTTAAGACAAGTTTTAGTGACTGCCTTAGCGTTTGCAGTAGACAGTTGCAGCTAACCCCAGCAGCGCTTTGTAACAGCAAAATCGTTCCTTCCCCCAGCCCTCCGTGCCATTGCTGTCATCCACTTCACACACACGCGCTTACGTAAGCACCGAGATACACGTGGTGTATGTGTGCGCACATAAACGTACGTAACCAAAAGCATGGCTGCTGTTGTGCTCTGAGCAAACTATCTGCGATGTTACACAAAAACAAGACAAGTAAGTTTTATTTTACCTTCAATTATTCCTTCTTACGTGCTCTTCCTTTCTTTCTGTAGATCCAACTTTCTGACCTGTATTATTTCCTTTCCCTCTAAAACACTTCATTGAACATTTCCTGCAAGCCACGTCTACTGGCAACCATTTTTTTTTTCCAATTTTTGTTTGTCTGAGAAAGTCTTTATTTCCCCTCCAGTTTTGAAGGCTAATTTCACGGGGTCCAGAATTCTAAGCTGGTGCTCTTGTTCTCTCAGAACTTTCTCTATGTCACCCGCTCCTTCCCTCCGTGCGTGGTGTCTGAGCCACTGGATGTGACTCTCACCTTTGTGCCTCTGTGGGTAAGGCGATCTTCCCCCTCTGGCTTCTTTCATATTTTTTCTCTATCTTTGATTTTCTGTTACTTAAGTGTGATATGCCGGCGTGTAGCGTGTTTGTCTGTGTTTTGCATTTATCCTGCTTGGGGTTCCCTGAGCTTCCTGAGTCTGAGGCTTGGTGTCTGATATTCACTTTGGAAGACGACTGGTCGCTACTGTTCCAAATCTTTCCTTCTCTCCTCCTTTTGCTTAGGGTTTGGTATCCCCACTATGCTTACGTCCTACTGTTTGTAGTTGTCCACAGGCTTTGGATATCCTGACTTCGTTTGTTTGTTTGCTTGCTTGCTTTATTTTGTTTTTATTCTTGTCCTCTTTGTTTTCAGTTTTTGAGGACTCTGTTCTAGCTCAGGGAGTCTTTCCTGACCTGAGACCAGTCTGCCATGAGTCCACTGAGGTGGCCTTCATTTCGATGACAAGAGTTTTGGTCTCTAGCCTTCCTTTGTGTTTCTTTCTTAGAATTCCCCTCTCTCTGTTCATGCTGACTGTCTGTTCTTGCAGGCCATTTACTTTATCCATTAGCCCCCTTGGCATATGAATCATAGTTGTTTTAAACCCCTAGTCTGATCATTCCAACATCCCCAACTCATCTGATTCTGTTGCTTGCTTTGTTTCTTCAAATTGTGTTTTCTTTTTTTAAATTATGGTGTGCCTTTTTATTTTTTCTTGATAGCAAGACATAATATAAACAGTAAAAGGAGCTGCTGTAAGTCGGCTCTAGACGAGCTGTGAAGGGGAAGGGAAGCTTTCTGTGGTCCAATGGTTGTAAAAAAAAAAAAAAAAAAAAACGGGACATGAGGGGATGATCATGTCCCAGACCTCTGGTGAGGCCATGAGAGAGGCCACCAAGTGAGGGCCCTTGGCTTTGCACGAGGAAAAATTAAAGGGCCAGCCACAGTGGAGTGAAAGCAAGTCTATTCACAGAGATGCGCATTCCACAGACAGAACGCGGTCAGGCTCAGAAGGCCAAGTGGCCTGCAGGCCGTGGGGCTGCTGGTTCTCATGGCTGGGTAATCTCATATGCTAAAGAGCGGGAGGATTTTTCCAACCATTTTGGGGAAGGGGTGGGGATTCCCAGGTGTTGGGCCACCACCCACTTTTTGGCCTTTTCTGGTCAGCCTGGGAATGGTCATCGTGCCTGCAGAAGTGCCATTCAGCAGCTGGTGTGCTATGGTGAGCGACAGTGAGGGTCCAGGTCTGCTGGACATTGAGTCTTCTGCCATCTTGGGACTAGTTGGTTTTAACCAGTTTATGTTGAGTCCTCAACAGCTGTGTCATTCTTTTAAAGAGAGGTGATTATTTCCTTTCCCCAGGTCTGTTAGGCTGTGACAATACCCAGCAAGGGTAACCTCTGGTTAACTAGTTTTTCCAGAGGGCAGTCCTTGTTAAGAAGAATAGAGTGCTCTGATGTATTTCAAAATTGTACCTTCCACCTTCTCCCTGCTGGAAGCCTGGTGGATTCCTTCCCCCCATGACATGTCCTTGGGAACCTGGTCGACTTCCTGGAGGTAAACCTCACAATATTGTGCCCTACTCGCCATGACTGGGTCCCCCTGGAGTTCTTAACTCTGAGTGTTGTCTCCACTTAGCCTCCAGCAATCCGTTGGGTTCAAGGCATGTGTTCTATCCCAGCTCAGGGTTCCTGAAACCATTTTGGCTGCCAAGTCACTGCCCCTGTAGGCTGTGACTCCCTGCGTTCACCTGTCTCTCCCAACTTGCGGCAGCAGTTTGCCCTGAGTCCTCCCCTCTCTTGTGGACCCAAGAAGAGTTGTTTATTTTTCCATCTGTTCCATTTTTGAGTTGTTCCTGGGCTGGAGTGTCAACTTTCAAGCTCCTCACATGCAGAAACAGAAAACGGAAGTCCACACACAGCCATGGGGAGGGACACAGTGACCCAAAACTCACCCAGGATGTGAGTGTGAGGCCCGATCCAGCCTCTTCGGTCTACATGAGCCGTGACAAGTACCAGGGTACAGAAGACCTTGGTGGGGTCCCACGTGGTGGCACCCCCAGGTAAGGCTGTTCTGGGAAGCACTTCAGAAGTATTTGTAGGTCAAATCTATCACAGAAACAATCTGAAGGAGGAACACAAAGGAGACCCTGGGGACTCAATCAAGCTCATCCAAAAAGGATGGCAGGGGGATATCCTAACAAAGGAAAAGAGGAAGTGTTCAGAAGTACCTGGCTTTTAAAACATGAATTCAAAAAGTTGAAATTAACCTTCACCCCATAGACATCCCAGCTAGGAAACACCAAGAGAAATGAAGGGAAAATGAGGGTCCACTGCCCTGTCCACTCCATCCTCAGATCTGAAATCCAAACTTTAAAAGGTGGTGACACCCTTGCCTCCAGGGGAGGAGGCTCATGGCCCAGGTCAGGGTTCTGCCCAACTGGGACCATTTTTGTCTAAAACTCATAGTATTGCTCTAATTAGAAACATACTGTAATGCTCTCCAGTTGTTCGTGTTTAATTTTAGCTAAAATGACAGACGTGGGAGCAATTTGGCTGTAGATTTTCAGGGGTGATTTCGCTGAAACAGAATAGCTAAGCAAGTGTCCGCTCCTCACCCCATGCACGTTCCCCTGAAGAATACACTGAAGTTTTCATACATGGAAATCCCTCTTCAAGCAAAGTTCTTTGGGGTAACCAGCAGAATCTGTCAGGTGTCCTGTTCAGTGAGGACAGAGATCCTAGCACCAAGTTCCTGTGATCCTCCCAGGGTACCTAGCAGAGGACGGGGGACCTAATAACGATGGACCCAACTGGATTTCCACCTGTAATCAGAAATCTGTATCTTCTCTGATGAGAACTGGATGAATTTGTGGTCTAGTTGTTACCAAGTCTACTAAACTCAAGTTTATTTCCTATTTGCCTAGAAACTGAGCTGTCCATCAGCTGTCTGAGTGTTCCCCTTGCTATCTGGCTGTTTTCCGGGTGCCTCTATTCTAAGAAGACGCTTTATGCAGGTGCTTCGTGCACCTGGCTGGGACGCGTCACATCGGACGTTTCTAACAGTTTGGGCGTTGCAGCCTAACCCTTTATTTCCTTGTAAAGAATGTTCATAGCAAAATAATTTAGAAGTAAGCTTCCCACTTCTCGGTATTCTTTACATTGCTCTAAAATACAGCAAAGTCAGTGCTGAAAATAAAGTTATTTTTAAACTGCCAGTAAATATCTACTTATAATTGTTTTATTCACTTGAATATAGAACTCAGGGGAAAATATGAAATGTCAAAGATAATAAGAGGATTCTAATAGTGTTTTTAAATGCACAACATCCCTCTTACTGAGATATTTTTCAAATAATAGTTTACTTTAGACAGGTTACACTTGAAATACTCTATTCCACATATATTACCTTCCAAACCAAAATATTAATAATGCTTGGTTTCTGCTACCAAAATTGGATATATGTTTATATCAATATAGTTTAGGGTATGTCATTCGCTACTCAGATATTAGTAATTATCCAGGACAATATATGATTTTTATATTCAAAGTTTATGAATTCAGGTTGTCTAATAATTTGCATGAGACCATGGTTCTCCAGCAATACTAATACCAGTAACATCAATTTTTATGTAGACTTATGTATAGGTGGGTGGAAAACCGAAAACCATGCTTCAGCCATTTTCAAATAATTATGTATTTCCCAACTGTAGATTTCTATACATTGAATATAGTTTTGAATATGAAAAGGTTTTTTTTTAATGTCAATTTAACGTCAAAAATTTCTTTTTCTAGGTATTCTCATGACTTGGTGTCTATAGCTAACTGGGTGGACGCTACTGAAGTACCTGTGTTAAATTATCTCGGGAAAAAAGTGAGCGTGTTCATGCTTCGTAACGTGTGGTCACGTGATCACTTTAGTACAGCTTTCAGTTTGCCCAAGAGCCCTGCTCTGGTTTTGCCCATAATTGGATCTCCTCCAGTTAATATACGACCCCTTTTAGCCTTGTAATATCTGTTCCATAATGAGCAGGAGGAAGGGAACAAAAAACCACAGTTGAAACTCTAACACTTAGAAACTGCAGCAAGAAGTTGAGGTGGCTAAATGAAACATGCAGCGCGACTGGCCAGCGGTGGGGAACACTCCCTGCGAGCCTGCACTCCCAGTGGGTGGGGCACCTCCACCTTCTGCAACCCCGTAAGAAAGGAAGTCTCAGGTTTTCACTGTGTGGAGGATACAAAAGGGCCTTACATTACAGACTAATATGTATTCCATAGTCTTTCCCCTCTTCCTCTGTCACTGGTATACAGTTGAGGCCACGCAAATATGGATTAATTTAAACTACTTGAAAATCTGGTTATGCATTTTACGCATTTTGCAAAATCAGACATTTGTTTCTGGAGAGAAAACTGTATAGTGACAGAACCAGCTTCACGTGGAAGGCTCCCACATGCTCATGTGGTTTTTAAGCAGGACAAATTCCGATTAGCAAAACATCTTATAAAATAATAGAAAGAGAGATCGGAAATTTTAAATTTCAGCTGGGCAGAAGGCACTTTGACAGTGATTCTGATGAGAGGTTTGGTTTGTAGGTTTTTGTGTGTTTGGCGTGCTTTCAGAGTTTCACCCATTTAGGCTTATCTTCAGTCTGGAAAGGGCTGACGAATATCATTAAAGGAGAATTGGAGCTCACACTGCATTAGGACAAAAATAAGGAATTTCTTCCTGCTTTAAAATGAATTCAATTTTCATGATCAGAAGACTTTTACATGAAAACACTAAGATAACTTTCAAATGTGACTCCAGAAACTTTGGGAAAATTTAGAAAGTGGAAATGTTTTCATACAAATTAAGACACATCATTGTACCAATTTCCATGAAGGGTAAATAATGAAAAGATTCTGGAAAGCACAGGCTTGCAAACTTGGTGTGAATTCCTGGTAAGAGCCAAGAATGAACGCCCAGAAGAGGCTGAACAGGCTGATGATGAATCACACGAAGAATGATTGAAAAAGAGCATGAAAACAGGTTAAGGTAGAAAAGTTGGCCAATAGGAAGCAGAGGAGGTTGGAGCTGTTCTCCAAGGCAGTCACGTGGGAGGAGGGGCCCCACGTGGCTCCAGAGGACAGTGTGGACCACATCAAAACAAAGCAACAACAAAAGCCAAACAGGCAAACAAAACAACACAAAAAACCAAAGGATAGATGTTCTAGTACTTTGAGCACCTTGTAAGTGTAACGGGCTGTGGACGTAATGAGCACCCAGTCCCCTGGAGTTCAAGGAAGCCGAAGTTGGATAAATGCAACTATGTTTTAAAATAATAACAAAAACGACCTGCAAAGCTTCCTGCCTTGTGTCAGATGAAGGAGGCATCTTCCAAAGTTACTTTTATTTGAACTCCTGTCCATTTCTTCTTTGTCTGTAAAACACTTCCTGTCTTCCCATTTTAAACCATATATAATTTGTTCTTTAAACCTTTATTTATAGGAATTTAGCTTTAATGGTGAGATGTTTCAGTGTATTAAGTCTAGATTATGACTTCGCAGGTAAGGGAGAAATAGTTGGGCTTTTAAATCTTCACAAATAACGCCTCCAGAAGAACGGTTGGTCTTGTTGGGTTTTGTTCAGTCACTGGCGAGTCATGTAGAGGTTCCTGTTGCTTTGCACAAACTGGGAGCAAAGGAATTGATAGCACTTTTGTATTTTCTTATTTCTTATTTTCTTTCTTAAAATAGTAAATAACATTATTTTCTTCCCTGAAAACACACAAAAAACATAAAAAATGTGAGAATTGAAATAACTATAAGGGAATTTTTGTGCCGGGGCTTGAAGCTGTTTAGGTGGTACGGATAGTCTCCAGAAGGAAAAACTAAACGTATCTGTGTGTTCACAAGCTCACGGGATGCCTGGCCACATGGGTGAAATTTCAAAGCTGGTTGCTCGTGGCCCCTTCCCCTCTGGATTAATCGCAGCTCCGAATACATCGCGAGTCCCCTGAGGGCGCGCGCCGCCCGCCGGGGAAGCCCCGCGGCGTTGGCTTGCCCGGGCGTCAGGGCAGCAGGCACGCGGGCGCACCCCCCTTCGGCGGGCAGTGGCGGGAAGCCCCCGGGCAAGCAGGTAAATGAATTAGTGAGTCACTGTCACGGCGAAGCAGGATGCAGTGGAAGGTTATGAGAGAAACGGGCAAACTCTAGGCCATTTCTGATAATGCTATGAAAAGTACCTCCTGGTTTTTCTTTTGGTGGGTCTCGAGGTAAAGGAGGGGTTGGAACTGACGGCCGGACAGCCAGGCTTGGGTTGGTGTATTTTCTGAAACTGAAAATTCCAGGAGGAAGACGTTGGTGCTGTTTCAGTGGCGGCGGGGGGAGAGGGAGCTCAAATATAAATGTGAATTTTTAGATGCTTATGAGGCATTTATGAGGCCAGCTCAAGTGAGAGCCGTGAGTCTGGCACACAGAAGAGCTACCTTGGCTGGAGAACGCAGACTGAGAAACCTCTGTACTGCTGTTGTGTTTAAAGATTCAGAAAAGTCTAAGACCATCTCGGAGAGCCGAGAGCGCGAGAGAAATGGAGGCTGAGCCGCTCGCGGGGAGACAGACGAGGTTAATGCTTTTTTCCTAAAGGTTGTTGATCAGAGAAAGGGACGTAACATTTGCCCAAGCATTTGATGACAAAGAGGCAAACCTCTTCCCCAGAAGCTTCTGAATGGACCCAGGAGAACAAGAGCATCTAAGCCTGGCCGGACAGGACAGGTTAAAACACCACATGAGACCACTTCTATGTGGAATCTAAAAAAATGACACAAATGGACTTATTTTCAAAACAAAGATAGACTTTTGGAGGTAGAAAACAAACTTACGGTTACCAAAGGGGAAGCAGGGAAGGATAAATTAGGAGTTTGGGGTTAGTAGATGCAGACCACTCTACATAACACAGACA
The DNA here is from genome assembly GCF_036321535.1 of Camelus dromedarius. NCBI lineage: Eukaryota > Metazoa > Chordata > Mammalia > Artiodactyla > Camelidae > Camelus > Camelus dromedarius. The sequence continues at coordinate 35,545,223 of NC_087456.1, forward strand.
AGCAAGGTCCTACCACAGAGCACAGCTCGTCAGTAGCCTGCAACCACCTGCCATGGAGAAGAATGTGGAAAAGAACATACATGTAAATGCGTGCCCGACTCACCCTGCCGCACACCAGACACTAACGCAACGTCATAAATAAACTACACTTCAATTAAAAAGAAGAGCTAAGAAGGCTAGATTGCAATGAAATACTGCCCGTGGGGTGGGCTTGGCAACCAGGAGACACCGTGTCAGCCCCTGAGAGTGAGAAATTCCAGTCTTGGAGGCACATGCATCCACCCACACACACATGCACCCCACACACACACCCCCACCCACACACCCCACACACCCACCCACACACACACACACAGAGGAGCAGCACGACACGTCAGGGTCAGGCATATGGAACAGAAGTCGGGAATCCATTGCAATTGCTGAAGCCTCGTAAGAAACTGTCCCTTTGTTGGGCCTGTGCGGCCACAGAAGAAGAGGGGAATCACACGGTGAGGACTCCCCCGTCCGGGTAGGAAGTCTCCGTGCCCAGAAGATGAGTCACCAGTCCAGAATTCAACAGTCACCAGTCCAGAATTCAACAGATAGATGACAAGACTGTTCTCCCTGCGGAAGCCATGCCGGCACGGGGAGCCCAACATCCACCAGGTGGACATCACGTCCGCTGCGCCCCGAGCCCCACTCCCCTCACCTGGGACGTGCTTGTGACTCCTCTGGTCCCCCTAGAAGGCACTCAGGTGCATGACCTGCACGCAAACCAGCTCACGTCCTCTCTCTGTGAGACCCCCCAGGGCTTCCTCCCGCGCCTGTAGGAAAGCCCAGGCCTGCGAGGGCGCGCAGCTCCCCCCGCTCCCACCTTCCCTCCTGCTGCGTCTTCCTGCCTCCTGTCGCCAAGTGGACGGCTGCCCCTTCAGCCTCCTAGACGCGCTGAAGTCCCCGCGTAGCTCTTCCACTCTGTTCTTGCTCAGAAAGCCCTCGACCCCGCTCCTCAAGGCAGGTCTGTTTTCCCCTCAGGTTTTGGCATAAACGTCTCTTTCTCAGAGGGGTCTTACTGAACGTCTTCCCTAAAATACTTCCTCTCTCTTACTCCCTCAGCTCGTTTTGTTTTTTCTTACGTGTGAATGAGTAATTATGTATTCACCACTACACGTCTCCTTGCTGAACGTCTGCGTGTTCACGAAACCATCAGCTCCACGAAGGGCGATTCACTGTTGTATTCCCAGTGTTTGGCATATGGGAGATTAACATTAGCAAGATTTACCGAAGGAAAGGATAAATACATGGAGAGATGAATGAATGAGTGAATGAATGAATGAGTGAACAAAGGAACTTTCCCACTACCGCCTGGCTTTCCTGTGTATGAACACAGACCATCAGCAACAGTAGCAAGGCTCAGGCAGTCCACTTCTTTCTGCGAGGTGTGCGACACCCCAAAATGCTGTTCATAGGTGCACTTCAGCAAGGAAAGGTCATTACAACATCTGTTCCTGGAGTTTGACGCTTTTGAGACCTGATTTAGACAGTTTTTCATCTTGCTCTAGATTTTAAATTATGTTTGTGAGTGTAGTTAAGACACTTATACCTTAATTGATCCAGAAATTTACTTTTATGTTCAACACTTTATGTTCAGACAATACAGAATAATTTATTTGTTGACTCCAGACGGAATGTGATTCTAATTTCCCAACTTAGCTAAATTTCCCTACTCTGTTCAGAATCTAGAAAACTTAATTGTTCTCTTTATCCTCGCAAATGACTTGCGAATTCCAACTTTGGTCTGAGTTTACTATGAAGAAGAAGGAAACGATACGCTTGGACAGCAGATCCCAGACTGGTTCCAGCTTCAAAGCTAGTTTTCACATAAAAGTTATATTAATGTCCAAAACGAGCGAGCGAGGGAAAGAGGCCAGTGTTTTGCTCTGGTGTTGACAGTATCTGTTGACATAGTTGCTGTAAAGCCTGCTAAAAATCTGTGGTCTGAGGGAAAAGAAATGTATCAACTCTTTCATTTCAATATAAATTTTCTTTGAAATCACAAATCATCTTGACTTTTGTATGCGCTAAGTTATGTTCAATATATAATAGGGACTTAAATGACGTTAAGTAATGGGAAAGAGTCCTATTATATCAAAATTCAAACACTCGTGGATCCAGGCAGTCCTCACTCTTGGTGGTCCTGATACACACTGATCTCAGTGACCGCGATTTAGTCATGAAACAGCCGCTCCCAAGTGACGTGGTCCAAATTTCAGTCCCCAGGGCATGCTGCCTGTGGACAATGGCACAGGGCGGCTCTGCCGCGAGCTCCACAGTTCACAGATCTCTGCGGAATGACAGGTGCAAATCCTGCCCAGCGAGTGGCCAGTCACCAGTCAGGGTTTGGTCACCATGTATCTCTTACTCTGTCCACACAGACAGGAAAGTGCGTGGTTGTGTTGCCTCCTTGCCTGCTAGGAATAAACATATGTGACATTTGACAAAACAAATAATCAAAAGAATTAGACAACAAAGATGAAAATTTCAGTAAAAAAAAAAAAAAAAAAAATGGAGCCCGACCATGCCGGCAGTGAGAATTGCACAGATGGAAGCAGGATGAAGGCTACACTAGGATTTGTTTGGCTGTGCATTCAAAGGAACGTAAGAAGGAAGGACTTATCAACATAAACTAAAAGGATGAGAAGGATGACAAAAAGGAAAGAGGTCCCAGAGGAAGTGACACCAGTAAGAAACTTTACATTACAGGGATCCCCGGAGATACATCACGACTTTGACGAGGCAGAGGATAAAATGCTGGAAGGCGGTCTGAACTTGGAAAGGTGTGCAACGCTTCGCCGAGACACAGAAAAGAGGCCCGTTCTGTATCTTACACACAAGCTACGTTATGGAATGAGGAGGCTCGCGCTGTTCAAACCACTGCGGGTACGGTGTCCACGGTGAAGTGAAACACTGCAGTTCCCAGTGCTTCCAAAGTCTTCAGCCTCAGTCTTATAAATCAATGTGAATTTCACTATTTGCTTTCATTCTCCCACACATTTATAACTATTAGTAAGAGGTTTTAACATTTTGAAGAAAAACTTTGAAAATCGTGAGGAAAAAAATCAGAATTTTCCCATTATGATTAAGATCGCTGTGCAGGGTTTGTGTCTGCGTGTGTCGTGTGGAGTCCCGCCCCGCCGTGCACAGCAAGGCCAGCCTGTACTAATTCTTTGCCTTCATCTGACTGATCAGGAAACAAGTCCGCAGTATCTTTTATCAGGCACCAGGTACAGAGTGGTTTCCAAGTTATCCCTCAGCACACTTACATAATAAAAGTGGTCTATAGTTTCGATATGTTTTGGAACTTATTAATGGCCTAAAATTGAAGACAATTACTCATAAAATCTTTTCAGCATGAACAGTGGCTGAACGACATTTCAGGACTACTAACGTCGATGGCATTGTCACTGGTCACAGATCATTGGAAAAATACATCATGTTTCAACACAGAAAAATAAGTAATTTAGGAGGCATCATTTAAGCTTTGAAAGATATGTGCAAGAATTATCATTTTTTATTTTGGAAATAAAAAGGCTCATCTACATTTGTGCCTGTCCCAAGAAGCATGTCATGATTTTTTTAGGGAAAAGTTATAAATTATTATTATATCTCCTTAGGTCATAAATAAATTAATTGCACTAAGATTTGCTCCAATTATAGGAGCAAAGAGATAAATTAATCATGTATTTCAGTGTGAGAGCGGTGTGAGTGACGGCTTATACTAGCCGTGCTGGCAGCCTAAGCTGAGCCACAAACCAGTAAGCAGATTGGAAACACTCTGTGTCAGCCAAGGCTGGGAACCAGGCAGAATTTAGATGGTTTGAGGGAGTCTACAGAAGGGCTGGAATGGAATTAGAAGAGCCAGCAAGGCTGGTGGAAGCAGCCAGAGAGCAGCCAAGGCGAGAAGCCTTCCTCAGCCCGGGCCTGAAGAGGGAAGAGAGGGCGCGGTGCTCACGGCCCAGGGAGGGACAGGGACCACTGGGGAAAGCCCACAGCGCAGGCTGACCCGGCCACCGCCAGAGGTGTGGCGCCGGGAGGGAGACAGAAGGAAGAAACTCCCCGCCCGCCTCCTGTCCCCAGGCTCCGGCCAGTGGCCCGGGGGCCAAAGCCTGCCGGGAGCAGCCACTGAAGGGAACCCACAATAAAGCCCAGGATAAAATCAGCTCCCCAAGGTCCTAAGCAGGGCAGAGGAGAACGCTGCATCCGGGGCCGTGCCAAACAGCGCCACCGGCAGAAAAGCCAGCCTCGTGCTAAGACCTTGCCCACACTCTTGCATCCCCAGAAATTCTGCTTCAGAAGCAAGACTGAAACGCATCTCAGGGTTCAAAAGTAAGCAGACGTTTAGGTAAACTCTACTTGAATTTTGTGGGGGAAGAAACAAATATGTTTTATTATAACAATATTAAAATCCCCAGGAGATGTGACTCTCACGTTCCTGTTTAATTTTGTTTAATCCACATTTCCCCACTTTGTTTAAGCTGCTGTTTTATATGCCTTTGTTTTGAGAAGCCTGCAGGCACCAGCCCAGGAGTGGTCAAGGAGGTGCACAAAATAATTGAGACACAGCATACGCAGCATTGCTACACGGAGCGGGGTTCGGTGCTGTCCGCCGTCAGGGGACGTCGTCACCCGCGGTCACAGGTGAACGGTGCCCGCCACCCCAGGGAGCTGAGGCAGCGCGTCCCAGTGCCGGGAAGCAAGAAGCAGCCTGGTGCGTTCTTCACCCAGCAGGCGGGTCCACTGCCCGGAGCACAGGGCAAGAAAGAGAGGAAGGGCAGCCTTTGGCAAGTGACGCTGCCTTTGTGTCTAGACAGTAACGCTGGATTCTATATTTTTCATATCAAATGGAGAAACACTAAAGAGTGCGAACTAGGGGAGAACTAATTACTTTGGTTTTTACAATTTTTTTTTAATTGAAGTGTAGTTGATTTACAATGTTGGTTTCAGGTGTACAGCAAAATGATTCAGTTATACACATACATACATATTTTTTTTTCTTTTCAGATTCTTCTCCATTACACATTATTACAAGAAGAGGGCTAATTTGAAAGCTTACTCTGCTGCCTTCTGAGCAAGACAATGTTGGAGCTATTTGATTCAGGATTACATTGCTTTTTTTCTTTTTACCTTGGGGTGGCGGGGAAACATGAAAAAAAAAACTCTAGAAATTGTGATTATGCTGTTTAGATAATGATAAATAATGGCTCCTAAAATGTTTTACAGTGACAAAGTCAAACATTTAATTAATAACTGTAAGGAGGAAGCTATAAATGTTGCACCAGACCACGTTTGGCAGTGGCCACAGCATCAGTCTCTAGATACTCAGACAAAGCACAGAGAACAGGGTGTGAAAGCCAGCTTGCCATTTACAGCTACATGCTTGTGTGACTCTGAGGGGTCTCGCATATCATGACTTTTTTTTTTTTTTTTAGCATTTTTTATTGATTTATAATCATTTTTAATGTTGTGTCAAATTCCAGTGTAGAGCACAATTTTTCAGTTATACATGAACATATATATATTCATTGTCACATTTTTTTCTCTGTGAGCCACCATAAGATCTTGTGTACATTTCCCTGTGCTATACAGTATAATCTTGTTTATCTATTCTACAATTTTGAAATCCCGTCTATCCCTTCCCACCCCCTGCCCCCTTGGCAACCACAAGTTTGTATTCTATGTCTATGAGTCTGTTTCTGTTTTGTATTTATGCTTTTTTTTTTTAGATTCCACATATGAGCAATCTCATATGATATTTTTCTTTCTCTTTCTGGCTTACTTCACTTAGAATGACATTCTCCAGGAGCATCCATGTTGCTGCAAATGGCGTTATGTTGTCGGTTTTTACGGCTGAGTAGTATTGCATTGTATAAATATATCAGCTCTTCTTTATCCAGTCATCTATTGATGGACATTTAGGCTGTTTCCATGTCTTGGCTATTGTAAATAATGCTGCTATGAGCATTGGGGTGCAGGTGTCATCCTGAAGTAGGATTCCTTCTGGATATATGCCCAGGAGCGGGATTCCTGGGTCATTCAGTAAGTCTATTCCTAGTCTTTTGAGGAATCTCCATACTGTTTTCCACAGTGGCTGCACCAAACTGCATTCCCACCAGCAGTGAAGGAGGGCTTCCTACATCATGACTTTAAGACACAGAAGAGACACTGAGTGGATGCTGGACCTGGTATGTGGTGTCAGGTCCCAGCTTGTGATTGAAAGGAAATGCAAGAATTCGCTGATTAATACAGGAGAATCTCTGGGCCACACACGTGACAAGGAATTCTGAGGTGATAGAAAGAGGAAAACAGATCATTTTAAATAAGGCTGAATTGATCAGTGTTGGTCCCCTTACCAGGGAATCTCATCACAACACTTCATACAAGCAGTGGTGAGTAGTTCAAATTACCTCCTAGTTTGGTTTGATTCAGGAGAGGAGATCCTACACTGTTGGTGGGAATGTAAACTGGTGCAGCCACTATGGAGGACAGTATGGAGGCTCCTTTAAAATCTAAAAACAGAGTTACTATATGATCCAGCAGTCTGGATCTGGGCATAGATCCAGAGAAGGCTATAATTCAAAAAGACACAGGCACCCCAATGTTCACAGCAATACTATTTACAATAGCTGAGACATGGAAACAGCCTAAACGTTGATCAACAGATGAATGTAAAAAGAAGATGTGGTGTGTGTGTGTGTGTGTGTGTGTGTGTGTATGCAGTGGAATACTACTTAGCCATAAAAAAGAATGAAATAATGCCATTTGCAGTGACATGGATGGACCTAGAGATTATTATATTAAGTGAAGTAAGTCAGACAAAGACAAATATTATACGATATCACTAATATGTGAAATTTTAAAAAATACAAATTTTATCTACAAACCAAAAACAGACTCACAGACGTGGAAAACGAACTATGGTTACCAAAGGGGAAAGGGGGGGAAGATAAACTAGGAGTTTGGGATTAGCAGATACACACGATTATATATAAAAGAGATAAACAATAGGACCTACTGTACAGCAAGGGCACTGTATTCAATGCTGTGCAATAACCTATAATGGAAAAGAATCTGAAAAGAAAAATATGTGTATGTATAACTGAATTGGCTTGCTGTACACCTGAAACTAACACTGTAAATCAACTACATGTCAATAAAAGATAAAATTAAAAAGAAAGGAGTGGAGAACGCCCAGTGCCGTGGAGATGCTGGACACTTACGGTATAAAGTAGAGAAGAAGCCAGACTTTGGAGACTCTGCCGTCTCAGCGGACCTGCCTGCCCGTCTCCTCATCCAGACTCTACTTTTATTTTTAATGGTGGTGGGTACTTCACCATCTTTGAAAAACAATTCTGTGGGCATTTCCTATAGACCAAGGGTACTGATGGCAGATGCTGTGGCTGATTTCAAGAAGACTGCGAGGCGTGGTTCCTGCCGGCAGCAGTGGTGCAGCGTGAACTCCGGGTGGGGGAGGCAACCACGGCGAGCAGCAAGGAGCCGGCCCACCAGATGGGTCTGATCGCCGAAGAGTAATGGATTAGAGCACCCCTAGGGTCGCACGAGATGGGCCATCCGCAAGGTCTTCTTTGTTGTACTTACTGGGGGAAAATCCATCGGGTAGGAGAGGCCCAGGGTGAGATGTCATCACAGGGGACTGGGGGCACCTCACTCCCTTCGCAAATGCAGCCAGCTCCCAGGACGAGAAAGACCCTGCAGACATGTTCAGAGCACATGTTCTAACATTTCTGCCGAGTTTCCCCCAGAGACCCCGGCTTCTATTACCAGGCAGCTATGCACTGGGGACAGGAAAACACCTGCACTTCTCAGGTATTATTGAGCCTTGAGTCTGAAGTTGTTTTAAATCATGAGGATTCACATGCCTCATTCAGGGCATGGTCTTTCTGAGGGTCATTTAATGATGGACTTTTGATTTGAGCTCACGTTGTCCTAAGCTCATTGGGTCCCCAGATTTGTTTCATAGCCCCATCCTCAATTCTTGAGTGTGTAGTTGAAATAGAGATTTTCCGCACTTGTCAGAACCCTCAAGTCATTCTCCGACCAGCAGACACCACGCTGGCAAGACTGAGGGCAAGCTCTTGGAACTCCCACGCTCGCCAAGACGCTCAGCCAAAGCCACCCCGCGCAGCTGGGGCCGTCTCAGCGTCGAGGGCCTCTCTGAGGCCTGAAAACTGCACAAGGGGCTTCCTGCCACATCATGACCGAACACTACACCTACCCAGCACAGACGACAGGTGAGTTTCGGCAAAACAACTATGGATTATGGGCTATGTCCCATTTAGTCAGACAGCACCAACGACCCTGGCTGCGATTCCAGATGCTGACCTTCCGTGTGCGAACGAGAGGCCAGAACGGCTTAGCCAGGTGAGCCCGCGGGAAGGACTTAGGGGAGAAGGAACAGGAGAGAGAAGGAAAGAGGGCAAAAACCGTCTACACCGTCTGGCACGTTTCATCCAAATAAGCAGGGGGGCGCTTTCTCCTGGGGGAAGGGAGGGGGCGCGTTCCAGGAAGAAGGGACACGACAGGGGAGGAGGGGGACGTGGCTTCACTGCAGCTTCTGCCCCAGAGGTGCGACAGTTCTGCCATCTGGGCACTTTCCTTCCTCTCCTTGTGTGACTTCGATTCCACGTTCGTGAAGCAGCTTGTCAGTCTCCTACGGGCTAGTGAGGCTCTGCTCATTATTTTTCTTACCTTTTTTTCCCCACTGAGTTCCAGTCTGAACAATTGCTGCCGTGCTGCGCCGCGGCTGCTGGGGTCTTCTCTCCCGCAGCGTCGATCTGCGGTTATGCACACCTCGTGACTTTTCATTTCAGTTACTGTATTTTCCGTTCTAGAACCTGCCTTTGGTTCATTTTCATATTGTCTATGGCTCTACTTAGACCCCTCATCTTTTCGCTTGAGATGTATGTTATACACATATGTATCTTTTTTATGTTCTAAACGTATTTCAATAAATGTTTCAATGCCATCGCCAGCTAGAGACTCACATTTTACACCTTGTTCTCATGCCCAGTCATTTACAGTGCTCATTCGTTGAGACCCTAGTCTCGTCTCCCTTTCAAGATGGCAAGACTGTTGGCTTTGGCTCTGGGAGGAGGTTCCTCTGCTGGCAGATGAGCTTGGTCCTTGGGCAGCTCAGTTTTCAGTCGTTTCTAGGGGAGGTCTGCTCCTGGTCTGGCCCAGTCCTACCTGTCACACATGACTATTCCGGGAACTCAGTTAAACGTCTGAGCCGCAACCCGTGCCCTCTCCTCTCTGGGTCTTTGGAAATCTCACTTGTCTCAGCTGGTGAGGTCTCCGGACTCTCTGTTCAGCTCACAGCTCCCTTCCTGGCTGTCCTCCTCCAAACCTCACCTCATCTCCCCTCCGTGTGTACAGCTAACATCTGGGCAGATTTCTGGACCACTTTCTCTGAACGACTATCTTCCGTGCGGCATCGTGCCCTCTAATCTCCATCTGTCTCAACAGTCTGCTTTTTCTTGTTCTGTTGAGATAGTGTCTCAATCTTCTGCAAAATGCAGAATTATAAAAGCAAAGCATCAGGACAATTGCAAAATTTTGATCAGGAAAATGATGAAGGATACAAGGAAAAGTATACATTGATAAGGAAATATTATTAAAAATAAGAAAGGGGAAATTAATTAAAATATACAAATATAGACAAAGAGGGAACAATAGGTAGGCGATGAGGTTTCTGGCATATCTGTTACATGGCAGGTAAAGAGAATATTGAGAGATGGGTGAGGCATTAAAATTAAATCGGTGACCTGCCTGCTTTCTGTAGTGCTGATTTTTTTCCCCCTGTAATTGCCATAGAATCAGCTGAATATAGTTACAACTGAATGCATTAATTTTTTGGCCAACAAAATATCAAAAGAAAAAATCTGGACATATTTTTATGTATTTATAATATCTTAGAACATTCAACCTATCAGTGTAACAGGTCAGACTTGTGGCATCATTTTAACAAGTATCATTAAACGTTGACTTAGACTCTGGAGTCGAAGATTAAATTGTGTTAAGTGTATATTTAATATCAAAACATTTAAGAAAACATAGGTTCATTGCATTTATAGACTCTTTGTATTATATTTAAAAAACACTCAGTGCTTGTAGATCTTGTTTGATTTTGGTGGTTATGCAACTGAGATGCTTTGAAAGGAGGGAAATCACTTCAGTCTGTTCTCTGCGTCTGTGAGTCTGTTTCTGTTTCATAAGTAAGTTCATTTGTGTCATTTTTTTAGATCCTACATGTATTGATATCTTATATCTGTCTTTCTCTGTCTGACTTACTTCACTTAGTAAATCAACTAGAAGTCAATAAAAAAGGAAGTAGAATATGAGAACCATACAGGGGGCTTAAACTGTTCAGGTGAGTTTAATTGAGTTTATAAATGAAGCCAGACATTAATCTAGGCTCTGCTTAATACTATGCTTACAATTAGCTAGATTTACAAATAGGATAAAGTTTGAAAGTTGAAGTTTAAAAGCTTAGATAATATATCAAATTCTATTCTAAAAAAGCATCACATCGATACTCCTTAGTGCACAAGACCTGCTACCAAGGACACTTAAACCTGGATCCACGGCTGGCGCCGCACTTCACGTGCTTACACGTGTTGGCATTTCACGGCTCCACGATGAATTTCCATCCCCACTACTGACGGTGAGCTTCACGAAGGCAAGACCAGGTCGGTGTCAGCTCTTTATTCAGTCTCGGGGGCGATGCTCAGAGCAGGCCCTCAAGTATGTATTTTTAGATACGATGAATGCAGTTTAACGTCATTCCTCACCCTAAAGCCAAACATCCTGAGTCGTCCTGATATTTAAGCAGACACGGATGAATAACGCAAGTGTCCCATTTAAGGTGAAACGCAGAGCAGAAGAGCCTTCGGCCTCAGGTTCTCTCGTGATTCTAGAGTGTCCGCCGCTCGTCGTGCCGCGGCCGGCTTCTGTGGGAGAGCGCGGAGGCCCTGGGGGAGGCTCCGTGGACGCGGGGAAGATCTGTCTGGGGGAGCGGAGGGGAGAGCCGGGCTGCAGGCGGTGGACGAGGGCGGCTGTGAAGGGATGCTACCGAAAACAGAGATGTAGACAGGATAGGGAGCCGCCTTTTTCTGGGCTGTTTTTTTTTAAAAGATGATGGTGATCGGTTGTGTTTATGATCTTACAGATAGAGCGACGGCCGGAGCACAGGGTGAGATACCAGTGATGCGTCACCTCTGCGGAGGGGCTGGCGTGGCCTGAATGCTGGGGGGCTGAACCTTAGATGCAGGCGAGCGAACATTTCCTCTAAGACATGAGAAAATGACGGGAGTGGCTGCGAATATATGCAAACACATGCAGGTCCATGAGGGACACTGGGGCGATGAGTTTCAGGCTGTCTTACTGTCCCCTGGTCTTCCTGAAGTCCTCCTGACCACATCCCGGTTGCCTGAAGCTCTGACTTTTAGGTATAATACTGTGACTTCACTTCTCAAAGTTTGAAATGTGATTCTTCATCAGTCGTTTTTATCTTTGTTTGAATACTTATCAGAAATATTCCTGCCAAAATCTGACTGTGACTCGTTTAGCTCATGGCCATCAGAACCACGTGTAGTTGTGAACGACTTATTTCTGGAACATCTCTACCATTTTACCCTAGGGAAGTCAGGACGTGGCACGGAGACAATTCAGGACCTCAGACCAGAGCAGGCAGTGTCTATTCCAGCTGACCAGAGTGCCCAGCTTCCACTGGTCCTCGATACTTTTTTGTTCCATTATTGAGACAGGAAACAACTGCTTGACAGTTTTATGTGTTAGACAAGAAGGCTGTGGAAGGTGATACACACAAGACATGTGGAGTCAAATGTGCAATAAAAAGAAAGATGTACAAAGAACAGAGAAAAAGAGGCAGTAGAGGATAGAAGCCACAAAGAACTTCTGCTCTACCTCTTAATTCTCAGTGGTAACACCTAAGAACTTCCAGCAAGCGCCCCAATCCACTTTTTTCCTCCCAAGTTACAGATTCCACAGTGGGGCCAGTGACCCCCAAGGCACCTTTGTAACAAGGCCAGGATTCACCCTGAGTTTCTATTTTGCTTTTAGCCATTGATTCTGGCTGCCTCCCTCTGAATGTGCAGGGTTTTTCTAGGCACATTGAATCAACATTTGATTCCTTTATTGATCACTAATCTTCCCTTTTAAGTATAAGGATCTGAAAGTAAGTACTAATCACCTTTTCCCAGAAAGACTAAAACTTCAAAGGTTCACACAGAATGACAGGGGGAAAACTAAAAGTAAGATAACGACTCTGCAGGGCGAACCCCCAGGATCCTGCAACCCGATCCTCTTTTCGTAAGATTCCTGTATTCCATGTCGTGTTCTTACCCGAGCTCATCTCTCCCTGTGATAGGACGGTAGGTAACACTCCAGTCCTTCCCACTGGCAAACAGACTTACGGTAACGTAAATCATCAGGTAATTGTAAATTATGAGGAAGATGATAACATCACGTATTTTAAAAATGGAATCCTCCCCGCTTCCAGTAAACCCAACGTAGGCAAAGCACGTCTCTTCCGTGTTCTCGGATTTATCCACAGCGTCTAGCAGAGCAACTGGCTCAAGGTAAACTGCCAACAAACACCTGATGAATCAGTGAACGAACGAGCTACACTTTATAAAATCTTATCAGTCAACACCACGAGCCAGCAACGGTGCTAAGGGACTCAAAGGAACACAAAAACAAGTATCCTGTATCCTCTCCGGCGTACTAGGAAGGACGCGGGCTTATGGAGAAGGGAAGCGCGCAGCCGGAGACCCTGCATTTAGCAAGCCTCCTGACATCCTGGAGACTCAGTTCCCTGATGCGTTAAAGGGAGACCAGCATTCTTGAGTCTCACTGATTTCCTACGAATGTTACATGATACATGTCACTGCGCCTGAGAATTCCTCCAACGTGCTCGTGGTAGGTTGTATTGCTTTCCCAATTTCTCCCAGCCCCCTCCTCCCCTTGCAAGAGGAGCATGAACCCCTCCCCCAGCATACCGCTGCTGACTCGCTTTGGCCGTGGAGTGGGGGGGGGGGCGCGGAGGTGACACACCCAGACACGCAGACCCTTGGCCGCAGAAGCTTGTCGTGGTGGCACGCCTCTGCCCACGCTCTTGCTCATGCGTCCTCTGCCGTGTCCCGAGCAAGGCCATTCCTGCAGCCAAATTCCCAGAATCTGAAGCAAGGACACAGACCTGGACCCAACTCACAGCCAGAAGCAACGTCACAGCGGCCCCCTGCCACTGCCGGTGTCCACTGTGAACAAGAACTTGTGACCCTCGTAAAGCCCATCTGTGATGCAGAGTGAGCTCCTGAAATCTGGGCGAGGCGGTCCCTCAGCCACAAAGGTGGGGATGAGTGGCCCCCTCTCCAGGGCACACCTTAAACCAGACCATTGGAGGCCCAGAAGTTCTTTGAAGTCTTGAGCTCTCAAACAGATATTAATTTTACCTTCCAGTCCACAATACTTGTGTTGGTTTAGATAAAAATAGTGTTTCAAAATTACAGTGATGTAATGATCCCTTCTAGGAAGGTTTCCCGATATGGTTACAGGCGACACATCCCAGCACTTGTGAGATTCACAAGTCGGCGAAGCCATGTTGTGCGGAGTGGGTTTCCTTTTCCTGAAATAGAGTAAGTCTATACTTATAACTTCTTAAGATGGAAAACTTAAACATTTTCTAATGTAAAACTTAAGAGATAGCTTGATTTTAAAAATATGTATAGAGAAAAAACACATACCTTCTGTACATCAGCGGGGCGAATGGGGATGGCGGGCAGGCGTGAGTACAGGAGCCTGCCCACAAGAGTGCATGTTAACTATATGGTAGAGATGTCTTTTTTATTCTTAAGATCTGTCATCATACTGTCTCCATAGAAAAGTCGAGTTTCAATAATTTTTCTACAGAAATAAACTCTTTTCAGGTTCCAACAACAAATGGGCATCAGGTAACCCTTGAGCGTGGCACCAGCTGAGAGGGTGTGGTGTCCCGGTTCCACTTTGTTGTTGTTTGACTTGTTTCTTTAGCATTTTGAGTAAAGTTTCCTTTCCTAAGCCTCAGATTCCCCACCTGTGAAAATGCAGCAACGCAAACCTACCCCACAGATTTGCTTTGAAGATGGAAAAATTAGCATATGTTTCCCAAGACAATTTTTTGTATCACAGGCACATAGTGAAGGTTATTCTTCTTTCTGTTCCTTTCCTTAACATAAAACCCTTCTATTTTGTGACTTTTGCATCCATTGTTAGGTGCCCTCCTATATATTATCTTATTTCATCTTCACAATAACATTCTAAGTGTAAAACATGTAAAACATATCATGCTGTTTGACAGTGAGTGAACTGAGATATGGAAAGACGAAAGACTTGCTTTGGCTTCTAAAGAAATTCTCGAGGGACCTGCAGCCTGAGACTCCTGTGAGCAAAATGCCTGTCACCTAAATCGCTGCGAGTGGGGTCACCTTCCTTCCAGGTGCGTCTGGTCAAAGCAGTGAAAAGTCACATTTACAGAAGAAGGTTGGCATTTTTGCCTGTCCTGTGATCTCGCAAAGTTCCTTCAGTACTCCAAGACTCAATTTCTCCACTTGTGAATAAAGAATAATCGAGAACAAGAAAAGACAACCTAGAGAATGAGAGAAATTATTTGCAAATGAAGAGACCAACAAGGGATTAATTTCCAAAATATACAAACAGCTCATACAGCTTAATATCAATCAAACAAACAACTCAAAGGAAAAATGGGCAGAAGACCCAAGCAGACATTTCTCCAAAGAAGACATTGAGAGGGTCAACAGGCATATAAAGAGACCCTCAGCATCGCTAATTGTTAGAGAAATGCAAATCAAAACTACAGTGAGGTGTCACCTCACGCCAGCCAGAATGGCCATCCTTAAAAAGTCTACAAATGACAAATGCTGGAGAGGCTGTGGAGAAAAGGGAGCCCTCCTGCACTGCTGGTGGGAATGCAGTTTGGTGCAGCCACTATGAACAACAGTATGAAGGTTCCTTAAAAACCTAACAGTAGACTTAACATATGACCCAGCAATGCCACTCCTGGGCATATACCCAGAGAAAACTCTAATTCAAAAAGACACGTGCACCCCAATGTTCACAGTACCACTGTTCACAACAGCCAAGACATGGAAGCAACCTAAGTGTCCACTGACAGACGACTGGATAAAGAAGATGTGGTGTGCATATACAGAATGGAATTAATTGGCCATAAAAGATAATGAAATAATGCCATTTGCAGCACCATGGATGGACATGGAGATTGTCATATTAAGTGAAGTAAGGCAGACAGAGAAATACAAATATCATATGATATCACTTATATGTGAAATTAAACAAAAGTGATACAAATGAACTTATTTACCAAACAGAAACAGACTCACAGACATAGAAAACAAACTAATGGTTACCAAAGGGGAAAGGATGGGGGGAGGGATAAATTAGGAGTTTGGGATTAACAGATACACATTACTACATATAAAATAGATAAACAACAAGGATCCATTATATAGCACAAGGAACTATATTCGATATCTTGTAATAACCTACACTGACAAAGAGCATGAGAAAGAATATACGTATGTACATCTGCATGTAACTGAGTCACTTTGCTGTATACCTGAAACTAACACAACATTGCAAATTAACTACAATTAAAAAAAAATCATCAAGAACAACTATTTCATGGGTTCGTCATAAGGATTAAGTGGAAACACGTTTGTGGAACATTTAGCACAATGCCTGCTTCTAAGAAGATTTAATAAGGTCCTCTATCTTTGTAAATATTGGCTACTCAAAATGGGGAAAATGAATCTTTATAATCATTTTTATTAGCATTTTGTTCTTCTGGCTTCTTGACAAATCTGCTCAGTAGCACAGACATCTATCAGTCTGACGTCATCTCATTTTTGTAGAACGTATTGAAGTGCATGTGCAGGACACTAACGTTTGATGGAAGTTATCTCTAGACGGTGAGATCACAGGTGACTTTTAGTTTATTCTACTTGCTGTCAGTATTTTATATATTTCTGGTAGACACATATTGATTTCATGATAAGAAAAAATTATACAGTATAACAGGTTTTCAATTAAGAAGGTTTGAAAAATGGAATACAACCCTGCAAGGCTCAAAGGTGGGTAACGCAAGGGCGGACTCCAGATGCTCAGACCCAGTGTCAGCACGTCACAAGGTCAGTCAGTCCACATTCCAGGCGATGCTCTGGAGAGCTTCACACGCCCGACCAGCCTCTTTTTAGAACTGATTGAACCGTCATTAGTTCTACGCCTTCGCATGACCGACGAGTGACTCTCATAGGGAAAGAATTAGCTCTGCCAGTTTTTCCTCATTTGTTTTGCTTTTATTTTTGTGGCATCTTCATATTGACAGGATATATTTTTTTTGCTTGCTTGTCCAAGTTTTGAGCATTTAGGTATTTAGAATTTGAAAATATAATTAATAAAACCATTCAACCAGGCATACAGAAGCTCCGTCATAGCATTACAGCAACAGTTTCTCCTGTTCTCAGTGAGGACACTCTATTATAGTTACTGTTACTGAAAAATAACAATAATACCATTCACTACCTACTGGGATTTCTGATAGATGTGGTTAACTAGTCACCCTACCCTCCTTCTGTGCACCCGCCTCGTCTGCAGCGTGTGGAAAGTGAAGTTACACTTCCCAGTCTCCCTTACCACCAAGATTAGCCACGCAAATTAGAGTCCTCTGATTAGATGCACCCAGAGGCTGATGTCAACTTACTGACGATTTTGGCTGTTTCCTGTTGGCAAGGCGTGGAGGTGCTGCTCAGCTCAGCTGTGTGCAACTTGAGGCACCCGACGGGGGTCAGGACTTCGGGCACATCCGCATCGTCTCTGCCTCCTTGCATGTTAATGAGAGTTTAGCAGCAAGGACCAGACAACGTCGGGGTCTACGCAGGTGTGGGGGAGTGGGCCTCATTCTGGCCTCCCAACCCCACATCCCAGCCAAGTCCTCGTGTCCTGTGTCGTCAGACTTGGTGGCTGTGGCCCCAGCCGCCTGACTGCCCACCTTCCTGACTGAGAAGCGGTTCACCTGGTAAATCAGTGCCAGTCATCCCGGGAAGTCCGCCGCAGAACCCATCGCTCCTGTTAACACCTGCAACAGCTTTGAAAGAGACTTCTTTCTAAATCCCTGTCTCCACCAGAAGAACCCGAGGTAGCTCCGTTTCCTTCACTGAAATAGGCCCCTGTTCAAGCCCTGGGGGTGAGCAGGGCATTAAGAGGAATTAAACACTGTGAACCTGTTGACGGAGGAGATCTTTGGAATTACCCATTTTCCATCATTAAATTTAGTTCAACACATCCATTTATTATGGGCTTCCAGGGAGAAATCTGGCTGAACTTAGCGGGCAGTGCCCGATTTCACAATTTATGAGCTAACTCCTAGGCAAAAATAAGTGACTTGCAGCCACGGCGAGCAGTTCCCAGGACTGAGCTTAATGCCCTCATTTATTACACACAAATTGAAGAAATTTATTTTGAAAAGCACTTTATTAGCAGAGAAAGGAAAAGAAGATTCATTTATGCAGGAAAACTCATAATAAAATTGTCAGGATCATTCTATGAAGAGAAGCAAGCTACCTTCTTAAAGACACAAATATGTCCCTTCTTCTGGCTCAACTATTTGATATAATGGTGACTTATGGCATCTCAGTCGGACAGCCTAGGACTGTAGAATGTACTCTTTTCAGACTTTGCCATAAATATTCAGACTGTTCTCAGGCCACATCCGTTATCTTTTATTGCTATGTCTCAGAAAATATTGAAAGAACAGGAATCTGTGGCAGTCAGAAGTTAAGCTCGGTGTTTTCTCACGTGCGAATTAAATGGAGAAGACACTTTCCAGGCCAGGAGAACAGATCCAGCCCCGTGCCCGGGAGATAGCAGGTGGTCTCTCGTTACCTGTCAAATGAATAATGACTGAGGAAGAAGATGCCAAACAAGATGAAAAGTGTGGTTTGGAAAACCCCTGTGGGCGAGGCACATCCCAAAGGCTTAAATGCAACAGTCATTAAGTTTGCATGAGGACGGAAAGGACCTAAGTGGGCTTTGAAACCAGTTAGAACAGCTTGGGCTCCCAGATAAGTCTTCCATTTAATGTACTGCATTTGCAAATCATGCAAGATCTTCAAGCCTGAGTTTCCTCATCTGTAAAACAGAGCTGGCAGCACATCCCTCGGATGCAGGGATAAGGGCTCCGGGACAGATGCTCAAGAAGCAGTAGTTCTAAGTATGACCCGGGCGTTTTATTAAACCCAGAAAACTGAAGTGTTGCCTTTGCTTCTTCAAAAGGAATAAAGCACAGTGTTTCTGGGAGGCCTGGAAAGCTCTTCAGGTGCTCCCTGCTCTGCCCAGGGACCCCCCTTCTTCCACACAGGTCCTCCACCCCCACGGCTCCTTGGAAAGAACATTAAGTTCAGTACTCGAGTGAATTCTTTCTGCGGTTTAATTCTCTGGCAGATGGGTTTTTCCTACCAATAGGAAAAGAAATCTTACTACATAAAAGCTTTTCTGCTTTAAATGTTTCCACATTTGAGCACTAGGTTAATGAAGGTTAAGTGTGTGTGCGTGTAAATACCTGCAGCAAGCATGTCCATCCACAAACATCACCGCGTACGTTTGTCCGTGTGAGCCCGTGACTCATCAGATGGGCGGCTTCCCTCAAGGACAACGAGGAGGGACCAGGTGTGGCAACTGCGTACTGAGGAGCAGCGCTGGGAATGAGCAGGAGACAGAGGAATGTGACTAATTCTCAACCTGATTTTGAAACCAACTCTCCATTTTAGAGCTGCAGGTATGTCCCTAAAGAACCACACAAAATTTAAGACATTTCTTAATTTCCTAATTCTATACATTCACACCAAGACTGTACCCAGTTCTGAAATAAAGTATGTTCGCAGTTACGTCACCCGTGAACGGCATGGCCATGATGAAGGAAGCATCGTTCTACGCTTGGCGTTCAACTCAAAAGGTCTCCTTAAAGCAGAAGTATCTAGTACACACCTGGGAAACACAGCAGTCTGGAGAAAAGCCCATTTGCTCCTATTTATTTTCGAAAAGCATGTATTAAAAATTAACTGCGTATGTGAGTTATGTCTGCCGATTCTCACAGCCACCCACTTCCGAGGACATCCGGGTTTTTCTGGAATCTAAATTTTAAAATACCAGTATTTTAAAATACTATTTAAAAGTAACTTGAAGAAATTTTGCTGACAGCATCATCGCATTTGGCACAGGACACAGTAACCAATGAGAGAAGAAATAAAATTCACCCAGGACCCACGGTGCTAAATGGGTTTTTTAAATGAACTATTAAAAAGCAATAAGGAACTATTAATACGTATGTTCCTGATACCTACGAAATTTGGAAGAAGTGAAATCAGCAACTGATTGATAATTGCTGTGTACCTGCCGTGCCTTGTCAAAGCTGTTGATACAGAGCTTTACTGCGGTGTAAATACATGGTACAGTTTGGAATGATGGTCCCAGGAGGCAGTGCTGGGAATAATTAGCAAACTCAACAGAACAAACTGAGTTACACTTCCGCAGAGAACTCAGGAAGGCAGAAGCAATGCAAAGACATTCATCACCCCAAGAATGGTCAAAATCTAGCTCACATAAACCATGTATTTCACTGCAAGTGATAAAACAAGAAAGAACACGTGGGGAGGTAGTGGTTGTACTGGCGATCAGGGGGCAGCCAAGCTACGCGAGAAAAAATGAATGGAATCGCAAAGTGATGAAAACAAGTACTTTCAAAGGACCAGATTCGTGGCATCGAAAGCTCAAGGCCCATCAGTGACTTAGGCTGTTCCCAGTGAGATGTGAATTACCAGACGATTCACAGCCTTTCCAAGTGCTGGTGCGCCCTAGCCAAGCAAGAGAAAATTCTGTGCAATGATCAGGACACTGTGCACCTGACCCAAGAGCAGACAAGACGCAGAGGGTTACAAACAAGTGAGAATGCCAGGCCTACAGTGAGAGGCCCCACCTTGCGTTGTTTGATGATCAGAGGAGTCCTCAGAACGAGAGAGATGACTCATCTCTCGACTTCAGGAGAGTAGAACAAGATATCTAATTGATAGACTAGTATTCTTTTTGTTAAAAATTCTACATTTATTCATTCATTCATTTTAACATGCGGTCACCTTTCTCGTTCTTTTATTGAGACAGCAGAGGCAGATCTGCCTGGTCCAGTTATGAAACAGGAGTAGCCGAGGAATAAAGATGCAGGAGGTGGGGATGGGCGTGGTTTTGCTCCAAGACGCCTGTGGGTCCCTCCACTCACCTTTCTCTTTACAGTCAAGTAGAAGTATTGATAAAACTCAGAATGCCCACTAGTATGTGTCATATATATATATTTCTTTCTTTCTTTCTTTCTTTCTTTCTTTCTTTCTTTCTTTCTTTCTTTCTTTCTTTCTTTCTTTCTTTCTTTCTTTCTGTATACATGTACACACACACACACACAGAGGAACGCACTGTGGGAACATAGAAGCATTTTG
This sequence comes from Camelus dromedarius, assembly GCF_036321535.1. Classification (NCBI taxonomy): domain Eukaryota; kingdom Metazoa; phylum Chordata; class Mammalia; order Artiodactyla; family Camelidae; genus Camelus; species Camelus dromedarius. The sequence continues at coordinate 35,565,853 of NC_087456.1, forward strand.
CATCAAAGGTCAGCTACCTGGACGTTCATAGTAACATCTATCCTATGTTATACATTAATGTTGACAATCCATGCCTTTCCCTACCATAGGGAAACAGAAGAAGGAAAACGAGTTTACCAGTTAGGAAAAATATTTTTACTCCAAGTTTTTAATATTTTCTGTGATTAAAACAATGATCAAAAGTGGCAGTTTCATAATAACGTTCGTGAATGTGAGAGTGATAAGCTGTAATAAATTACTTTGTAAAAGACCACCACTTAGTCCTCCATTTTCTCTTTTTATGCAGATGCAACGTCACACAGATGCAAACTTTGTATCGCAGCTGTGTTATTAGCTGTGCTGATGTAAACCACGGCCCCTGGAAATCCTGACCTTCACTCCTTCTCTCTATCAATAAAAGGAACAGCGTTAGCACACAAGAGATCATCTGGAAAGAAACAGAAGATGTTCATACCAGTCATTTTCTTCTTTTCCGTTTTATCCAGTATCTAACAGAAGGTCTTCACGTTCTCATTTGTCCGGAAAGCAGCGAGAAAAAGAATGTCCACTTGGAAACTGCTGTAAATTATTGCACAGTATTATAGCGTGATAATTCTTTTTATGTTTCTCTTGTTTTATTTCTATGTAGTAACTTTCCCACCAGGATATATCATCACCTCTGCCCCAAAATTTATTAGGAAAAGATCCTCTAAGTTTCCTTGATCAGATTTAAAACTTTATCAGTACTTCTATACCCTTTAAGTTTTATACCCCAGAACAGTAAAATTACCAGACTATAGAGAATATATACTTATAAGTTGACATTATATATAATTATACATATATATTTATATATTGTATATATAAATGATGTCACTATTTATTTATATGCATATATGTTTATACACAATAATGTTATTAGTTATATATAATGCATGATATAATACAGAATTGCATCACACATAATTAACATTAACGTGTATGTTGGTATCATACACCTACCTTGTGAGGAAGCACGTGCGCCCTCTCAAGAGAACCCCGGCGACCTTGACGCTCGCAGTGTGTCCCGTGCCACCCTCCCCAGTAGACGTGCAGAGCGGGTTAAGGGAAACACCCCAGTAGAAAAACAAATGTGAAATTTCTTTCTTTCAGTTTCCTTTCCAGGTTAGTCCCTACTGAACCAAAGGGGAAAAAAGACTGAAAGATGAAACGGCCTCCCTCTGACCCTGTTCCTCTCACGGCGGGCGGGAGCCTGAACTTCTCTCCCTTGTGAAGACGTGTGATGCGCGTGGAAGTCTGGGTGCGCTGAGCTTCTCCTCTGGTTCCAAGGTGTGCACTGCGACCTGCTCATTGGCAGCGCTGAGGTGGGTCTTCCCGGGCTCAAGCGCGAAAGAGGCGCGCTCCCGGCGTGGCATCACCGGTCCTGGAACAACCGGTCACGCCCCGCGCCGGCTGGAGGGGCGGGCGGGCGGGAGGAAGACGGGGAACAGCGCCGAACCCGCGCGTCCTGCGGGTTCTGCCCCTCCCTGGGGCTAGAAGGAAGGAGCTGAGTGATGGCTGTTGTCCTTGCGTTGGAGGACAAGGAAGCAGCCGTGCCAGTCCGCTCTCCCACTTCATTCCCCGAAGGGAACGATCAGCCCGTGGGGTTATTTTCTTTGGCGGATGGTGATTTTGCAGAAGGCATTAATGATTCTTGTCGTTTGCTTAACCGCATGTACCACGAGATTCCACCGTCCTACGCATCATAAAACTTTATAATTCTTGCTCAGTATGAAAATATGAAAAGCACTAAATTTTATTTCCCATCCGATCCCCTAACATTTCAAACATTAAGATCATCATTTAATCAGAACCAATGAGCTAGAATTAAGTGGGGTGGGGGGAATAGATATTTTGTTGTGCTATCAGAGTAATTGTTGAAATGTTAAACCACTTGTTCTTAATGCGCCTTGAAAGGGTGAAAAAAATAAAAATCACACTTAATAAAAACCAAAAGAAGCATTTGTAAAATCTGACAATTTTCAGGATACAAATAGACTTTTGAGCATGCGTTAAAATTATATTGATATGAACTATATGAACTTGTGGTTGCCAAGGGGGCGAGGGGTGGGAAGAGATAGACTGGGATTTCGAAATTGTAGAATAGATAAACAAGATTATACTGTATAGCACAGGGAAATGTACACAAGATCTTATGGTAGCTCACAAAAAAAAAATGTGACAATGAATATATATGTTCATGTATAACTGAAAGATTGTGCTCTACACTGGAATTTGACACAACATTAAAAATGATTATAAATCAATAAAAATGTTAAAAAATTATATTGATATGCATTATATGATTAGTATAGATTATAAGGTATTCACTGATAATAATAACCATAATAGCATTTAATTAATAGACTGACTTTATTCATATTAGTTATACTGAAAATGAGAATAAACTTGAACCCAGTCACTGGCTTCTTTGAAAAGAATGTGCAGGTGATGAAATCAAGGACGCACGGTCCCTACGACTGGACCAAACTGACCCTGTATGGTTACGTTTGTGTCATTAGAACAGCTAGTTAATGAGCAGTTAACCATTGTTGTTTGGTCACCATATGGCCAAACCAATTTCATGATTTCAAATGACCCAAATTATGTGAAAAGGCATTCTTATTCTTCCTTTGGTTAATCTATTAAAACCTACCTACAAATTTGACCAACAGTGCAATCAGCTCAATCTTAAATTTCAGATAGTACATAATATCTATTTCTTATAAGAAAATATTCGATCTAAACGATACCCGTGCCCATCCCATCTGAGAGCATCGTACAGCGCCGCACCCCGCGCGAGTGCCAGCTTTGTGTCTGTCTGCACTGGGACTGAGGGGCCTCCAAGTAAAAGCAGATGCTTAAAATATGTGGAGGTCTACATCCAAAACACAATTTTCCGTAGCTTCAAAATGAATACAGCACAGGGAACTCTATTTGGTGTTTTGTAATAAACTTTAATGAAAAAGAACATGAAAACAAATACATGTATGTACATGCATGACTGAGACACGATGCTGTACACCAGAAACTGACACATTGGAACTCACTATACCTTAGTAAAAAAAAAAAATTCTAAAAATTCTAAAACAAAAACCAAAAAACGACCAGGACTCTCTGTAGCGAGAACCACGGGCAGCGGGAGATTCGGAGCACCTCTCTCTAGGCACCATTCTCACCCCGCACGTCTCTTTAATCTCGCCTGTGTCCATCAGCCTGGAAACCATGTGGGCGATTCAGCTGAGATGCAGACCCCAGATTTTCACAATCAGTGCACATATATGGTATTTTGGCTACATATATTTCTGACCATCTGTCAGACATGGCAAAAGGCCCAATTCAAAGTTGCCAGACCCTAGCAAGTACGAGTCAGATGGTGATGGGTTTTAAGGGATGTTTTACATAATAAATAGCGCTTGTCATTTAAGGATTCCTGGCATTCAATAAAAAGGTAAATAGTATTACACTTCTGGCAAACTGAGCAATGTCTAGATAATACCACCTTCCTCAGCAACGGGGTAAATAAATGGAAATATGTGGAAACAATGGCTGAAAGCACCACTTCTGAGGTTTTGTTTAGTCGTTGACTCCTTTAGATAGGTAAGTATTTCCCTGTCCCGCGGGGAACCTCCGTTAGCTGGCCTGAACTGGACTTGGGGGTGGGATTTGCACAGGGGGACACTGACTTGCGGCCAGAGTCTGCAAGAGAAGGTCCAGTGACCTGGAAACCCAGCCCCCGGACCCTGACTCCTCTCTGCCTTCATATGGGGTGCTTTCAGCACATCCCCTAACCCCGCCCTCCAAGTCTTGTTTCCTTTAGCTTTAAAATGAGGCAGTTAAACTTAACCGTCAGAAACATCTTTTTAGCAGTAATAGTTTATGATTCTAGGACGCAGAGAGCGCTCTCCCCCTTCTCAGTGCCCACATCAAAGACCCTCTCCGCGTCTGTATGGAAACCCCTTCTCCTCTGGCTCAATCCGGATTATTTCCTCACTGGGGTTCCCAGAGCACTTTGTACGTCTGTTAGAGAACCCAGTACTTCCTGGTGTGAACTCATGTGCGTTCGGATCCGTCCCTGCTGAATTTACCATGAGCTCTTCAAGAATAGACGCTGATGCTTTTTCATCCCATGTTTAATACGGTGCTTGGTGTGTACTGTGTACCAGACAGATACTTACTACAGTAAGTGTAGGTGAGCACAAGTGGGTGAGACATGAAAACAAAAGTAAATAACTTTAGAAAAATAAAAGAAAAACACATGACACGCATTATACATTTTTTTTTTCAAATTCTGACACTCTGCCCTTGGACACAGGGAACACATCTGTGCTATGATAAAATGTACTGCTTTTTCATTTATGCATTGATGATAGCTCCTAAAACGTGTCCCTGCCAACACTGTAATTAGGTGAGAATTCTCACATTGTTTTAGAAGCTGTAACTGGTTATTGCTCTCTTCACAGCGTTTCTATCCAACTGTCTTCTCTCTAGGCCTCGTGGAACCTTGACGGGTTCTACTTCTGGACAATCTTGCGGGTTTCTCCGACCTGCTGTCGGCCCCGTTGTCTCAAGGATGCCGTTTGGCCAGCATCCCTGCGTTCACTCTCATCGCCTGCGTGGCAGCTGGAGCGGAGGGCCCCCGAGAGGCATCGGGTGACCCAGCCGGCCTCCCCTGCAGGTACCTACACGTCTGCTCTGGGGTGGCGTCTCCTTTATCAAACGTCCCTGATGACAGTAACTCCTAAGATTCCATGACATGCGTAAAGGCAGTAAGTGGCAGAGGCGGGATCTGAACCCAGGTCATGCCTCTCAGACGTCACACTTATTTCTACTGGTCGTTCTTTCGAACATTTGATCTGTTGACAACTGTCTGTGATGTTGGAAACGAGCTCCTGAGGGGTAGTGTGCAAGCTGACTCTCTGGGTGCCTGGCAGCCCCCAGGTTCAAGGCGGGGATGGGGAGGACCCAGGTCCGTGTACATCGCCCTCAGGGACTAAGCCCCTGCGAGCCGGTTGTGTGAAAGGCCTTGTGTGATTCACATGAGCTGCTCAGGAGGTGAGATCCAAGAACAGCACTACTTGTTGGATAATATAATAAAATTTGAATACTTCTAAACTATTTTCTTGAAGAATATCATTATTACATGGACCTGTGCTTTCATGTCCTGAATAAACATCTCATACAATGACCGCACAAGCCTTTCTCCGCATTATGTGCCACGGAAGGCGGGTGGGACACGTTGAATTTTCAGCACTAATGGGCCTATGATGCAAAGTGGTGATTTTGCTTGAAGCCGTGTTTTCTTTAGAGTTCTTCCTTCTTTAAATAAATTCACTTATCTGCATGCTGGCCATGATCCATTTTATTTTTACCTTACTTTCTTAAATGGCGACAAGAGAATTATGAGGTTCGAATTGTAAAAAGCCTTATCTTTCTAGTCTCCCCCAATTTTTCTAAACGGACATAATCTATCACCATATAGAGTTTGTGGGGTTTTTTTTAATAAGAAAATATGAATCTAATTTGATCTTGGCTCAACATCTGAAACAAAATGTGGGAAAACCAGAAGTATGCAGTGTAAGCTAGGACTCGAACTTTAGTTAAAATCTTCGGGTGTCTGAGAAGGAGTTATCAGACCTGCAGGGAAGCAGACCTGATTTAATCTGAACAATTTCAGTTTAAATGGATCGCTGTAGAAAAAAATTAAAGAAGGAAAAAATGGAAAAGACTATTAAATACCATTCCAGAACCTTCACTTCTCCTGGAAGGAAGACAATCCCTTGTCTCTCTTACCATGCAGTTAACATCATGACACAGTTTATCTATTTATTAAGAAAAAAATATGCCTCCTGGCCTGTGGCATATAATTTTCCAGATAAAATGGAATGTGGGCTATAGGCCAATGAATTCATTTATTTCCTAAAATAGCAACATCCTAGAATCTCAACAATGCAACTCCAGGTTACTTCCCAACACAGGCCACGTTCAGAATCACTTAGAAGAAACACTTCTTCCATTCTTCTGTGAGGAAAACTGTTAGGGCTCTTGGCACAAAACTGTCGTTTAGCACAGGCAAGTGCACACCTGAATTGACCTTTCAATGGATATTAATATTTTTATTATGCAAATAGTAAAAGAAATTCAGCCAGGATTTCTTCTTTCTAATAAAATCATGCAAAAGCAAATTACATATAAGTGTATCTGAGTGTCTCCAAAGTGATCATGAATCACGTAGCTCAACAAAGCGTGCACGCAAACAGGTCCAAGGCGTTTGAGAAGCCTGTGGAGGGATGTTTAGGGTTTGGCTAAAAATGGATTTCTACAAAGCTCTTGTATTCTTTGCCCAGTTTTTTCAACCAATCTTTCTTTTTCTTTTCTCTCTTTCTCCCTTTCTTTCTTTCTCCTTTCTTCCTTCCTTCTTTCCTTTCTTTCTTTCTTTTCCTTTCTTCCTTCCTTCCTCTTTCTTTCTTTTTCTCTTTCCTTCCTTCTCTTTTTCCTTCCTTCTTCTTCCTTCCTTCCTTCCTTCCTTCCTTCCTTCCTTCCTTCCTTCCTTCCTTCCTTCCTTTTCAAGAGATTTAGTCGCCGTGAGCCTGATTAATCGACCTTCCTTTCATCAGAATGCTGTTTTGCAAGAGTTAGATAGCTCATAGCCGGTTAGCTATTCTGGACCTTTTCCTTCACATGGGGAAATGAGTATCTTGCCGAGAGCAAATGGAAATTGACTAGCAAGAATCTGCGGGTTTAGCACGTGACTCCGGGGGTTCCAAAGGCGTATGAGTAAAACGCAGGTGTGGGCTGAGCCTCGCTCTCGCTCCCCGCTCTCAGTGCGCCGTGTGAGGCGTGGTCTTCTCCATAAATCAAACTCAGTAACACTCGAAGAGCCTTCGCCACAGGCCGCACGCCGCGACAAGCACTTCGCACCTGCGCACTCACTTCGTTTCCCCGCCACGCCTGGGACGAGGCTACCACGACCTGGCCATTTCGCCGACCAGGAGGCGTTCGCTGGTGGCCGAAAGCCCTCCGGTGGCAGAGCGGCCCGGGAGCCGTGCCCTTCGGCTCTGTGCCGCGGCCGTGCCGGCTCGGGGCTGCAGATCGGAACGGTGATCCGGGTTTGCTTCTGCGGCGCAGGGGCGGCCGCGGAGGGCGCGTGGCGCCTGCCCAGCTGCCGTGCGCGTCTGACCAGAGCCACGCTCGCGGGCGGACGGTGACCCCGGGGGAGCACGTAGCTCAGCTCCGGTAACGTCAGGGCCCGGGAGCTCAGCGCTGCCGCGCCTCGCTTAGCACCTTGCTCCGCGGCCCCTGTTGTCAACACAGGCTTTTACTTTGCTTTCCATAATTTGGCCTGTGTCACAGACATCCCAATTTATGACCAACTTGTCCCATTTGAGGAATCCAGACAACTGTAGGACTGTCCTCTGAGGTCAGGAATGTTCCACTGACAGGATATTTAAGGCCAGTGAACTATCTGCCACCTGCGTGGTTTGAGCCAAGTTACCCAACTTTGCCAAACTGACGTGCTTCTCTGCCGCACGGGGGCGAGGGAGCACCTACATCGTCAGCTTGTTTTGGGCTCAAAGAAGAGACGGAAAGAACTTCAAACGCCAAACGCCTGCCGTGTTGATCGCGGGAGGAGCCTGCGTGAAGGGAGGACGTCTGCAGGGGTCCACCGGCCGGGGCAGGAGCGCGGCGGAGCGGCCTGAGGTCTCCCGTCGGCGCTGCGGGACGAGCTCGCCTCCAGGTCCTGAGCGGAGACGGCAGTTCCATGCGGGGCTTCTCCATAAGGCGGGGCTTCGTGGGTCTCGTAGGGGGCGATGGCCTGCGCAGAAGGGAGACCGGGGCATCTCCTCCATTGCTTTAGAACAGGAAGAGCTGTGGGGACCCCAGACCCTTTGGGACCCTCAGTGCTAAGCAGCCTGAGGAGACTGGGGGGGGGGGGGTGTCACACCCTCGGAAGGGATGTTGGATTTCCTCATGGTGGGGCAGACAGTGGTGGTAACGGGAGACCCCACCTTCCAGGGACGTGTGAGGACCAGTGAGAAATGTGGAGGAAGGGAGGGCAAGGGCTCAGGGACGTATGAGGACTGGGCAAAGAACAGGGAGACACTCCTCTGAGTTTTCTAGAAATACCCAGATGAAACTTTGAGGAAAGCAAGCTGAGAATTCTACTTCTTGTAAATAAATATACATACGACCCTATTGGACTGCGGCCCTACTAGTATCTGCCTTGAGGCTAGTAAAGCAGACGAGTTGTGTCGCTGGAACCGCACTGCAGGGTCCCCACAGGGGGTCCTCATTTATGAGCAGCCCCGAGTTCGGCCCGGCGTGAAAGACCCACTCACTCCCCGGCCCGGCCGGGACCGGCTTCGCACGGGGACCCGGCTTTGCGCGGGGACCCGGCCCTGCACAGGGACATGGCCTCGCGCGGGGACCCAGCCCGCTCGCGCCCGCAGCAAAGCCCCCCGCGCCCAGCGCCGCGCGGGCCGGGCTCATCTGGGGCACTCGTTCCTGTCTGTCCTCTCGACCTCTCACCAGGTGCTGGGGACTGACCTCTCAGCCTGTCTCTCGCAGCTTTCTGACACTTCTGTTCCTTTGTCATCTGGGCAGGGTTCCTCTGAGTTTTGTGCGATGTTACAAAAGTTTTCTTCTATGACACAGCCTGGGTTCTAACACGAGTTTCTCTAACGCTGTGCAGCACATCCGTGGAAGAGGACACATTTGCTAAAAAAAGGAATAAAACAAAAGTACACAGTGAGGGGAGGGTGGTATGCATGAGTTTTTTTTTTTTTTTAATAAAGTTAAAATAGTTAAAATTAAAATCTTGAACTGAAGGGGGGGCTACAAAGGAGTCCTTACAAAACTAACACCATCATGAATCTTTCCGAGGCTTTCCTATGGGAGAAAGTGATATATTATGAAACTTCTGAAACGCGCTGGACTTTGGGGTGGGGGAGCAACAGGGCATGATTAGAAACAATTCTCTTCTAAGATTTTTTCCCTACACACCGGATAAAACGATCATCTTCATTTGAACCGTAGTACATGCCATACAAGAATAAAATGTTAGAAGAAGAGAAGGAGAAGGTAGGAGAATTGGCGGCTTCCACGCACGAACGCTGTTTTCGGCAGATGCCCGTCTCCCCTGTTTCTGTAAGGCCGTCGCCTTCGTTTCCCGGGGCCTCCTGTCGCTGAGGGACACCAGGCTCCGCTTTCTCTTTGGGGTTCTTGTATTAACTCGGTGCACATTTTCACTTTCTTTCTTGGGACTTGCAGGCAGTGGGAAAAGAGCTAACACTCCTTTCTCAACAGGAACCACTCCTGCTCCATCTCTGCCTCCGTTCTCTCTTCTTGCCTTCCTGGCCGGGTTCTGCCCAACACATCCAAGGCGGCTAGCGAGGACGGGGCCGGCCCCGTCACGTGTGACTTCCTCTGCCTGCTCCCTCACCCCTCTGTCGGCAAATAGGCCCATCTGAGGTGTCTGCTTTCTTTCTCACGAGCGTATGTAAGTGTTTGTTTGTGGGCTTTCTCTTAATGCGTTCCATATTAGAAAGGGCCAAGAGTACAACATTCCTTTAAAAATTCGGATTTCTTGAGAAACAAGGAGGTGGCGAGGCGGAGGGAGCGCTAACTTGGCAGGCTGTGTTTAAAGTATTTTGCCAAAGGAGCCCCCCTGAGGAGCTGTCCGTTAAACTCCCACCATTTTGCTGTGAGAAGTGAATGTTTTCTCTGGCTCTAAATTTATGGGATTCTTAAATGTTCTCACAGGTTGAAAATTTTAAAAAGAAATCACTGTTTGAATGTATACTTGACTCTCCACGACTGGATTGTCTCAGTTATAAGGAGAATTTGCTTTTTGCTTGAACTTCACGCTTCCTTTTATTTTTCTTCTAGAAAGCATAATGTAGGGGTAGGTTTTTATCACTGTTCTCAGAATACCGAGAGGGGACCTCGGGCATATGCCACGCAGCTTTCCCTTCTTCACATTTGCTTGACTTTGGAGCACCATTCACGGCCTCAGGAAATCAGTCACATCTTTGAAAAGCACAAAATAAATTCTGTTCACTGAGTGGGTAATTGTTCAAGGTCACCCTTTCCTTGTCTTTGCCTTGATTGTTTGAATTAGCAGCTAATAATGGTACTGAAATGTGAATGAACTATTAGCAATGGGGCATATTTTGGGGAGTGTCAGGAAATATTACAGGGCAATTAATGTTATCCAATAGCAAAGCTGTGTTCTCAGCAGATGTCCTATAATTACTGTGTTTAGAGAGTGTAAGGCTTAAGCTAAGATTACAGCTTTTATACTGTCTGCCTTTAGAAGTCGTAGTTGGAATTTATTCAGTTTATTGTCTTGCCCTTTCTCTTCTGTTCTGATCCTGTCACTCACATTTTAATTTAAATACAGTCTTTTTATGAATTAAAATAAGTATCAGCAGATGGTATGCAGTATAGATGTTTAATAGAATAGAAAAATTACTGCATAGATACCCAAAATAACTATTGACAAATAATTTATATCAATATTAGTCACTTGCTACTTGTTTCTTAATTTCTATAATTCAAATTTTTTTACATCTCAAATACTTCACAACCTGGTATTTGTGAAAGAATTGTCTGAATTTATTCACTTTTAGCAGGGTAGTTAAAAAATCATTTCAGGAAATGTTGAGTTACATGTTATCTAAGAACTCCTAATTTTTAAAAGCAACACTCACCGCACATCTAACTTTTCCTTTCAGCGCTGACCTTTAATGTTGGCTTTATATCCTTAGGTTTTCAGGAGAAAAGATTTTAAAATGAGCAGAGTGAAAATTCTCCCCTGTGGATAATAAGCAGTTTTGATCTGCAAACAGGGCTTCAGGAGACAGCAGGCCACGCCTTGGTTGCCTCTGCTGTGAGTGCCCCTGAAGCAGCTCTGCTGGGGAAACACTTTCAAAGCACACTGCAAGACACCTGGTTTCCACTTATTGACATATTCCTCATCACAAGGCCAAGTGGACTATTGGAAAGGTATTCTTATGTAAGCCTCAAAGGTGAGCTATTTGACCAACTGGTAAGTGATCATTGGACAAAGAGACTGAGAAGATAAGGAAAGAATTCTAGCAAGGTCTCCTTATATGTAGCTCACTATCTTCCTGAATCAGAAAGTTTATCAGAGAGAGAAAGACAAAAACAGAAATAAAGGATGAGGATTAAGGGGAAAAAATTCAAGCATTAACGTCTAAAGTCCCCCAGCTTTACCATTAGAAAGGTTTGCTCACTTCCCTGTCTCCCACTGAATCCAGACCACCTTGCTAACACAAAGGCTGCCATGCTCATCACTGCGGAGACCCTGGGTTTTTTAATTGTACTTCATTTTTCATTCGAACATATCTGGGGAATTCTCATCAGGGCTTTCCTCACTAGTTCTGAACAAATTATTCAAAAATTTTCTTAGAACTTTTGAAATAATTTATGAGTCATTTGAAACCTTAAACAATTGGCTGTCGGGTCTTGCATTTCTCCTCACGAATGGCCAAGCACAAAAAATGTTTACCTTTAGAACACCGTGGCCGCTACCTTTGGTAGCCTCATCACGAGTGGTAACAGTGAAGAGGCGTGTGCATTTCAACAGTTTTTAAATATTTTGCTTAAAAGTCAACATACAATTCTCGGGAACCAGCTCTGTGTCTGCCTGGTCATAAATGTTCACAAGAGGAGAACTCTGACTGAGACGTGGATTCTCCCCTCCAGGAAAAGGGGTGCTCTCTTGCGAGCACGTAATGAGATCCAACATAGGACATTGTAAATCCTGTGGTGAAGGTTCAGTGACCACTGGGTGCACAGAAGGAAAAATAAAAATATGGCAGTTCAGGTGCTGGACGTGTTCCTGGGACTCTAGGGTTTCGTGTCCGGAAACACGGGGGGTGAGGTAGGCTGAAGGAGGGGGAGAGGGCGTGCCAGGCCTAGAAACCGGCATGAAACTGACACAGCGCTGTAAACTGGCTATACGTCAATAAAAAAAGAATGCAAAATAAAAAAAAAAATAGAAAAGAAACTGACATAAAATGATAGAAACACAAAAGGAGAAAATAACCATTCATACCTAGAGTGGAGATTTTTGACATCAACGAGTAAGGCCTAAACCCGGGTGGTTTGGTTGGAGTTAGACTGTAGGGACTGAAATGTCACACAGAAGAGCTGACTGTGGCACAGCAGTAGTTGTGGGACTCTGAGCAAGAGAGTGGACGCCCTGGCCTGTGATCAGGAGGTGACTTTGGAAGCTGGGTGCAGGATGGGATTGGAGGGAAAGGCTGGTGATGGAGAAATCTACATGCACCTTACGGAAGCATTTCAGGTGAGTGATGGCGTCCTAGAAACCAGCGGCTCTGTACTTCAAAATGTCTTCATATTTGCTCTTTATCTTCTCATATAGAACACCTTTCCTTCTCAGCCCCATCTTGTCCATTAAAATTTTTTAACTTTTTTAATTCTTAAAAAAAATAAAAGAATATATATTAGAGTTGAAAAATCCAATTAACAACTCAAGTTTGTAACAGAAAGCAGTGGTCCTCGGGGATCAAAAAAAAGGGAAACATTGAATTGTAATTTAAATAAAAATTATGAAATCGTGATTTGTGATCCAATTTTATTGAGAGGAGGAAGAGAGAAGGTGGACATTTGATATCAGATGCAAAGGTGCACCGCCAATACATATTACTTAGAAATTTCCACTACTTCTCTCTTCGGTCTCCTTATCACTAAATATTTTGTAGGACTGCTGTTAATGACTTCCTGCATGTAACACTTACAGTAGCACTTTTGCCTCATGATAACAAATGCCCACATCTCCTTCCTACTGCCTCTCAATAAAATCATATCACAATTTTTATGTAAACCTCAGTGCCCTCTTCCTCTTTTAAATTTTGACTGGGTTAGAATTGCTCTCTTCTGAGCCATGTCATTTACTACAATCTGCACTCTTACTTAAATAACTCTTTGTTTTTCCTGGAGTTAGTAATTGTCTTTTCTTTCTCTTGCATTGCTATGGCCTCAACTAAAACACTTACAAACACTGTTTTATGTTTGGTTGTGCCGGGTCACACCAGGTGAGATGTTATTAATTTATCGGGTCCTTTTTTTTCCTGGAGATATTCATTCTGGAGTCCTTGGTGCTCATGATCTCATATAGCACAGGAGCTTCTAGGCCTTCAGCATGTCTGCTGTCTTGAGATTTCTCTTCATCTTTATCCAGGAATTCTTATCTTCTCTCCCTGTTGTGGAATCATTTTTCCTTAATTATATGTCTTTATTTATTTACTCCATTACTTTGGTAAACTGTATCTTCCCATGAATCATAAATACATATTTTGAGATCTTATATATCCAAAGTCAGATTTATTTAATCTTCTCCTCTATTTTTTCTTAATGAAGCATAAAATAGAATAAAATTAAGTTTCCTTCAGAAGTCTAAATGTTACATTCTAGTGCCCATTGTAGGTGACCCAGCTGATTTCCCTAGAAGTTTTTACATCATCTTTTCATATCCAGTGTCCTGAAACTTCACAATAATGTATTTTGGGATGTGGGTGTTTACTTTATCATGTTGGCTCTTCAGTGTGCATTTCTCTTTATTCAACAATTATTCATTGAGTGCTATTCACATGCGAGGTACTGTGTTAGATATGGGAAGGTTGGGGATTCATATTCTTAAATTCTTGGAAATTCCACTCTATTTCCTTTCTTATTTTGCTAAGGTTCTGCGGCCATGAGAGAGAAGAGATCCCCAAGGATAGAGAGTGGAGCGAGATGAAGAGGAGTCTGAAGGCAACGCTAAGGGAAGGAAGGTCATCTATTAAAGACTGATAAGAAATGTCGGATAAGTGAGTGAGGTTCATTCATTCACTCAGTCACTCAACAAACCTCATTATTCAGCACATGTGGCTTCTCCTGCACATGGTTCCTGCTGTGGGTGGAAACCAGCTGCTTCTCTGCTCCCTCTTGGGTGGCAGCAGGGTGCCTGTGGTCACGGTGTGATCAGTTGTCCCAGCTGTACCCCACCCCTGGGACAGTGACTGCTCCTTACATCTGCTGTTCCTATAGTCTTTAGAACCCTTTAACTGCCTACTAGCAAATCTCTCCTTACTCCCATCCTCTGCTAGAGTTTAAAATGATGTTAAACATTTCCTGTTCAAATCTGTGTGGTTTCCCTCTCTGGCTTGGATCCTGACTGATACATTGGACAAAAAAAAAAAAAAAACAAACCTGAATTATAAGCATGAATAAAGTTAGCCCCCCCCCCCCCAGTTATACTAATGGTAGTTGTCTCTGGGCATATTGTCAATATTGTGTTTATCTGCATATTCTAAGTTCTTATAATGAAAATGAATTATGTGGTGATAAGAAAAATAACATGCTTTTATTAATCCTGAAAGAAAATGTTTTTACCTACCTGTAGGCAGTAAAGAATGGTCCACAATTATCTCTAATTACTCAGTATGATTTAATTCAGGCAGGTTCAAATACTGCACAATAAACTCAGAGATGGATAAATCACCAGAAAACAGAAAGACCGGGTCCTGTTTCCAGCACAAATTTATGATCCAAAGTTGATTTATGGATGTGTTAATGTTCATGGACCACTGTAATAAATTATTTTCAGGAGTAAAGTAGATGCCTACTGGAAACTTTAGGGTTTCAGCTTTCCCATTCCTTGAAATAAAACTAAATCTTTCTGGTCTTAAATTTCATCGGTTTCAGTGTCTAATGTAGAGGTTAGGGAGATTACAGGGGAGTTTTAAAACTTTGACATCTCCATTTGAATTTTAGTTGGCATGCTACAAAAATCAGAAATTGTACTCATCAGAAATAATCTAATTTTGAAAAGTGCCATCATACAAATTTAGCTTCTATTGATGATATTTTTTAAATTTATTGAAGCACAGTTAATTATAATGTGTCCATTTCTGGCGCACAGCAACATGTCTCAGTCATGCGTACGTACATTCGGTTTCATATTCTTTTTCATTAAAGGTTATTACAAGATACTGAATAGAGCTCCCTGTGCTAGACAGAAGAAATCTGGGTTTTTTTATATCTATTTTTTCTATAGTGGTTAACATTTGCAAATCTCAAACTCCCAAATTTCTCTCTTCCCACCCACTTTCCCCAGGAACTATAAGATTGTTTACTATGTCTGTGAGTCTGTTTCTGTTTTGTAGATGAGTTCATTAGTGTCTTTTTTTCTCTTGTCTTGTCTTGTCTTTCTTTTTAGATTCCACATATGAGTGATATCGTATGGTATTTTTCTTTCTCTTTCCAGCTTCCTTCACTTTGAATGACGGTATCTGTGTTCGAGTACCAGAGCACAGAAACTCTTGCTGACAAGGTTCTTACTTCAGCAGAGGACCACGGGCAAGTGAGGGAGCAGTACTTTAAGCTCGTGTAGCGGTTGGGGAGCACACAGTGACGGTAAAGTAATTCTTTTAAAGGTTGGTTCAGACCATAAAATGGTTTAGAAAAACAGCCAATTTCTTCCTCTCAAAAAATACATTACTTTCCCCTTTGACTTCACTCTAAATTAACTTGCCTTGTAGCTGCCACGGGAGTAAAATCTGGTATTGCTGTACTTTTTAAAACCCCATCATTTCACCGTTGGAAAAACTTCATGGATGCTACATCCTACATTTCTCCTTCGCAGTACAACTGAAATTACCTTATTTGCATTTACGTGCCTCACTATTTCTTACAGAAATATTGTATTATAATCATTATATGTGCGTCCCTAATATATTAGCAGTTAACCTGACTCCTCTTGATTCAGCCTGAAATTTCTGCCTGGGCAAAGGGAATCAGCAGATGTCCGTCTGCGCGCTGGGCAGCAGCGTCACAAAGGCAGCAGAAGTGTGTCCTGGGAATACAACACAACGCTGCCTTTCCGGGATTGAGAATTTCAGACAAAATCTTAAAAACATAAAAAAGGCAAATGACTAAATGAATTTTGATGGCACATCATTGTATGATATTGCGTACGAAATATGTAGCGCTCGTAAGAGAAGCCAGGTAGACGATTCAACTTTTATATCATGAATTGTGCACTGAAACCCAGATTGGAAGCACTAACTCAGAGACTTGACAGGGACAATTTCTTTTTCTCCCCTTAATCTGATTAGTGCTTTCAAGATTTTCAACTTCATAACTTACTAGAAAAATCATTGAGAATATTCAAGAGGAAACTTTTTTTATTCTGTAATATCAACACATTTGTTTTATATTTCAACCTTAACTCCCTCATAGTAAGTTACTGGGTCTGATTTTTCCTAAAATTAGGAGAATAATATCTTGTCCTGCTGTCATAAAGGGAGAGATCATTTCATACATAATTTTGCTTAGCTTCTAGTCGGCTTTGTCAAATTTAGAACCACCTGAGCACTGTGGTTTCTAAGTTTAGTCAAACCCTTTGAGCTTTAAGTTCCGTTTGGCTCTGTCTGAACATAAGCTGCTGTTCTGAAAAAAAAGAGCCCCTCGGTGCTGGCAGAACCTGGATGTGTGCACAGCACAGACCGCTTCTCATTTAAAAGAAATGCAGGCACTTTTATTTGAAAGTTGGGACCTCCAAGGGAGTAAATAATAAAATATGGAACTTTAAAAATGGGTCATATTCTAGACCAGTTCTCAAGCAGAATTGGGCTCTTGGGTTTAGGGTATGATATAGAAATGAAGAAATAAAGAGAGAAAGAGAGGAAGAGAGGAAGGAAGGAAGAAGGAAGGAAGGGAGGGAGGAAGGAGGGAGGGAAGGAAGGAAGGAAGGAGGCCTATTTTAGTCTTTTCAAAATGGACTTGCTTTAACTTGGCTCCGTAAGTTAAAGCAAAATGTGTCCATTAGGTGCCATAAGTTTGGTTTTACTAAAGAGCATCTTGGTGAACTTTTTTTTTTTTTAAGAGTAAACTCTTCTCCATCATATAAGAGATAATCAGGGTATCTCAGAGTCAGATGGACTTATTTTTCTCATTTCACCTTTTTGCTACCAACTCAATGTATAATGGTAACAAAAGTACCATGTACACAGGAAGACGGCAGGCAGTGTCCTGAAGGCCTCACTCACAGAAGATTTCAGTAACTTCCAGTTGTGAATTAATGAATGGCCAGGTGACAGAACTGCTGGATCCCAGAGACCACATTCCACCATCCCTGAGATGTTACTCCTTAAACAGAAACAGGGCGAGAGGATATTTTGTGGGCACACTCCTGAAGGCAGATTAAGTCTTCTCTTTGCCTGAGAATAAGCAAAATGTTGCTGGGGTAGGGGCAAAGAAATAGAATTTTCTCTCTGCCTACTGCCCATCCTGCAAGAAAAATTCACAGTGACCCCCTGGAGAAATAGGAAGCCCCCACTGAAAGGTGCCTGAGAGTCCTTCTGAAAACACTTTGGGACGAAACTCTCCACCTCTTATGAGACTCTCCGTCAGCAGCAAACAAGACAGAACACTTGGCTCTGTTTCGTGTTTCGTGGCCGTGCCAGCCTGATGTAGAACACTTTCTAAACCATAATTTCTTCTGTTATTTTTGTCTTACTTCATGTAGCCTTGTTTTTGCTTCACAAGGATAATGGAAGTCACAGAACAGATTTGTGAGCGCCACGAAATCACCTGCCCCCAACCAGCCCCGCCCAGCACAGGGGCGGCTCCCCCCACCCCCCCAACCGCGGGAAGGGCCTTTGACTTGCAGCCCCGGCGCTGGGCGCTCCGCGTGCTTGTTGAGCTCCGGCGCGTTGCACGGTTCAGCCCTTCACCTGCTGACCGCGGAGCATTGCTGCGTCCTTGCGGACGGAGGGACACGCGCACAAGTTGTCTGTTCTAGTCAGGGTTACACGCGACACTTCTAGGAAGTAGAAAAATGGAGACAACTGCAGGGCAATATATTTTTTTGGGTATTGAAGATAGAAATACCAACCAAACAGTGCACTCCAGGCTCATTCTCTACTTAACTCTGGGTAGCTGAGTTCTAGTCTGTATCTTTAAGATACTGTGACGGCCATTTCAAAAATCATAGTGGCCGACACGATAGTTATTTCTTGCATTCCTCTGCAGCAGAGTAAGCCGAATCTCCAGTGCTACGTCATCTGTGCAGAGTCTTACAGATGGGACTTTAAACATAAAATAATGGGAGTTGAATGAGAATAAAGAGGGGACTCCAACAGCCAAAAACAAACACATCTGTAAAACTCTATCATCTTGCATCCATAATTTTTTTTAATGCGCTCCAATGCACCAACCCCTCCTTTCGCACAGAGACCGCTGACAGCGCAAATGTTGACGTGCCGTTGAAACAGTCCCCACACCAGCCTGTGAGCGGGTTAAAGCCGGGAAGCTGGTGTATGACTGCTGCAGGGAGGCGACCGGGCATCGGCCGGCCCGCGCTCCGAATCAGCTGAAATTCCCTTTCTGCTTGTCTTCCTTTTCCCTTTCTGAAGCCTAATTTTCCTTTTTTAACCTGGAACATACTGATTCCACATAAGTCTTTATTAATAGCTCTTCTCTGCAGGTTTTGTTTGTTCCTGAAAATTTAGGTTTTCACGGAATTTGCTTTGGTGAGTGAGCAGTCTTTAGAACGCCCTCTTGCTCAAAGTGGGTGCTCCAGATCTGATGGGGTAAAATGAATGACTGTGTAAAGGGTAAAGGCACCTTTTCAATTACACAGCTTGGAATAAGAAAGTTTTAAGGAGAGGTTATACAGAGAGGGCTCACATTTGAAATCCGTTCTAGCTCTAAGCTCCTTCTCTGCCATCCTTTTTGGGTCATCTTGTCTAAAATGTCAAAATTAGTCTGAATATAGCATGAAACAAGCCTAATCTCTACGTAGTGAAGGAGAAAAGTGTAGCCGTCAGCATGTGATAAAACTGTCCAAAGTATGTTAAACCTGAAAACCAGTCAGCAAAACATCCACAAAAGTACTGAAAGTTTACCTGGTGGGGGGAGGGGTGGGGGGCTATTTGGGGGAGAATTTGCTATTTGGGGGAGAATTTGCTGTCTCCCACTGGATGATAAATTTCACAGGGCAGGAGTCGCGTCTGTCTGTCTGCCACTGCGGACCTGACTGCTGGGAGGTACAGACTCAAGAAACACTTGCTGATTAAATGATATTTTATTCATTTTTCTTCTATTTAGGTGTTCACAAAGAGCAAGTATTGCTTTTTTCATCATAAAAATCAAGATTAAAAAAAATAAACTGTACCATATGGCATACTGCGGTACCTCCATAAATCCTTGCTGAGAGACTGAATCCAAGCAAAGACCATGAAATCGGCCAGACAAACTGTGACACCTGAGTCACTTCGGCTGTAGGAAAACCAGGACAAAACTGGAAACCTAAGACCAGTGCGCACGGATCATCTGTGATCCTGCCCTTCCCGGTGTCTTCTGTGATTATCCTGCTGCGTAAGAGCCCGGCGCTCCTCAGGATGAGCTCATCCAGGGCCTCTGCTCCGCTCCAACCCGTGTCTCCATCTCCATCTCCCTGCGTTCCCTCTTCTCTCTCCCTCCAAAGCTGGTCCTCCACCCAAGGCCCCGGTTCCGACCCCTCCTCCCGTGTCGGGGCCTTGTTCCCCCAAGCACCCCCCTCGCTGGTGGAGCACAGCTCCTTCACCACCGCTGCTGCCACTCAGTCCACAGCTGTGCACAGCTCGTGTCGCCTAAAAGTGAAAACGCAGACCCACAGCACCCAAATAGTCGATGAAATTCTTGACCATTTAGCACCTTCCCTCCACCTCCTAAAGGTGTAAGTCATCACTGAAGCCCAGGTGGTATCTGAGACCTGCGGGGAGGCGAGTACGGCGGATGCAGGCAGTGCTGGGAGCAGCCCCGAAGCAGCACGTCGCCGCCCGCGAGGTTTGGCCGCGCGCCCTCCCCTGGGCACCTGCTGCCGACTTGCTGCTTGAGTTTCCAGTTCACGATTCTGACTGTTGTATCGGCCTCATGCGGCCCCGGGTCGTCCCTAAATGGGACAGTTGGTAATCAGCCTCGTTACGCCCCTGTGGTCCACGACCAGCTATGACCTTCCCCCGGCTACATCACAACAACTGGAAACAGTTTCCCAGTCGTGGGTTGCTGATAAACCAGGACAAAATTTTTGTTTCCTAATCACTCATTTTTCTGCCTAAATCACATGCTTTAGTCTCTGCCTTCACCACGTGAGAGAGGATTTCGGACTTCCCCGGTGGGCTCTTAACTTCAGTGACAGTCCTCACCTTCTTCACAGCCCTCCTCTCTGAAGCATTCTTTATTCTAGACCGGAGATCACAAGGGGGCTTCCTGGAGACCAGCTGAGCACCACAGGTGTGCTTTCTGCACAGACATGGTTTTAAGCGGCGGCACTTTTCAGTCAACGACCTGACACGGGCAAGCGCACTTCGCCTCGAGCCTGTCCCACCCTTCCTGCTACTTTACGCTTGGCTTCAGCGCTTGCCTGGCTCTTCCAGGGGCTGAGTTTGTAGCCTGTCCAGACTCTCTCTCCTTTGAGGTACCTTCCCAGTTTGGGTACTACTCCTGGTTTTCGTTTTGTTTTTTAAATTACCTTTATGACCTCTCTTTCTGTCCCTCCCCCCCTCAAGTTCTTCCAACCCTGCGTCCTCATCACATCTTTGAGTGAGGTTCTCTGAAAAGATCTGCTTGGAGCTGTGCCTCTCCCCTCGCCGCCCTCACCGGCCGGCAACCTCCCAGTCGGACACGGACAGCTGCCGCCTTGGCCTGGCGGCTCCCCGGAGTTTGCCCCGCGGGTTCTGCCGCGCATTTCTAAGTGAGCATTTGGCATCTTTACTCACTGTTCTGAGCAGCCGTAAATTCGACTTGCACAGACTAATTTTTTTTTCCTTTTTAGCCTTGAAACCTAGTCCTTTTCCGACATTCATTGTCCTTCTGGTCATCACCATCTCCTAACCACCTGGGTTCAAAATACCAGTTATCCGTATCTTCCCCTTGGGTCCCTCTGTTGTCAGGTTCTGTCGAGTTCTGCTTATTTCCACTTGTTACCGTTCTTTACCCAGAATTCCACTTCCCTACGAAGCTCTTACAAAATCAGCCTTTCCTTATTCACTAATTTCCTTACTATTACCCCCATTTGATTGCGTTATTTGTCAGTAGTTCACAAACAAAAGTTTAAGTTCTCTACAAAATAATACACACCCGGTATTTTCTAGACAAACTACCAGTCTTTTCAAACGGATACAGCCTTTTGAAGACGCTAAGCCATGTGCACAAAGCCCACCCTCCCTCCCCCTGTTGAGTCTCGTGGGGGCTCCTCTCCCGAGCCTGAGCGCCCCGCAGCGCCTCTCTCCTCCTTACAGAGCCACGTCCAAGGAGCGTCTTACCTTGCACTCGGTGTAAGGGGAGGCCTGTCTTTTTGATTCTTAAGGAGCTGCTGAGGGATTGATCGCTCTTTTTGTCATGCAGCTTAACAGGCAGAAGTTTTACTTTCAGTTCTGACTCTGTGGTTGTATGTTCTACAACAATGCTCATTACTTAATTAATTCTCTCGACAAGTTAATAAATTACTCACCTCTCTCCAAAACCAATTCTTTTCTCTCCTTATTCAATTTAGAAGCCATTTCCAGACTAAATTTTCTGAAGCCTGATTCCATTAATTTTTCTCCCCTGTTCAGAAGTATTACGATGGTCTCCTCGTGTACATAAAATAACATCCAACTCCAGGGTAGGCCATTCAGTTCCCCCCACTGTGTGAATCCAAACTTCTTTCCCAACCTGATGGTACTGACTGGCAGGCGGCACACTTTACAGCCAAACCCAAACTTTCACCTTCCACCCCAGGAAGACATGCTTTGCAGTGGCTTCCCACAACCACCATCTCCAGGCGTCCCCAGCCTTGCCTAGTGTTGTCCCCATGAACACGGGCGCAGCCATGAGTTTCTTCTAACAGCGAGGATACAGCAGTGGGCACAGAGCCCAGTGACGGCATGTGGTCACACGGACAGTGCCGTGTCACTGTCTTGTTAGAGCCTATCTTTCCCTGGCTGGGTTTAAAGACGGACATTGTCATGTTGTGGGTCCATGTTGGGTGGCCCCCATGGGGAGGAGAGGGCGCCTCTCCAGGCTGAACGCCAATGAGAAACTGAAGGGCTCAGCCCCTCAACTGCAAGGGATGGATGGAAGTGGATCCCTCCCGAGTCTCAGGTGACGCTGCCGTCCTGGCCAAACCCGTGCCTGCAGTCTTGTGAGACCCTCAAGAGAGGACTCAACAAAGCCATTCCCAGAGTCTAGGCCCACAGAACTGGGAGGTGATGTGTGTTGCTTTGAGCTACAAACTAGTGACAATTTCTTACACAGCAGTAGAAAACAAAGCACAGCCTTGACTTAACTCAGATCTGAAAAGTATTTCTGCATGTGATCAGGAATTTTAGCTTCAATTCAGTGCCACTTACCTGGAGGGATCCCCTCGTGTGTTGGAAAGCCATCTTCCCCGTTTCTCAGCTCCAGCGCCACCTGCTCCTGAGAAACATGCTTCTTTCACACTTTTGTTTTGGACGCGCATCTCCTCTTCTAGACCCTGACCTTTTAAAAGACAGGATTTGTATTCGATTCATCTTTAGTATCAAGGGATCTCGCACACTGCTCTGCATGTGTTAGCAGCTCAATAAATATTTTTAATAAATTAATAAAACTTTACAAAATCTTTGAGCCTAAAAATTGACATACTGGAAGGTTAAAATATGTACTTAACTTTGTTTCAAAAAAAAAAAAAAGATGACAAAGCTCATCTGATTGGACTAGAAAATGTTGCAGATAAATAGACTTAAATTTCCATTTATTTACTTTTTCTGAATCTGCTCTAATGGCTTTGCACTGTGAAATATAAGAAGTTTTAAAAAGAATGATAGAAATGTATAGTGTTGAGGGAAATATATGAATATTCATAAGTTAATTTTTACATAAATGGTGACAGTTTTCCTAAAACTTTCACAAGGTCCCGAATATTAAAATAAAGGTTAAAGCAGCTTAACTTCATTTCCTGGTGGTCTGTGATGTCTCAGTCTTCTACTGATAATGGACTTTCTATCTGCTCTACTCAGAACTGCTGTCTGTATCTGTAGAGTGATTTTGATTATCAAACTCATGAGCATTGGTTAATAATTTAACTTTCTTTAGCTCTGCAAGACAAAATTTGTAGAAGTAGTAGGTGATGTGAAATAAATATTGTATTTAACATGAAGACAGTCCAGACTGTGCGTATGTTTTGCGGAACATCCCCCATGTATGTGATAGGTAGCTATGCTCTCAAAGAATTGCTAAACACTAAAGGGATTGTAATGATGTTCACTATCACCCACGGTGATGCTATTCTAATGCAAGGGGATTCAGGAATGCGTTCTGCTAGGCATGTAATTTCATGTCTGATTATTACGTCTATATTCTACACTCATTGGCTAACTCCCTAGCAGTAGTAAGTGCCAGTATATCCAGAGATGTTAAATTGTTCTGAAAGCTGTTTAAATGTAACTGAGATTCTGAACAGGTTTCTAAACGGTCAGTGACTTAAAATTACTCACTTGCAGGACTCTGGCTTAACAAAAGAACATTTCAGATCTTCACTATGTGGCCCAGGAAGAACTAATAAACATCGCAGCAAATTTGTTTTACATGCAAATCTAAAGTGCTAATAATAGGGTTAAAATGATCTTTTGCGATCAGAGATTTAAAAGTGGAACTCTGTATCTCAAGAAATCTCTAAAAAACAAATAAAGGGAATACAAGGCTCACACCAATTGACGCTTTAGTCGCTAATATGCTGCTTTCTGGCATGAAACATACCATTAGCATTCAGAAAAGTCTATCGAGTCAGTCTACATCCAAAGTGTGTTCATTTGCTAGAATCTGTGTTGTCATTCTGGGAAAGTACTTTAAAGCGCGCATCCGACAAGCATGTGAAATGCTCCTGTCAAAAAAGTCATAACACAATATTTAAAAGAACACATTAAATTCTACACTGTTGTAAGGATGATTTTCATTAATGGTGTTTGCTAAAATACTTGCAAAATACCTTAGTTTTCAACAACTTTTCCTTAAAAGAGAGATTTTCAAAGGATATGCTCTAATTTTGTGCTTTTCTGCAAAAGGGATAATTTCAGGATTATCATTATATGAATATATTCTTTAAAAAGAAAATGCCTTAAAGTCAATATGCTTATAGTTGTCCATGAATCTCCACACACCTGCGCCCACACATTCTCATGCACACAGCTTGCATCCACTTTCCTCTCCTACAAGTCATTCTCCTAAAGAGCGGCTAGAGATACCCAGTAAAATGCAGCCTGGGTCATGCACTCTCCTACTAAATCACTCCATCGCCCCACGACCCTGAGGACAAACTCAAGTTACGTGGCTGCTTCACAACAGCCCTGTGTGCCTGGTCCCCCCTCAACCTCGCTCATCTCACGTCCTTCATCCTTCCCCACTTCAGGTCACAGCAGTCCCAGTGGTCCACGTCCTGGTCCTTGACTGTCCCTGAACATCCAGGACTCACCTCTGCATTGTATTCTAACGCTAATTTCCTTCCTGACGTGCAAATATTTGCTTAAACGTCACCTCCTCAGAAAAGTTTTTTTGGGGTCACCAACCCTAAGGTAGCTGCCGTCCCCCAGCCACACCCATCGAGTCACCCTGTCTAATCTCTTAGCTGTCACCGTCTGTGTATGTGGGTGTGTATATATTTATTGTCAGTTACAACCAGCTGGAAACAGACGCAGCGCCTGGCAGAGAGCAGGCGTTTTGAAGGAGTGAGGAGGAAGAGGGCTTGCTGTGAAGGGCTGCCTGCCCCTGCGGGTTTGACTTTCTCTTGCCTTTGCCGGGTGTGTAACCTTAGGCAATTGCTCAAATTCTCCAAGCTGATTCTCCATCAGCAGAAATGAGATCATAATATTTATAACATTTCCTAAGGATTTTTTGAGTGATAAATGAGATAATACATATTCAATATTTAACCTGTTGGATGACACATAGAAAGAAGTCAAAACTTGGTTCCCCTTTCATTGTTGCACATTTCACATGCACACATGCATCCACCTATGCGTGCAGACAGTGAAACAGAGACAGAGACGGAGGGAGAGAGACCTCCCCAAGCCAATGAATAATGATATCTCAGCTGAAGCTGATATTTTATGTCATTTATGAATATTTTAAGATTTATAATGTAACATTTATGAGAAAAGTTAATCTTTTTGATTCATAGACAAACCATTAAAGGCTGTATTAGGATTTTTAAAGAATTTTGTGAGCTTATTTTCAAGTTATTTTTCTCCTTAAGTTTTGTCTATATTTTATTACAAACATAAAGAATCAATAATGCAGAAGTATATGAAAAAAACTTTCAAAAGCACCTCATTACCATCCCAATTGTACAATTATCAGCTTCAGCTTATACTGTCTAGGTTTTTATAAAAGCACGCTGACTCAAATGCTCTATTGCTTTTATTACTTCATGGTGTACTGGAAATTAACATAATTTTTTAAATGAAGTGACTGGTGGCCAGACAATAAATGGTATTTGATAAAAGAAAAATATTACTTTTTAAGTTTTAAAATATGACTAAGTGAGAATTTGTTTCTATAAAATATATTGAGTTTTCATTTCCCACCAAAATTTAATTATCTCAAATTTAGAATTCGCTCTGATGCTACAAGAGCCTTCTGTTTTGCAATATTATTGGAAACATATTCTCTTTAAATCTTCATTTAATAGGCTGATTTTTAAATTGCAAAATCTAAATAAAAAGGGGGGAGCTTTTATAAAGACCTCTGGAGTAGTCAAGGGAAGAAAACGTACAAGAATGAAGGGATTTACAGTGTTCTGAGGCAGGTCCTGACAGGTTGCCTTCACCAAGGTACAGACTGGACTCCGCTGTCCGGGCCGGGGTGCAGATGTTGACTTAGGAGCGAGATACAGCATGAAAGCAAGAGGGCTATGCACCAACCAGCCACAGGGAGGCAGGGAGAGGGGTGGGGTCACGGAGGGTGCAGAAATGCAACGTCATCGCACTTTTGATGCATATAAGCTTTTTTAGTAAAAATGTAGAGGGACAACTATAAAAGGACTGACACCAATTAACTGACCCTTTTATACCACTCAGGGAGAGTTCTCAGATACATTTATTTTTTCAGAAAAGTATATGTCGGACTGAAGAGGGAACCACACCGGCTCTGGCATCCTCTCCCCTCTCTCCACACGAAACATGAAAGGTTTTACTGAAAAGAAGACCACAATGAATAACAACTTGAATTTGCCTAAGTTTTTGTTAATAATCTCTACTAGTTCTGTTTCTCCTCACAAGCTTTAAGGCATAGTGTCAATCCAGCTTGTGGCATTTGGGTTACAAGGGGATATTTCAAAAGTTCCAGGTTAAAGGCGTGGAGTAGAACTGAGTTCTAAAACACTCAGCCCTTCGGAGTCAAACTGGCACCCCACCCATGCTATGTTAAAATATTTTAATTTATAAAACAAATACACAGACAGTACCCTGTATATTTGTGTATCTGTCTGAGAAGGAAATTTATTGCTTGTTAGTCATAAGATGATGGAAATTGGCTTTTGGTTCATTTTGGGAAAAAATTAAATACCCAGGACGGGAAAAATCAGGGACCTTTTTCTTGTAAATGACAGGCTATTGTTCTGCTGTGGGTATGGCAAGGCTTAAAGTTCCATGTGGCTGGAGCCTAGTAGCATCACCGAAAATTAAAGGCTACACAATGTCCCTACTTAGCTATGGTACTATAACCATCATTATTTTAGGGCTAAAGAGAATTACAGTGTTTCTCCAGTCCAACCCTGTCATTTAACAGTTGAAGAAACTGAGGCTCAGTTCGACGAATTTGCCCATCCAAGGCCCCCTTGGCAGGCCGGCAAGGACGGCGGGGGAAGGAAACCACATCTCGTACATCCCAGAAGAGTGCCCTTTCCCTCGACTGCCTGACCTCTCCTGACAATGAAAACGGCTTGGATTTTGACTATGTCAGTGACACTTACTTTCGCTTTGCTTTCTCTGGAATGATAGCTCTGAAGGATTGCAGCAAAGGCGGCGACGATGGTAATTTGGATTCTTACTCTGTCACATGTACCTTCGAACATTTCTAAAAATTCATCTTCCCCTCACCCTGAAAGTCCACTATAGTTCTCTCTTTCGCTTAAAAGCTAGCAGACAATTAGCAAGTATCTCAGAAACACACAGTTGAGCATCAACGCTTTTTCCATGGTGTGCTTTTTATATCACTTCCCATTTTGAAAGTAAAATTCATAATTAAGATCATTTGAGTAATACCACATCTAGGGCTTTCTTCCCATCAACTCCCCTCAAGCACCTGGAAGTGGACGTACTTCCCATAAGATTTTAAATAATTAATGTAAAAGTAAATATACTCATTTTACATAAATACACCCTCATAAATTCGCCATCATAGAAGTTGTTTGTTCCTTCTTTCTTTCCCCTTCTTTCTTTTTTTCTTTCCTTCCTTCCCCCTCCCTCCCTCCCTTCGCTTCCTTCTTTCATTTTCCCTCTCTCTCTTTACCTCTAAGCCAATTGTGTGTTCTAAATAAATCGCTTTAGTTTCCTCTCCCATTTTTAATCTTCACAGTTTCATTCCTTATGAGCAAACATCAGTTAACATATCCTGACTTACCCCAGCAGTTCACGAAATGGCCAGAAATGGCTTTATTTCAGTCCGCTGACTCTAAGGCAGAAAAAGTGAATGGCTGTTGCCTCTTCAGTTTGAGTAAGTTAGGTTAAAAAGGCAATTCCAATTGTATTACCCAATTATTTTGTAAGAATTAAGATGAATGAGTCCTATAAACTGCGACTTAGTTAATCAGATTAGCGTCCCTTCCCTGCAAGGTTTCTAACGAATGAAGTGAAGCCCAGATGATTTTCAGAGCAGCACTCAGCGACCCCGGGGCTGCCTTCCGAGCAGGCTGTTTATGGGGCATCAGAGCGCTGGGTAGAAATACTCAAGTGGAGGAGGCAGAAGTGACGGAAAAATAATACTGTCAGTTCCACCGTTCGGCCCGAGGCAGGCCCTCAGCGCGAGTGAGCGGCCTTCGCTCTCGGGTTTGTGCGGCGCGTTGGCTCGGGCTGCAACCGCTCGCGCGTGCGCAGGGTCTTCTAACGTGCTCGCCCTGCACGGTCACATGCGGCCGCAGAACAGACCAGCTACAACTCCTCACTCTGCCGCCTTAGCCCCTCCATCAGGCCCGCTGGGGCCTCTCCTCGACCGCGAGCCGGGACGGGCGGCAGCGGCGGCCGCCGCCTCGCGCGCGCTCGCCCTTCCAGAGCCGGGCGCCTGCTGCTCGGTGACGGGCCGAACTTCCCAGCGTCGAGCAGCTTTCATCACCACATGACGGCCCTCCTTGAATCGTATCCTTCTTTTAGCCTAAATAACACTGGCTCCCATCTTTGTATTGAGTCTCCTACATTTCTTAGCTTGAATTTTTTTCTTATTTTGGGTTCACGCTTTTACTCTCAAACTTCCTGTGTCAATTGTTTTCAGTGTGTCTCTTGTAAAAATTCTCTCACTGGTGTTACATTCTTACCTGATATTTTTACTTACTACCTGCCTTTCATGGTAAAGTTCATTCCATTCACATTTAGAGTGAAAATAAATATATTTCATGTTTATTACTCATTTTAAATTATTCTTTCCTTTCTACACCTTTCTCTTATTTAAAAAAAAATTTGGCCAACTTGCTACTTCTTTTTTTTTTTTTTTTCTCCTTTTGCCAATTTGTATAAATCATGTTTTCCATTCGGTTAATAACGTTTACCCTTTTCTCCTGCTCTTCTGTTCCGAGATCTGTGACTCTAGTATTGTTTGAAATAGACAAGCACCCCTCACAATAACAACCAAAATATTAAAACTTTAGAAGAATTATACTAGGTCTCTCCGCTGTTTGCAATATATCATTTCAATTTCAAGAGTTTTTATTTAACATTAAATCACCTACTACTAGGTGTTTGTGTATTCAGATATAAAGATACAGACTGATAAAGAGATACAGGAGTAGACGGATGGATGGACAGATGGATGGATGGATGGATGGATGGATGGATGGATCTGCAGACCACCACCTGGTTTCCTCCTCATCTTCCTCTCCATAGAATTATGTTTTGATTGGTTAGTCTTTCTTTGAGTATTTTTTCATGCAGGGCATTTGGGTAATACGTTTTCTAAATTCTTGTGTATTTTCAAATAAATAACATTTGAGCTGATCATCGGACTCTTGAGTGGTAGCTCCATTCCTCTCTTCTCCAGCTGCTCTGCCCATTGCTAATGAGATAAAGCAAAGCCAAACACACTGCCCCCTTGTCGGCAGCTTTCATTTCTTCTTGGGGGCTTGTGTGTTTTTAATCCCTCGACTTAAGATTTTCACTAGGATGTGTTCGATGTGTTTCATTATTCAATTTAGTCGAGAACCATGGAAGACATTTAATTCTACAGACTTGATTCTTATTTCGTTTCAGGAGAACTCTCTGATACAGCTGATGTACTTGTTGCCTGACCTCTTTCTGTTCTTTTTCTCCTTCTGGAAATTCTCCCATTTATATCATATCCTGCAGATTTAACCTTAAATCCTTCACCTTTCCTCTCACAATTGCCATCTCCCTGTCTGTTTTTGCTTTGTGATTGAAATGCTAACTGTACTAGATCTCACAGAGATCTCACTGTAATTTCTACACCGACCATCTTCTTTTCCAATTTAGATAATATATTGCTTACCCCAAAATAATGATTTTTGTTTCATTTCTTTTTGTTATTGTTTTAGCACAAGAAAACTTTTGAATATCAAGTGCTCTGAATATTGTTTCATTTTCTCAGATTTTCATCTGTCGCCACCAGCAGTTCTAATTCCCTGCAAGTGTCTCCCTCTGATTCTGCCTGATACCTTCTCCGCAGCTGCTGGGAAATTTTAGGTAGGTTGTTACTTCTTTTCTTGCTATGTCATGGTTCTCAGGACTAGAGGTCAGAGTTTCCTAAATGACTAGAATCCCATTGGTGAGAAAAGCAGAAGACTTCTGGCGCCCAGTCCAGAGGCACAGACACCTGTTCTTTGCCAAAGCCCCTGGAGTAAGTTTCCTCATTCTGTAGTTTCACCGCTCTCTCCCAGCCCCGAGGACACATCTATTTCCTTCTGGGTCCCCTAGGGCTCTGGGATACCTTGCATACTCACTCAGAATGAGGTCCACCTTCTTCTTATGAGTTCCGAGAATATAAAAAGATTGCAATCATGAGAGAAAAAAAATTTTAATTATAGGATAAGTCCAGAAGATATAATGTCAGCCTTCTACCTGTGGGTCGGCACACCTCTGAAAGCTAGGGGCATCCTAGGCTCTCCTACTCTCTGCACCTCTCGCCCAGGCCACGAGCACTTTCTCCAGGAGCTCACCTGCCCCAGTTCCCTCTGCTGTGACCTAGCGGATGCCACACCCCTATTCTGCCGGGTGTCCACGGGCTCCAAAGCCTCTTTGGCCAACAGAGTCCAATGGCTTGGAGTGGGAGCTGGTAGGGAAGGGCAGGTCGCCCTGCTGCCGGAATCCTTGCTCACAGCATGTACTTTCCATAGCACTCCAGTCACAAGCTGGCCAAATGCCACAGTCCACTCAATCGAGAAACATCTGGCCACCTGCTGTGATACGAGAGAATGATGCCTGGATTTCTTCCCTTCAACTAACTCGCACGTTCAGGGGAGACAGGTGTAAGGGTGTCCTTTCTTTCACAACATAAGTGATACCTTGGGGAGTGGTGAATGTTGGACCCAAGTAGCTGAGCTGCTCTAAGGATGTTCTATAAAGACTTATAGTGAAGCCAATGAACCCGAGATGCTAGGCATCTGCACCAATTGACGAGGAAGCCCTTATAACACAGGCTAGAACAAGAAGAGCACGGCTCTCCAGTACAGTCGCTCTCGGGCAAAGTGCTACTAGCTTGTCCCCATGTTGCTGAACACTTACAACCTACAATCTCCAAAATAAATATAAAACGTCTACATCCAACCTCATAAAAGTTTTCAAGGTAGTTCCCATTGAGAATTTTTCCCTACAAAATTTTTTCCTGGTTTTTGTTGAAGTTTGGATTTTAACTTGTTTTCAAAATATGCAATTATAGTATGGAATATATTTTTCAAATTCTATTTCTGTCCTTCGCCCGTGACAGTGGACTTAGAATCACTCCATCTTGTTATAATCATTTGTTTTAGCTTGTTAGTAACCTGGTGCATCATTGACAAATACGGAGCTGTTGTGACCAAATTCATGACCTTTATTTTGCTGAAATTAGAGCATCCAAACACACTATGGTTTCAAGATATGGTAAAAGTTGGAAAACATCTTTGGTAGCACACAGTGAGATCTCAAACATAATGCTGTGTAACGCTGCTCACTTCAGTTTAGCTTGGTATTTTCAGTGACTTAATATATGATTTATAAGGCCAATTTAAGGCGTGGCTTTGAAGCAAAACCTTTGTGGAGTGCGGGGTGCTGGTGAAAATTTGTTTTAAGACATAGAAACAAAATAAATCAACGACACCACTGGCTGTCAGAAACAAGCCACCAAAGTGCCCTAACTCACTGCCGGGCTGCGAGGGTGGGACAACGCGTCCGCAGGGGGAGGGTGACAGGTCCCGCGTTTAAAGAGGCGTATTCACAGCGCTGAAAACACGTCCCAGGAGGACATCACAGTTACAAAATTGGAAGCAAACTGAAAGCACTGCTGTGTTAACAGCACTTCTGGTGTTTAAACTTCCTCTCCTATCAGACACCCAGACCACTTGGGGATCATAAATCATACTGATGAAGCAACAGTCTACAAGCTCTTAGTCGTGCTGCTGAGGCTCTGCACACAGAAAAGGCAGCTCATCCTCAGAACATGTTAGTTCTAGCCGAGACGAGCGCCGCCCCTCCCAGGGTGGAAGAGGTCCAGTGCAACCAGCTGCTGCCAAGTAACCGCTTCCCTTCGCGAGTGATGTCACATCAGGGCTCTGCGTTGGTTCTGCTGCTGCCTGGCTGAACGTCAGGCAGCAACAGTTGCTGGATCAATCTTGGTGAGAGGGAACCCACGCTGCTGGGCCAGTGAATGGCCTGTCAACACATGAGCCTCGGTGCTGGCACGAAGGTGGCTGATGATGGAAGCTGACTGCAGTCAAGTGGCTGAGCTGTTCTATTTTGATTTTTAGGGACTCTGATCCCCAATGTACCACCTCTGTCTTAAGATCCTTTAGTGCGATGTTGGGATTTGCCAGACCCTACGAGTTTGTGGGTCTGTCAGAAGCCATCTCCCGGTGGGTGTCTCTGGCCCCATGATCATTTGCTGGTCTGTGCTCAGGTGCATGTCTGGAGCTGTTTCTCAAAAGGTGGCATCCTTTTGGTCCAGACCATGGAAATCTACAGTGTGACTCTCCAGTTGGGACTTGCCATGAACTCCTCGGTGGTATATTTTTATAGGCACTTTTCCCTAAAATAATAAGGTCCACCAGGTCCTGTGGCTCCAGTCGCAGGGTCAGTTGCACTGCAGACAGGGCCTGTTACGGAATCATGTACTGCTCTAAGCCCTGCTCAGAAGTTTCAGTGCATTCTGAGTTGCATGGATTGAGCAGCACTCCCAAGTGTGGAATTTGCTTCTTTCTTAGTAGTTGGGTGGGAGGCACTAAGTGTAATGATCTTTTTACCTTTAGAGAGAGTATCTTGACGTGCTTAAGACCCCTGCACCCCTAAGACCTACGCTGATGTGGAATCCTCCTCCATCTCTGCAGGTTTTGTCTCCACCTTCTGAATATCATGTGTCTTAGAAGTCCTCCTAACGCATGTGCTCCTCCACGTGCAACTGGTCAGATTATCACGGTGCCATTGATAAAATGGGCCAATGTAATGTTCTGAAGAATATCAAGATGGCTCGGACTTTTGGGACCATACTGTGACAGTGGGCATAGTGATGTGCCCAGCCCTGGGTCAACGTATATGTATACGGCCTTCTGTCCCAGGTGACTGCAAACTATGAGGATGGAAAAGCTTGCCTTTGTCAAATCAATGACCACATATGTTATGTGCACGAGGCCTTGCTAATCTGCTCCCACGAAGACAGTACCTACGCACAGTGTCTGTAATTGAGGCATAAACGTACTCAAGTTGTGGTAGTCCACTGTCATGCTCAAAGATCCACCCAACTTTTGTAAATTGGTTTAAAAAAAAAAAAAAGAGAGAGATCCTGAGAACTACCTTCCAGACGTTCTTAGGTCTTGAGTAGTGGCAGCAAGTTGCCGATTCCCAGAACGTAGCACGTTTGGGGCTTCCTGGCTTTGTGCGGGGTGGGAGGGCGGTTGCAGAGTTTCCATTAGTCCTCCTTCTTACAATGGCTGTGCCCCGAGAGCCCAAGGGAGTGATGTGGGGTTTCTTCCAACGACAAAGTCTTCCTTCTCTGATTCCCCGGGACAAGGAAACGTCCCAGCGTGAGCCCAGGGGCCTCGTAGACCCAGAGTGAGTGGCACTGGCCCTGAACCCGTGCTTACAGCTCTCTCTCACCCCCACTCCAGCAGGAGGACATGAGATTATGTCCAGCCCCTGTTGTTCTCCATCAACCTAGGTTCTGTGTCCACCCGTCCTTGACTTGGTTGCGTGTCCTTTCCCCACTGAACAATGGAGTGAGCAAATGGCCACAAGCCTTTCAGGGAGGAACGAGGGATTGTTTGCTACAAACTCACCATGCTCGTGGAGGGTGCTGCCCACTGAGGACTGGCCTCTCATCTAGTCGGTGAGCTCCAGCCTGAAAGCTGCCCCAAGTCCTGTAATAGACAAGAGGCTGTGCGTCTTTGCTGAGCCAGGTGCCCTGACATCGCTGATCGTCCCTCCCTGAGTCTGGTGGCTTGTACACGTTGAGCCGGACCCTGCCTCAGCTGAATGCCATACGCACAATCAGAGCACTGGGGAACAGGTGATCTCACAACGACCTCTTCTGTTGAGTGGTGGCGACTTCTCAGCACTCCAGTGTCTGAGCCCCCGTTCTTCTTGTCCCCCGGGAAGTAGGGGCTTCACAGCATCCAGACCAGAGGCGCTAGTTCTGGCCACCGCAGCCTCGTCGCACCCGCTGGGGGGGCCTGGTCGGGCACCGCCCTCAGGAGTCTCCGCTCCTAGGTCACTGTCTAAAGGGACAGGGCTCCACTCTGCTTGGCTCTGAACAGTTTTAGATCCTCCGCGTAGGGCACAGTGTCCCCTGCGCCCAACCATTCCATCACTCCACAGCCCGACTCACTGAGCCGGCCGTGCCTACCCCCACAGCAGGGGTAAGAATAAACAAAAGTGTGAGTGTGTGTGTGTGTGCGCACGCGTGTGAGTGTGTGTGCATGTGTGTGTGCGCATTTCAGGTGGAGTGGGAGAGGTTGTGCGGGAAGAGCTCTCTCAAACTCCATTCTCTCCGTTTGTTGACGTGGAGTTGATGTATAATATTATATAAGCTGCAGGTGTACAACTCAGCGATTCACAATTTTTAAAGGCTATACTCCATTTATAGCTATTACAAAATATGTGCTATGTCCCCCGTGCTGTACAATGCACCCTTGGAGCTTATTTTCTTCTTAATAGTGTGCGTTTTGTTTCTTTTACACAGCACCTTCTGACTCACCTGCTCACTGACGCCCAGCACTGGGACACACAGAAGCTCGCTCTCTGGGCTGCCTTTGGGTTCCCCCCCAGGGATCTGACAGCACGCACTGAACCTAGCTGTCAGAATATATATTGATTTGTAAAAGGCACTTAATAGGTTTCTCATGATATTCTTGCAGATAAAATGAGTGAAAATTGAGTGGCTTTGAGTAACTGCTCACAAAGCTTACCAAGCTCTGCATCACTGTCACCCTAGTTAGGTTTCTTGAGACATGTACTGGGTTCTGCCGTCTTCGACATTTTAATCAATGACTTGGATAAAAATAAAGGTACACTTATCAAAGCAGAGGCAGATGGAAAAATATTAAGATTTAAAAATAGATTTAAATCGTGGTACAAAATTAATAGGGTGAAATTTAGAGAAGTACGCCGTGTTAGAATTCTGCTGTGGCTGAGAGACCACGCAGCTGAAACCGCTGGTTTTGTGGGTGAGGAAACTGACACCCAGAGAGCTGAGGCGACGCGCCCGCGGCCCCTCAGCCTGCCGGGCCAGACTCAGGCCTGAATCCTCGATGGTTTTCCCAGTGCCACGTGAACTATGCTCTGATTTTTCTCACTCAGTAATATCTGTAGATATCCTCAAAATCATTCTCAAAAGTTGATTTTTTAAATGTTTAATTTTTTTAAATAATTTGAAATAATTCTTACATTTTCAAGCATCTGAGGAATTTAATCATACTGCTTTCAAATATCTCTTTACTATTTTTCATGCCATACTTGACTTGTTAAATTTTTTTATATCTGAAGAGATTTTGCTGTTGACAAATTTACATATTCCTAATGGTAAAAAAGTATTTTCAAAACAGGTTGACATTTCAACTTCCAAAAACAGATGAGAATTTATCCCACATAGTATGTTCCTCAAAAACCTGCCACAGATCATTCTGCTCCAGACATCTTCTGTGCACTCAGAATCCATCTTGCCTGAGTCCAAAACTCCTATCTGCTTGTTGTGATTAACAGTTTTGGCGTTAAAATCTTCTGGAGCCATGAGGCATCTATCAAACTGCTCTTGAACTTCTATTTTTCTCTCTCTGCCCCTCAGACACTGAGACGTTCCATCACTGTGTCACTTTCCATTTACTCACACAGGATTAGTATGTTTTCTTTGTTGTTGTTGCTGTTATGGTTTTTTAAATTCTTTCTTTCTTTTTTTTTATGGAGGTGAGTTCGGCTTACAGTGTTGTGTTAGTTTCTGGTGCACTGCGTAGTGGTTCATCATGTATATAAACATACATAGATTCCTTTCCGCTTTCTTTTCCATTCTGGGCCATTGCTGGGTGTAAGTGCGGTCCCCTGTGCCGCACAGCAGGACCCTGCTGTT
The DNA here is from genome assembly GCF_036321535.1 of Camelus dromedarius. Lineage (NCBI taxonomy): Eukaryota > Metazoa > Chordata > Mammalia > Artiodactyla > Camelidae > Camelus > Camelus dromedarius. Next base: position 35,601,871 of record NC_087456.1, read on the forward strand.
TATCTGCTTTACATACAGTAGTAGTGAGTGCACATGCCCAGATTTTTAATTTGCTGAATTCTGAATAGATTTCTGAAACTACGCTTACCAACGAAGAGCCCTTTGTCTTGCTCCAGACGCACACAAGTCCCTTGCAGTAGTACACGATGGACAAGGCAGACGTGGAAAAGCCATGGGCTTTTTGTTTGTTTGTTTGTTTGTTTTTGGATTCTTTTTAGCAAGAATAAGTCTCCAAAATGTGATCTGACTTCACCAAAAGCTCATTGTGTCTCAGACGGCACCAGCAGCCGCGAAGCGTTTGGGTGGAGAGCGGCTTTGTTGCGCTCCGTTCTGCCACCACAGACCACTTTTGGAACACCGACCCGGCGCTGGGCGGGGATGTGCCTTCACAACACAGAGCCCTCTCATCACAGGACTATCTGCAGGGGGAGGATCTGAAAATCACGACTGAAACTGAATAGCTGTTAAAAAAGACGAGGCGCGGCTTCACCTGGTGGAAACACGCGCTTCAGTTATGTGTGTGCTTGCTTGTTTGTTTGGTGCGAGACATTCTGAAATAGTCACGAAGTGGGCCCATGACTTCCTTTTCATCATGTTCCATTCAGTCTGAAGTCATCTAAATTTTCTGTAACGAAGGGACTCTGGTAAAGCTGAATTTTCTTTCCGATTAAAAAGGCCATTAATCCTCTTTGCTTTTATTAATCTAAAATGACTCAATGCCTTTCTTTTTTAAGAAACCACAAAGAGTTACATTTCTGTGTTCAGCGCCTGGATGTGTTACCCCCTGAGCCAAACGATGCAAACCCCAGAAGCACTTTTGTTCTTTCGGCCGTTGGGCTACACAGGCAGTCTGCGGTGGAAACTTCATCTGTGTGTTCCTAGTCCACCCAGCCTGAGTGTCTGTGGATTTAAGAGTTGCCCCACTGTAGCCACAGGCTTGTTTTATACCTGTGAAAGGATTTTATTTCAAAGCACAATTTATTTTATTAATATGTAATATCTTATTTCTACCTGGTGTTAGTAGGTAGCTCAAAAAGACATTGGAAATAAAGTGTGCATTTTCTCTTTCTTCTCTTGAAATGTCCTTTTTTTCCACAATGAGACCCATTTTAGAGCTATTAGAAAAATTGGGTCGAATGTATTTTATTAGTTAAACCATTCAAAGACTATATGCATTCATAGAAAGAAAGCCTTGATCAGACCTTTGCTAAGAGGGAAACTTCAAATATTGTTAAACCATCCAGAAAGCCAAGTTCTCTGATACGACTGATATTGAAATAAAAATATAATAACTCACACTGATTTTTGTCAGTGAAATGAGAGAAGATCGTTAAAGAGTTAAGTTTAAAAACAAAGCAAAGCGTAAACCCTGATGACCACCTTGCCCTGTGGTCTAGACTTCAACAACAGCGCTTTGCGCAGGGACGGCCCTGGGGCATTACATTTACAAGGTGGACAGTAGACCCGGCAGAGCACTTAGGTATTAAAAAATGTAAATTTCTTTGTTTTTATAATTCAACCAAATCTGTTAGAAGACTCTAATTCATTATCAGAAAACGTAACAATTGTTGATGTTGAGGAAACTTAGTAAATGTAAATGCATGTTTAACCCAGTCATCTCCAGTTTCCAACAAACCTCTTTCTTCCTTGGATGCATCTAATTTAGGGAGATTGCGTCCCAAGGTCTTGGGGTTGTTGTTGAGGGACACGTGCTGGTGTCCACGAGCTGGCTGACTCCCCTCCTCCTGGAGCCACGGAGTTGGCTTCATTGCTATTAATCCACACATCCTCTTCCCACCTCCACCTAATTTCTCTCCCCTCACCATTTCTCACCTCTCTCAGAGGCAGGGGAAATTTCTGGGGGCCCCCGCACAACACTTTGCACAGGACAGTCCAAGGAGCTGGTCAGATCCCATCTGTCCAGATTCAGCATGCGGACATTTCAGACCGCCTGTTGCTGACGTTCAGGATTATCTGGAGCTGTGTCCACATCCCCGGTCCCGCGTAGAAGTTGGTGGTCTCCTCTCTGAATTCCCTATCTCCTGGCGTCCCACCAGCCACTCCCCAGCCCTGGCCTGCGCCCTTCCAAGACATCCTCACTGGAGTCTGCCTTCCTTGCTTCCTCCTGCCATTCTTGTTCCCCAAGCTCTCAGAGATTCTTACATTTTCCTTTAATCTCGTCTCCATTTGGAGCAAAAGGAAGGGCGGTGTTTTTCCAGTTCTTTCTCTCCCAAACCTTGGTTGTTTTATATGTGTGTACACACACACACACACACACACACACACACACACACATCTTTCTTTTCCCCATAAAGCCTAGAGTTTCCTGCCACCATGATTTTCTCGCTCAGTCGTAAACTTCTCCCCCGGGGGATGAGCGGCTCACGACCCCGCGGCTCCGAAGTGGGAGGAGCGTCCCTGGGTCACTGGGTTGCAGGTGACAGCGGGGAGGGAGCACGGATGAGGGGCAGTGCCTGGTTTACACTTTGTAATGCTGTTTACCGCACACTCCTACAGTGCTTGTGGGCTTATTAAGGAAAACCAGGGGCCTGCGTGGAGAGGAAGCCGGCGTCTCTCACCAGCACGCGGCTCCCCAGGGGCAGGGCCGCGGCGGTGCGGTCAGCGCTGCGGGACGTTGGCGGGACCGCGCCCCCCACCCCTCCACCCAAGCGTTCTCCGGCTCAGCCTGTGCGCCACCGCGGACCCGAAAAGAAATCAAATGAAGGCCATCTCTCCTAAAACAGGGCTAAAGTTTTGACCCTTGCGAGATGCAGAACAGGTCTGTTTTTAGACCTTGCATCTTCGAAATGGTAGGTACCTCGAGTGGGCCATTTTATGGTGGAACTCTGACAAACGGCTAAAACGCGCGCCCTGTGCTGAAGGTCGGTGGTGGACGTCCTGGGGGTCACGTTCCCGGCACCCCGGCTCACCTGGAACGGACCCCCGAGTGCCGGGGTCGATGCCCTCAGTGCGCGGGGGACAGGGCTCCTGGGCCACCGTCTCCACCTGGGCACCGCCTCTCCTCTGTCCAAATCCAAGAGCAGGCAGGGTGGGTCTAATGTTAAAAGTCTAACCTTTACTCATGTTATCTAACTTTTTTGAGCCTCCATTTCCTCAGATGTTAAATTACCAGGTATTTAAAGCGAGTATAGACCATGCAAAACTTACGTACCAAGTCTGCAGACCCGCGAAGACGGAGCTGCTCGGGGACGCGCGTTATCATCACCCCGCATGTAGAAAGGCTGATTTTGAACAAAGCTGCTTATGCTATTTGCATGCTAGTTCTGAACTGCATGTCAACTTAAGCAGAAAAGAGTTACCCCTGTTTTAAAACATTAATTTTGCAACAAACGTATCAGCTTCTTAAGGCTGCTTTCTGGAACCCCAAAAGGAACTCTGCTCTCAGTGTATAAGCAAATTCAGATGCTTTTAGTCCATCTCATCTAATCTAATAGCTATATCAAATAATTTAGAAGTAAAAAAAAGTAAGCCCCAGAACAATATATTTTTATACATCTTGCAGGTGCAGTGTGCTCATTCTGAGTGGTTCTTATGCACCCTGATTTTGGCAGTATGTTGTGGTATCTGACTTCAGGAAACACTAATGACCCATAAAATTAAAGGATTAGCTTGAACCAAAGACAGCTCCTGACTATGGAATTGCATACCAGTGAGAGATTAATAATGCCCATTGCTTATTCCTTTTCTCAGTTAGATTTCAATACTTGACATGTGCATAAAATTGTCTATTTCTGGTCTACTGTGCTAGATTGAGAATCCGGGGCAGTTTGTTTTGAAAGCTGGAAGACAGTATTTGAGGGAGGCAAAAGAAGGCTAGAATTTGGCTTCTCATTTTGGAAGACAGAATAGAAGATTCTAAGAGTTCATTCTGAGAGATTAGCTCAAGATTCAATTAAAAAAATAACGTGGCATGAGAAAAGAAGGGCAGGCAATGGTGATATCTAATAATTCTGGCAGCTAGAGATTTCTCAGTTTACTTTTATTTTTAAGCAAGAGACCAGCTGTGCTACAGTAGGGTGGTATAGCAGGATTCTAAGTTTTTAAAAAGATCTGTACTGTGCAAAGACTTTTCACAGGACCCAAGTGGAATAAATTATTCAGTAATCAACAGATGTACGCTCTCATGATTATTCTTGCAGAAGCCTAATGGTATTTTGCATTTATAGTTAGTTACCCTTGATGGCTGAAAAAAAAACCCCACTATTTTTTGAGACCCACTATTACCTTTCTCCCCAAATTATCTGGATTATATAAATTGTAACATTAGTGTTTATTCACGATTTAAAATCAAAATTCCATTTGAGATCTTAACTCACTTATTTCTTCTCTGTTCTTTTTCTCCCTGGCTTTCTTTCTAAAACATAAAGATTGAATGACATTTAATCGTCCCAAATGGAATAATCAAGACAGCTTGTCACCCTCTATAATATGTGAAGGCAACAGTCAACAGTGAGGCCGAATTTCTTTTTGCACTGTTTGGAAAGAGTGCTATAAAATCTTCTTTAGACCTCAAAATATCATTTTTTTTAAATTAGAGCTTATCTTAACCATCTCATTCCCCAATTTTACCTTTTAATTGCCTATTTAGAATGTCCAGATCACTCAGGGCAACAATAGTGAGAAACAGAGTCAGTTTTAAAAGAAAGAAATCACTTACAATCCATCTTAAAATATTTGCCTCAAGACAAGGCAAAAGTACAAGAGGACTGGTTTTAAATAATAACACTGGCTCCTTCATTAGAGAAATAAATTAAATTCTCCTTGGATTTCCCACGGGCTGCCATTTACCATTATGCACTTTTGATAATGAGTTTGACCAGGCATTTTTCTCTTTAATTCAAACTGCTCTCCCTAGAGAAACAGCCCATCGGGAAGTCATCTTCTCAGTGCAAATTTCCTATGCCAGGACCACGGACAATCCTGGCATCCGAAACCACTCAGATCATCTAGTCAGATAATGGCTATTTACGTAAAGTTCAGAGGGTTGTTAAATTAATTCCAGGTGTCTGACTAACCTGCATTCACATTAGCAACAGGCACATCATATATATACGTGTGCACATGCACACGAAATGTGTGTACATTAATCTACTGTCTGTCGATTTTATCAAGGGATTAGGACAAGACCAGGGGGACTAAAATCCTGTGACTGTAACATGTAACTCTGAAGCCGATCTTCTGAGATGAGCCAAATCGTATAGCTCTCCTATTTTTACTTTTATCAATATTGCTTTGAATTAAGGAGAGGAGGAAAACCTTGGGCATAGACGTATTCATTCCATTAAAATCATGTCTGTTATGAACCTAAGGTAAAGTCTGAGATGTATTAGGTTTTTTTTAATTAATTATTTTGGGGGTGGTAATTAGGTTTTCTTTATTTATTTATTATTTTAATGGCGGCACTGAGGACTGAACCCAGGGCCTTGTGCATGCTGAGCACGCGCTCCACCACTGAGCTGTACCCTCCCCCCGAAAGACATGTTAAAAAGTGAGGTCTTGGTTTTCACTCCCCCTCAGCAGAGAGGCTCTGAGCTGTTGGGAACACGGCGCAGTGCCTTCCCCGAGGCTTCCTGGAGAGGTGTGTGGGTGTCTGCACTCCTCCTTGGATAGCACGTGGGTTGTTTGGGGAGATTTGGCCCAAGGCGTAAACTCCTCCTGTGTGGAAAACACTGCTTCGTGTTTCTGGATTCTCCTGCTCCACTCCTCGTGCTCCTAGAGGTGGGATGGGCCCGCGTTCCGGAACCGCTCCCTCGTTTGCCTGGAGTCACCACTGTCCTAGGGAGAATCATACTGACAATAATGCCTCATGGTCACAAACAGAGGCTTTCGGTGTGATACACCAGGTGCCCTCCCAGGAGCTGCTTTCAAGATGCAGGCACTCACCTGGGCTAGGATAATTTAGGTTCCTGAAGGACCGTGGTAGCATCAACAAAAGGGGAGAAAGAAATGTGCACTCTCCTAGGGCATCGGACTTTCCCCCTATTGTCCATTCAACAAATCAGAAACAGATCTGAGGACACATAAGATACTTGAAAGCCCCACTCTGCGCGTGGGCGCAGCACGGTGATGCATACAGAGGGTGGAACCATAAAAGCTGCTCTGCTGAAGACACGCTGCGAACACGTCATCACTCTTCATCTTTCAGGGCTGTGATCACTGAGGTAACGAGCTCCCTTCCCAGGTGGACAGCCCTGAACCCATTCCACACACAACTGACCACGGCCGAAAGCCACCCTCCGAGCTGCCTAGCAGAATCCTCCTCCACGCCCCACCCCCATCCTAAGGTGTTTACAGTCCAGCCAGGCAGGTGAGGCAGCCACACACAACTGCGATTCATGCCTCAAAGGTTTGTAAGGGACTTTTACGGCAGTGCAGGTGAGGAGATTGCTATACACTGACAGAAGCATCTGAGAGTTTTATGCTGAAGATTTCAGTTAAATTCCAACCAAGGAATATCCTGGGTTTCAGAAGAAACAGACCGGTTGAGCGTCTTTCAGACAGATGAATGAACGTGAGGACGAGATCGGGGAGAAGAAATCTCTGGCATGTTTGGTGATCAGGCTAATTCCTCAAATAAATGGGCCGTGAAATGAAGTCATTTGAAAAAATGTTGGAGAGCTGATTGGGATCACATTCTTGGATATCAGATTACATTCAAAATTTTATTATTAGTAGTAGTAGTAAAGGAAGCCCATTGCAAATCTTAAAAAAAATTTGTGACTTTATCAGAGCTGCATTAGAAAGATTAATATGATGAAATTAGTAGGAGGGAACAAGAAAGAAAATTAGAAATGGGTAGAGAAGCTTAAAATCCAAACTTAGGTGACAACATTGAGGAAGGAGAGAAGGAACCAAACTGTGAAAAAAAACCCCACAATTTGTGGTTATTTAAATGTGGTTATCGAATTAACAATTTGCAGTAGTTGCTTTCTGTAACAGTAGAGCCCAAAGCCTGTGGGAGTTTTCCAAGGGGCATCAAGGGGTCTGAACTCCATTCTGCTCTGAGGCGTTCAGAGTATTAACACAGCGAAGTCTACAAGAAGCCCCGCTTAACTTTATCTCAGCAAGAAACTCCCAAACGTCTCAGAGAGCAGAAACGGGGGCGCGTGTGCAGTCGTGTGCAGAGCACCTGTCCACGTTTGAAGCTCTCCGCGGCTTCCAGCTGTGCAGACAGCCGCCCACAGTTCTGCATTTTGTTGTGACGTAAGCACAACGGCTTATATTTTTATTCTGCGCTGATCATTGCTTATCAGTGTCTGCATTTAGGAGAGGGCGGTCATTGTGAGCCATACAGATTTCTGAATCACCAAATATTTTGAAGTCAACATTTTGTAGGCTGGCTTTCATTCTTACGAAACTTATCTACTTGAAAATATCTTGGAAACTCATGATAGAATGAAAATCATAAGAAAAGACTATAAAGCAAGTGAAAATTAAACAGTGAAGCTCCTGTAATTGCTGGGCTGGTGAACAATAATGCAAATAAACTCAGCATTTTTAAAATGAGCAGGTCATATTATTATGCATAATAGGGATTGTATCACAATATTCTTTATAAAGAACACAGACATAATTCTACTAATTTGCTTTTGCAGTCAATATGGGGTAATTTTATTTTTAGATGAAAGTTTTAGGGCATGTCAAAAGATGCCTTGACATGTTTTATGTTACTAGAATAAAGACATAATTCTCTCATTTCTTATAAAAATTTAAATCTATGTCTTCATGTTAATCTAATTGTATTTTCTATTCTTAGGTCTATAGCTGCTACTACAAAAACAACACGTTCATTCATAAAGTGTATGATTTAGAATCTAATTATATTAAAATCCTACAAAAGTTAGCAAATAGATAAATAATAAAACTTTCTCGTTTTGATTTTTAGAAAAATGTAAAGAGTTCCATTTTCCAAAAGAGCAAAACAAAGAACCATCTTGTGACTTTGCAACAGAAAAGAGTTTGTTTTCATTTTGGGTATTATCTGCTGATGTTTGACAGTTGCGTTTTTTTTTTTCCCAGATGAGAACTGTGCATCAGAGTTTAAGTCCCAAGAGATGTTATCAGTCTGAACAGCCCAGTGAACAAATACTTGTGAGCCTCCTTCCAAATGAAATGTTCTACAGAAAGGTGGAAGTGGTAAGAGACCGTTGAAACGGTGGTTGAGAAGGTAGGTCTTTGTGGTACTGATGGGAAACGGGCGTTAGGGGAAAGCTGCCTCACCACACAGGAAACAGAAAAACTCTTGAAAGCATCTTGTCCAGCTGTGATGGAAGAATTTACATAGATAACATTTTAAAGCCAGAGAGTTTGCATGTACTCAACTGGTGACCAAGAAAGGAGGCGGTGACGGGGGGCAGGGAAAGGAAAATGTTTTAAGGTTACAAGAGCTGTCCACTGTGCATTTTGCAAATCACATACCTACCTATCTTCCCAGAAAAGATCTCTAAAATAAAGACTTACACTTCATCATATCGAAAGATGAGATGAATTTCAACGGAGGTTAAAAAAAAAAAGTTTACAAAACCAAAAGGAATTCAAAGAAGCATGTCGTCATTTCATAGAACTATTATGGAATGCCTTGAAATTAAAATATTTATGTTTTCTCTTTATAGATACGGGATAGATAGCAAATACCAACATTTATAATAAGTATTAAAAATGATAATACAATAAAGGTTCCCAACTTGGTGCTCACTTACGAGGACCTGCTTTGCTTTTGTGATTTCACTTAATTGTTTTGAAAATGTTGTGAGCTTGGAGCTACTCTCCGCATATTACAGATGAGACAGCTCTGCTCACAGCGGTCCAGGTTCTTGACCAAAGACCACAGGACGCAGGCTTTGACCCCAGGTGTGCTGAATTCTGCAATTTCTGCTTGTTAAATATGCTGTGCTACTTCCACGGTCCTATTCTGAACCATAATCAAAATCGTTACGTTCTGGTTTTGTTTAGTTCTGTCTTCTATTTTTAGTTACTTTAAAAAAAATGGGGGGAGGGTAATGAGGTTTATTTCATTTATTTTAGGGGAGGCACTGGGGACTGAACCCAGGACCTCGTGCCTGCTGAGCACGTGCTCTACCACTGAGCTACACCCTCCCCCCTATTTTTAGTTATTTTTTTCTTCTGGCATCTCAGTATTTCATTTGTATTTCCCATATATATCCACATATTTTGTCCTTAGCGAAAACTCTGGAAACGCTCTTTCGGAGACATGTTTTTGCAGCTGCTGCTTTTCGTCATTACTCTGTGTTTTACTCATCATTCTTCCACCAGATTTGATCGCACTACCAGACTCATTTCATTTTGAACACTTTGAAACTAAACACGCTTCAACAACTTAATACTGTGGCTGCAACTCAAAACTCTCACCTTTGTGTAAATAATCGTGTTTTACTATGAAATATATGTGGGAAAAAACAAGCACAAAGCAGAAAATGGCCTAGAAATGAAACTCTTGAATAGCTTCAAGCAGTGGTTTTTCGTAATGTTCTCTTCTTCCAGTGAATTTGTTACAGTTTAAATGTGTTGGTAACTTGCTTAAGCAAAACAGGTACCATGACTGGGGGGGATCCCAGAGGGAAAGCCCTGATCTGTTCACCTCCAGCTGTCACTAACACAGAGCCTAACTCATCCCTAAGTCTTCTTCCACTGCTCATCCGTCTTCCAGCGACTTCTTGAACATAGGAAAGTCAACCTCTCTCTTTTTAAAGAGTGATAGGAAAGCTCTTCAGTAGTTTTCTTAACGTTGCTCCGTACTTCTGCGTCGCGCTCTAACTGAGCTGACTTCAGCCTAAAAGATCATCCAAATGCTGTTTTACTGCTTTTCTGTTTTGCTAAATGACTCATTTCTCATAACACGTTTTTGTGTGTTTTACAAGCGTTCACAGTTCACGCGTGATGCGTAGCTTGGCCTGTCTGAGCTTTCCTGCCCGGGAGTGGTTACAGCTCAGCCTCTGGGAGGCGACCGTTCACGCTGGGAAGTGGCTATGTTGGTAAACATTACTTCTTGCCTACAACTCTCTACAAGGTCCACAGTCCTCCTGCCATCAGTGCCTTGCATGCGGCTCTTTTGGAGTTTGAAATGTAATAGCTTCCCAGGAATAAAGCATTTCCATGAGAGGGAGCACGTGGAGCAAACTAGTCCGGTCTTCTCATTTCACAGCGAGGCGAGCGCGACACAGCCCTTTACGTGCACTGAAGACTGGGTCAAGGCTCCAGCTGCTTCCTGGTTCCCAGTGCTGTGTGCTGAATTTAGCATAATTACTATCCGTTGGTTTCAGTCAATAAGGCTTCAAGCCCAAAGGCTCAGGACAGATGAAAAAGAAGTGTTCAAGATAGTCTGAATGCCTTTTAAATGCCCAAATATTCCTGTTTTAGGGAAACACTATGGCGACATCAGAGGATTCGGTCAGATGCAAAGTTTGGACGTCCTCGTGGCCACCAATTCACACACGTCCAGATTTGGAAGGCACAAATCTCTAAGAGCATCTGGAGATGATCCTGCTCTTCTTGGATTGGATCCTTAAGACAATTCCTTCTGCAGGGAACCACATGAAACCACCAAAATGGAATAAACTCCCGTTAATAGGAAGGACTGCATATACACAGCCATGAATGAGGAAATATAAAGTCCATGATTTTTTAAACTATTTTTTATTATAGTCTAGTCAGTTTACAATGTTGCGCCAATTTCTGGTGTCCAGCATCATGTTTCAGTCATACATACACAGACATATATTCCTTTTTGTATTCTTTTTCATGATAGGTTACAAGTTATTAAATACAGTTCCCTGTGCTCTACAGAAGAAACTTGTTGTTTACCTGTTTTATAGACGGTAGTTAGTATCTGCAAATCTCGAACTCTCAGTTATGCCTTTTTTCGTGTGCTTATTGGCCATTCATATGTCTTCACTGGAGAACTGCTTGCTTACATCTTCTGCCCATTTTTGGATTGGGTTATTTGGTTTTGTTATTAAGTTGTATGAGCTGTTTGTATATTCTGGAAATTAAGCCCATGTCAGTGGCATCATTTGCATGAAACATTATGCTGTACACCAGAAATTGACACAACCCTGTAAACTGACTATATTTATATATATATATATATATTATATATATATATATATGTAAATTCTATGATTAATGACGTTGAGGATTTAATACTTGGCTTCCGTAACAGCATTTAACAGCTTCTTTCATCAGAAACATTTCTAGTGCTGCCCTTTCAATACAGCTCTTTGTCTGGTCTGGAACAAACTGGAGGAGACCTGGCAAAGCGCCTTTAGTCATGTATTTCAAATTCTTTAAGCATCTTTAATCTCATTCCTTCAACGGAATCTCTTTACTTTGTTCCGAAAGTTAACAGTTCACAGTCTTTGAATCTGCACGTGGTCTGTCCTCTAACTCCCGCCCGGCACTCTTTTCTGTGCCTGTCTTCAAGCCCATGATGAAACTCAAAACTCACAAGCAGGGTGACCTGGGCCACGTTTGAAGAGAAGCTCATTTTGATGTTTCCATCTGCGTGCTCTTTCTTTGCACTCCCACATCGCAGGGAGATGCTCTGATTTTCACTGTCTATATTATTTATCTTGATCCATTCTGAACAAATAACTAGTCCCTGCATGCCAATTTCAATTAATTCCTTGTTGAATCAAAGAGGCGCTCACACACACACGCTCACACGTATGGACTCACACAGAAAACCTGGGGTCCCTGCGAGTGTACCACACGCATTTTATCCACGTGCACAAGTAATAATTTTTGCACCGCACATTTTCAGACATACACGATCGAGGCCCACGTGTATTCTGAAAAGCTGCCCTGCGCTTGCTGTTGTTCATTGGTTTCAGAGACTCCACGGCTGAAGCAAGGACTTGGGGGAGTGTAGACGCTGAAATATGAGGCACTTCTTGGGGCCAGAACAGGGCAAAGAGAAAGAGCTTCATGGGGATTAAAAATAATAATAACAACGTTTCAAAATTTAAGAAAGAATTGAAATTATGTTGGAAAATATAAGAGGACTAGGCCGGGGAAGGGCTAAAAAAGAGTAAGAAGGAAACACAGACATGAGCGAGGGCCAGGCTGGTGGGCAGGATGTAAGGACACCGGGGAGAAGATAAGTTAGGCGCGCTACTTTGGTCACATAAAATAAAACTCTCTATCTGTATATGTGTGTCTATAATAAAGAGCAGAGAAAACAAAGCACAAGGCTGAAATCTCAGTGCGCGAAGAAATGAGAAATATCCTCGCCATCACTCGTTCCTTCACTTTCCATCGCATGAAACAAAAACCTCTAGCGACGAGCTGAATGCAGCATCACAGTGTTAAGCAAAGGAATTCGTATGGAATCCTACGTCTTCTCCTCACCCTCCCTCTTATAAAATGCTTATGTGCATGATTATTCAATGTGTTGCACCATGATTATTAATCTCAGTCATGTTAACATTTTGGACATCTTTAAAAGCGCAGAATTTTTGATCAGTATGTAATGTCTGTTAGGATTAAATAAGATCATTTCAAAAAAAATGCCTAGAATGTTTACCAAAAGAAATACATAGAATTTTTTTTAAATCCCAGGTTTGCCTCAGAAACACCCTCTTCTCTGTGAACGGGAAACATTTTTGAGGGTTCAGTTTAGTACCTGAGACGTTTAAATTGCCTAAATTAACTTGAGGTTGTGTTTATTTGGCCATTGGCTCCTTTCTCGTGATCTGAATGACGATGATGATGGTGGTGCCATGGTGATGAGAAGGAGGAGGAGGAGAGAGAGGAAGAAAAGAGGAGGGAATTTTCTAAAACAGTCACTAACTCCTGAAGACCTCATTTCTAAAACAGGAGGCTGAACTAAATCATCTCCAGACTCATCCACTGGTCTAAAAATACGAGATTTGTCACAGACACAGAGAACAAGCAGGTGGCTTCCTGAGGGAGCTGGGTGGGGGGGACTGGGCGGAGTAGGTGGTGGGGATTAAGAGGTCCAGACCTCCAGCTACCACGTAAGTGAGTCACGGCGTGAAGTGTGCAGCACGGGGAACACAGCCAGCAGCGCTTCCGGGACTGCGTGGGGACAGTCGGGCTCCAGACTCACAGTGGTGGTCAGTTCCTAATGTGTATAAATGTTGAATCTCTATGTTGCACACCTGAAACTGATATAATACTGTGTGTTAACTAGACTTCAATAAAAAAAAAGTAAAAATAGCAAAATAAAATAAAAAGATGAGATTTGTTATGCCTGGGTTTTAATTCCCAGTTTTTACTTAATGTGACCTAACTTTAAAAATTAATTTACAGATAGACTACACTAAGTGAAAGCAGTTCAACAAGCCTTGCTCACATCCAAAGAAAATCTTGACTTGAGCTTTTTCTCTCTGTAGTTAGAGTTTAAAAAAAACACTATTAAATTCTCATTATTTGAGTCAGATGATCTCATATTATGTTGTAAAGCATGCTTAAGTTGAAAGAACCCATCCCCTAGTCACAGAAACTCACTATTTCTCTGAATTTAAGGAAGTTTATGAGCATAAGACTTATGCTAAAACCTGTCTTTTCAGTTTTGAAAGGGAAGTTATAATGCCAGATTTGAAGGATGTCGGCCAGTTTAAAAAGATTACTTATGCGAGTTATCTAGCAAAATCAAAAGATAAATAAATAATAGCTACTATAATTAAAAACATACATTTGTTTCTTTGTGCTCATGTGACATTACTAAAATTTATTAAAAACTGGGTTTTTTTTTTAATTTTATGTTCCTACAGCCCTAAAGCTCCCTTTTACATTTCACTAGAGTTTACATTCTATTTCATGAATGGGGTTACATTTCAAATAGTGCCGAGTGTGCATATGATTTTACTATGTCAATTACACAAACTTGTAGTATTTTAAAAACTATTTTTAATAAAAAATACCATTTTCAAAAAGATTAAAATTGGACTGCTGTTTGTTCCTAAGGTTTCCAATGACTATAAACCATCATTGAGTTCTCACTGAGATATGAATGAATCTTCATCTACTGGCAGAGATAAGAAATATGAATGTGTTTTGAGAGGAAATGCACTGTGTGGTTTGAGATCACAGTAACTGATTTTGAGTCTATTATATCCGCTAATACACAGATGAACACGCTGTAAGTAGGTCCCTATCAAGAAATGAACAGATAAGATTCTTACTGGCTTGAGGTCCAACACAAAACACGACTGAATCTAATTATGTGTCTCTGCGTGAACCGTGGCCACGCTGCTGTTACCGTTTTTTGATGAGCAGGTTGCCTGAAATACTCCCGGTTTTTAAACGACAGGGGCAAGCAGAAAAGTATGATGACGTCTCTTTGAAGAGACGGTTGCGCTGGACGCAATGCCCACTTGCTAGTCAAGGCGCCTCCAAGCACGTTACAGTTTTGGCGACACGGGATGAGGCCCTGAGCTAGAAGAAAGGCTGCAGTGGAGACACTCACTGCAGGGATGGTGCCCTTGCATTCACAGCACTAGAAAGTGGAGCTGCCGGGCCGGCTGCGGGGCCCACGCGGGCGCAGCGACGCAGAGCCCTGTGCATCTGCTGAGACCTGGAGGGCGCCGGGCGAGGGAGGAGCCCTGAGACAGCAGAGAACCGGCGATCCTGGTTTGGATGAGGTGGTGAGTAGTTTCTGGGTCCAGAGAAAAAGAGAGAGGGAAGATTTGGACGAAGATTACTTTCTCCACTGCCAAAACGCCTAAGGATGAATTACACAGACTGGAGCCTACTTTTCAGAAGGTTACAGCTCGTGGGGCATTTCCCGAACTCAACACTTGACAGTGAATTGGAGGCGGCTGCACATTGCTGAGGTGAGAGCGGACGCACTGGACAAACACGTGAATGACAGGCTCGGCCCCAGCTCACCGCCTGGCCGGCCGCCGACCCGCCAGCCGTCACTCCAGCGCCGCGCGCAGAGGTGGTGCGGGCGCCTGAGCCATCGCGGGGCAGCAAGGCCAGGCAACGTGAAGGACCCGGGCTCTCGAGACGGCGTCGCCCGTGACAATCATTTGATCTTTTAGGAAAATAGAGATCGAAGTAACTTGGGTAACACTCATATGTTTAGCCATTCATTACTTTTGATGACATTTTAATCAATGTGCAATGAGGAAAGTATAAGAGGAGACTGAACTCACCACACTTTAATTATTCAGCGGAGTGTCGGGTGACTAGTCATTTTGTTTCAGTTAATTTTCCTGCAGAGCTGCTCCCAGAAAGCCTCCTCAGGTCTAAAAGGTTCTTGAAGCTTACTTTTAATTTCCACCCCTGATGAAACTACCTTTGGCAATCAGAAAGTTCCTGCAGCTGAAAACCCTGAAGGCACTCTTAGAGATACAGAAATGCTCCGGGACAGTAGCTGCAGCTCCGCTGAGCATCTGCGTGCTCGGGGACAGATGAAACCATGTGAGGGAGTTAGGACGGCCTCTGCACGCAAGTTCCCAAGTTGCTGTTGCCACAGCTATCTTTATCCATACGCACGAAGTTACTACATAGTACATACTGTACTTAGGGCATGTACTTTATGTTTCAAATATTTGGGGAATATGGAAGAAAACCACACAAATTAATAAATTCTAAATTCTATATTTAGTATCAATCCACATTCAAATCTCTCATTGTGGTTTTCCTATGATAGTTACATCAATCACATACGTGCCTATGTATACACATTTATGTCAAAGAAAAACGTCCAAACACATATAGCTCTTAGCTACAGATTCCTCCAAAGACCTTATAAATATTCTGCAGTTATAGTATGTAAAATGTTTATACAAAGAATCATTTCCTTTATTTCCTCAGAGACTGAAATTTAGGAATCGAGATTCTCCTGATAAAAACAGGAGAGGAGCACTTCCTTGCTGCTGAGCGATGCCTAGGAGGCGCTCTCTCCTTGTCCAGAGTTTGTTCATTGTTGCCTCATTGTCATTTAAATACAACGAAACATGGTTTATGTCTCATCATCTAAAAATAGGAACTCTGCCAGGAAATACTAGTCTCCTGTGATCTGTAATAAAACATAGCTTGTGACAATAAAATTAAAAACTGGAGTCGAATTAAGTTCACAATGTTTGGACCCTCTGTCAATATGGCTTTCAAAGCCAGAGTGTGCAGGGTGGACAAGTCCAGGGCGTTGTCAACGTCAGGGCGATGAAAGAGCCTGGATTAGGATGAACAGAGTTCAGGTTAATTCATGCAGCGTTCACTGGATGGGCGAGTGCGCGTGTGTGGAGACACGTACACGGGGACAGGCAGATACAGAGACACATGCAGACAGCTATCATCCGTCCCTCTGTCCATCTCTAGTGACTAACCAGAGATCAGCCATGTACTAGATCTGCTCATCTGCTGTGTCATTTAATCGCAGGAAATGCCTCACCTGGGGAGGCACCTCCGTGGTGGATAGAGCATTTACATCTGCTCAGACCACTATTTATAGGACATTTTCTGCATTTCTTGCGTCTGGGTCCCCTTCCTATGTCAAGGCGAATAGGGAGCAACACCCTATTTCCCAGAATACACTCAGTCCCTTTCCTGTAAATATGTCTGTTTCTCACCACTAGATTACTTGTTGAGTGCACAACACTGCGCTCGGTGCTGGGGCTCTGTTACCCCATTGCATCCCCCAGTACTGAGCACAGTACCTAGCACATAGCAGGACTCAAAAAGTACTTACCAAAGAAAGTGAAACTAAGTGATGAAACAGGAAATCAGAAGGAAAAGGTGCGCTCTCTGCATATCTAGCTAATTCTGAGTTCTCTCATCAGAGTCCTGATTTTTGGAACTGGGAAATGATTACTGCTCTACTGCTGATCATAGACGACGTTGGCCCTCAAGAGAAACTGTGCACCTGCAGGTGCCCCTCACAGCCCACACCTGGATGGCCTTGGGAGGAAGGCTGCACCCTGAAGCCAAGTCTCCACTTCTCATTTATCAGAATCTTCTTCTCCTGAGGTGGGGCAGAGACCAGGACAAGCATTTGTTCTTTCTGAATGTTTGTGCTACTCAACCATCTGAAGTTGACAATAAAGATGAATAGCCTGCTCCTCTCGGAGTCCAGTGCAGGCCCTGGGGTGGCAGGCCCTCTGCACATGCTCTCTAGGTGCCAAGCTTCCTCTCCATCTCCTCCCCGAGGCCTGGAAGCTCTCAGTGGACTCCTCTCCACCCAGCTGGGTGATGAGCGAGGAGAGGGAACACGGAACGTGGCATGAGAGTGTTCAGAGGTCAGGTCTGGGGTGGGGCACCTCAGGCTCGCTCATCCCTTGGCCAGGAGGCACCACCGACCTGCGAAGGCTTTTGAGAGATGAGCCTTGCAAGGGGTGGGTGCCACTCCAAGGTGAAGTCGCACGTTCAGGATAACTGCACAGGCTGCACCTTCATGAGTGCATTTCGGGTAGGTTTGCTTGTCACGACCAGGCTTAAAAAGGCAAAGAAGGGGAAAGGGCGAGAAGAAGGAAACGCACAGACTGTCTGGCGGAAGACGACAGCTGACTCTTCTCCTCTCCAGTGAAATAACATTGCTCCCAAGCCTTTGGGAAGAGGAGAGAAATTAAGACGTACATAGAGTGCTGGAAGGACGTCCTCCGTAGGTTTACAGCTATGGAAAAACGACTTAATGTATAATATGCAGGTGTTCATAACTAATCATACATGTATGTGTGTGAGTATACGTATTTCTCCATCTACCACCTACCTCTCACACACACTCACACGCCTCCTCTCCGGAGTTGCATACGTCTTGCCTTCACGAAAAAATAAAGGTGTAACGGGTATTTTCCAGGCGAGGAACAAGCAGCGGAGTGAGAGCTGGAACCGCCACTCAAAACAAGCGCTGCGCTCCCGCCCGTCCCGGCGCGCGCCCTCCCCCAGAGCCATTTCTCTTTGAATTCTTTTTCCTTTTCTCTGTGGAAGGAAAAATGGGTCCCCTGGAGGCATTCTCACAGGGTTGGAGGAACCGCTGAAATCTCTCTCCCTCGCCTTCCGGAGGCCCCGGGAAGCGCAGAGGCACGCGACGTCCACACCGCGGCCCCATGGCTCGCGCCTCGGGGATCCGCGCGGCTCGGGGCGGGCGGGGCCTGAGCCGCGCAGGGGGGCGCTGAAAGCCTCCGGGCGCCTGGCGGCTGGGAGAGCCGCAGGTCGGGTGGCATCCGCAAACAAACGGCTCAACTTCCGCCGGCGACGCCATGGCTCTCTTTATAAAGGCTCCCTTGCACGCTGCGTGGTTTCATGCTGAAACTGTAGCATTCGTTTGCAGAAATTTCACTTTATAATTTATTTTTAACTTTTATTCTTTCCCCTGTGGATTTTCAGATCTTATATTTATTATGATTTAACCTATAAAAATAGTGAGCTATTGAATACCCCGAATGATTCAAATAAACTTTTTAGTTGGTTTGGAATGTATTTGCTTTCCTTTTCTTCCTTCAGTTATACTAGATTTCAAGGTTTAATTCTAACAAAAAATTCAGTGGGGAATAAAGAGACCATACTAGAAATGTTTAATTATTTGTGGGTGCTTTCATATAGCTGAAGTCAAGAAAGGCTATTAACACTAGATACTCTAGTAAAAACCCAAAGATGTTTAGATCAAAACTACTGCCTTGTCCTTATACTGTTGATATGAAATTAACTTACTATAAAATGTAATGCAATATATAGACTCTGAGCATATTACAAATACTTAAAACAACATTTATAAAATATAGTCAAAGAAATGAAAACAGCTTCCTATTACATTAATAAAAAATAAACTTAATTTATTTAATATAGAACAATTAGAGTAGCTATTAAATGTGGAACTTATGTTTATTTATTCATCAAATATTTACTCATAGACTATTCTGCCCAAATGTTACAAGTTATGATTTATTACAGACATATTAATAATTATAATGTAGCATAGTTTTTTTGCAGTGTTTGGAGAATTTTCACATACAGTATTATTTTTTTTTGAGTCTCAGAGCAATCAAGTGAATTTCTTTAAAAAAATTCTAGGACCAAAATTGATGATTCTTTCCTCTAGTCCATCAGGCCGACTCCACTGAAAACCCCCAAGTGTCTAGAATATTTCATGTAAGTAATCTTCTAGCTAGACTATGTTATTTAGTCCATCTTTCTTCTTTCACTTGTCTAGACAATAAGACGTTTTGTAGATTTGAGAAAGGATAGGGATAAATAATATCGCCCCAGGAGCTGGGTTTAAGTTAAAGGCAAAGTCCATCTTCAACTGTGTTCCACATGGTATCGTGAAAGTCTCGTCAGGTACGAAACAGCAAGGAAAAGCAGCTTTGGAGTTCCCTTCCTGCTGCGATGTCCACAGCACGCAGCAGTGGGAGGAACACCGGCCTGCACTCAGGGGCCTGGATGGGAGTCCTCACGCTTAACAGCGTGGTATCGTCAAGCCACTTAACCAGTTTCCACCTCTGTGAAAAAGGTTGTTTCTGTTGATAATGGTAATACTGATGGTAATGATGACAGGCTAATAATTACTGAGAGTTTCATCTCTGAAATCCTTCACATTGATGTTGAAAATATATCCCATTTAATCAAACTTATTCCACAGTGATTTTGAGTACATCTATCACATGCATCGACGTACATAGATCCACTGTCAGTCTAGCTGAAAGTGTCGTTTAAAAACACTGGTTTCTAAAGTTTGTATAGAAAAGTAAAAAGATCCAGCATATCCAACACAACACTGAAGAAGGGCCACAAATCTGGAGGACTAACACCACCCAGCTAAAAGGCTCAAAGTCAGAGTTATCAAAACAGGGAGGTCACGGTGAAAGACGAGACAAGTAATCAATGGAACAGACAGAGAGCCCAGACGTAGACCCACACAAACACACTCAGCTGGCTCTCAGCAAAGCAGCCCAATGGAGTGAAGACAGTCCTTTCAGCAAATGATGCTGGACAAACTGGACATCCACGTGCAAAAAAAAAAAAAAAAGAATCTAAATACAGACCCTTCACAAAAGTTAACTCAAAAAGAGTTGTAGATCTAAGTGTAAAATGCAAAACTATAAAACTCCTAGAGGATAACGAAAAAATCTAGAAGACTGTGGGTACGGTGATGCCTTTTCAGACATAACACCAAAGGCACGATCCGTGAAGGAAATAACCGATGAGCTGGACTTTATTAAAATTAAAAAAAAAAAACTTCCACTCTGCAAAAGACAGTGTCAAGAGAATGGGAAGTCAAGCCACAGAGAGTGAGAAAATGTTTGCAAAAGACATACCCAAAAGAAGTGTGGACTTTCCCCTCCCCGTTGCAGCACTGTTTTCCAAAATATACAAACAATACTTAAAACTCAAAAGGAAAACAAGCAATCCAATTAAAAAACGGGCAAAGGACCCGAGCAGATGCCTCATGAAAGAAGTTGCATTCAGATGGTAAATGAGCGTGTGAAAAGAGGCTCAGCATCCTGTCATTGACGGACTGTGGGTTAAAACAACAACCAGACACTACTCCGCACCCATTAGAATGACCAGAATCCAGAACACCCACAGCGCCAAGCGCTGATGAGGACGTGAAGCCACGGGCATTCTCATTCACTGCCTGTGGGAATGCGAAAACGGTACAGCCACTTTGCAAGACAGTAGTTGCTTAAAAAACCAAACACACTTTGACCATGTGATCCAGCAATGGCACTCCTTGACATTTACACAAAGAAGTGGAAACTTAAGCCCACACAAAAAGCCTGCACGTGGGTATTTGTAGAAGCTCTATTCATCATTGCCAAAACTTGGAAGCAACCAAGATGTCCTTCAGTAGGTGAATGGATAAATCAACTATGGTCCATCCAGACGATGGAATATTGTTCAGGGCAGGCGAGCAATGAGCTCTCAAGCCATGACAAGACATGGAGGAAATCCTAAGTGCATATTACTAAATAAAAGAAGGCAACGTGAAAAGACTACACACTGTATGTTTCCGACTGTATGACTTTCTGGAAAAGGCAAAATAATGGAGCCAATAAAAAGATTAGTTGCTACTATGAGTTAAGGAGTTGGTGTGGGAGGAATAAGTAAGTTGTGCACAGAGGATTTTTAGGGCAGTGAACACACTCTGACACTGTAATGATGAGTACGTGTCATTATACATTTGTCCAAGTCCACAGAACGCACCACACCAAAAATGAACCCTAGTGTAAAATACGGGCTTTGGGGGGTTATAAGACGTCTGCGCAAGTCCGTCAGTGGTAACAAAAGTACCACTCTGGCCAGGGATGTTGAAAACCGGGGAGGTTATGCCCATGTGGGGACAGCGGGCCTATGGAAAACCTCTGTATCTTCCTGTCAATTTCCCTGTGAACCTAAAACTGTTCTAAAAGGTCTTTTATTTTTATTTTTGTGAAGTCCATCCTGGCTGCTGTGTGTAGAATGAAGACAAAAGGATCCTAGGAAACAATAAGAAAGCAACTGCATGGGTCAAAAGGAGAAACAGACAAGGCTTGATCTAGAGCAGTGACAGTGGAAAGAAACAGAATTGAACATATTGAAGATAGCTGTTGGAAGCAGAGTGAAGACAACGTTCTGCAGATCACGTGTCAAGGGTGCGGGACAGGACAGCTCAAGGGCGATGCCTGGAAACTTGCCCAGTAGGCAGCTAGAGACCAGTCTGCTCAGGCACAAGGCTGTCAGCACACAGCCCGTGGCTCACCGCACGCACCGTTTTGCCATCCTAGAGTCTGGAAAGCTTATGGGGTCACTTCTTGGATGTCACAGGGATGGGAAGGGGCTGATTTGGTTGGCAGTGGCTGGGACTCCTAGACGACCTGAAGTGTGGGTGACAGTTTCGCCAAACAAATTATTTTCCCATGTCTTGTAACCTTTCAGTGTTCCCCTCAACTAAATATCTTATAAAGATAAATTGGCCATAATTAAGTACATGATAATCCCAAAATTTTTTACAAGAATTTACATAAAAAAACCAATAATTTATGAAAAGGCCATTAGGGAGAGGGAAAACCTATCTAAATATAGTGTCTGAAAATCATGAAATGAAGTTTGCTCTCTCTGTTCATCTGTCTCCTCCATGTGCTATTTTATTTCCAGCCATAGAGTCAGGGGGTCATGGCTTTCAATGCTGAAATGCAGTTATTTAAAAACAATGAGACCGTTCGCATTGCTGCAAACGAGACTCTCATACTAAGTGAAGGAAGCCAGAAAAAGGAAGAAAAATGTCATATGATATCATTTACATGTGGAATCTTAAAAAAAAAAGGACACAAAGGAACTTACTTACAAAACAAGAGACAGACAGACTCACAGACATCGATAACAAATTTACGGTTACCACAGGGGAAAGGGTGTGGGGAGGGATAAATTGGGAGTTCAAGATTGCAGACACACTACTATCTATAAAACAGATATACAACAAGGTCCTACTGTAGAACACAGGGAACTATATTCAATACTATATTCAATTCATTCTAGGTAGTCACCTAGAATGAAAAGGAATATGAAAAGGGGTATATGTGTACAACTGAATCCCTATGCTGTGCACCTGAAACTGACACAGGATTGTAAACTGACTGTACTTCAGTAAGAAAATAATAGTCAACCCAGGAGATTGTCTGATCTCCCCCCAAAATAAAAATAAATAAAATAAAATAAAATCAATGAGACCAAATGCAAGTACGTGACAGATGCACTCCTCGCAATGGACTCAGAATGGAGTATTATTGAAGAGTGCAGTTTATTAAGGAATTCAGTTCATAAATGTTTTAGATTTTTCAGATCACTGGCAAGATAAGACGTCTCCTATAGTGAACATTCCACGTGGAAATGCGGTGTTTGCTCCTGGTTGCTCAGTGTTTCTAGCTTTGCTGAGAAGCTGTCCCCAGAGGTCTCGTGCATAACTTCTCTATTGCCTCTTCTTTTTTTAAACACCCTTATTGTGGGAAGATTCCTGTACAGTAAACTACACGTATTTCAGATGTACAATTAGATGAGTTTTGATAGACGTACACACCCATGGAACCACCAGCACAGTCAAGACAGCTAACATTGCCTCTTACGTTTCTGCTGCTTTCCAAATCCAAGTCCCTGTTGCCTGTTGAGAGTGGAGTCCTGGGTCCTTCAGAGAACTAGGGACTGTGTGCCTCTATTTGTGGTGGAATTTGAGGATAGGAAATATATTTAAGTTTTTGAGATACTTTATTGCTACCTCCTACCATGCAAAACCTTAGAAATAATTTTGATACTAAGAAAAAAGTGCACAGCTCCTTTATAGCACATCAACTGACAGCTCTCAGCACAACAGTCTGAAATCTGTCTTGGCCAGTGTGCTTGTTTGCAATGGGGTGATTTTCTTCTTATCATACAAAATGAGCCATATTTATTATAACTTATTCAAAACCAGTTTTTAATTTCATGCCCATTTCTACCTCTTGGTACTCTCATTTTCCTTTACTTATCTGGAAAGGCTTCTGATTTGATCACTTCTCCTGTATCCAAACACACTCATCATAAACAGGCACAGGCATTCCCTACGCCGTGTCTTCTAACGAGGACATGCTTAAATACGTCCATGTGAAATGAGTTCGTTTATTTTAAATTAATTTCCTTTTATTTTTTCTTTATCCTTCAGTTAGTCATCCTACGGAATTTCTTCCTAATTGTGTCCGTGGGTAATTTATATTGTCTATAAATTTTATGCAGGGGTGGTAGAGAAAGCAGTGTTAATAAAACATCTCATCTAATAGAAAGCGTTCAGTCCAACAGGAGTGAGATCTGCCGACAAGTGTCATTTAGCTGTGTCACTCGATGAGGTCACCCAGGAACTGTCACAGCCAGGCCATGGCCCTGCTCTAAGACACCCTGACACACAGATTTTGGGGACGAGAAGACGACTAGCAAAATGATGGGGAGACGTAGCCAGTCAGATAAGTAAAAACAGAAGATGTCCACGTCACGAGAGCCAAGGGAAAGGAGTGTCTCAGAAAGGAGACTGAGTTCGCTTTATTAAAGGCTTCTGTGAGGTCAAAGGTGAAGAGAGACGTGTCCTTAGGATCTGGTAAGATGGCGGCCATGGTGACCTTGAGGGCAGTTTCCATGAAAATGTGGGATTAGAGTCGTTTGGACAGTTCATTGGAGGTTGAAGTAGAAAAAAAAAATCTTACAATGAAAATATAAATTATATCTATGGAGGATTTCAGAACAGGAGAAGAATCTTCTAAGATAAGAGATATTAAAACATGACAGAAAGCAAAAAGTGATTAATTTTTAGCAGCTTAATCTGATTTTTTTTATTACACACATAGCTTATAAAGGAGAATGTGTTTATTATATGCATTAACTACAATTGTTAAGATAATATAATTTTGAATTCCAATAAAATTGGCATAAATATTAAAATGGAAAGCTTGGAATTGAAATAAGAAAAAAAAGTCCCCGGCACATAGAAGGCACTCAGTGTGTTTGCAAATGAACAAATAGATTTTCCATAAACAATGGTGTGTTACTGTTCTTTGGAAAGGACATAAATCCCAAGTCCACTGTAGATGGTCTCAGACCTCCTGTTGGGACGGTATTTAATTTTGTTACTAAAAGGAAGAACAGTCTCCCGTCTTTTTTCTTCTGAGAACAAGTAGGTACTGGGTGAATATTTGATTAGCCATCTAATTGAACATCATAGCTTAAATATTAAAACATCACACAGAAAATCATGTCTCCCTAAAAACTGGAAGTGGGAAAAACATCCAATAACATTTCTTTTGCTTTGAAGCACGTCACTAGTATTTTGTGCCAAGTGTGTTAAGTTCTTGTTAATGACAATATCAAATAGTTAATTTATATATATAATATGTAATATTTAAATTCCATATAAAATATAGAATAGAAATGTAGAACCCTCTATATTATCTATATAACACACAATGTAAAAATTCTAGAATTCCAGTAAAATTTTTGCCCAGTGTGATTCTTCTCTTCAGGTAGCAAAAAAAACCTCAAAATACAGTAACAAAAACTCTTTCCTGGCAGAGCAGTTTCTGTTGATCATCCTGGAGCAGCCTTAGGGAGACCGGCTTTTTTAGAAACCTATGCACGTGGAGTTATTTTAAGATGTAAAGCCAGGTCCACTTGGAGAGTGGAGGCTAAGCGGAAAACCAGTTGGAGGTGGGAGATTTTTCCCAGATGCTTCTGTGGTGTTTTGGAGACAATAATTCAAAAGCTGACTTAGTAGGGAGCTAGTGAAGCAGTTGAGGAGGTAAATCTGTGTGAACAGGCACTTCCCTACACGGCAGTTACTGGAACATGTATTCCACTAGTCACTCACCCTGATACAAAGTGGTTTATCAACCTCAAGTCTTTGGCTACGTCACACTGAAACACGGTGCCTGATTTCAGATTGCTTGCACCACACATCTTGGCTTTATCGTAATGTTTACTGCTGGCCGAGGGTCAGTGAGGATGGCAGTGGTGCTAGAAGCTGAACTGGGTTTGTGGTTCCGATGAAACCGTCGACATCACATTCTCGTGAGCCCTTTAACATGCATTGCCCTAAAAGGCCTCTCCGTCAAAATCATGGACTCAGTTCACTGTCCCCACACGCTCCCAAGCGTTCTCCGCACGAACTGGCTGATTAATTTCAAAGAGAAATTTGACTCAGACCGCTTTTGTGTTAGTCCAGTGAACTTGTTAAGGGTATAACTCTGTTTATGGAGAAGATTATAAACTCAAACACGGGGGAGAAAGTGTTTCTCCAACAGCTAATTTGAAAAACTGATGAAAAGAGTTCAATTTTTATAATGTAATGAGAGTAATTCTTGCCCTATTCTGTGCAGATCCTGCAGTAATTCAATTGTATTCCCTGCTAAATTTGCCATTCTGAAAGGCATCCCCTGAAATGTGCAATGTCCCTTCTAACACTGGCATCTCCATGTCCCGTTTCCCACCCCCGGGACCACAGACACGCCATCCCTCACTAGACATTCCCTGACCTTCGAAGCTCCCTCCCTCCCTCCGCCTCCCCCACCCGCTCTCTCCTCCCTCAGGGAGCACGGTACACTCTGGCACATTATAAAAGTTCTTGATTTCAAGATCTGACAAAATTGAAAATGAGTTAATTCACATCTTTAGCAATTTTTATAGCTCAGTTTTTTTTGCAGTTTAAGTTTGTTGATAACAAGTAATAGCCGTATTTATGGACACTCTAGAGAATACAATCAATTCTGTGTGGAATGCTGAATCATTTATCAGTGTGTTGTGGACAACGCACCGACAGCCAGCTGAACCCCGTTCGTGTTATGCCATTATTAAGGCTCAAATCTCAGCTCTGTTAGTGGTCTTTTCTTCTGTAAATAACCAGTTGTTCTGGGAACAGAAGCACGTTACCCTCCATTCCGCACACTGGTTATGTTTAGATTTTCAAGTTCAGTCCTCAGGGGTTACTATTTGGTTTCCCACGTTTGAAAAAGTGGTGATTTGTTTTTTTCTATAACTAAAAATGAAATTTCATCATCCTTCCGTTCGCAACTTCTACTGTCTTCATAAAAGGTAGCAAGTGCTTTGTGTGTCTAGGTTTCTTGGGTACTTGGAAAATCTTATAAATCACCTGCTCCATCTCCTTATTTCGCAGATGAGAAAACTAAGTTAAATGACAGGTAAAATGACTTCTTCAAGATCATCAAACTGGTTAATAGAAATAAAGTTTCTCTAAATTAACTTCAAAAACACATGTTTCATCACCCGGGAAAAAAATCCCTGAAAATGTCGTTAATGGAACAAAAACACTTAAAGCAAAGTGAAAGTCACTTCATTGTAGATACATAAACGATTTAGAACATAAAATTCTTACTATTTCAAACACACACACACACACATATATATATAAGCTTGAAATTCTCATTTCAATTAAACATTTCAACATCCTCCCCTTGTAAACGTACAGGAGCAGCGGCCTGGCTGTGCTCCTAAAGGCGCCTTTGGCTGTTTCTGCAGCAGCAGCATTACAGAACCGTCCCTTCTCCAAATGGGAGCAGGCGGGCGAGGCTGGCACGGCTGCCCGGTAGGACAGCGATGACCGCGGGCTCGCGATGAGGCTCAGGCCAGCACCTCGGTGACGCTGCTGCCAGTGACGAAGCAGCCTTAAACTGGATCAGACACATTCTTGGTCTCACTGTGAATCGAGAAGAAAAGTCTTCTGTAGGCACTCACAGTTTAGTTTAGTCTAAAAAGGAATAAATTTCTGGGCACCGTCTGTGTTATAAGCTCTCACTGGTACCTCTTTACTCCCATGGAGCGTGTAAATCATTTTGTCTCATGACTGAAGTAGATGCGTTAGTGTGTGAATACTTCACCCCTGGCTAGAGTATTTCAGAAACGCTTGTAGATGCAGAATTCATAGACCACTAACGAAGCTGTGATTTAATCTTTAATAATGATGCATAAATAAACCGGATTCATCTGGTTGTCGGTGGCTCTGCACACGCTTATGTCGTTTCAGTGTTCAGGGAGTAGCTACGTGAGTGTTATTAAGCAAATGATCCCCAGGATGCAGAGTGGTGTCCGTTACGGAAGCGACATAAATCCGATCGCTGCATGGACTGAGGGCAGAATCAGCAAAAATACATGTCCCAGCCCTGGAATCACGTTTAGAAATAAAATATGAGAGTTTGTTTCAGTTTCATTCAGGAGCGGAAAATTTTAGTGTATGAAGTTCAGTGGACACAGTGTGAATGAAGTGATCGCAAGCTGTGCTGCAGATGTGTTTTGAACAATCAACAGTTTGAAGGAAAAACAGGAAGCGCTAACACTGGTCTCCTGCTGACGCGCGCCGATGTTTTTCACAAACAGGAAGGGTTATAGCCAGTGTGTGTGACCCGTCTTCTGCGCGAGACCACGCCTCTTAACTGCCTCACGCCCAGCGTGACTCAGAAGAAGACACAGCTTTGTCCCACTCAGTTCTTCCACGTTACGCTGTATCAATTTGACGGCTCGATTTATTGAGTTTCCACAACTCGATTATTTTTGTTATCTAGATCTTGAACATACATATCATCATTTTAATTATGGGTTTACTGCTTAGACGTTGGAAAATAATAAATAGGCTACATCGTATCAGCTTCATTTTTCTGTGAAAGGCTAAAAAATAAATTTTAAAACTTCCCTGACATTTTAAAAGTTGCATTTAGACATTTATTAAAAGCAGAAACCATTTTTTTTTTTAATTTTAAACAGAAACTTTGAAAAAGCAGATAAGAGTGAATGCCGGGCTGTTTATCAAATCTGCACGTTTCTGATCTTGGTTCGGTTTATCTGGTGAACTTCCTCTGGACCATCACCAGAAGTGGTTACCCCAAACACTCTGAGCTTTCTAGTTTGTGATACGGTGTAACTGAATGTCAGATTAAGTCATTCTATTATCCTATCTTTACATCAGTTAGTACCTGGTGAGAATTGACTTTGTATGTAACAAGCTTAAAATTTTAACCCTTTCTATGTAAAATTGATTTAAAATTTTGCTAGGTTTTCTCACATACTATGAAAATGTAATGTAAAGTGTAAAATGTAATGAATAATTTAAGCTGTGCAGTTGAATTTCTAATCTTAGATATGTCAAAATATGTAGGGGGTTAAACATTTATAATTAGCAATATTAACTATAGCAAAACTGAAACATATCTTTAATATTTCTGCCAAGAAAAATATGATTTATGCTATAGGACAGCCCTCAAAATTATGAATTTGTAGTATGAGTTTTCTGTTAGAAGTAAGGGTAAAGTGAACTAAAAAGAGGATGATTAGTTGAAAACTATGAGTTAAAACTACACAGCCATTAGCATGGCTAAAACTGTAACTATAGATAGCACCAAATGCTGACAAGGACATGGAATGCATACTGGTACCACCAATTTGGAAAACTGACAGTTTCTTAGAAACAGAAGCACACCTAGATACTTACACAAAAGAAATGAAAGTCAATGTGCATATAGAGACACATGCACGATTACTCACAGCAGCTTTCTTCACAATGGCCAAACCCCAGAAATACCCCAAGTGACCATCAGTAGGAAGACGGATCAACAAAAGGAGGCAGATTTATGCAGCGGAAGACTGCTCAACAACAAACGGAGCAAACGACTGTAAACGTGAGAACGGGATGAAACTCAGCATCATTAGGCTGAAGGAGTGAGCAGGAGACAACAGACCACAAAGCAGAGGTCATGCACGGAAACTGCAGAACCAGCTATAGCACTTGCCCGCAGTAAGGACAGAAAAAGGGGTTGACTGCCAAGTGCCAGGAGGACTCTTTTGTGGATGATGGATATGTCATGTCTCTTAACTGTGTCATGTGATCATGGGTGAGTACAACTGTCCAGACTCATTGGCTTATTTTAAATAGATGGGGTTGACCGGAGGTCTGTTTTTCTGTAACAAACGTGGTGAGTAGAAAAGTAACTTTAAAAAGAACAAAGAAACAATCAGAACCTCCGACCTTCTCAATGACTGCACCTTGCCAAAGGACTTCTTTGCTTTTGTGTCAGCAAAAGACTGGAGGTAAGTAAGAGAGAAGGTCTCTGGCTGGGGGTTCCAGGCACACATCCTTCTGTTGTTTCTCTATTTTATACATAGTAAGGTGTATCTAAAAATCCTGAATTCCCAATTTATCCTTTCCCATATCATATGGTATTTGTCTTTCTCTGTCTGGCTTACTTCACTTGGTATGACAATCTCCAGGTCCATCCATGTTGCTGCCAATGGCATTATTTTATAATTTTTTATGGCCGAGTAGTATGCTATTGCATAAATATACCACAACTTTATCCAGCCACCTGTTGATGGACATTTAGGTTGTTTCCATGTCTTGGCTATTGTAAATAGTGCTGCTAGGAACACTGGGGTGCATGAATCTTTTCAAATTAAAGTTCTCTCCAGATACATGCCCAGGAGAGGGACTGCTGGATCATATGCAAATCAAAACTGCTGTAAGGTATCCCCTCACACCAGGCAGAATGGCCATCATTGAAAAGTCCACAAACGACAAATGCTGGAGAGGCTGTTGAGAAAAGGGAGCCCTCCTGCACTGCTGGTGGGAGTGCAGTCTGGTGAAGCCACTGTGGAGAGCAGTCTGGAGGTTCCTCACACAGCCTTTTGAACAAGGGAGGATGAAGCAAACAATCACAATACTGAGAACTAACCCCTAGCTTCCCCCGACCTTAGCTCCCAGAGTGGCAGCGGCCAGGACTACATCCTCTAGGCAAGCTCGGGAAGCTCCATCTGTGGGGAACCTGCTTAGCCAAGAGAAACATCAGGAAAACACTTACATTCTTCCCCCAAGGAAATGGCACAACCTACAGTGGAGACCACAGCAACCAGCCCTGTCAAGCTCAATGGCTCCAATCAGGTTTTAAATGCTCCAATTTTCTTTCTAAGTATTTCAATTTTATTTATTTATTTTTGTTTGTTTGTTTATTTTTTATTTATTGAAATATAGCTGGCTTACAATATACTATTAGTTTAAGGTGTACAACATAGTGATTCGATACTTTCATAGACATCAAGGATGACTAGCCATTTATAAAAAGCCTCCAACTTTAAAGATAGAGAACAAAATAAAGACAAGACAGAAAATTTTGGAAACAGAGACTTTGCATGGACAAAGATCAATATCTTTTATTTATATCCTTAGAAAAATAGGATTTTTTTTTTCATAAAAAAGGGTGCTATGAAAAGTAACAAAAATTCTACAGATATTTTAAAGATGAAGTTGAGGAAATCCTTTGCAAAGGACAGAAATATGAAATAAAAAATAAAAAGAGATGTACAGTTAAGAGGAAGAAAGGAAGAACATGAGAGGAATGGCCGAGGGAGCAGACATCCCAGCAGCAGAGGCACCAGAAAGAACGAGTAATAAAAACTGAAGGGAGAAAACCGTCCATTAAACAATCCACGCATGTTTCTCACATGAAGGACACGGCTCACCAGAATGAAAGAGGCCCCCCGTGTGCTTGGCAAAATAGATGAAAAATGGGCCCCCTCGGGGCACATCAACGTGAAATTTTAGAACACGGGGGGCGGAGGTAAGATTCTAAAAGATTTCCCAGGGAGGGAAATGTATAAATGGGTCACGTGGAAAGGGTCAGGAATTAGAAGGGCTTCAGGCTGCTTAAGAACAACTTGGAAGCAGGAGACAATGGAGCGATGTCTACAAGATTCTCAGGGGAAGTTATCTTGAACCTCAGCCTTGATCCCAGCCAAACCAGAAATCAAGGGTGATGGAAGTCACACTCAATGTCGCCAGGATAATCCATCTTGTACCCTTTCTCAAGAAGCTACTGTGAGATCTGCTTCATTAAAACAAGGGTAGGAACCAGTGAAGATGGAAGCATTGGCTACACGGGAAAAGGAAAAGGAGCTTTGGGGGTCACGATAAAACGAAAAATCCAGGGAGATAGTTGTGTATCAGGCATAAAGGAAAATCAGTCCAGAATGGGGCAGGGCAGAAGTCCTCAGAGCAGACGTCTCAGAAGATAAATTTTATCCTTTAACTGATGAGCACTAAGGGGAGAGTCAGACAACTGGCGGAGAGTTTGGATTTGAGTTAGTGTTAAACATATGAAAAAAACACACCCCCAAAAGTAGGACAACCATTAACTCCAGAGGATACAAAATTTGATTAAGGAAGGAAAAATATGTTTACTGTATAATATGGGTCAGAGAGCACTTACTTACCCATAATTGTGTAAACACTGATCTAACTAAAATTACATAAACCAGACGGGAGAAGAGTGTGTGTGTGTGTGTGTGTGTGTGT
This sequence comes from Camelus dromedarius, assembly GCF_036321535.1. Taxonomy (NCBI): domain Eukaryota; kingdom Metazoa; phylum Chordata; class Mammalia; order Artiodactyla; family Camelidae; genus Camelus; species Camelus dromedarius. The sequence goes on from NC_087456.1 coordinate 35,633,657, forward strand.
GTGAGTGTGTGTGAGTATACACTTGCGGTAAGAGCAGAGGGCATGAGAGAGAAGGACAGCTAAAACTCATCTTTTCTGGGGTGGAGATTAAATAGTGAAAACCTAAAATGGGGCAAAAAGTTAAGAGGTAGCCATAAAATTCTCCTCTTAAGATACGAAATCAATACCAAACCATCAGCTAAAGGAGCTGAAAACGGCCGCCTCCCTAGGCAGGCAAACAGGAGAAAGGAGACAGAAGGGTTATCGTCCAGTTTGTTACGAGCCTGACAGAACTTCTTGACTTTTCTGGCTTGGTGTGTGCAGATGTAAGCTGGATAGAAATCAAAACCAGACTTTAACAACCGAAACTGGTATCCTGGCTTGTGGATTTCCCAACCACGTAAACGTTGAATGTCTTTCATGTCCACTGTACCAACGTGTCATCATCTAATCACACTTTGTACTTGGTCATCAGGTGGGGAAAGATGTATTTTGAGTGTTTTGATTTTATATCTAAGTCCAAGATCAACCTTCTAGCTTTTTTTCATATGTTACCTCCAAATATCTGAACTTGTTTTCTTACCCTCATTATCATTTACAATACCTTCCTATTGTGAATACTTTCCTAGTCTCTCCTTCAGAGCTTTTCTGCTTTTTCTCGACCTCCTAGTCACCATAAGCTATATATTTAGCCATTCGCTTTTGCCTCTGTAACAACCAGGGGTCCCTCAGCTGCTTGAATTTTCTCTAGTGTAAACCTCTGACTGCTCCCTGGCTACATCCTTGACAGGATCCAAAAGATCATCAGAGAAGAGTGGACTCCTTTCCTAACTTGTGTGGATTACCAGTTCTCTCCTACGGTCCTCAAAATGCCACTTCCACCCCCCACCAAACCCCAGGATCCCTGGTCCCTGGTATATACATTCCTTCTCCCAGTTACTCAATCAAACACTAACCTAGGTACTTCCGGGAAGGGATTGCGATGATGTGATTATATGTCTTAGGTCTTTATAAGTTGATTTTAAGATAAAGATTATGAGAGTGGCTCTGGGGGTAGGGGGACCGACCTAATCACAGCAGGGTTTCCTCCAGCTGGCTGCAGAAGAGAAGTCAGAGATTTGAAGCAATGTTGCCTGAAGATGGAAAAGGACACAGGGCCAGGAATGCAGGTGGCCTCTTGTTGCTTGGAGCAGCCCCTGTCAACAGCCGGCAAAGAAATCGGGGCATATGGAAGGAACTACATTTAGCCAAGAATACGAATGGGCTTCTAAGTGAGATGAGAACTCAGCCCATGGAAACGTGGATTCCAGCTTTGTCAGCCATCATGCTGGACTTCTGACCCACAGCTAATCAACCAGTGGGCATGGCGTTGAGCTGCTAAACTTATGATCATTTTTATGCAGCAACAGGAAACTTATACTGACTGTAAAATTATATTCTCTGCCATTTATTTGAAACTTTGCTCCATCAACCGTCCTCTGTTGTGGGTTTACCTGTTTAAACCCTATTTCTCTCTCCATGACCCTCCTCTTCCTTTTCCCTATAGTTTACATTGTGATATATTGAAAATCAAACCAAAACCAGTACAATCATCTCGGCATCCTATTTTATCAGTCTGTTATTATTCTGTCTCCTAATTTTACTACCAAACTTCTTGCAAAAATAAACTACAGCCACTATCAACATTTTCTCCTTAATTCTGAGTAAGACAGAGCCAGGATCCTGAAGAACATAAGCTATATTTTAACTGGAAAACCCTATTCTTTTTCTTCACTCTTTATTTCTCTACAGTGTTATTTCTGGTTGACTGTCAACATGGAATTTTATATCCTTCAAAAACTCTTTCAAAAATAAGAATCAAATAAAAACATTTTCATATACAAAAATAGAGAAATCATAGCCAACAGACTAAGCCTACAATAAATGTTAAAAGAAATTTTTTAAGCAAAAGGAATATGATATCAATTGGATATGTGGATTTCCACAAAGGGATGAAGAACACTGGAAATTATAAAAAGGTGGGTTAAGTATAAAAGAGGTTTATTTTCTTTATTTTTAATAACATTAAGTAATAGTTGACCATTTAAAGCAAAACTATTCATTGACAAATGACTAGATAAAAAAGTTGTGGTGTATATATATGTATACACACACACACACACACACACACACACACAATGGAACACTATTCAGCCATTAAAAAGAATAAAATAATGCCATTTGTAGCAACACGGATGGGCCTGGAGATTGTCATTCTAAATGAAGTAAGCCAGAAAGAGAAAGAAAAATACCATATGATATCATTTATATGTGGAATCTAAAAAAAAAAAAAAGACACAAATGAGCTTACTTACAAAACAGAAACAGACTCACAGACATAGAAAACAAACTTATGGTTACCAAGGGGGAAGTGGGAGGGAAGGGATAAATTGGGGGTTCAGAATTTGCAGATACTAACTACTATATATAAAATAGATGAATAGCAAGTTCCTACTGTACAGCACAGGGAACTATATTGAATATCTTGTAGTCACCTATAATGAAAAAGAATATGAAAAGGAATATATGTATGTACATGTATGACTGAAGCATGATGCTGGACACCAGAAATTGACACAATATTGTAAACTGACTAGACTTCAATAAAAAAGAGAAACAAGTAAAGTCAGTGGTAGTTATCTTTTGTTTGCCAAAGCACGTCTCTGCACACACTCTCACTTCTCCTGCTCGCAGGTGGATGTTAAAACAAACACATGGAAAGGGGTGAACTCAGGCATCCAGGGCACTGGTGCGCGCCCCCCTCCTCCGACTACCACCTCGTGTTGCGTTTTCTTCTCTTCCTCGTGGAGTCACTTCGAGCTTGTTCTCAGCAGATACTTTTGTAAGATGTCTCCCTGAATAAGTTATTTTTTCAGCATTTTGGACATGCAGAGATTCACAGTTCCTAGCCTTTCCTTTCATACTCTTCAAGTTTTATAATCTGACCTTTGAAAGAGGCTCTAATTCTAGTTTATTATTTTGTCCATCATCACACTGAAACAGATCATAAAATTCCCTTTTAAATAGATGAAGGGAATAAATTACTCTCCATCTATCCTTAGCGTCTACAGTTCTTTTAGGAGTAAGTGTTTGGGAGGCCACCTGTGCGCGAGGCACTACAGGACCCGCAAAGAAGTGTAACTGGTACCAAACTCGCTGGAAAGTAAGATACATACAAATAAAATAAGTAACCAGGAAAATAAGATACATACACGTAACATAAATAACCGAGAAGTAAGGGGAAGTTTGAAAACAGGAAAATGAGTGTATGGACCAGAAAAATTTTAACCACACTTGTCATTTCAGCAACTTTACCAAATCTCTTGAAAATGTAACATGGACTCAGGACTTGCCTTGTTCTTCTTTGAAGGAAAAAAAAATCTATCCATGTTTTGTATTCCAGTCGTGAGCAATGACTTTATTACAGCAAAGGAACAGCCACATGACCGAAGCTGCTCCTTTCTAATCCACTGAGATTCACAGCGCCTCCAGCCTCAGGGGCAAAAGGCGGACGCGAGGCCTAACCCTGCTCACTGGGCACGCGGCCATCACAAAGACCCGCGCCAGTCAGAGGCGCCAAATTAGTAGGAGGAATAACCAGAAAGGAACCATGCAGGCATACCTAACAATTTCAAATCCATTCCCAAACTATTTTTAAAATGTTTACAAGTAATTAGGCTCCTAGTTTCACCACATTTTACTCAACCAAAATCAAGACTGAATGCTCCAATTTCCACTTACAGAAGAGTATGAACAGATAATAACAGCACTTTTTAGCTAAATGTATAAGATTTGAGATCAATTCTCCAATGAAAGCACCGCAGAAATTTCTGGGGAGACAAGCACCCCGTTTAGAGTTCCTGGGACGTGTGGAAGGACACGTGTGGCGCACCCCACCCGCCCCACCTGCGTCCCTCGGGGAGGGTCTCTCCCTGAGGAGTCCTGGCTCACGGGCGCTAGGCTGTCACACCGGCAATCTGCATTTTCTCCTCAGCCCTCTGCCAACTGTCTCCTAATTTCAAAGTCAAACTCTCACTATAAATTCTCACCATGGCTTTCCTCTCGCTCTGTTTGGGGGCATTTTGGACAATCTGTACAATGGTTCTAACATGAACCTTCTCAAACTGCACCCAGCTTTCCCGTCTCACTCTCTTACACTCCAAGCTCCCAGTGTAATATTTCTCAGATCCATCTATATATGTGTGACTTTGGGCAAGTTATTCAACTTTTCTACATTTTTCCCATTTGACAAAAAATTAACTTACTAATATCTAAATTGTAAGGTCTGACGAAAATTAAGAAGTCAAACAAGATAAGGTACGAAAAAGGGCTAAGCAGAAAACTGAGAAGGTATCTTTCAAGCCAAACACGATTTTTCTGGTTTTCTTCTTTTCTCACTTTCTTTTATTTTTTTCTTCATGGGGATAATCTTTTTATAATACATAATACATTTCCATTTCTCGTCCGTGCATTTGATTCGAGGAGAATCAAATCCACTAGGCTGCGTGCAGAGGTCCTGCCTTGCATTTCTCCCATGTCTGTGCCCTTATTTGTTTTACCTCCAACCGCCAGGAATTCCAGGAGACCAGTGCATTTATAATCGGCTGGACAGGGTTCAGAGCTGGGCGGCGGCCACAGCCCCGGCGGCATCTGTTTCAATAGGCCTTTGGTGGAGCTGCTGCTTCTGATGCCCACGACCGGGCGGAGGGGGGAGGCTGTCCCGTGGACAATGCGGCATCGTGGCCAGAGGCATTTTCGGCTCCCACCGCCCCTACCTGGCCTCCCAGCCCCTGAGGATCCTGATCGCTGCCGAGCTGTCCCCTCAAGACCGCCCCCTCCTGCCTGAGCTGCGGCTTCCCAGTGACCAAGTCACGGATTTGAGCTGCTTGCGGGGGAAATGCGACCACACCCTCATTCCGCAGGAGATCCAAAGGTTTCATCAGCCACCCAGGCTTCGACTCCAGAAGAAAGCAAACAAATGTGCTGTTTTCGTGTGTTTAGTACCCCCGTTCCCGAAGCTCTCTGAGTCACAATAAAAGCTCCTGTGTGTGTGTGTGTGTGTGTGTGTGTATGTGTGTGTGTGTGTGTGTGTTTCTCTCTCTCTAAAGAGACCATCTCATCCCATTAGTTAAAGAATACTTGGGTTCATAGATTGAATCTAAAACTATGGGTGCTTCCAAAGCAGAACCCTGTTTACACTGGTCCAGCGATGGGACGCGTTGGGATGGAAGTGGCATTGTGTGCAGTCTCTGCTGGATGGCTGTTTCATTTACTTACTTTGCACGCAGCGTCTGCACAGGAGCAGCCTGTCGTGGGGCAGCCACTCCTTCCAACAATACCAAGGGTCCGGGTTTTGTCCACACCCTCCCGCGGCAATGCCGCCTCTGTTCTGGGGCACACTGAGGTCACTGCCTGTTTCCATCTGGGTAGATGACTACATTCCAGACTCAGGAAAAAAAAAAACCAAGCACTGCTGTTAAGGTACAAACCCTGGATTTTCCTCTTGGCGGGCAACTAAAAATAACCCGCCAGATTTGTAATTTTCAAGATAACTTTGGCTTTGGTTTTGTCAGGGATGCCATGTGGCTGGACTATAGCGGGGACCTTGTTTCAAGCTCTGTCTCTGAACACATCAGCTCTTCGTTTGGACTAAGTAAGTAGATATTAGACAATTATGGTTTAGCAGCCATGTGAGAAAAATGTAAGTGCAAGTATTTTGAAGATTATTCAGCATATAGTTTATCTAACACTCATTTCATTTAAGAAATAAAGTCTAAGGGGGAGGGTGCAGGGCAGTGGCCGAGTGCACGCCTCGCAGGCACTAGGTCCTGGGTTCCACCCCCCTCACTGTCATTTAAATAAATAAATAAACAAACCTAACTACCTCCCCCACCAAAAAAATTTTTTAAAGTTTTTTTTAAAAAAGAAATAATGTCTATAGGAGTAGAGTGTATTCATTTACTAGGGCTTCAGTATTTTTGTTGTAAATTAATGCAACATTTTATTTCCTGCTGCTTTTCTTCTGCTTCAGATTTAAAAAAAAAAGTGTAGTTGCAAAGCAACGTAAGGCCCTTTCAGGTGCTGCCAAGGTTTCAAACTTCCATTCTTGCAGGGTGCTAATTACATGCACAGGAGGGTGAAAAGTCTTCCTTTGCCACCTCTGGGATCCTGTGACAACTAGGAAGTGAGATTTGCAGCTGTCCCGCAGGCTCTGCCTGGCAGGAAGAGAGCACACGCTGTTTAACAAGAAGCTCGGGTCTGGCTGGGAAGCGGGGGAGGCGGCTGGCGCGCCTGGCCGCATCTCCACCTGCCCCCGTGACCGCAGACTCTCCACGGATGTGCTCCCACCGGGTCAGGTAGGGAGACTGTGTGGTCACGTGTTTAAACTGCATGTGCGACATCTGGGTTGTCTCCAGTTCAGACGATTATGAATACAGCTGCTGTAAACATTAGCATACAGGCTTTTGTGTGAATATAAGTTTTCATTCCTCTGGGTTAATTTAAATGCCCAGTGGTGCAAAGGATGGGTCATACGGTAGCTGACTGTTTAATTTTTTAAGCAAACTGCCAAACTATTTTCCAGGGCTGTTCACAGCCTTTCTTCGTGAGCTTCTTGATGCTTGCAGGTCCTGTGATGAGATCCCCTGCCTCATTTCTGATATTGCTAATTTAACAAATAGTGGCACACCCAGTATCAACCACACACTGCTCAGAAATAAAAAAGGAGCAAACTGTTGATGCATGCAACAATCTGAATACGGCTGGATTACGCCAAGTGAAAAACTCTGTCTTAAAAGCTTATATGATGTGCTATTCCATTTGGGTAAGTTTTTGAGATGACACAACTTTAGGAGGAGAGAACAGATTAGCAGGTGCCGGGGTGGAGGGGGGGGCAGCGGGCCTGCATCTGTGCTGTCCCGGGCTCAGTGTCTTAGTGCTCCTGTCCTCTGGTTGACAAGCTGGTGTCACTGGGAAACACTGCGTAAAAGGGACATGACGTCTCTGTCTCAATCCAATGGAAGAGTCTGTAAGATTTATGACTTCTTAAAAACACTCATCACCAATAAGCACATGAAAAGATGCTCAAAATTGCTAATTTTTAGAGAAATGCAAATCAGAACCACCAGGTATCACTTCATACAGCTCAGGATGGACATCATCAAAAAGTCTATAAGTAGTGCTTGAGAGGGTGTGGAGAAAAGGGAGCCTCCTGCACTGCTGGTGGGAGTATAATTTGGTGCAGCGCTATGGAGAACAGTATGGAGGTTCCTTAAAAAACTAAAAATAGACCCTATGATCCAGCAATCCCACTCCTGGGCATATATCCAGATAAAATTCTAATTCAGAAAGATACACACACCCCAATATTCACAGAAGCACTATTTACAGTAGCCAAGTCATGGAAGAAACCTAAATGTCCATCCACAGATGGCTGGATAAAGAAGATATGGTGTGTGTGTGTGTGTGTGTGTGTGTGTGTGTGTGTGTGTAATGGAATATTACTCAGCCATAAAAAATGAAATAATGCCATTTGCAGCAACATGGAAGAACCTAGAGATCATCATACTAAGTAAAGTAAGTCAGACAGAGAAAGACAAATACCATATGATATCACTTATATGTGGACTCTAAAAAATATAATGCAAATGAACTTACTTACAAAACAGAAGCAGACTCACAGGCATAGAAAACAAACTATGGTTACCAAAGGGGAAGAGGGGGAAGGATAAATTAGGAGTCTAGGATTAACATATACACTCTACTAGACATAAAACAGATAAACAGCAAGGTCCTACTGTACAGCACAGGGAACCATATTCAACACCTTGTAATAACCTACAATGAAAAAGAGTCTGAAAAAGAGTATGTGTGTGTATGTATGTGTGTAACTGAATCACTATGCTGTGTATCTGAAACTAACACAACATTGTAAATCAACTATACTTCAATAAAAAATGTTTAAAAAATAAAATAAAATCGAACACCCACCAAGCAGCATACACAGAGGAGCAAAGCCCCAGGCACTCAGCTCCAGACTCTACGCACCCATTTTAAGAAACCACCCTGCACACCAGGAAAGGACTATGACCTTTTCTGAGCCGAGAGTGTTCCTCCCTCCTCCTTCCCCGGCTGAGGAGTCCCCTCCGTTTTCTTGCTGTCATCCACTGACCCCACAGCACGGCTTTCGTTGCCTCTGTGAGTCTCGCAGCTCTTTGCAGAGGCATCCTTATAACCTGACCTCTCGGCACAGAAATTATTTTTTTCAGTCTCTCTCCTCTGGCTCCTCTGGAGCATAACCTTTGCCTTAGTTATCTTTTAAAAATTTTCTGTTGCGTGGAGGGGCTCAGTGACTTTTCTTGAAAGTAATATGGTGGGGAAAAAATGATGGTAGATGCTTAGGAGATGCAGAAAAATACCAAGGGACTTTCAAAGATTATCAGATAAAACGTTATTAGAACAGAAAGGAAGGGGAAGATATAAATTAAGAAGGATGAAGTGGGAGTGCGTTTAGGGAGGGGCGGGATGTAGGTAAGTGGAGTGGAAATGGGGAGGCTGGACGTGGGAAAGACAGAGGGAGCGTGTGCGCGAGACTGAGCGAGAGTGTCGGGGCGGCTGTAACCTGAAACTGTGGGAACCAAGTCAAGGGGAAAAGTTGATGACTGTGAGGAGGGAAGGAAGAATTTGTGGGAAAAACTTGAAGGCTGCACAAAAAAAATGCCTGGTTTGAAATGAAGGCGTCCATCACGGCGGGGTGAGCTGGACGCTGCTGGACGCTGCTGGACGCTAGTCAATAAAAGATGTAAAAATGGGTCACGTGTCCCCCAGGGCTTCACACGGGCACCAGGGGGATGCGCTGGGCATTATTCCATTTGGTCCTCATGACGACCTGTAAAGGAGGCAGAGCGCTTCTCGCCTCAGTCCATAGAAGGAGACACTGGTCCTGGTCTCAAGAAACTCATAACGAATTAAGGGAAGAGGAATAAAAAGGTATCAGTAAGCAACGGCCGTGAACGGATGACAGTAAGTGTCTTCTACGTCTTCATGGCTGGCGGGAGGCCACCAGTGGCGTCCAATGCAAAGAGGTTAAGGACACAGCTAATTAACCTGCAAAGCACAGAGCAGCCCCCACGCAGAGAGCCGGTCGGCCTCAACCTCAGGAGTGCCAGGGCCGAAAACTCTTGGTGCCCAGAAACCCACTAACGGCAAGTATCCAGAGAAACTGCTTATAAAAACAGGCGTCTTTGGCACGTGCGCATCTGGTATTATGCGCACAGATTTCGGATGGCGCTCTTCGCTTGGGTGACAGGAGGTAACCTGCTTTGTTTCAGTACCTAAAAAAACCCAGTAATTTTTCTTTTGGCAAAAATATCATGCTTCAATAGAAAATAATCATTGCTTGAAATAACAAAATCCAAAATGTGGGGTTTCCTACAGAATGAATGAGCCCATCTCTTCAACAAATACATTATGGGGAAAACACACGTGAGGGGGTGGGGAAACCGCTGATAAAAAGAGACTGCAGAGTCATCTCAGTCAATTATAAATCATGTATGAACTTGTTTAAATTCTAATTTGAATGAAAACCTCCTTAAAAATTTATGAAACAACCAGAGCAACTGAGCACTAGGCAGACATTTGATAATATTAAAGGGTTGTTGGTGTTTTAGGTGTAATAATAATATAATAATATCATAGCAAGTTATAAAAAGAGACTTTCCCTTTTAGAGAGAGATATGGAAATAGTAAAGGATAAAAGTACATACTATCTGAGATTTGTGGGAAGAATGAGGTGTTGGTACACATGAAAAATCATTGGTCGTGAGCTGATAATTTTTGGAGCTGGGTGATGGGTAACACGGGTTCACTGTACTATATTCTGTGCTTGTATGTATTTGATATAATCCCTAAAATAGGTTTTAAAAGCACTTTTACCCATACACATAGATCAACCCAGTTCATCATAAAAATAGCACTGTAGTGCAGTGGGAAGTGCATGGTCTGGTCAATAAATGGTACGGCAACAGTTGATTATCCACTAGAGAAAAGAAAAACAGTATCTTAACCTCCTCTCACTTAAGTCACAAAAATCAATTAAAATTAACTGTGATCTGAGTGTGAACGGTAAAGCGGTACCAGTTTTAGATGAAAACATGAGCGACCATCTTCATGACTCTGAAGCAGCACAACTTCTGTTAAACAAAACACAAACAGCTGTAACTAGAAAAACAGAGGCAGACCGATAACGTCTGTTCATCAAGTGACAAAAGTAATAGAAAAGAAAAAGAGGACATTCACCAAGCATTCGCCCTGCCAGACATCCTATCTAGGCTATGCAGGAACATCTACAAACCCACAAACACAAGACAGAAAACTTCATGGGAAAATGGGCAAAAACACTTCAGCCATTCACAGAAAGGTGTCTACCCAGCTGGCCAATAAGCACAGAGACACTCAAACTTGTCCTTTATTGATAAAATGCAAAGCCAAGCCACAGCGTGCTGTCTCTATTACCTCACCAGAGCTGATGAGATGAGAAGACGTACAGATGTTACCAGATGTTGGTGAGGACCTGTGGCAACTCTGTTCCGTACGTCTCTGGCGTAAGATGTACATGTGCACAGCCTCTCAGGAAAGCTGTTGAGCGGTGTTCTCCACCGTGTGACACGGCGACGCAAATCCCACAGACGGTTCTCCCTGTCGGAACTGCAGGCACAGGCTTCCCTGCACCAAACGCTCGCACATCTAGGGAAACCCTGCGTGTCAGTAAAAAGGAGCTGATTACAACTATATGCGAAACCAGTCCTCAGTCTCCCGAGTATGATGTCAAACCGGAAGCCACACAAAACAAAATAAAGACAATGTAATTTCACTTGAATACAGTTTAAAGACAGGTGAAGCCAAGCGTTGGTTTTAGAAGTTGAGAGGTATCATTTTGGGGGAGGGGGGTAAAAAGTGGGGGTGATCGAGGGGCTCTCGAGACCCAGCAGTTCCCTCTGGCTTGGCTGAGGTGGTGGTTACACAGGCACATTCAGTTTCTGAAAATTCATTGAGCGATACGTCGAAGATACGCCCACGTGTGTGTACACACGTCCTATTTCAGTAAAAACTGCCTCAAAGACACTACTGGCTGTGCCTCACGTTAGCGCCCAGAGCCGGCTTCAGAGAAATTAAACACCCTGGAGGAAGCACTCGCTCACTCAGTTCTCAACAGTGTTTCTCTTGATGTTTCTGACAATGTGACATGATGAGAGAATAAAAGTGTCTTTAAAGATAGAAAAACTGAATCATGATAAAAAAAATCAAATATTGCCACAGACTGATGATGGATATTAGCTTTGATAAAATGTCAAAGAAACTGGAATGAAAATTATTACTGTATTCTCATGATTTTAAAGAAATATTTCAATATACAGTGAATCAATCCAGATGTGCAAAGATGTATTTGATTAAACTATGTAATATCCTATGTAATTGGAAATGTTAAAACTTGGAATTTTTTTTTTTCTTAATAAGTCCTTACTAAAAACAAAGCAGGAAAGAAAATACTGTAATTGAAGTGATCTTTCCCAGAAATGCCATTATTTACAAACTACGAATTACCCTTTTGGGGGGAAGTAATGCTTCGATACCTGTCAGTTGGTTCTCAATAATATTTTTTATCTCAGCAGTGTGCTACCATGGAAGGAAAACAAAGAAGCACATATTAAAAGTATATCATTATGAAATCATTTCTCTCTAGAAAAAGATTATCACAAAACGATGCAAGGGGAGGCACGGATTAACAGAAGGAAAACGACTGAACTGTATTGACTGTTTATCACGTTCTAGGTTGAATTCTTGGCTCCGTATGTTTTTTTTTAACTCTTAAAACAATCCATTGAGGTTGATGACATTGTCCTATTGTGCAAATCAATGTTGCCGAAATATAAAAAGATAGTAAATGGCTGGAATTTTAATTGAGGCGTGAGTGACAGGAAGGGCACAATCGGCATGGACTGGAGCAACCAAGGGTGTTTTCACAACGAACTGATTCCAACTTGCACCCTGAAGCGCAGGTCACGTTACATGTGATGAAGTGCTCATCGCAGAGGGAGGAGATGTAAAATGAGACACATCGTGTTCCCCTTACCTCTGAGGGTTATGGCAGGATGAAAGCTGGTCCCCAAAGACACCCAGATCCTAATCCCTGAAAACTGAAAATGTTACTGTATATGGGAACAGGGTCTTTGCAGATATGATTAAGTTAGAAATCTTGAGACGCAGAGATTATTCTGGAGAGTCTGAGTGGACCCTAAATGGGGTCGTGTGACCGAGCAGGACCCTGGGGGTCCTCCAGGTCAGGCCCCTCCCCTGACCCTCTGCAGCAGCTTCTCTCTGAAGCACCCAGAGAACAGTATCTCATGCATATTTCTTGAGTTTTTCAGATGCTGAAAACCACCACCAAAGGGAAGAAATGAACTACTTGATGATGGAGAGCACGTGGCCCCCAGACCATCTGGCACCCAAGGGGTGACAGTGTTGACCTTCCTGCTCCCCCCACATCAACCAGGGAATCGTGCACGAACAGGCAACGTACCTGTGACCCCCTCCCTCACCTGGCCTTTAAATATGCTTTGCTGCAACCCTTCGGGGAGTTCGGGGGTTTTCTTGGGCATTAGCCACCCCGACCTCCTTGCTCGGCCCTGCAGTCACCCTTTCTCTGCTCCAAACTCATGTTTCAGTGTGTCTGGCCTCACGGCGTGGCCGGCACAGGAACAGTCATGAGCACCCTCACGAGGGGAGGCTGGGGGGGTCTCACCCCCACGAGGGGGAAGCAGTGCTTGGAGTGTGGCAGCCACAAGACCAGGAAAGCCACGAAAGCCAGAAGAGCCCAGGAGTGGACTCTGCCCAACAGCCCCCAGCGGGAGCCCGGCCGCGGAACATCTTGGCTTTAGCGAATATAAATTATTTTGAACAAATTCTAGCCTCCAGAATTTTAAAAGAACGAATCGGAGTGTGCGTTTTTTTTTTTTTTTTAAGCAGCCAAGCTCGTGGCAGTGCGTTTAGAGCTACCGCAGGAAATCATACAAGGCTCAGAGGGCCTTGTGGGGGCCCAGGGACAGGTCCAGAGCCTTACGTCGCTGGGGCTGACACTCATCTGACTGGACTGGGGCCCCAGGGGCTTTACTTCAGCTGTTTCCCGGCTCGGGCTCTCCTTTCACTTGAGTCGGAGGTCACAGGGTAGGGAGTGGCTTAGGAGGGGACCAGAGAGTCCCGTGTCGCTCTCGCCACCCCAACTGCTGAACCGTCCACCCTCTTCCCCAAAGAGAGATCACTTCCCCCCCGACTTCCCACAGACACCGCTCGTGTGGGGTGCTTGTGAGGGCAGAGCGTCTGGGCACAAAAGCAGCACGTCACAGGAGCCAGACGACAGGACAGCAGGAAGGGGTCTCTCTTCCTGCGCCGACCGCAGCAGGAGAGGGGGCGCTGCAGGAGGCAGCCGGGGGGCGGCCAAGACACCGGTCGCCCCCCACCCCTCCGCGGCCCCCAGCGTGAGACCAGCAGGGAGGAGGCGCGGAGAGAAGACCGAGCCGTGGAGAGGTGGCACCTTCAGGACCGAAGCGTCTCAGCACGCACGAGTCTAGGACACCCCCTCTCACTGGTCCGGCCTTTCGTCTTGGGAGGGAAGAACACTTGACAGAGGAAGAGCTTGATTCGATTCGTAAAAGGAAACAGTTAGGGCTTGTGAGAGACTCCGTGGGGAAGCATTTATTCTGCGACTCTGTCAAAGGCGATGCCGACTTTGCCTGGTTCTGTATGAAGGAACATCAACAAACTTACTTCAGAGAGGGAAGCGAACTTGAAGTCTTCTCCCAGACACCTGCAGCCCTGCTGCTGGACACACTCCCACTATTCACTTAAATGACAGGTAAGAGCATTAACGTTCCAGCTGCAGAAAATTGGTGGGAACCGGATGGTCAGTTCTGGGTAAACACCCTCCGCCTTAGACACGGACCAGCGCATCAGCATGAACGAGGAGGACGCTGCATGCAGCCCGCAGGCCCCTGCACCCTGGCTGAGCAGGATGCAACTTGAAGACTGAATTCAACCACACAGGATACTCATCCATCAATCAAAGGAAATCAAACTGAAACTACAATGAGATGTCACCTCAGGCCTGTGAATGTGGCCATCATCAGAAAGGCAAGAGGGAACAAACGCTGGGAATGTGGATAAAGGGAACCCATGGGCACTGCTGGTGGGATTGTAAACGGGCGCAGCCACTGTGGAACACGGTATGGAGGTTCCTCACAAATTAAAACTAGAGCTACCGTATGGGCCAGCAATCCCACTTCTGGGAATATAGCTAAAGAAAAAGAAAACCCTGTGTCAAGGAGATGTCTGCACACCTGTGTCCACAGCAGCAGTGTCTACAAGAACCAAGACCTGGAAATGACCCACGTGTGCATCACTGATGGATGAACGGGCAAAGAAGTTGTGGTGCATATACACACACACACACACACACACACACACACACAACGGAGTATTATTCAGCCATGAAAATGAAGGAAATCCTGCAATCTGCGATAACACGGGTGGAACTTGAGGGCACTGTGCTAAGTGGCATAAGCCAGACAGAGCGAGACACTGTATGACATCACTTACATGTGGAATCTAAAAGCAACAAGAATCCAAACCACCAAAAACTTACAAAAAAAAAGAGATAAGATTACCCAGTGGGTAAAAACAGAGTCAGGATGCTTTTCAGACTTACACAGAAAAACTGTCAAATGTAGCCGCACACCCTTCTGCTGACTGCTGGTCTCATCCCGCTGCCCTGCACCCCAGGAGCCCAAACCCCCCCAGCAAGCCATTGCTTCACCTAAGTCTCTGCGGGAGGATACCGAGGCCCACGTGCCTTACAGCCCTGCCTCCCAGAGACCTCGCTTGCGGGCCTGTCACCAACAAAACCAACAACTGACGCACCAAGCATGTAGGAACTGGCTACCCAGGGACCCCAGCCTCGGGCACAGATGTTTTAACTGACGCAACCTGACGCTCTGCCAAGAACATACACCCAGTCAGACCACGTGACTTAAATCCTAATTGCAACAAACCCCTCTCACCACCCTTCTAAACAAACCTTGTCCTGTACCAGATTTATGGTGTTTCTCTATAGAACACCTGCCACTGCTCCAAAGCTGCCTCTGGCCTGGGTGGCCTGCAGTTGTGGCTACAGTCCTCCTCTCTCTTATCTCGGTATCCGTGGTGCCCCTGCCAGAGTTCTGCTGTGAGGCAGGGGATTAAGTAAACAACGTGCCATACGCATTTTCAAAGGTGACGATGCCACAGTCCTTTGTTCCTTTTAAAGTCCATGTCCGCTTCCCCAGGGTGACCACTTCACAGATCGTAAGATAACATGACGGGGAACCCAGGCTGTTACTGCTCACAAGAGCACACACTGTTTAACTCCTACAGGAAACAAATGCTAACGGCTCGACAGTCACCCATTGGATGATAACTGTCTTCCTTTTCTTTTCCTTCCTTTAAGATTTCTTAATCAATTTCATTAGATCGGCCCACGCACTCCCTTTGGCAGATACTCACGTGAATGTATGAAATAGAAGGAGATGAAGTAAGGCAGCTGAGGGACAGGGCAGAACCCCAATCCAAGTGTCTGCCTCCAGAACCGAAAGCTTTTCTTATTATGCTCCATCCTTGAATAAGGTATTTGAAATTGCCCTGCACATATTAAGGCTAAAATAAATGTCATATTTCTTTATTCATTAAAAAATGATTTAGGCAGTAACTTACAAATGTACATAGGCTCCCGGGCTTTTCCTGTGCCTGGTCCGAGTGCCTAAAACCCCCCGTCAAGACATAGATCGGTCTTCACTGTTTGCTGTCAGCTCACAGTGTAAGCTCCAGTCTCAATAAGATTATGTACGTGCTCACAAAAGAGGAGAAGTGTGCTCTGCTCATTCCTTCTGAAATTCTCAAAGTTCTGTACAACCAGTTGCTGTGAGAATTTTACATGGCTTATTCGTGTACAAAATATATGGGTTTTTGCTTTGTCTAAATAAACCATCCATTTTTACTACTGTAGAGGATCAAAGGCATTATGTTTCTAATACTGACATGGAAAAGGATTAAATCATGGGTTACGTGAAAGAGATTAAAGGGTAAGGCATGGTTTTTGTAGGCTAATTGGTACCTAGATTCTGTGGACCTACGTTTTTGATGGTAATACTGCTAAAATCCTGCAAAAGGCTTCCAAACTTAAGACACTGGAATGAAACTATGTCATTTCTTTCTCCAAATTGCCTGCTTTGCCTCTCAACACAGAAGCTAATAAAAGCTAAGAGCATTCTAGTGGGATACCTACACTAGCTTTTTTGGGAGTGGAGGGGGTTTGGACCTACTCAACAGTAAATCAGAACAAAAGCAGTTATTTCAATCAACGTTAATGGCATACAAATGTTAAACTTTAAGCTTTTATACAACTTCAAATGTAAAAGGCAATCAGAAAGAAACTATCACACAATGTAATGGAAGGGTTACTAATGTTATATAGCATTTTGTACAGTTGCCCAAGTTGCCATAATTTTAACCTAATAAGTGATTTCTTTTTAACAATTAACCAAAATCTAGATTCTTATGTGAAACCTACATAAGGAAAGTCATACATTAGCAGCTGAACTTGGGCCTTGATGGAGAAATTATTTGTGATAGTTCTCATTTTGGAGTTAATAAAAAAAATTTCTATCCACTTCCACATGGATTTCATATTTTAAAATGCCATTATTCAGACTAGCCACGGCTGATGACTAATACCAAAGTGTCCCTGTGAGAAAGCCTGGCAGCAGGAGCCTGAATCTCGTCTCTTATCTTCCTCCCCAATCTTGCAGAATGAAACCTACGATTAACTCTAAACAACTCTAACTAGGTTAAAAATTTTTTTTCACTAAACACCAGACTAATTGGAACATAAATTTCTGACTAGTTTACTTCAATATTTATTTGTTCTTGTAGCAGTCCTTAAAATCTTTCATAAGATTATTTTGCCCATTAATTTGTTAGCAGTCTGAAGCCAGAGGCTTCTCAAATTAAAAAAAAAAAAATTAATAAATAATTGTTCTTGGGTGACACCCTGCTATTTTTGTCAGCTGTTTTTACTTTTTGAAGTTAGATTGTTTATTTGCATTATGCACAAATGGCTTTGAGGGAGCAAACGGAGCAATCTACCTGGAAATAAGCCAGCTGCTTTCAACACTGCATTTCCAATGGCTGAAGGAGTCTGCTGTCTGTGGGCACCCAGCAGGGTCCTCAGTGACAGGAGGGATTCTTGACCCTGTGGCTTTGGAATACCTTTAACCAAAAGTACTGTCTGAACAGCAAGACAAGCAAGAACGATAATTTTTTCACATTCTACACGGTACATAAAATACGATGCATTCTCCCTTTTCTCCACCAGGGCGACATGTACCTGCTCCCCTCTCTTTTAGCTTACATTCTCATGTAGCGATACTTTTCAGTGGATGAAAACTGTTCCCTGCAGTAGCTAGGTTAGTAATTTGAGACCATCTTCCATGTGTGCTGAAACAGGTGTATTCTATTTATTTATATTTTTAATTTGGGGGGAAACTGGGTTCAGGAAAGGAAGGAGTAACACTGTGGCCACGTGCAGGTGACACGGTCCTGTATGTGGAAAATCTTAAGGCTGCTGCTAGTGCTCATCAGTGAGTTTGGTAAAGTTGCAGGATACAAGACTAATTTACAGAAATCATTTCATTTCTGTATGCTAACAATAAAATATCAGAAAGAGACATTAAGGAAATGATCCCATTTACCATCTCACCAGGACACATAAAATGCTTAGGAATAAACCTATCCAAGGAGGAAAAGACCTATACTTGAAAAACTATAAGGCACTGAAGAAAGAATCTGAAGACATAAACAGATGGAAAGATATACTAAGTTCTTGGGTTGGAAGAATCAATACTGTTAAAATTGTTACACATACTATTCCTATCAAATTACCAATGACATCTTTTCCAGAACTGGAACAAAAAATGTTAAAGTTTGTATGGAAACACCAAAGACCCCAAATAGACAAAACAATCTGGAAAAAGACGGAAGGAGCTGAGGGAATCACGCTCCCCGACTTCTGACTACACTACAAAGCCACGGTCATCAAACAGTGTGGCACTGGCCCAGAAACAGACACAGAGCTCAATGGAACAGGATAGGAAAAGTCCAGAAATAAACCCACGCACTTATGGTCAATTAATATACAATAAGGGAGGCAAAAGCATACAATGGAGAAAAGACAGTCTCTTCAGTAAGTGGTGCTGGGAAAACTGAACAGCTACATGTAAAAGACTGAAATTAGAACATTCTCTTAACACCACATATAAAAATAAACTCAAAATGGATTAAAGACCTAAGTGTAAGACCAGATACTATAAAACTCCTAGAGGAAAACATAGAACACTCTTTGACATAAATCATAGCAACATTTTTTTGGATCCCTCTCCTAAAGTAAAGGAAATAAAAGGAAAAATAAACAAATGGGACCTAATTAAATTCAAAAGCTTTTACACAGCAAAGGAAATCATCAACACAATGAAAACACAACCTACTGAATGGGAAAAAGTATTTGCAAATGATATGGCAGATAAGGGGTTAATATCCAACATATATAAACAGCTCACACAACTCAACACCTATTTTTTAATTAATTGGACAAGCCAAAGAAAAATTTCTACACTATTCTCTTTCTCTCTCTCTCTCTCTATATATATATATATGCACACACATATATAAATATATTTAACTAAACCCTAAACTAAAAATGCAAATCACTAAAAATAAACAAGACAAAAACATCTGAATTTAAAAAAGAATAAAAGCCTGTTTTTCAACACTACACACTCACTAGGGACATTCCAAACTCTTAAGAACCTATTACACCATTCATATAAAATACCTAAGCCACGGGGGGGGTCACGAGCTTTGTGGACATAATTACTGGTAATTAACCTCTGACGAGTCCCACTTCCAAACAGAGGTGGCTGTTTTTTCCCAGGTAGTTAGTCTTATTCTGACGCAAACTGAAAACTAAAGTGGAAGCCTCGAGGATTCTCATCAATAATCAGTCCTTGCTTTAAAGTCCTTAGGACCCTGTTAAAGCACCAACGTGGATGAAAAATGAGATCTGCTTCCTAATTCACTGTCTTAACTTGACTTTGAGCAAATCACTTCCTTTCATGGTTCTCAGCTTCTTCAACTGTCATATAAGGAATATCAAGTTAGAAAAACACCAAAGATGTTTACCTCTTAAAAATTCTAGAAACCCTTGATTCTAACATTTGCTATTCAGTTTCCTCTCTGCTTAAACTTTGTGAGTACCTATTATGTGCTAGACACTTTTCCAAATGTTTTACATGTGTTAAGTCATAATATCCTCACAAAATCTTTATATTTGACACACATTTTGTAAGTAACTTGAAGCATACAGAGCTTAGGTATCATGCCTGAAGTCACAAAGCTGATTTGTAGTAAAAATGGGATTTGGACCCAGGCAGTTAAGCCTATGAGTTAACTATCACACTATACTTTCTCTAGATTTCTCCAAAATGTTCTGTGAAACACTAATTCTCCAAAATTATTGTGAAGAAAAAAAGGTTTATGGTCTACTAGTTATGACTGTTTCAGCTTTAAGTCACAGAGATATTAATACAAACCTACTTACACAAAAAAGAAATTAGCTCAAGAAGCCGAAATGTCCGGGGTGGAGGGTGACTGTGGTTTGGCAGTTTTGATTCAGTTGGTATCATTATGATTTGACAGCCCTGCGTTTATTTTTGGTGGCTCCTTGGGCTTCAGGCAGTGGAAAGATGGCGTCAGCAACCCTGGTCCTCACCTCCTCAGCCCTCTTCACAACAAAGCGGCTCTTCCATGAGTCCCAGTAAAAACACAGTGTGTCCTACTGTCTCTAATTGGCTCACATGTCCATATTCGAGTCAACCACTGTGGCTAGGCAGATGTCAGGAGCTGACCGGCGTTAAGCCTGTATCTCATGTTCCACCCTGGGGTTCTTGGTGGAATGACATCACCAAAACCACGTGGATGGAGAACGCGAGAGGCAGTGTCTTTCCAGGCAGAAATCAGTGTGTGGTTACTAAAACTGGTTGACAGATGCCCATAAATGTCCAAGACATGTAGCTAAGCTTATTTTTAAAGTATTTCAAGATGCATTTTTATTTCATAATACATTTCTTTATAAGCATCCTAAAACCTCCAAGATGCTCTGCAATAAAGAATTTGTTTCAGCTCATCATTTTGCAGATTTATTTGGGGTAGAACAAATTATTCAAGTAAAGTTCATCAGCATCCCTTTGAATTAGGATTTATGCAGAACTCACTTGGGGGGAAGACACTGAAGTTCAACTTCTGACATTTAGACACTAATATAATATAATACAATATAATATAGAAGACATGCAAATAATCCCTCATTTCATGTTTCCTACATCATCACCTTACCCTGACTTACAGAAATCAGCCTTACATTGATCAGTACTAAAAAGTAAAACTCAGCCAGCATGTAATGGTTTTAACAATACATCTCACAAAACCCTTCCAAGATGTGCCTGTATGATGATTGAAATATCTGCTGGAAAGCAAAACCACCAGTAGGGGTGTCCAGTTAATTCACAGGTACTTTGCATTAGCTTTTGCAAAATTTAAGAGTCTCATGCTCTGCCAACTGAGCTAGTCGGGCAGCTAGCTTTTGCAAAAGTTGAACAAGCTTTAGTTGTTTAAAATCACAAATACGCGTTACTCGCTATGGCCGTGCAGGCTGACCAGGCCGCTCTGGGCGGGGCGGTCGAGGCTGGGCTCTGGCTTTTCTCTGCTCACTGGTGGGCGGGTTGAGCGGCTTTTCTCTGTCTCACGTGCTCTTTCTTGCCCAAGTAAGCAAGCCAGGGCTTCTCAACATGGCTATTTAACGTTTCAAAAAGATTATCACAGTCGTTGGATGAGGGCATCCCCTGGGAGGAAGGTAGGCTCGAGCAAGGTGGCTCTCTTCAGCTACGAGTAATTTCTCGGAAGAGACTTAGCCGTGAGGCAGCAGCAGCCAATTAAAAAATGCACTGAATTAAAAACTTGGTGATTATTTTTATAGAATCAAATCATGTGAGTTTTGGCTAGTTGATCTTAAGGTTTCTCTTCAAACCATGAGATTTTACAATTTCTTAATTTTTGCAAAATGAGTTTTCGAATAGTGTCAGCGCTATTGTTAAACGAAAGAACCCCTGTAAATTTGTTGGGGTGTATGTAAAGTGTCCTTTTTTGAAAAATCGTTAAGAGATAGGTGTTCAGTATTAAAGCAAAGTACTCCAACTGTTATGTTCCATCCAGCTGAATTTAAAGAGAGCAGTTAAGCACAGCACTCTGGTATCTTGGGTACATTGCATTGACATGTACACAAAGACTCGTTCCAAAAAATGCCGAAATGTGGGGTTGAGGAAATGTGACTCCAAGACACCGTCGCTCGAAGTGTGTCTAGTAACAAATTAAAAATACACATCCTGAGGACCCTCAAGGGAAATTTGCAAATTATTGAGCCATGTGTGCAATCTCAAATACTGACCACACACACACCCTGCACTCAGTGTTGTGCGGGCGACCAAGCCATGTGTACAATCGTTGGGAGGGAAGTTCCATGTAAAGAAAGAATGAAAGCTTTGTAATACTTCTGAAAGTTAAAAATCCTTGATTTTTATGTCTATAACATACTTGGTTTACTTCTTGCAAGACATGGTATATTCATTCCTTGTAATTTTAGACTCTTATTTTATTTTGTTATAAATAAACTATGTATTATAAACTTTTCTAGAAAAATCTGCTTTTAAATTTTGTCCTATTTTCTTACATAAAAGTTAGAAATGTTCTAAACCTTCCAGTGACTCACTGGGGAATGCATTTCCCAATGTGTCTCAACCAGAAGTGACTCTAAGTAACTCGTGTCAGAGGAATCAGATATCCCAGTTCTTGACTTGAAATATGTACGTATGTCACTCACACCTAAACCAAAATATATTTATAAAAGTATTAATTCCTTTGCTTTATTTATTTTTAAATTTTATCTCCCACAACCTACAAATGGTCCAGTATCTTTTACCTACCAAAATTGTTGTATGCAGATCAAATCTTCGTTGCAATACATAAGTTCTAACACCTGTGAAACAAGTTTTCTGGTTTCTCTCTTTGTCAGTGAAATGTAAGTGCACTTAATATCATGCTTTCTCATTTACCTAACCAG
Organism: Camelus dromedarius; assembly: GCF_036321535.1. Lineage (NCBI taxonomy): Eukaryota > Metazoa > Chordata > Mammalia > Artiodactyla > Camelidae > Camelus > Camelus dromedarius. The sequence goes on from NC_087456.1 coordinate 35,655,987, forward strand.
TGGTCATCTGAGTGCTGTTAAAAATTTGGCACTTGAAAAAATAAATTAATAAATAAATAAAAATAAATGTAAAATTTTAAAAATTAAAAAAAAAAATTGGCATTTGCTCTTGGCACACAGAACCGATAGTTTTAGAATATATTTGCTACCATGACCAGTAAAATAAGTCAAATTTAAGGACTCAAATAAGCCACGAAACTCTGCCAAGTTTCAGCAGCTTTATTATTATTTACTTCAGAATGGATCTGGTTAGTGTTGATAAACATCTCCATCTACCACATGCAACCCTGATTTCAGACGCACTGCAACAAAATTAATCTTAAAGAAACAATTTAAAAAAAAGGTATTTTCATAACTTGAACATTTTAAAGACACTTGATACTTAAAATTATCAAGCTTATTCCTAGTATAAAATTTAACTTAAATATTGTAGCAGAGAAAACTCCCAGTATTTATATATCTTTAAAATATATCTTGGTAAATCTGTTTCATTGTGGTTATGGCATCAATGTATAACATTTTAAATCCTATAAATAAGAGCAGATGACAGACTAGAGGGGTAATGAAGACAGATGGAGATGTCCTGACATTCATTTTGCCTCTTTTTACTCCATTACTTCTGGAAAAAGAAGCCTCTCTCTTTGGATGAATGCAAAGAGTTATTTAAAATTATTATGACTTGGTTTACTTTATTGTCTCACATATTTCTTGGGTTTGGAGAAATCATTTAATCTGTGAAATACTAAGTAGAGGAGACATGTAACATCATAGTCTACCACAATTAAATCATGCAAGTATGAAAGGAGAAAAGTATGCATGAATAATTACATTTGTGTAATTTATAAGGAATTCAGTAAGATTGCCAAAGGACTGCAACAAAGCGAAAGTCACAAGGCACACTGAATAAACTCGATATTACTTATTGAATAATTTAAAAAAGAATTTAAATTAGATGTAAAATAATATGCTCAAATTTATGAATACCCGAAAGTAAAGTAAAATATCAATTTGCTTATGAGATAGGTGAATATTAAAAGATTGATACTATGTGGTGTAATTATATTATTGATAATATATAGTGTATAATATATGTAAGGAATGGACACACATATGCTGCTGCTGATAATGTGAGCAGCTCTCTGAGGAGCAACTTGACAGCACAGATATTAAAATGTGCATGAGCTCTACTTGGCAATTCCACTTCTAGGGATCTGTATTTTTGAAATACACTAGTACTTAAAATAATTTGAATTTTTTTAAGATGCTCATCACGGAATTGCTTATCGTAGCAAAAACTGAGAAGAACTCTGAAGAGATTAAAAGCACTGAACTCTGGGATTCTACAGACTTGTATTAAACTCTCAGTTCTAACTCACACTAGCTTAACAACCCCTGGAAATACACTAACATTTTTAAAACTCAGTTTGCATATCTAGATGTAATAATAATACCTCACAAATAGGATTGAACGAGAATTAAATAAGGTAATACAAATAAAGCATTCAGAACCTTTAAATAATCAATGTCTATAAGTAGGGGATTTACTAGATAAAGCATGGTACATCTGTCCATACAATGGAATATTATATAATCTGTAAAAAGAATGAAGTAGTTACAGCTTTGTGTTTTGACACAGAAAGATACTGTTAGGTTAAACAAACAAATATCAATTAGGATCATGCAATCTATGTATGGAAGATTGATCAGCTTTTACCAGTGGAACTGTTTATTTTTTATGCATTTCTGTGTTATTTGAATATTTCAATACTCCGGCCAGTATTGTTTTTCAGAAGTGCTTAGTCTCTGCCATCATGGGGAAAGGAGAGAGTTCTGGATAGATACACACTAAAATTTTTTTTAATTTACAAGTTCATTTCCAGGAAGGGGTAAGGTTATGGGGGTCTTTTATGGATTAGTTCTTTCTTTTTGTATTTGCTGAAAATTTTTTTGCAATGAACATGTATTGATATATGATCAAAAAAGGAAACTATGACAGTACAAAGAAGAAATGGATGGATGATGCATTTAAAAGAAAATTCACATCTTCATAACAACCCCTTGCTTTTTTTCAAAATTGCTTGATGTTTTTCTCTATAGTTTCCCTGTGAAACAGATAGGGTGGAGTTTTATTAACCTCATTTAGTTTGTTAAAACATGGAGCACATGAGAGGTTTACTCAAGAGTGGTGCATTGAATTGGAGGTGGACTCGGGTAGAACTGAAGTCTTCAGTGTTTATCTCTTCCCCCAGAATTGAGATAAGAATCATAACTGCTACTTTATCTTATTGTGCTCTGCTTTTTCCGTGATATCAGCTCTCTCTTAATACAGTTTTTTTTTCTTTTCCTTTTTGGTCATTTGTAGAAATTTTAGCTATAAAAATCAAATTAAGAAAACTTTGAGACTTCATTAAATTCTTGCACACCAAGTCCATTCAGTTGAGTAATTTGGAGGATATAATTTGATGTTTTTACTCTCTACCTCCACAGCTTTCTCAGAAAGTTGCAGTATTAAGGCCAGATAATTGACTTTAAAATATTGTCAATTACTTTTGAGAAGATGAGAATTGCTGAGACAGGAGCACTTTTCATAACGGGTAAGAGAAACTTCCATCTCTGTTTTGAAATGAGTCGTAGTCACCAATATTTTTCCAATACTTTGTTATTTTTATTTAATCTACAGAAAACAAGGATGGCAGAACTTAGTAACTACTGTATCTTAAGTGTTATCAGGTATGACTCTAAACCATCGTAATTGGCAGATCCTCCCAGTCTAACATCAGTGTTAGGCTTCAGCGATACTTAAATCTATTATCGTCAAGACTCAAAAGCTCATGAGGTAAATAATTAGAGTGATAAGGAATGTTTCCGTCTGAGTTGAGGTCACACATGTAGCCTGTTCTGACACACTCAGCCCTACTGATGGAACTACCTCACTGATGTGGGCCACACAAACCGTGTTCTAGAAGTGGCTGGACTGTCAATCCACCCACAGTCCTACATCATGGGTTTGTAACTGGTAAGAGAAGAGGAAACAATTTTAATTAGTGCCCACCACGTGTCCAGCATTTTATATTTATTATCTTGTTTAAATCCTAATTTAAAACTATGAGTTAGGTATTGAAATCCCAGTTTTTCAAATGAGAAAACTGATGCTCAGAGAGGCTTATTAACTTGTCCTAAGTCTTGTTCATAAACAGCAAGGCTGGCATATAAAACCAGCCCATTTGTCTGATGACATTTTCAATATATCACTGTTTCTTAACACGGGGGACACCCTGGCATCTGCATCACAATTGCAAGGGACTTTGATTTACAAATTCCAGTGCATCAGCCCAAACAAACTGCATCAGCCTCTGGATGTGGTCCCAGGAAACTCCAGTTGAAACAATAACCCACTGGAGGCATTCACATCCTTGACACGTGGGACGACCCTTCAGTCCAGGTGCATCCCCTTCCACAGGCCCTAACGCACATGCATACACCAGGAGATGATTAGATAGCCCTGGAATCTTTTTTTTTTACTTCTTTTCATCACTTTTTTATCCTAAATGATGGAGGCCAAGAATTTCCTGGTAGAGACAGTATGGACATTTCATCAAGGATTGGATGAAGATATGAACAGCAGGCTGATCCAACCAACTGCTGGCCCTGAATCGGAAAGACATTCAGCACGTTGGATGGGAGTCAGTTACAAAATCAAAATGGTCTTGACAAGAGAGAACAATGAACCAAATCAGGCATTAGAAAATGCCGGAGACAAGTTCTAGGTACTGTAAAGAGAGCCAACAAGCTGGTCACAAGTGAGCCGTACAAAGATGGGGCTCCGTCCAAAGCTGTAAGGAGCATACCACTCCTCCTCTTAATAGAAAATAAAGCTGAAAGCACTTTGGGCTTTATTAATAGATTTAACAAGGTCAGGGAAGGCATGGTTTCCCTCCCTTTGACTTTGGCCTAGTTGGACTGCTTCTGGAGTCTGGGAGAAGGTTGGGAACGCCGCAGTTAAACAGTGACACAGACAGTCGCTCTGCACACCGCGGAGACGGCTCCAGAAGGCGAGGAAACGTGACGCCGCATCACGTGGGGGTGGGGGGAGGCGAGGCGGTGTTCAGCCTAAGAAAGGAGCCAGTCGACATGAGATAACTGTCTTTTAAAATCTGAACGTCTACTCCGTGCAAGCGGGATAGTCAGTCCGCGAGGCTACGGAGTCTGAATTAAAAGCAAGGAGTGGAAGCTTTAAAGATTCCAGATCTACATAAGGAAGACTTCTTTAACAGTTAGAGGAATTAGCGAACACAGGAAATTGCAGTGTCGGTGCCCGTCTGCCTGCCCAGGGTGCGGCAGACAGCTGAGCACCACCGTGGTCTAACCCCTGCCTGTCTTGATCCCCATCTTATCCCCAGCACTTGGTACAAAGGCATCTCTTAATAAATACTTTTTCAATAAATTAATGCACAAGATTCTATGATTCTGATCAGTCAAGTGCCTATTTCAAGTCTACTCATGCTATAAGAGAATAAATAAATTCCTTTTTCTGCCAACCCCATCCCAGTGTCCCAAACTCAACTTTCATCCACTTCTAGCCAACTGGGGAAAAAATCTGCCTCAGTCTGGTTACCTATGATGGGGAACTGAGAACTGGTTCTTACCAATAAGACTTTGCTACCTAGAAATCATGAGTTTTTATGACTTTAGCAAACAAATTACTCTTAAATGGTCCAAATGAGCAGGTCACTTGACTAAACTCCAGTAAAGTACTGGTAAGAACACATGCCTGAAAAAGGCAGATTTCAGAGAGAGGAAAAAAAAAAGAGGTAATTTCAAATAAGTCTTTACTGGAATGTTGATCTCAACTCTCGGACCTGCAAAGGGGTAAACGGGTGTCTTTAAAAAGGATGTTCAAGGCCAGTGCAAAACTATGCCTAAAAGTCAAAAAAAAAAATAATAACCTCCTAGCCAAATGACAGGTAGAGCTGCACCATTAGAGTTTAATTTATTTCAATTATGATCAGTTTCGATCCATGTTAGCATCTTGGGCTGGAGGAGGGAAGAAGGTAAGTGCTTTCAGCCTGTGTAACATCTACGTGATGTTTGCACAGAAAACACTGCTGCGTCAGTCAAAGCAGAGCTTAAGAGGTGGCTTCAGTTGACACTGGGTAACACCTCACAGCAAACACGCAGTGCACTTACCTGATGGGTAAGGGACCTGGAAGCACATAACACTGACCGAGCTACATGTTAATTGAGGTTTGTTTGTCCTCAACAGACGGCCTCCCTTGATTCAGTTCTCAACAACCGGAGTGCGAGGGTTCAGGCTTTAGATTTAAGTGCAAGCCTTCGGTAAGTACTCATTCGAGGCGGCCTTTCTCCTCCGCCCCCAGCTCACCTCGGAAGGAGCTGTTCTGATTGGTCATCTTCCCAAATTAAACCCCCGTAGTTGTTATGCGTCACGGGTTTCTCCGTGTCTGCCGTTCACCTGCGCTGTTTGACTTTCCTCATGCATCAGGTAGCACAAACATGTACAAGAGCCCTCAGAATGGTTTGTTCCAGCGATTTACCTTCTGTAATAAGGTTGTGGTTGGGAAGGAATAACAGGAACTGGAGAGCAAACTATAAATCTTCTGTGAGCATGGGCACACCCTAGATCGAGGACAGTCCTGAATGTGCTACCCAGTGCCAACAGGTACAGCATCCAGAAGCAATCTGATATTCACTGGCAAACAAAAGCTTTTTCTAATTATTTTACCACATAGAAATTGTCATGTACATTAGAACAATCCAGGGAAATACTCAGTAAAGACATCTTCCCTTCTGTTCTAAAACTGGGGAAATTATGGAAAGAAATGAACAATGCACCTTCAGACATACTCCATCTTTAGCATTAACAACATAATTTTACTGCTCATCAAAATAGCTGGGGTGCAAAATTCGGCATTTCCTTCAAAGACCCATGTATCGGTGGACATTTATCTTACTACCTTGTGAACCAAGAAGGTTATTAGCTGGTTCACACAAATTTTAAATATTCTTGCTGCCTGACAATGTTGGCATGCAACTGAGACTCCACTTTGGGGTTGGATCTCATGCATTTTAGGAACTCAGACCAATGATGTGAAGTCTCCAGGTTTCAAGTACTCCAAGGTTTCTGTTTTTTAATTAACATCAACTTTACAATTGGCTCTGCATTCTGCTTTCTTAGGGGCACCTGCACCTTTTTGCAGGCACACACAGACACACACACACACACACACACACACACTTAATGCTCACACATCCCAGCTGCCCAGATAGCTGATGAGGGAACCAGGTTCAGAACTCAGTGTTCTGCATTCACAGCAGCAGATGAGATCCAACAACACTGAAGAGACACAGAAGGAAAGACTCTTCGACGTAGGAGGGATTTACCTCCTAGGGCCAATGTATAATGATACGAAGATGAGTTCGAGAATTGTCCTAATGGCTTAAGCAAGCAGCGTGGCGAGGAACTGACCCAAGAGAATAGCAATGAGTAGGACAAAATTAGTTTAAGAATTACATAGGTGGGCGTTATGGTGTGTATGTATGTATGTATGTGTGTACACACACACACACACACACACACACACACACAATGGAATACTACTTGGCCATAAAAAAGAATGAAATCATACCATTTGCAGCAATGTGGTTGGACTTGGAAGTCGTCATTCTAAGTGAAGTAAACCAGAGAGAGAAAGACAAATATGATATCATTTATATGTGGAAACTAAAATGTGATACAAATAAACTTATTTGCAAAACAGGAACAGACTCACAAACATGGAAAATAAACTTATAGTTACCAGATGGGAACGGAAGGAAGGTAGAAGGATGATTGGGAGTCCGGGACCTGCAGACACACACTAATGTATATAAAACAGATAAACAACAAGGTCCTACTGCACAGCACAGGGAACTCTATCCAATACCTTGATCAAGAACAAGGTGGTAAGTCGATGTATCTGACTGACTGATTGCACATGGCGTCTCTTACCCTCCCCTCCCTCTCATGTTGCCCTCTCCTTGATTATCCTCTCCTGTATCCTAATATTTTCAACTCTTCTTTACATTTCTTTCAGTTAATTGTAGAATTATGTTTGTCCTTTAAGTCTTTGCAATTTCTCATGGATTTTTCTTCGGCATTTTTTCTGAGTATTCACTCACATACTCATTCATTAACTCACTCCTTCACTCGTTATTCACAGATACTAAGGGCACACAACCCATTTTCCAAGGCACTTGAAATACAGAGACTTATGACTGTTACTCTCCATCCTGAAAATAAGCGTCTAGTCTCATAGGTGATAAAATGAAGTGAAAAAATGGTACTTGGTAAACATGAGCTTGCTCCCAAAATACATCTCTGCTCCTGCTTCACCATGTGTTCCCTGAGAGCATGGTTTACATATGGTTTTTCTTTCCAGGCTGAATGTAATATCATGCCTAATATGTATGGCTAAGTACCTTTTTTTTCTGAATTCTTCACACTGTAATGTTTTACTCCCCCAGAATTAATTTTAACTCCTCATTCTAAATAATCTATGAGTTGCTTAAGTACTTACTAGTACAGCTAAATGTTATTTGTCCTTATTAACTATTCATGTTTCCTGGGCCCTTTCAATCAATATAATCATCATGACAGAAAACTGAGATGCCCATTGGATGTTTTTCTATTAAAATACCTCATGCTATTATTTTATCTTTTCCAAACAAAATCATCACTATTATAATTACTCATGGAGTTATTTGCATGTTTCATCACTGCATCATCTTCAGTGTTCTGTGTTTTCCTGAGTATTGAATTGACTCTCAGAAGTCAGTGGACAAGCCTATTAAGCGGGCATCTGGCCACTTGCCCAGTGGCTTCGTATTAGTTTGTGCTTGATGAGTGATAATGGGAACAGGAGGATCATTTACTGTGACTAACAGCTGGTTGATTTATTTCTTCATCTCTGTCCCCTCTCCTTAGTAGTGTAAATATGGAAGCCAACGATTGACATGCTGTGATTGACAGCAACTGGATAAGGCCATTTGGAAAGGAACGATCTTTTAGCAACTACTGTATCTGAGACATTGTATCGGATGCTGCCGAGATTAGGAAAAAGATACACAGTTCACATGTCTTGCATGTTAATATTATACAGAGATGCAACCTTAATTTAAATATTTCTTAACAAAAGATCTCATAGCTACATCATGGATTTGATCTCTGCTCTGAAGCCTTTTCCTAATTTAAAAATCTCCTGGCTCTGCCTCAGGACACGTGCTTTGGGAGTCCTGAGCCAGCAGGTAAGCCGTGCGGGTCCCTTGACGACACGTGACGGATGGGGCACTAAGACGGAGCTGGGGCCCATGGAGACGCGGAGCCCTGGAAGCCCGGCTGTCCTGGATGCCACCCCCCACCTCCTCCCAGTTGGCTGTGCCCACGCGACTAGCTCTTGGCCACAGGCTGCACACCGTGATGCACAGGAGAACCCCTCACACCTTGATCTTGTCTGACACAGTGAGCTTGGAAAGGGGTTGAATATGGGAGTGCCACACGTGAAAGGTGACTGGGCCCCTGGTCTGCCACATGGAGGAGAGCTGCCTACATAATTAGAATCCCTGCTTGAGGTGCCTGTACATCAGAAATAAGCCTAAATTAGGTGAAGCCTCTGAGGCTGCAGGGTGTGTCTTCTCCATGAGCACCCATCCCCTCAACTAACACAACAGGTGTTTCTGAGCTAACTTCATCCTCAGTGAGCTTTTAACATATTCGTGGAAGATAAATATGGCCCTCTGGTGAGTTAATGAACAGCAAAGGGGCATTAACAAACGGAAAAGAAACCCAGCACAAGCTCCGTGGCGACACGTCACTGATGTTCAGCGGTGCCTGGGGAAGCGGGGCACTCATTGGGTTCTGAAAAACTGACGAAGTTTTTAACAGGAAGAAAGAAGGAAGGAAGAGGAGTTTAGGATGTGGTACTAGTGAAGGTAACAACGAGGAAGGATGGGAGGCTCAGAAAGTCACAAACAGACACGGCTGGCTGGGGCTTCAGTGTGTGCAGGACACTGGAGGTCAGGCTGTATGTAAAGGGCTATTGAAAACACACTTCAGAGATGCTTTAACACAACACAGGGGATTTATGATTTATTTGTAATGAAATGAAAAACCTTTTAGATAAGATCAAAATGGTGATGGCAACCTTTTGGAAAAGGGGACGGATGGGATGATTGGCATCTTGAATACCAGTGAGAATATTGCAGTGCTTGTAATACTGGCAGTAAGGGCTTCAGCTGCAAAGCAGAACACCCCCTCTTCCATCTCAGCGGGGTAACTTGCGACACTGAGCCTCTCCACGTGAGCAGCTGTAGACCTTGAAAAAGTGCTTAGGGAGCTACTCTTCCAGGCACCAGACAACAGATGGAACGAGATGGAGGTTCTAGTAAGAAGGGAAACTTTGTGGTCCTCTGTCTGAGGACATCTCAGTGATCACACAGCAAGCTGGAGTCCAAGAGAAGTAAAGTGGTCTTGCTGAGAGGACAGAAGCAGAAATCAGAACAGAGCCCCTGATGTGAACAGGATCTGCACGACAGGGCTGGGAGCCACACAGAGGAAGGGCCTCATACGCCTGGGTGGACGTTCTTTGAAAAACATGACTTACCAACATAAAAGCAAGAAGAAAGAAAGGAGGAAAAAAAAAAACCAAGGATGGGGGAAGGGTATAGCTCAGCAGCAGAGTGTGGGATCAGCATGTATGAGGTCCTGGGTTCAATCCCAGCCCCTCCATTAAATAAGAAAGAAAGACAGAAAGAAAGAGAGAAAGAGAGAAAGAAAGAAGGCCTAACTATCACCCTCCCAAAAAAACCAAACAAATAAAAAATGTAATAAAGTTAAAAAAAAAATCTTAGAAAACCCAACTAGCTCTCTGTCCCACAGAGGATTACGGTTCATCACCAAACCTTCCCACAAACGTGACGCCAGACCCAGGTCATTTCGCTGGTGAGTTCTACCAACACTTAGAAGGGGAATAATACGAGACACACATGAACGCTTTCAGAAGCTGGAGAAGGAGGAAACTAAGAGCACAGTCCTGACGAGGAAACACGAGAAACGTATTATAAGGAAAGAAAAGTACAGACTAATAGCCATTGAGAGCAGAGACTTGGCCAAAATCCTCAACCAAATATTAGCAAAATCAGTCCAGAAACATAAAGAAAAATAAGACCAAGTAGAATTTATCCAGGGATAAATTAGATTTGCTCAGTATTTGAAAGTTGAATAAAATTCACCAAAGTAACAGAATGAAGTCAAAAAAAAATCATGTAAATCAATGAGAAGATAATATCGATCAATGGAGTTCTTAAATGGACCCACTTGGTTGACAGAGGTTCCAACATACGCAGTGCTAAACGTCGCGTCCTTTTTAACAAATGATGCTGAAACAACTGAATGTTCACATGGAAAGAAGTGGACTTTGCTACCTTACAACACACGAACAGTTAGTTTGAAATGGATCATAGATCTAACTTTAACAGTAAAGGCTATAAGGCTTCTGGAAGAAAACATAGAAGAAAAGCTTCAATTTGGTGGCAGACAAAGGTGTCTTTGATGTAAAAAAAGAAGAAACAAGCAGCATTAACCATTAGTGGTGTATCAAAGTTAGGGTGGTGGAAGCGATTGACCCTGAATTTAGGGGTTACATTATTTGTAGAGAATTTAAAATAATAATAAAACTAGCTAAATTTAGTCTGCTTTTTATTATCACCAGATATTCACACTTCTAACCAATGCCTGTGATAAAATACTCCTCCTGGGGTCAGGGGGAATCCCTTTTCATGATCTGAGTTCTAAATAACCACCATGATTACTCTGAGTTTTAATAATACCCATGTAAGCGTCATGTGAGCAGTTCTAATTATGCATCTGTCAGCAAACAGCAGATTCTACATGGACGTTAATGCCACACAGAGTCATGCAATTCCCAGTTATCTGCGCCCAGAATCAGCTACGCATGTTCATTAGAGGAGTAAGTTTGTTTTGATTCAGAATCGTCCGAGCTTGCATCGGGCTGAGATCATACCCCCGGCCCCTTCAGTACTGTACATACTCCTGTGACTCAGCAAGAGCTTTGAAATAAAAAATGAGAGCAAAGGGAGAGACCAAGAGATGAGCTGAGCTAATTCAATCTGTCATTTCACGTGAACATTTGGAATTTTACTTGTGTTAAGAATCTGAAACAGTGAAGCAGAATGTGAATTTCCTGGTGTAATATATTTGCTTCTAAGTGAAAATTTTAGCTCATAAAGGAGATATTTTCTGAATTTGAACACTATTGTTAAAATTAAATATTTCTTCTTTTAGTTGCTCATTATTTGTATTAAAAGTAAATGACAAATCAGGAAAACAGAGATTGTAATGTTAATTTCTGTGACGAACCAATGGTGGATTAAGTTATTTTCCTTTTGTAGAAAACCTGCCTTCATAGATTTAAAAGTATTGTGGTATTATGCTTTCCTTTTCTGCACTGTAATATTTATTTTATACTTTATTTCTAACTGATTATGAGTATTGATATAGATTAGTAAATATGTGTATATTATCTATACTTTCAAATAAACACACTGGGAAGTGGTTCTATGCTAAGATAAGAGTATACTAGGATAAATAAAACATAGTGTTTGCTCATAAGAGGTAGAAGACAGTGTCTGCACTCTAAAGAAAAGAGCTGTGTTCTTTTTTCACCTTCCCCAAGCAGATACATAGTAACTTCTTTAAATGCTGCCTCTCTTGTGGTTTACATATGAATACACCATCTTACACTTAACCTCTTCCATTATCCAACGGAGCCTATGTTCAGAAATTAGTTATTATGAAAACAAACAATGAAGGCTTGGCAAAAGAGGCATAAGCACCTAGGTTTGGAGACTAACATTTTAAAGGTACAGAACAATCATGCTGAATAGAAAATGCATCAGAACTGTTGCTCTTAATTCACTCCATCCATACACTTCATCTGTCGGACAGGTGTCTGTCCACACTTACATGATCTTGGCGCAGTTCCTCATTCCAGCAGATGTTGTGGGATCCAGTTGTGCAGACGGGGATCCTGACACCAAGGAGACCTGGAAACAAGAGGCAGGAAATAGTCCTGGGTCAGCACAGCACCAGGGACACCAGGTAACCCCCCCATCCCTTTGGACTGTCAGCCCTGGGCATCGTCTGCTGGGCTGCTCGGAAAGCCTCCATTAAGACTGGGCACAGTCGGGCAGGTGCTGAACGACTCAGACGCCGACTCTGACAGCAGCCTCCTGAATGATCCCCACGCTCGCCCCCGTCTCTAGCACTTAGGTCTTGTTCCTCCAATCATGCCCCCAAATAAATTACCTGCACACAAGCTCTTGGCTCAGGCTCCACTTGTTTGGGAGACCCAGGCTAAATCATTTAGTAAAAATTTATCTTATGTTTTTTTCTTATTTTAGAGGCTCAGTAATCTAACTGTCTACATTAAGAAACCAGACAAAGAAGAACAAGTTAAATCCAAAGTAAACAGAAGAAAACAGAGTAGAAATCAATAAAATTGAAGATTGGAAATCAATAAAGAAATCAATGAAACCCAAAGCTGGTTCTTTGAAAAGATCAATAAAACCAATAAACCTCTGACTGAGATAACTAAGAGAAGAGAGAGGTCACAAATGACTACTATCAGAAATGAAGGAGGGGACATCACTACGGATCCCAGGGCCTTTAAGAGGGTAAGAAAAAAATACTTGCAACAGCTCTGTGCCCACAAATTTGGTAAGATAGGTGAAACGGACCAACTGCTTAAAAGAACATCTGCCAGAACTCCCAAAAGAATAAAGACAATGTGACTAGGTCTGTAGCTACTAAATAAATTGGATCAATAATCAATTACCTTATAAAGTAGGAAGTGCCAGGCCCAGATGGGTTTACTGGTGAATTCCACCAAACACTTGAGAAAGGAATTATACCAACTCTCTACAATCTCTTTCAGATGATAGAAACAGAGGGAATACTTCCCAACTCACCCTATGAGGCCATAATTACCCGAATCCCAAAACTAGATGAAGACATTACAAAAGAAAACTGTAAACCCCAATCCTCAACAAAATATTGGCAAATCACATCTAACAGTGCATGAGAGTAATTATATACCAAAACTAAGTGAAATTACTCCAGGTATGGGGACTGTTTCAACTTTCAAAAATCAATGAATATAATCCATTATATCAGTAGGCTGAAAAAGAAAAATCACACGATCATATTAATAGATGCAGAAAAAGCATCTGACAGAATCCAACATTCATTCATAATAAAAACTTGCAGTAAACTAGAAGTAGAGGAAACTTCCTCAACTGAATAAGAAATACCTCCAAAAACCTACAGCTAATGTCATGCTTAGTGGTGAGAAACTTGAAGCTTTCCCACCAAGATCAGGAAAGAGGCAAGGATGTGCCCTTCCCCACTCCTTTTTATTTGCACACTGGAAGAATTAACTAAGACAAAAAAAAAAAAAAAAGAAAAGAAATAAAAGTTATATAGATTAAAAGAAAGAAAACTATATTTGCTCTCAGTTAACATGACCATCTATGTAGAAAATCCAAAGGAATGTACAAAGCAACTCCTGGAACTACTAGTGTATTATTATTATATATTATATAATTTCACTATATAACATATAATAATATGTAAATATATATTATACCAATATTATATATAATTTAAACTATATAATACTATATGTTATATATAGTATTATGCATACTATACTTAAATAAAAAATATATATTTACTAAAAAAAAAACAGAAATCAATTTTTTTGTAAATATGGAGATGATCATAGAATAAAGATCCCAAAGAAAGCAGTTGTATACGGGAACTGGAATGATTAAGGCTCAGAAGAATAGGGGCAACTATTTTCATTATGAGCCTTTCAGCATGATTTGACTCTTAAACTAAATGTATGTATTATTTTGATTAAACGAAAAATTTCTGAAGATTAAGTGGATTTAATTAGAATATAGTTTATAGTAATTACATAAAAACATCCCTCATAACTCGACAGGCTGTCATATTATGTGGACATCTTAAAAATCACAAGTGACCCATTTAGTTCACTCCACATCATTCTCCTATACAGTCTTTTTTAAAAAACCATCCATAATTCAGAGATGATATTTGTTATCACAATGAAAGACAACATAGCTGGTCTTAGATATATAATTATTTTACAATTTAGAACAAGATAAACTTTAACAAATGTAAGAATTAACATTTAAACTTAATATGTTATATATCTCACTTTGTGGATAACAAATAATTCTGAGATAGATTTTTTTTAACTTTAAACAGTAAATCTGCATTTTCACAAACTACATACTTAACGAGGGTTTTATTACAGAAATGAGGTAATCCTTCTGGCCAGATATACTCTGGATTTGGTCAGGTTAAAATTAATACATATAAAACCAGAGTGGGGAGGGTACGCTCAGTGACAGAGTGCATGCTTAACACGCACAAGGTCCTGGGTTTGACCCCCAGTATCTCCATTAAAAAAACAGTTATAAAAATACATGTAAAACCAAATAACCTAGAAAATTTTGTTTTATTCAATTTTTAAAAATTAATATTCATAAATAATTAGTGAACAAAATTTCACTTGCTGTAACAGAAATTGAGTTTAGAGAATAATTTAAACACACCGAGATTGAAAATCTTAGTTTAAGGTCAGCTTGGTCGGCATTTTCCCATCTTATCCTGCAGAGCTGAGCTTACAAAAACTCTTAATTCTATTAAAGTCATAGTAATTCATGACCACGCAGGGAAAGCCTTTTGGAAAATAAAAAGGTAATGGAGGAAATTATTGATATTTTCTGAAAGCATGTATCACCTGCTATAGCGTAAAGGATAAAGCTTAGATTCTGTTCCTTTAGCAGCAGAAGTCCTGCCTAGAATATTCATCAGCGATGTGAACAAAGCCTACTTTGTGAAAAAAGTAAATCCAAAGTCTATTTTTGTTTGTTTTACTTTGGTGGACTCCTCACTAAAGAGGATTCCTTCCTACAGCTTCAACATAACAAATTTCCGTGATTATTAAGGGTGAGCCGCCTTAGTCTTCCAGTTCCCCAAATTGAGGACCATTATCGTGGTTAGTTTTAACGTTGGTTTATGTGAGATTTTCTTTTTCCCTACACAAATTGAATTGCAGGATTTTATTTTAAGTCCAAAGCAGGTGAACTGAGTGTAGCCGCACCTAATTCATGTTGCTAAATCTAATAAAATACTACCTAAGGACCCAACTAAATGACAAATCCATTCTACAACGTCGAGAAACTGCGCTTTTAATATTCTCTCTCTGAAAAATTAACATGAAAGCGTTTTTCTATTACTGGAGACATCAGCTATTTACAGAAGACTTTCAGGGGCGGGGGCTTACAAACGAGGGGAGCCAAAAAGGCATAAATTAGGAGAGATGATTCTTCTATTTTTACTGTGAAACCGCAAGTTACTGTCTCTCTCTCATGAACAGCAACAGTTTTAAGCTTGTAAATCATTTCGCGATCGCCCTCACAGCGGATGTACTTCCCCTTCCGTATCCATTGCTCAGATTAGCTCTCCTCTTTGAATCTGATTCTAACAGACACATTGGGGTTGGCTGGTCCGTGTTGCATCCTCTCGTGTTAAGAACCCTGTCATCCTGGGCCAGCGGCTTCGTGTCCGGTTCCAGTGTCGCCTTTCACAGGAGCAACTCCTAACCTGCGGTGCAAACATCACCATTACGGGAGGGGTGAGGACCAGCGACAGGGTGAGCGGGCTGCCCTCTGGGCTGTGCCCTCACTGGCCCGCCACCCCGTTTAACGCCGCGCGGCCCGGGGGGGCACACAGGGCAGCAGACAGCTCGGCTCTCATGAGACTGGAAGCCGCATGAGCGCGAGGTGAGGTCACTCGAGCTCCTGTAAAACTTGCCGAAAGTCAAGCACTGAGAACACAGATGTGGGACTGCAGATGCGAATTAACCCGTAGCTGTTTTCCGCGGGGCTGTGCCGGGTGCGACCGCCGAGTCCGCGTCCAGCGCGTGCTCAGCGCGTGTGAACACGGCCGCTCAGCGTGCAGGCCGGCGCTGCCGCTATGAAGCGGGGGACGTTCATCTTGATCTTCTCAGCGGTTAACTGAGACTCCAAAATTGTCAAAAGTATTTCAGAGCAATGTTACAGGAGTCATTTGCCACTGGCAGGTTCCAAGTTAGCAACACGAGTGGTAGGGGAACCCCATGTAAGCCCAGAGTGTCACATCGTTGCCACTCGAATAAGACAAGTGCAAATGGGTGTGTGTGTGTGTGTGTGTGTGTGTGTGTGAGAGAGAGAGAGAGAGAGAGAGAGAGAGAGAGAGAGAGAGAGAGAGAGAGAGAGAAAACAGACGAAATGCGCTTTGTACAAGTAAGCTCAGTGAAGTCACCAGATCATACGGAAACAGATTAAAAACCAAACTCCATAATTCTCAAAACTGAAAACTGTGTTCATAAGAACCAATTTTAATTTGGTTATCTACCCTTAGAAAGTCCCAATCATACCTTAAATTAATTCAGGATTTGATATACTTTGAAGATATTTTGACTTATACACTCAATCTTATTTTTTTCTTTTCGGAGGTATAGAGTACATATAAATAACTTACGAAACACATATAAGATATGAACAATGTGTCTCAATAACAGAGAAATAGAGATAATTCATTATTTTATTATGAATATATAAAAACATACCAGAAGTAAAAGTTAGCTTTATAAATCTGTTAACTAAATTATTAATAATCCCAGGCTAGAAGCACATCTACCATCAAGAAAAAAAAAAACCTTTGATTTTTGCCTAGAAAGGTTAGTACTCATTGAAAAAGTAGGTCAGTGAAATAACTGAATTACTGAAAATAATCGAAACTGACAGGTGGACTAGAGGCTGAGATGTTTGGTTTGGATGTTTTTGTAGAGATGGCATTTCTTGGGAGATAGATGAAAATTAATAAGATGGTGCTTATTTATAGTATAAATTAAAATGTTTTATAACACTAATGACATCTAAGATTTTTACTGGGCACTGTTTTTAAAAAGTTTAAGTAAATTTAATGATTTTAATTGTATATTCATTTCATATTTTTAAAAATCAGTAACCTCCCCAAATTCAGTTGCATTAATGCAATTATTTGTAGATGCAAGTATAATTTGGGTGAGATATTTCATATCGCTTAACCTCAAAACGATGGTAAAATTTCAAATACGATGTATTTTCAGGTTCATGCAGTGCGAGGAACCTAGCTGGTATAAAGAAAACAGGCCTAAGCAAGTGTCAGCGTAATGTTTTAGCAAGGAAATCGTTTCAGTGCAGATCTAATACTTCTGTATTGTCATACTTTACACATTTAGCAATGGAAAAAATGTATCAGGAGACAATACATAATGGACTTATTTCTGCAGGTCAAGTTTTAAATTCTGTGTTATTCTGAAATGACTTATGTTATTGGATGTGTCACTACGTTCTCTGGATTTCAAATTGATGGTGAATGTCTTTGCCCCCAGGTGAAGGGCCCACGTCAGATACGCTGTCTGGGGAAAAAAAAAAAAAAGCGCCTCACTCTAACGTGTATTTAAATCTATTAGGAAGGGCACTTCCCCCCCCCCCCCCCAGTAATCTGCAGAGAGCGCAGTGACGCAGGGCCTTCCAGCTCGATGCTAATAAGGCCACAGGGAAAAAAACAAGTTTTTCAAACATACTGTGCATAATACCCTGTGTCTTCCCTTAAAATAGGCTGAAGATTCCTCTATTGCTCATATTGCAAAAATTCAGAACACTTTCAAATAAAATCTATCTCTACCACTTTTCTGTAGGAAATTATTACATGTTGCCCTTAACTGATCTATTTTTAGGAGCCAAAAGCAGCAGGGTATGTCAGAAAGGACTGCTTCATGAATTATGCATCTGTCCTTTTTCCACTTGGCTACATTCCCTTTATTTTATGAATCCTTGAAATCCTGAGAATGGTAAGTTTTAGGTTGAAAATTTCAAAATTTTCTAGCCACACGCTGAACTGCGCAGCTGCGTTTTCCTAGTGGTCGCTTGCTCCGGGGAGAGACCCGCTCGGATCTGTTCTCCGTGAAGTGCGCCACGTAGGTTCATTTCCTTGAGTGGAGGGCGCAGATCGCTTGAACTGCTTCTGCTCACAGCACAACGTTACTAATTACGACCGTGTCATTTTCACTTTCCTATGGCTGTCGTTGAGGGTTCATTCGAAGCGTATGAGCCTCTCAAGGGTTCCATGATGTTATATGGCTCCTATTTTGTTACTGGCTCACTGCTTTGCCAGAAAACAACAACAAATTACTGAAATCAAGTAAAAAGGGAAAGGGAACTGGTTGTACACAACTCATACTAATAAAATTTCGGAGCTACAAAATTATAAACCCCATAGGCATAATTCCTCTATAAAACTTTGTTCGAGTAAAAAAAAATGATTCTGCTAACGTCTGTGACTAATACTCCAGAAATGAGAGCCTTTTCTCCTGACCCTGAACTGAATATTGAACATAAAAATATTGATTGGCTCCTCGTTCTCACAAGAACGCTTGCTCAGATGTGAACACGAGGGCTGTCTCGCTGAAAGAAGCCCCCTCTCCGCCCCTGCATCCTTTTGTCTTTACCCAGTTCCATCATCTCGGGCACCAAAGACCCCCTCTCACAGGTTTACAGTTGCTTGTCATGCATGACCTTCTGCATTTTGCTTTCTCCTTTCTTTGCCCCTGGAAAACCTCAAGAGGGAGGAAGAAAGGTCATACTTCTAAAGCCTTTCCCAAAGCCTGTTCATACTGTCCTCACTGGAGCAGGTCAAAGAAGGTGAAACTCCTTTTCGATAGACTGAGTATTTTAACCTTAGAAGTCCACATTGAACTTCAATAATATATCAAATGGAATGTTAGCCTTTTATCCAGGATTCCAAACAACAACAAAAAGTTTGAAGAAGGTAGTGCAGATTTATCATAAACCATTTCACATGCACTGTTATGAGGTGCACGTGGTGGTAAGCCATTCTGCAACCATTGCTGCAGCGACTGGGGATTATTTTCATTGACAATTTACTTGAGAGTATTAGAGACATTATCGCCTAAAATAAAAGTGCACTGTTTCAAACAAATAATTTATTCTGGCAGAATGATTTTATCTTGTGAAAAGGTGACTTATTTACAACCAATAATTATTAAATACTTAATAAAATAATTTCTGGAAGTGCTGTCCAATAAAAGTAAAATTTGTACTCAATTTTCTTCTATTCAAAATGTTAAAACCCGTGTAATTTCTGGTGATGTTTAAATATAGCAAGGATATATAAAACAAGTGCTAAGGGTGAGCAGAAGTCAACAGCATGAAAAGATGAACCAGAGTGTGAAAAGAGGAAATTCACAAATCATGCACTGCCATAACTTAAAAAATTGTTGAAGAAAAGGGAGGTATTGCCTCCGTATACTTATTTTACCTTTTAACTAACACTTGTTGATTTTAGTGTTACCTTCCAAGTATTTCTCTTTTCTAATCTATGTGTAGTTCTTTGCGAATGTATCAGACATTTCCTATCTTTAAAGTTAAAACAAAATTTCAAACCAGAACGGGCTATTTTTTCATACACTATAGGTGAATGATTCCTAATGAGCCCTTGATGGCTTTAGAAATGTTTCATCTACTTTCATTTGTCAGAAAACAATGTTTGTGACCAATACCAGAGAGAAGTACCCCTCTTGGTCCCAACATCTCACCCTTACAGCAATTACATTTACTGCATATGATACAGTTATGACATGTTTACATGTGATGTTCAGGCCAGTGACCAACGTGATGTCTACAGGCACATACCACACAATGTACATTACACCAGTGCTTAACTTTTCTAGAAAAAAAATTTAAGTTCTCCAAATCAACGTAAGTACCAACATAAGTCTAAGTACCCATATGTATCATAAGTACACTCTTCAAGTTGTTAAGTTGAGATTATTTTCAAACTAATTTTAAATTATACATTATTAGTTTATTTGGAGAATTCTACTTCTAAAAGAATAAATCACCTCTGGTTTACTAAATTACACAAATTTATGATAAACTGGTGGTATAGACCTCCTTATTCATCCAAGCCCACAGTTAATGTCATACTCAGTGGTACAAGGTTGAAAGCTTTTCCTCTAAGATCAGAAACAAGACAAGGGTGCCCACTCTCACCACTCTTATTCAATGCAATGCTGGGAGTCCTAGCCAGAGCAATCAGGCAAGAAAAAGAAAAAAATGGAGAGGAAGAAGTAAAATGGTCTCTGTTTGCTGATGACATAATATTGTATACAGAAAATCCTCATAACTCTACCAAAAAGCTGTTAGAGCTAATCAACTAATTCAGAAAAGTTGCAGGAAACAAAATTAACATACAAATATCAATAGTGTTTCTGTACACCAACAATTAATTATCTGCAATAGAAATAAAGAAAATAATTTCATTTACAATAGCATCAAAAAGAATAAAATACTTAGGACTAAATTTAACCAAGGAGGTAAGAGAATCCTACACTGATATCTACAAAACTTGGTGCAAAAAACTGAGGGAGACACACACATGTAAAAACACTCAGTGCTCATGGATTATGAGAATATTGTCAAAATGTCTATAGTACCCAAAGCCATCCCTATAAAAGTTCCCGTGGCACTTTTTATGGAAGTAGAAACAATGATCGTAAAATTTATCTGAACCACAAAAGACCCCAAATAGTCAAAGCCATCATGAGAAAGAACAAAGAGGGAGATACCACACTTCCTGATTTAAGCAACATTGTAAAGCTACAGTCATCAAAACAGTATGGTACTGGCACAAAAACAGACACATAACCCAATGAAGCAGAATCAAGTGCCCAGAAATAAACCCAAGCAGTTAAAGTCAGCTAATATCTGTCAAGGGAGCCAAGAATACTTGGAGGGAAAAACAGTCTCTTCAAATAAATGGTCCTGGGAAAATTGGATAGTCACACGTTAAGGATTAAAACCCTTATCTTAGACCCTTATCTTAGACCCTTCATAAAGATTAACTCAAAATGGATTAAAGCTAGACACTGTAAAACTCTTAGAAAAAAGTATAGGAACAAAGCCCCTTGTCATGGGTCTTGGCAGGAATTCTTTGGATATGACACTTACGGGATAAGCAACAAAATAAAAAACAAACAAGTAGGATTATGTCAAACAAAAGCACTTCTGCAAAGCAAAAGAAATGATCAACAAAAAAACAAGCCTGAAAAGCAAGCTACAAAGTCAGAGAAAATATTTGCAAATTATATATCTGATAAGGGGTTAATATCTGAAATACATAAAGAATGTACACAACTCAACAGCAAAACAAAAACCTCACAAATAGCCATTTTGAAAAAGGAGTTAAGAACCTGAATAGACATTTTTCCAAAGAAGATATAAAACTGGCTAAAAAGTACTTCACTAATCATCAGGGAAGTGCAAATCAAAACCATAACGAGATGTCACCTCATGCCTGTTAGAATGACCCTCACCAAAAAGACAAGCTATAATGAATGCTGACAAGGATGTGGAGAAGAGAACCCTTATGCGCTGTTGGCAGAATTCTAAACTGGCACAGTTGCTGTGGAAAACAGTATGGAGGCTCCTCAAAAAATTAAAAATAGAACTACCACAAGACCCAGCAATTCCACTTCTGAGTGTATTTGCACAAAAGACCAAGACATTATGTCAAAGAGATATCTACACTTCCATGCTCACTGCAATATTATTTACAGTTGCCAAGGAATAGAAACAACCCAAGAGTCCACTGATGGATGAACAAAGATTTGGTGTGTGTGCACACTGGAATATTATTTAGCCATAACATATGAAGGACACCCTGTCATTTGTGACAACATGGATGGACCTTGAGAGCATTATGCTAGGTGAAATAAGTCAGACAGAGAAAGACAAATACTGTATGATCTCACTTATACGTGGAATCTAAAAATAAACAAACTTACAGAAAGAGATCGACTTTGCGGCTACCAGAGGGGTTGGGTGTGAAGGGTGGGGGAAACTGGATGAAGGTGGTCAGAAGGTACAGACCTCCAGTTGTGAGATCAGTAGGTACTGGGGATGTGATGCACAGCATCAATTGTGAAATAAGATTCTTTTTTGTTGTGCTATTTCAAGCCGTAGTTTCTCCACTTGCGTATACCATCCATTTTTGTACACTGAATATTGCACTGTTTCCCATTACAGAAATATGACAAAACCGTTCATTATGTCCACAGAATATGTTTCAAAGATTACATCAATTGTTAGTTAAAGCTGTTCAACAAGTTTATAAGAGAAACACTGTCCTGAGAGTAAAATCTATCTGCTTTATAATTTTTACTATTATTTTTCATAAGAGCAAATTACATGTGAATAGAATTCAAAATCTGGAAACAAAAGCCAGAAACTAAGTAAAAAGGTGGAGTTTAAATGTTGAATCCAGCTTTTACTCAAATTTTGTAAAAACAGCACAGAACTGGTAGAGAGAAAAGATGAAATCAGAGGTTAGGAAGTCAACTTCTGTATTTGAGCTCGCCGCACGGTGTAGCGCTCAAATTCTCAGTTAAGTCACCTTCTCTCTCCATGAAGAGCAGCTACGATCATCATGGCAGTTTTCCAAACACAGGAAAATAATAAAGCAATTGTTCCTGCAAAGCCACCCAAATCCTGGGGTAGAAGGTCTTCTTCAGTGAAACATGGAGGGCCCTTCATGGCGCGGTGTGGTCTGGACCTGCCCTTCCGGTGGGAGGTGCTGGCCGTGCGGCGCGCACCCCGGGGTGCTTCTTCGTCGTCTCCCTGTCCACACGTCTTCTCTAAGTTCCACTCCCGATGAAGGCTCAGTTCAAGTGGTATCTTCTCCGTGGCCCTTTTCCACTCCCCACGTTCCAGGCAAACCACTCACCCGATCGTGCTTAGACCCTCATGCTGATACTGGAGTAAGTACCTGTGCGTGTCTCCGACGTTAATGTGTTAGCTTGTCGAAGAAAAGCACCACATGTCAGTCTTTTCCATTCCTTTTAGCAACTAGCATCGTGTATAAACATCTAGCGATGGGACTGAATTGAAAAGATATCACTCCCGATCATCCACTAGGATGTGGGAAAACTTAACGATTCTTGAATCTTGTCCAAAGATCCATCTGAAAATTAATGCTTCTTCTCTGTTCTTTATCTACATATAATAAAAAATTATCTTCAAAGAAGAAACAGGGACTTCAGCCACAATAATTTAATTATTGCAAACTTCTTTGGTCATGAAACAACTTCTTCACAAATGCATTGACAGACTGAAGAAATCTGGTCTGTCTGTTTGATACCGTGTTATGTAAGAACAGCTCACTCAATAGCAACATTGAAAAGAATTCCACATAAAAATCATGAAATCACCCTCTCTCACCCCTGTGCCAATGGCTTGTGGTGTTTCTGAGACAACAGGAAGGAGATAGTTATCCCTAATTATGTCTTGTTCAATTGTGTCATTTAAAGCATTAACCTGTTTTTAGCAAGGCTGTTTTAGATAGTCTATGTTTACTGAGCAAAGGCTGCTCCTTTTGCAGTCTTTTCCCTGTGGAAAAATAGTTTAGATTATTTGCAAGTCATTCACATTAGGAAAAATTAAAATAAGTATACTAGCTTCAATGTCCAAGGTTTAGAAAGAACATGTTTGTGAATAAACTCAGGAAGCTGGCTCTTCCAGAAGGTACGTATACATGCAGGTCCGTAGAGACGTGCATCCTAGAAGCCCCAGGTCATCAGATGTGCGTTTGGAAAACGCTGCTCCCTCAGGCTGCTCGCAGTCTTTCACAGAGCCAACTGCTGAGAGGAGATACAGTAATAAAACTGATTTGATTTGATTTGATTTGATTTGATTTGATTTGACTCTGAATTTCCCAACCTTGGCACTAATGGCATTTAGGGCCCCATCATTCCTTGCTGGTGGGGGTGTCGGGGCAGCTGTCCTGGGTACCACACCATTTAGAGCCTCCCTGACCTCTACCACTGGATGTCCCTGTTGCTGCCCACCCTCCACCAGTCATAACGTTCCAGACACTGGAATATTTTTCCCTAGTGGACAAAATCACTCCTGCTTGAGAACCACTGATTTAATCCAAACCCTTCCCAGAGGCTTTCACCCAAGAATTTCTCATAAAATTCATAGTAACAGCATAATAAGGCAGTTGGAGAAATGTTACTGGAAAGTCCCTAACTCCTTTCGCACTAATGACTAACTCATATATACCACTGACCGCGAGACATGCCCCGTCTCCTCCGCATTTTCACTGAATTCATGAAACTGACACCACAGTAACTCAAATACGTTGGTTCCAGTGGCTTTAGGATGGTTGTCTTGTACATGAAGATGGACAAAGAAATACCTATCTTTTTTTTTCAAGTTTGCCTTCGACACAAAAAGAAGGGGGATCAAAAGAAGAAGGGGTTGGGGGGATAAATCAGGAGTTTGGATTAGCAGATACAAACTACAATATATAAAATAAACAACAAGGACCTGTTGTACAGCACAGGGAACCACATTCAATATCTAGTCATAACCTATAATGGAAAAATGTGAAAAAATACATGTTTGTATATGTATAACTGCATCACTTTGCTGTACACCTGCAACTAGTATTGTAAATCAACTACAATTGAATAAAAAACAAAGTTTGTTTTAAAAAGTAGGGGGATCCAGGGAAAGACAAGACAAGCCACAGACTGAGAGAAAATATTTGCAAAAGACACATCTGATAAAGGACTGTTATCCAAAGTATACAAAGAAGTCTTAAAACTCAACATTAGAAAAAAATGAACAACCCAATTAAAACATGACCAAAGGGAGATGTGAACAGACACTTCAAAGAAGATCTACAGATGGCAAATTATTATAAGAAAAGACACTCTTAATTATGTGTCATTAGGGAATTGCAAGCTAAAGCGACAGTGAGACACCAGGATACACCTATTAGGACAGTCAAAAGCTGGAACACTGACAAAACCAAATGCTGGTGAAGTTGCGGAAAAACTGGTAGGAACAAAAAATGGTGCAGGCATTTTGGGAGACGGTTTGGCAGTTTCTTATAAAACTAAACATAATCCTACCAGAATTCAGGCTCCTTGACATTTACTCAGAGTTGAAAACTTCCATCCACACAAAACCTACACGTGGATGTTTATAGCTGCTTTATTCATAATTGTCCGAACTTGGAAGCAACCAAGAATTCCTTCAGGCAGTGAAGAAATAAATAAACGGGGGCACAGCCAGACAACGGAATATTATGCAGCACTAAAAAGAAACAAGCTATCAAGCCATGAGAAGACACAGAGGAACCTAAAATGCATACGACCAAGTGCAAGAAACCAATCTAAAGAGTCTACATACTGCGTGATTCCAACGACATGACACCCTGGAAGAGGGAAAATTATGCAGATAGTAAAAAAAATAAATAAATCAGTGGTTCCTAGGGTTTGGTGGCAGGAAAAGATAAATAAATAGACAGAGCAGAGAGGGTTTTTAAGACAGTAAAATCCTCCTGCACACACAGTTGTAGTGAATACACACCGTTCTGCATGTGTCCAGACCACGGAGCGCGCAGCGCGGGAGTGAGCCCGAGTGGGACCCGTGGGCCGGGGTGACGAGGTGACGATAACGCGTCAATGCAGGTCCATCGACTGTAACAAATGTGCCATCCGGGGCCGGGGTGGGGGGCGTTGATAGTTGGGAAAGCTGTGTGTGTGAGGTTGGGGAACGTGGGGGAACTCGCCATACCTTCTGCTCAATATTTCTGGGAACCTAAATCTCTAAAAAATAAAACCTATCAGAAAAAAAAATGTAGGACATGTACTAGTTTGAGCCTGAAATCTTCAGAGATAATTACCGAGCATCACTGTAAACTAGCCTTTCTGCGCACAGGCCACACCGCGTCTGCTCCCCACCCAAAGGGGCTCACAGGAGCAGGCGACGACTCTGACGGCTGCACCGAGGACCATGCACTTGGGCCAGGTGACAAGGGGCAAGTGACAACTCTGAGGGCTGCAATGAGGACCATGCACTTGGGCCAGGTGACAAGGCGCAGGTGACGATTCTGAGGGCTGGACTGAGAACCATGCACTCAGGGGCAGATGACAAGGGGCAAGTGACAACTCTGAGGGCTCGACCAAAGACCATGCACTTGGGGCAGGTGACAAGGAGCAGGTGACAACTCTGAGGGCTGCACCAAGGACCAGTCAGAAAGCTCTAGAATGAATGGCAGTGGGCCTGTCTCCCAGGAACTCTCTGGCTCCCCCCAAATATCTTTTCAAAACATTACCTTTTCCCCATGTTTCGCTCCAATCCCGAGGAATGGAGAAGCCTGGCCACAGGCCCCATCGAGGGCAAAGGGGAGGAAACACAGGGCTGGAAAATGGCAGCAGGGGCTGGGATCCGGAGCGCTGTGACGGTCTCAACTCACTCTCCTAGCCACAGGCCTCCTGACACTGCTGCTTCCGAGCGCCATCAGCGTAGGTGGGAATGCCCTTGATACATCTAGCTAACGAGATCACAGATTCTGTTTTCCTTCTTTAGTCACTTAGGCCAAACGTCTCTCAGCACTGTCTGTGCTGTGAAAGGGCGAGTCTCCTCCCCAAAGCTGAGTGCCGCTCCTGGGCTCTGAGGGCCACTCCCCTCTGGTGAGGGCGGCAGATGGGAGGCTGCACGCTCGGCTCGAGCTCCTGGCTCAGGGCCCTGAGCTGTGAGGCCAGTGGCTCGGCTCAGAGGGTGGCTTCAGATCCAAGCCCCTACCATCCTCCCAGGGCTCCAGGCCGCTGAAGAGAGCTGTGAATGGCTGTTGTTACAATGCAGGTACAAAAGTGGTTTCAGTAATAAATAACGGCTCATCGTCCAGTAATAAATTATCATTTTTTTCCTCCAGTTTAGAGATGGCGGGCCACCTTCTTAGAGAAAGGAAAGAGGAAAAAAGAGTTCTTTACTTGGGTATTTGTGTCTTCTTCTTTTACTGCAGTTACATCAAAACCACGGTCCTACACACCACACGCTCATCAGGTAACTTCAAAGCCCAGAGAGGACATAACACACGCCTCACAAATGATGAAAATTAGCTGGGAAGGCTGAGAGGACGCGTGCTGGGTGCCTGTTTTGCGTCAGCGGTTGTGCTGGGCTGTTTACAACGTGTGACCATGCTTACTTCTCAGAGCCACCTCATTGTTTCCTCTCTCTGGGGCACAAGAGGAACTGGAGACCTGGAAACGAGAAGAGGCTGCTCGCGCTGGCACAGCTGGGAAATGACAAGATCGGGAGAGGAGCTTGCGTGCTGCCTCTCATCACCACTGACAGACAGAAAAATGCAAGACGGCAGAATCTGAACCCAAGCCTCCTGCCCCTGAGGGTAGTACGGTTATTTAGCTATGCCTTATGCGTTTATTCTCAGGAATAAAAATCCTGAGAACTTCCTGGAGGAGTTAGTGCAAAAATGGCAGTGAACATCAAAGTGCACTTCAAAATGCGTGGATGTTTTGAACAAGACTCCGCTGGGTCTAGTCTCAGTGCAGCCATTTAAGAGATGCACAGTTCGGGGCAAATGATTTCATCTCTCTAAGCCTCAATGTCTGTCTACATCTATAGACCGATACCCACTTCATGGGAAGAAAAGGACATAAAATCTGTGGTATGTACTTCGTACCATAAAAAAAAAAAAAATGTACTCAAAATCCTTAACATGGTACTTGGTGCTCAGCTGCTGAAGACTCAATTGTTGTCAAGGAATAATTTTCAAAGTATCATTTTAACATGGCATAACATGAAAATATCTTGATACAGTTTATCTTTCTGAGTCTACTGATCCAAGCTGGGACCCCAAAGCCAGTTGGGTAGGGGATGATCTGAAAGCAAAGATAATAAAATAAAAAGGAAACCAGTTTCTCAGCTACAAAGCAGAGGGTGTGGGAAAGTAGTAGCCTTGGAAGACAGGCTAACGTCTTGGGAGAAAATTATCCAAACTTCTTCCTCCCCGCTGCCCTCTCCCATTGGAACACGTTAATGACTAAACCACCTCTGATATGGGTGGAGAGTGTGCATCCATGCCTGTGACAGCCGGGCACTGCCCAGAAGTCAGTCAGCAAGGCAAGCAGAGGGGCCGAGCACCCCATCGGTGATGGGCACCCAGGGCGGAGGCGGCCCCTCACCTCCTGTCGCAGCCCAGCCGGGAGGAAGGGGCTGCACCGATCACCCATGCTCACTAGACAATTCTTTCCACTCCTCCAGCGCCTGTAAACTAACACTCTAGTTTTACAGTTTTTTGTATTTTGCTTTTTGGTTGTCCCCTCTTTTGTTTTTCAATCCAGAGTGCTCTACTTAAGCAAAGTTCACTACCAGGTTTGAATGATTTTGGCCCAGATTGGTGGTTCCTTCCTTAACAACAATAACAATCAAATAAATAAACAAAACACAACTTAGCAAACTATAGAGGGCCAGGGGCCTGGGGGTAAGCTCTGACAAAACTTAAAAAGTACATTTTCTGTACATACTCTGGTTAAGTGTGAAGAAATTGCAAGTCTCCAAGAAAAACTCTCTCCCCCTTCCCAGTTTCCCAGTTCCACATTTTACATGTCGTTTAAATTGGCTACATCTTTTAATAAGATTTTATCTAGGTACCTAGTGAGTAGTATTTTGATTGGCATCAGATGATGACTTGAAATAACTAGCCTGGCTGGATTATTTAATGTTTTAATTCTTTTCTTTCCTTCCCTCCGCATCTTTCTTTCTCTTCCTCTCCTTCAGCATGTGGTCAGCTCTGCGCTCAGTGCCTCGGGGCAGGGATATGGCAGAGAACACAAAAATCAGCGGCTGTAACTTCATTCTTTTTTAAAAAATGAATTTGCTCATTAATGCTTTCAATATATAGAGCTCCTGAGAGAATTCCAACGTGGTAACATCTTTTCCCCCTAAAATACATTAGAAGAGTCGTGTCAGCTCATAACACACCCTCATATTCATTTAGTCAACAAACAAGTATGTGTGTGTGTGTGTGTGTGTGTGTGTGTTGCTGCCACGTGCAGAGCATTCTGGATGCTAAAGATAAAACAGCACGGGATACAAGTCCCATTTCATGGGGAGGATGGGACCAGACAGTAAAAATAACAGCAAATAGATACATGGTAAAACATGAGGTGTTGCCTTGATACATTTCTTTTCCTTTTTAAAAAACTTTTTTAGATTTTGTGGGGGGGAGTTAAGTTAGGTTTACATATGTTTTAATGGAGGCACTGGGGGCTGAACCCAGGACCTCATGCATGGTAAGCACGTGCTCTACCCCTGAGCTACACCCTCCCCCGCCTTCATGAATTCTCTTTACCAAAAGTCAGCCTCAAGGAGGGGAAGGAAAGTTGGGACAGGGACACACAAAGACAGAGGAGAGCCCCGCTAAGAAAGGGCTTCCCCCGGAGAACGCTCTGGCCCGGGCCTCGCGCCGGCGTCGAGCAGCGCGGCGTCGCGGGGATTCCGCGCGCGCCGCTGCCAGGCCGGAGAGGGCGAGGCCGGTCCCGGCAGCTACCTGGCGGCCCGAGAGCAGCCGCAGGCTGGGCCGCCCGCGACCCCGCGACATGGGGCGGGGCCCGCAGGAGGGCCTCCGGGAGGCCGGGCGCGGGGCTGCAGAGGCGCGGCCCGCCGGCGCGCTCGGCCCCACGCGCCCAGGCCCGCGCCCCGACGCGGCGAGGAGCCGGGGCCGCTCCGCCGCCCTCCTCGCCCGCGCGCCCCCCTCAGCCCTCCCGCCGGGCCTGACGCCGCCCCCGGCGCGCCTCTGGGCGCTGCTGCCCGAACTCCTCGGCCGGTGTCCCGGCTTCCGAGCGCTGGCACCCTCTGATCGACGGGCATCTGTCCCCCAGCCGCTCCCGCGCCGCCCAGCCAACCCCGGCTTCCTTTTCAACCTGCAACGCAGGCACCCCTTCCGCCGGGGACGCCTCCGATCTCACCAGGCGCCCCTAGGAAATGCCACTGAAGCGCAGGCGGGAAAGGCGCATCGCTCCGTTCTACGTTCTGCGAACATCTAATCGTTTACCTGGTCTCTGCCCGCAGACTGTGAGCTCTCTGAAGGCAGGAGCCCCGCTCACTCTCTGTGAGCCTCCGCTGCCCCCGACAGTGCCTGGCCTGGAAGAGGCATTCGGTGCAGGTCGGTTGAACCGAATAAAATTATCTCCGCAGAAATCTGGCGACACTTCAGGAATCTTTCAGTGCGAATCTAATTTTAGAGAATCCAGATGTTTCCAGGCAAGCAAACGAACGTGCCAGTAATTCTTCAGGGGCCATCAACGTATACTTTGATGAGTTTAAGGACTTGTCAGATGCCGCTTCGCAGATGGGGATGTGCAGGGCTGGCCCCGAGACACTGTAACTATGAGGAGGGGCCCTTCAGTTCCCTGCTCAGTTGTCTGTCATCAGCACAATCACGAGGACCCCTTGCGTATGTGCAGCGCCTCATGGCACGTGAAGAACCTCCTTACGCATAGCAGCCCTGAGAGAGAAACAGGGTGGGCGCTATCGTCACCACTTTATAGACTAGATAACGGAGGTTCAGAGACTGAGTATGTGGTCTAAGACCTCAAGCCTATTAACCTGAAAAGCCAGGACTGACCTGACTGGTTAGTCTTTGATCCATGCTGCCCTGTGAAAGTCAGAGGAACTAGGAGTTTCTAATGCAACTGACTTTTTTTTTAGTTTCAAAACTAGATGCAAGATGAACCTACAGAAAAATGGATAAACAGGTGAAGATTTCTGCTACATACCACTGCTTTGAAATTCCCCAAATACATCCAACTGCAACCAACTTCTAGTAAATAAATGAGTAATGCGTGAGAGTTGCTACTGAACTTCTAAAGGCAATGTCATGGCTAGCCAGCTGTTCTCAAACATGAACACAGAGCTGGCACAGCTAAACTGGGCGAAAGGAAGGAAGGAGGGAGGAAGGAAGGGAAGGAGGGAGGGAGGGAGGGAAGGAAGGAAAGCAAGCAAGCAAGCAAGCAAGCAAGAAAGAAAGGCCTTATTGATCTTATTCTCTGTCTTCTCTCTAACTTCGCACTCTACATGATAAGCTTAAAGTAACTAATCTCCCAATAAATCTGTTCTGTGCCCCTGTGTCTTATTTCTTGTCTCAGCTGTCAAGTACCATAAAGGCACCATTAATATCTCATTCATTCTCATTAACATATTCAATAAACATGAACTGAATGCCGGTTGGGTGCCATGAATCTGAGACACTCTGGCACTGCGCAGGTGAGCAGGACCCAGCTTGTCTCAGCTCCTGTGAAGAGCAAACGTCCAGTGGAAGAAGCAGGCCACAATGAAAGCAGTGTTTCTGAAGGTTACAGAAATACGTGACACCACAGCGGTGGCCCAATGAAGGACAAAAAACAATCAGTTCAGCTCGAACAATTCCAGTAAGTCATCAGAGAGGACCCACGTGGCCCTCAAGCTTCCATTTCACCCCACCTCACCAAGCACATGGTGCGTAGTAAGTGGACAATAAATACATGGTGATCAATAATGACCCAACCTGGTCCCAGCTAGTTATCAAACCATCACACCCCTCTCCTGGAGGCATTAGCCTGTAGCTCCACCTGAGTTTGTGGAATTAACTTTATCTCTCTATTCTACAAACCTCAGGCACCTGCAGAAGTCCAGCAGGGGCGACACTCTCGGGAGACACCCCTCCAGCTCCGCTCGGCAGTCACCGCCACGCCTGTGCGCAGGTGCGAAGCCGTGGCTCACATGCGCTTCACTCTGAATGAGTTTCCCGCCCTCTTCCGGAAACTGAGAGCCTCCTACACAAGAGAGGTCTGTTTCTTGCCCAATTGAGGCATTTTCTCTATTGTTCTAGGTTAAAAGCATAGTAAATAGAGGTTGTTCCCACATACCCATTTCTTAGCCGGATGAATCAATGTGAGACAACAAAGGACTGATGATTACTTAAAGTCTTCTGGGATCTCTTAGAGTTGACCACTGGATTAAATACGGCTTCTTTTAGGTGAAGGCCAGTAAACCAAATGAACTATTATATTTTTATTTTTTCCACCGTTGCTGTCATTCCTCTGAACATTTGCTTTAAAGCAAATTTTTTTGGTAATGTTTTTTAAAAGACAGTAGGAGAGCAAAAACAATTCTAATGTTTAAAAGTTTCATGTTCCCCCAAATGGAGTCAAAAGCTTTCGACAACTTATATTTTTGGTTCCAGGAAATTCAAATAAAAATATTAGTGTCTGAAGACTTCAATAATTTCCCCAATGGAGCTATGGCCTTCTGGAACAAAAGCAAAATACTTTTTGCCCTTCGGGTATATTTCTTTTGCACAATTCCTATTTTAAGAATTGCCTAGTGACACGGACTCTGGTGTTGTAACACTAGCTTCCTAGAATAAATAAGTCTGAAAGCCCAGCTCACATACAAACGTGGGGCTGGATGCTTAAATGCTAACATGAAATTCTTTTCCGTCATTTGCCCTCATCCTCCCTACCCGCTCTCATCTCATCCCCTAACTAAGTATCACAGCCTGAGAAACAGAGATCAAAAGACTGAAATATTAGTGGTATTTTGGAAATAAAAATACATGGAATCCAAATGGATAAAACCTTTATCTGAATCTTGCTAACATGACCACATTGAACGATTGTATTAATTTCTGTCAATGGTTTCGCTGTTCTTTTAGTTTCATGACTTCTGCCAAAATAATCTTTCCAAAAATGGGAGAAATTTCCTGCAAAATAATTAACATAGTACTCCATATATAAAAAGCTTCAGAAAAACACTTTTATTCTCCCCAAAAGTTTATGTGAAAATCTAAAATATTAACTTGTTGAATATTACTTTAAGCCAGTGAGGTAAATAGCAAATAAAATAACCCTGTTTTCAATTTTTATCTAGGTCAGATGAAAGCTGAAATGATTTGCTACAAATTAAATTGCAAGTTAATGACATGACAGCTAGAATGTTCTTTATTTTCTTCTTTTTTATGTGAATAAACATTACATTAGCATTATTATTCCAAGACTAGTGAATTCAGAAACAATTCAACTATGCTTTCATCATTTAAATAAGGATGCCTTATGATCACATATTAATTTACAGTAAGTTCTCCAGAATAAATATGAGTTTAAACTTACTGATGTAGACGATCAGTCTTCAAAAGTAATATATAATAGAGGGGGAAAAATAATGAATGACAAATCAGAAAGATCAAGACCTTAGCCATCCATCTGCCACTCTCCAGCTGTGTGGCCTGAGAGAATTACAAAATATCCAGTCAAAAGCAAAACAAAACAAACATGAATACAGTTACGACTTCCTGAAAATCTCACAGGGCTTTCGTGGAATGCTAGTGTGCGACGGTGTGTAAGGAGCTGTTGCATACACTCGACAGACAGCAAAGTGGAAATCTAAATCCATTTACAGAACTGGAGACAGAAAGACTGAAAGAGGACATACTGCCCACAGAAATAACGGCTCAGACTTCCTGAACTCTGGCTGTACGTCAAGTACTAAGCACTTTCCATCCACTGACATCTTCTTCCCCAGGACATGGCAGAGGAGGAACCTGACGTCCCCAGTTCTTGGCTCCTACTCTCTCCTCTGCAGAATCTCTGCATTCGCGCCTGGGTGCCAGATTGTCAGTCATGCACGTGGTAACACCAAGGTCTCACGACAAAATACTCTCCAGCAGAATGAGGCTGAAGTTTCAGGTAACAAATGCTAAGTTTTAGTATACCTGTTTTAGTCCTACTATTTCTCTCCTTCTCTCTCATGAAAGATGAAAGACAGATAGATAGATAGATAGATAGATAGATAGATAGGAGGCAGACAGACAGATAGATATTCCTACTTCTAGGTATCTGTTTATGGCCAGAATGTCTATAACCAGCCGAGCTGCCCATCCTTGAAGAAACAGTCAATCTTCATATATGTGTGTATTAGTTAAGTGACTTTCTGTTTCCGTTAAGCTGAAACTTAATTCATTTACAAATGGACTATTGTGACATCTAAGAATGCTTTTTCTCTAGAATTTTTTCTGAATTATTTTTTCCTATACCTTAGGAAACAAGATAACAAGAAGTATAATATTGTTTCATCAAGAATACAATGTGAAGGGGTAGCTGACATCATCTGGTATGTTTTTTTGAAAATGTACAAATTTTTTAAAAACAAGAGATTACATTGGCTTTGGTTAATGCATTATTATACTTGGCATCAAATTCTGAATTAAAAACTTTTTTTGTACTTATCTTGAGGGATCTAATTTTGTGCTGCTTAAATAAAAGCCAGCTATTGAGAAACTCTTAGAATAAATATGTCATGCTCTTTGATAGCTGTGCCTTCAGCAGTGAAAGGCGAATTAATGTAACCACTTAATACTTTGTAAATGTTATTCTGAAGAAGTGAAGACTTCATTTTTTGCTTAGCTATCTTGGTTCCAAGGAGATCAAACTTAAAGTGAACACGCAGGTTTGGGTACATAAGTGGCACAGTATTATTTACAGAGTGTTAAACCTCTACACAGTCTAATTTAAAATATGTTCAATATTTATAGTATGTATTATCATATCAATATTATGGCAATATCAGCTTGCTGGGAGTCTTAAATAAAATGCTCAACCAACTAATCTATGTGTATGCAACAGCCACTCTAATGGGCCCAATATTGTTCTAAGTGCCAAGAAGATTATACCAAATATTTAAAAAGCCCCTGCCCTTCAGGGCTTATAACTGAAGGAGGAAACATTATAAACATGGAGTCATTTCAGACTCTACTAAGGTGTATACAGTTAAGTGTTAGCCCTGAAGGAGTTGCCCATAAATAGAATATAGAGACAAGAATCTGGGGTGGAATAGCTTTTCAGAGACATAAAATTTATGTCATCTAATTCTACAGAGTCTCTAACAGAAACAAATTACAAAGTCCTTTATTCTCTAATCTGAATTCATGCATTCAATAAACATTTTAAAACCCCTGTTACATGCCGGGCTTTATGCAAAGCACTGTGGGGAGAACAAAGACAATTAAACCAAAAGCTATTTGGGAAGAAAAAGACACGTAGAGCAGTAAGAATCACACGAGTCAGAGTGTGTCCACCGCAGGGAAGGCCTGAGGAATCCAGGGAGGGGAGGAGGCTCTTCCAGCTGCAGTAAAAGAAGGATCCAAGGGCATCGGGCTGAAAACGAGAAGCGATGGAAAAGGTGTTTTCAGGGAAGGACACGCCAAGAAGGAAGAGTAAGAGCGAACGCACACGGGGAGGAAACGAACTCCCTTGGGGGACGTGGAAGCGGAGAGGTTAGAGTGCCTTTTAGTCAAGTAACCAAGGAACCCAGACTTGTGTCCTAATTCGCCAAGGCCACCAGAAGACACGTATGCACAGAGGCAGCGACCAACCACAGGACAGTCGTTAGTCGCTCCAGGCACATCGGAGAGTCCAGACGGCCCCAAAGAGAAAGAGAGTTGCCTCTCTGGATGGGCTGCTTCAAAGTAATTGACTAAGATTGCATTCCTTGAAAATGAGACTCAGTGGGTATCCTTTATCTTAACCAATTCATTCATTCAACAGCTACTTAAGAACATTTAGTGTTTAGGGCACTCCTAAGTCCTCGGGGTGCATAGGTGAGGAAAGCAAAGACACCATCAGGAGGGCCCAGCTGCCCCTCCTACTCAGCCAGCCATCTAAGAACAGGAGGGAAAGGCTTCGTCAGCCGAGGACATGTCGACGCCAAAGACGACGTGAAACCCTAAGACGCGGCATGGCCACGGCCCGGCCCGCCCTGCCTCTGGCCACAGCGCCATGCTCCTGCTTCGTTCCGCTCCCACCAGCCTCCCTCGCTGGGGTGACCGACGCATCTGGGTTTTCTTCACATGTCATTCCGCTCGGGGAGACAGGCAGGATCTCTCTGTCTCTCTCTCTCTACCTCCCTCTCTCTCTCACTCGTGTAGAACATTCCTGGAGGATGCTTCCAACAAGATCATAATATTTTCTCTAGAAAAATATGTATGAACCAGGAACACAAAGATTAAAACTGTGTTCAGTATGGACCGTGGACCAGACAAAGGCAAATAAGAAAAAAGACTCAGATTAAGTGAGTATTCATTGAATGTCTTCTCTCCCGAGGCAATATACTAGAAGGTAAACTAAGGACCTGGCGGGGAAACGATCAGAGGGAACACTCGCAGGACCAGGCCACTGCAGACGTGGGGCGGGGGGCACTGCAGGGATTCGGCTTCTCACCCACGGAGCTGCCTGCAGAAGGACCAGGTCATCAGCAGAAACGCGAGACCAGGAGCACGAGCAGATGTGGGTTCTGTTGGGAAGTGTGGGGTGGGAGGCCTCTGAGGGGCAGCCAGCAGGCTTGGGAATCAGGCTCCCAGTTTGGGAGTGAGGTCAAGACTAGTTGTCCAAAGGGACCCCAATGTTCACAGCAGCACTATATACAACAGCCAAGACATGGAAACAACCTAAATGTCCATCAACAGATGACTAGATAAAGAAGATGTGAGACACACACACACACACACACACACACACACACACACACACACGATGGAATACTACTCAGCCATAAAAAAGAATAAACTATTGCCATTTGCAGACACATGGATTGACCTAGAGATTATCATACTAAGTGAAGTAAATCAGACTTAGGAAGACAAATATCACTTATATGTGGAATCTGAAAAAAGACAAATGAACTTATTTACAAAACAGAAACAGACTCACAGACATAGAGAACAAACTTATGGTTACCAAAGGGGAAAGGGGGTGGGAAGGGACAAATTGGGAGTTCGAGATTTGTAAATACTAACTACTATATATAAAATAGATAAACAAGTTTCTACTGTAGAGCACAGGGAAATATACTCAATATCTTACAGTGACCTATAATGGAAAAATGTATGGAAAGGAATGCATGCATGCGCAGGGACAGTCAGGAAGCACTGTGCTGTACACCAGAAACTGACACAGCAGTGTAAACTGAATAGACTTCATTAAAAAAAAGAAAATCAGCCATCCGCGCTTGGCATTTATGACTGAGAGCAGGTCACGTGAAGCTCTGGGAGCAGGTGCGGTCACCCAGGGAGGGGAAGATGAGGCTCAAGGCAGAGCGTCTGGGAGCCTCTCCATGAAGGGGAACAGGAGAGACTAGAAAAAGCAAGAAAGAAAGCACAACACAAAGATGACAGCAGAGCTCCTCTGATGGAGGATGAGCTAGGATATCCCTTCAGGGGCCTTGTCCCCAGACAGGTGCGCTGGACTGCGTTCTGCAAACTGACCTTCAGCAAGCATGTTCAACACAGGATCCATACTCATGAAATGCTCCGTTTTTGTTAAACCATAAAATGCGTCTGTAGAAACTTAATACACATCTGCATGACAAATAATAAGGTTTTTAAAAAATAGTTTTCTTAAACCAATGTGTCCTTTCTTCTTGTTCCTCCTAGGGACGTGAAGTCAACTCAGTTCATCATTCGCATCAATGGAAAATATGGGAAAGTAGGAAAAAATGGAGAAACCTATTTTATTATTTATAGTTTTGGGTAGCATGTGGGTAATAATAGTTCGACTGTTCCTCTAAGGCATCCTTGTATCTGACAGGGGGATGTTCAGGGCAGTGAAGTGACTCACAGGATTTTGTTAAAGACACATTAAGTAACTTTTCCCTTTCTCTGTTTATATTTATGCCAGATACATAAAACTGTATTAACAGAGGACAGGATGCGACACTGCATTTAAAACAGTTCCTGTCACCACACCTCCAATCACTGAGAAAAATAACAAAATATATCACAGAAATTGAAAGAGAGTATAAATCCTCCCCAGGTAGGTGTAAACCCTTCACGAGAGCTAGAGAGATCAAGTGTCAGGGCTCCACAATGGATTTCCTTTTTTTTTAATTTAGAAACTATTAGAAATCCTCAAAAAAATATATTCTGTAGACACGGGGGTTGGCGTCAGATTACAAGAGGACGGAGCAGTGAGTGGGGAGAGAGGACGCAGAGGTAGAAGGTGTGGAATATTCTTTTACAAGGTGCAACGCTGCAATGGAAAATACAGGATTTTAACTTAATGAAATGACAGGGTTGTGGAAAGGTTTTTCTTTTTTTTCCAACATAGTAGAAATTTTTTAAATGTTTGTTGATTGACTGTCTGATTGAAGGGATGGAGCAAGTGACCATGTGATAGACAGTAGTGTCCCGATCTCTCCCGGCCTCCCTTGAGGTTAGGTGTGGTTCACATGACCTGTTCCAGACAATGAACTGTGGGTGGAAGTGACATGAGTCAATCCAGGAGTGGGTCTGCCAACAGGTCTTTTCCACGGCCAGGGTAATTCTGAATTCGCAAGATGGAGCAGTCCTGGATCCCTGAGCTGCCAGATGTATTAGTTATCCATCGCTGCATACCAAGTCACCCCCAAGCAAATATCTACACCTCACAGTTTCTGCAGGCTGGGGACCCAGGCCCAGCTTAGCTGGGAGCCTCTTGATCAAGGCCTCCCGGGAGATTGCTGTGAGGCTGCGCTCCGGGGCTGCCGCCGGCCCTGAAGGCCCAGCAGCGGTGCGGGAGGACCGACTTCCAAGCTCGCCCAGGCCTGCTGACGTGCCCTGGCCCCTTGCTCTGGGTACCTCTCCTTAGGGGTCACTTATAACGTGGCGGTTGGCTTCCCCCAGGGATAAGTGTTCCAAGAGAAAGCAGGCGATGAAAGCTGCAGCCTTTTATAAGCTAATCTTGAAAGTGATACTCTGCACTTCTGCGGAGTTGTAGTTACTGAAGTGAGTCAGCAAGTTCAATCCCCACTCGAGGACAGGAGATAACTGAAAGAGACGCAGAGGGGATAAATACAAAGAGGCAGAGACCGCTGGAGACCATCCTTAAGTCTGCCTACCACAACCTGCACCGCCAGGTTAAGGGGGATACCCAATACAACGGTCGGAATGTTTGGGACCTCCCGAAATTCACATGTTGAAATCTTAGCTCCCAAACTGGTAGTATTAAGAGGTGGGACCTTGTGGAGGTGACCGGGGCATGAGGGTGGACTCTTCACAAGTGGGGTTAGTGCCCTTACAAAAGGTGGCCAAGGGAGCGCCCTCGCCCCATGTGCCCTGCGAGGTTACGAGAGAAGGCAGCTGGCCACCGAGGAATAGCCGGCTCTTAAGGCACCCAGTCTGCTGGTACCATGATTTTTGGCTTCTCAGCCCTCAGAGCTGTAAGAAATAAATCTCAGTTGCATGTACGCCACCTAGTGTATAGCATTTCGTTTTAGCAGCCCAGATGGACTGACATCCAGCAACTCGCCACTCTGGAGGAGTAAGAAGAAAAATTTGTTTTATGCTCTTGAGATTTTTGAGGTTGTGACTTCAGGTATGGCTTCATCTATCATGACCAATAAAAGCTCTAACAGGAGACAGAACTGAACTGAACGATACAAAGGCAAGTCATGAAAGTACATGGAGTCGACATGGAGCACATCAAGTTTGTGTTCAAATACTACGCTCAAAGGTAACTCGTGTGCTACTTTAGATTACTGTATGACTGTACCTGTATGACTAGGAAGACCTTCCTTTTTTTTTTTTTCAATTATTCTTACAAAGTATCAAACAGCATCTGCACTCCTAAATGGCATGAGTGTGACCGAATCTTTCTCCGTGGCCAGCATCTATGGTCGCCTGCACGTGACTGTTAAGCATGTCTACGGACTCTACAAACATGGTTCTGGGATCGTCCCACAGCCCGTCAGCACGACAGCGCAAGGAGCAGATCTTCTCCACCTCCCCTTCCTCGTCTTAGTTACTCAAATTGATCTGACTCTTTTTTTCACACCTCAAGTTTTGATCATCTAAAGTAGGTCACTGTAGCATCTGAAAAACTCACAGTAGCTCTGTTCAGAGAGGGTGTGAAGCCAGACGCTTCTAAATCATTCAGAGGGAAAGCCAGCCCTGGGAACAGAAACGCGGAGTGTGCGCACGCAGTTCTCCAGCACAGCAAGCCACCGCCCAGCTCCCTCTGCACCGCAGACGGTGACCGTGACCTCCCGCGTGACTTCCACACGGCTTCGGTGTACGCTGGCTTTCGTCGTTATGAGACGCCTCAGCGTCGTTCTCTTGCCGGGTAGCTGCCTGTCGTATCTCATGGTGCTGGGGCTGGAGCCCAAGCCCCGAAAGACACATTGAAGCGAGGCACTGGCTCAGATACCCCTCCTGCAAATTTCACATCCAGCTGGAACCCATGCATTTGGCCTTATTTAGAAAAGGGTTCTTTGCACATGGAGTCAAGTTAAGATGAGGTCATGCTGGATTAGGTCGCGCCCCTGTAAGAAGAAAATTTGGACACAGACATGGACAGACAGAGGGAAGGTGCGGTGTGAAGACAGAGGTGGAGATCAGAGCAATGGACCCTCGAGGCAAGGAACGTCAAGGAAGGCAGCAGCCTCCGGAACCTAGGAGAGAGGCCCTGAGTCTCCGGAAGGAACCGGCCCTGCCGACACCTCGAGTTTGGACTTCTCGCCTCCAGAACTGGGAGAGAATAGCTGTCTGTTGTTTTAAGGACCGCGTTTGTGGAATTTGAAGTGGCGGCTCTAAGAAACTAATGTAAGAGGAAGAGCCTCAAGCCGGGGGAAGCCGGGCCGCTGCGCCCGCCCCCGGCCCCGCCCTGCCCCGCCCCAGCCCCGCCCAGCCCCGCCCCGCCCCAGCCCAGCCCCGGCCTCTGACGCAGCCCGGGCTCCAGCCTCCCCAAGAGCCTGGCTCGGCCACGCCTCCTTCTCCCGCCCCGCCCCGCCCCGCCCGCCTGGCCCGGCCCAGCCCTGCCCGCCCGCACCACCACACCGGGGCCTCCCCAGTCACAGGGCTGGCCAAAGGAGCAGGGAGAAAAAGCATTCCAGGCACACTTCCTCTCCTCCGAGGTCCCCTGAGCCTTTAATAGCGAGTTAATTGTTGTTCTGTGGAAATTCCCATCAGTTAAATAGCTTCAACAGGGCTGCAGGCACAAATTTCCCACATTCAAAAGGCCTATGATGTTTGACTCTCCTTCTGTTTCCTCTTTCTTGTCTTTACTTTTAGTATCTATCTCTTCCTTTCCTTCCTAAGAAATCCATCCTTCTTTTATCTTGATTTTAAAGTAAAATCCAGAGATTACAATTCTCAGAGGAAAACATAGGAGTCAACTTTTATGACCTTGGGTTAAGCAATGGTTTCTTAGATATGACACCAAAAACACAAGTGATAAAAGAAAAGAATAGATAAACTGAGCTTCATCAAAATTTGTTTTAAAAAATGTGTCTGCAGACTATACCATCAAGAAAGTGAGAAGGCAATCCACAGAATGCAAGAAAATATTTTCAAATCACGTATTTGGTAAGGAACTTGTATCTAGACCATATAAAGAAATCTTACAACACAATAATCTAAAAAAAACCCAAAGATAAGCAAAGCATTTGAATACATATTTTTTCCAAAGAAAATGCACAAATAGACAATAAGCACATAAAAACTTGTTCAATATCATTAGCCATTAACGAAATGCAAATTGAAGTCTCGGTAAGATAACACATCACACACAGCCAAGTGACTAGCACCAGAAAGACAGCAC
Source organism: Camelus dromedarius (assembly GCF_036321535.1). NCBI lineage: Eukaryota > Metazoa > Chordata > Mammalia > Artiodactyla > Camelidae > Camelus > Camelus dromedarius. Next base: position 35,697,680 of record NC_087456.1, read on the forward strand.
CAGTGCTGACAAGGATGTGGAGAAATCGGAGCCCTCACACGTTGGTGGTGGGAGTGTGACTTGGTGCAGCCATGTGGGGAAGCCTTGCATCTCTTCAGAATGTTAGCTCTTGAGTTGCTGTGTGACCCAGCAAGTCCCCTCAGGAGCATGTATCTATGAGGAATTAAAAGTGTGTCCACACAAAACGTACACAGACGTGACACTTCGTATCAAGATGACTCATGAAAGTCGAAAGGTGGAAACCACCCAAATGTCTACAGCTGATGAATGGATATATGCCGTGGTGCTTTCATACGACTGCAGGTCATTAGGCCACGAACAGGAATAGGAATGAAGAACTAGCACGCGCTGTAACATGAATGAAGCTTGAAAGCACCACGCTGAGGGAAAGAAACCAATCACAAGACACTGCATACTGTGTGACTCCATCTAAGTGAAGTGTCCAGAACGGGCAGATCCACACAGACACACAGTAGATCAGTGGTCTCTCAAGTCCGGAAACAGTGGGGTTTCAGGAATGGGAGCAACTGTTAACTGGTGCAGGGTTTCTTGGGGGGATGATGGAAGTATTCTAAAATTGGGTTGTGATGATGGTTGCACAACTCTGGGAATGTACTAAAAAATCACTGAAATGTTTTAAAAAATCAAAAGATGATAGCTGAATATCTTTATTATTTAAATTTAAATACTACAGAGCAAAATGAATTTAATTGTTCAAGCTAAAAGTTTTGTGCAACTTATGATATTTTAAATATGATATTAAAAACCAAGTATCCAAAGGGCCTTATCTTCAGCACTCTTTTAGAATTAATAGTGAAAAGAAAGCATTTTAATGTGATAAAATAAGTATTCTTCAGGTGAAAATGACTTTTGTAAGACTATCTTTGTTCAGCTTAAGTTTCAAATCAAGTTCAAATCAAACTGTTCTTTGCACTGATGACGCGGCCGTGGCCTAACCACCCGCTTGTACATCAGCTGGCTTCTGCACGTCCACCTCTCAGACTCACAGACACCCGCACGTGACAGACTGTGTCCCCGCTTTCCTTTTTCTTTCTTTCCCACTTTACTTCTGTTTGGGGGGGGGTTAATTAGGTTTATTCATTTTTAATGGAGGCACTGGAGATGGAACCAGGACCTCGTGCCTGCTAGGCATGCGCTCCACCACTGAGCTCCACCTGCGCTTCCCCAGCTTCCCTTTGCCCTGAGAGGGTGAACCGAGAGCAAAGACCGCGTGCTTCCCCTTGTTTAGCAGCGCTGGGAAGGCAGCTGTCCTGCGGTGTGGGGCGCAAACTACTCCACCCAGTGATGTCATACTTCTAACGGGCTTCTGTGGTTTTGTGTTTGAAACGGGAATCTGGAAACCAGAGACTTCTTTGCAATATTCTTACATTAAAAAAAAAGTGATGCAGTGTAACTTTATTTCAAGGTATTAGTTTGTTCAGTTTACCTAAATTAGAGCATTTTTATATTCGTGAGTTTTTTTAAAGGTCTCTCCAACTTGAAGCCCACTATTGGCTAACGTTATGTGAATTTTCTTAGTGAGAGTTGATACGAATTGAGAGGAATCATTCTTTCTAAAAATCAGAGACAATTCCAGCGCCCTGTGTGACTTTAAATGCATGTGTGATGCGAAAAGAGCCTCCGGGAGCAGTGTTTGTCATGCCCGTGGGCCGAACACCGCAGACAGCACATGCTGGAATCACGGTCCCTTGGTGAGTGAGGCTGAGTGTTCATGTGCAGTGAAAAAAGAACAGGAAAAACCAAAGGATCGCTTAATAGTGACAGAGGTTAATGGTACCAAGTGTTATAAACTCTCTAATTTCATAAAAACATGCAAACAAATTATTTTCCTTCCTGAAGAACGTGTGACGCACTCCCTCCTCCGTTCTGAAGTGCTACTGCGGAATTTTCCTTCTGAGGCTTTAGTGCCTAAATTTTCCAGCAAGAGAATCCCTTTGAAGTCAGTCTGAAGCAATGTCAAAACATATGGGAAAGAAGCTCAAACATTTAAGACTCTGTTTTAAAAGTGTAGAGAAATCCTCTTTAAAATACTGAGCTGAAAGGCAGGAAGGTGCCCACACTGAAAACGATGGCGGTGCTGCATCTTGTCTTGACTCTGGAAGGCGGGGCACTTCTCGCCTGGGTTGCTGTCCTCCTGAGCTAGGCCGGCGTCGTGATCTCCTGCAGCTCAAGCTTGCACGTGAGCATTTTCACACTTACGCTGTGTGTGTGTTCCTTCTGATAGCTTTTTCATTCTGAAGACAGATAACTTTACAAAGTGTTTAAATTTCACATATAAAGACTCCGTATTTGATTTACACATTATTTTCTACTCTATACCTCCAAATATTCTACAAAATTAAGAAAATGAATGAGATGACTGCCTGACAGAATCAATTACGGCCCACATGCAGTCCTCTAAGATATGCGTGGTGGTCTGAGTCGGCTGAAAGGAAGAGCCTGGAAACTTCCAATGATCAAAAGCTCTGCTTTCGTGTAGGTGTTTGGAAAAATCACATTCTTATTTATTCCTACAAAATCTTCTGTTAATTATTAGAGATGGCATCATTCCATAATTTCTGACTGCTAAATTGGAGAGACAGCCTCTACCCCTTGGCCAGAGGATAGGTCCCATGAACCCCATGCCAACCTAGCACTGAAACCAATCAGAATCTTATTGGTAAACAGAGCCCACGGCCACGGGTGACTTCTGCTGCAGACCCACCGAACCAGGATAGCCCTGGGGAAGGCTCCATTCATCCCCTCCAGCCAGAATTAACTGTGCCCACGCCACTCTGTCATAAGCACGTATTTTGGGCCATTGCCATTGCATTTAATTTATGCTGCTCTGGGTCATAGCTAGTTGTCTACAGGAACGCCTCACCCTCACTCCAACTGCACAGTAAGCTACCTTCTAGTAAGGCAGGGTGTCTTAATAATTCTTTCAGATTGCCCGAAGTCTTTAAAAGGCTCTAAAATGTTTATGGAATTGAATTAAACAGGTATATTTATATTTATTTTAATATAATATTTTATGTATATTCCCTCCTAATGGCTTCCATCTACAAATATAGACAGTTAGGGCTTCTATATTCATATAGAAGGTATAGAGTAGAAAATAATGTGTAAATCAAATACGGAGTCTTTATATGTGAAATTTAAATATATATATATATTCCTCCACTTATGATGTGCTTACATCCTGATAAACCCACTGTATGTTCAAAATACCATAAGTAAAATAATATTTTTGAATGAAATAAAGCAGAAAAATTTTAAATTCAGTGTTATCCTAAATGAAAAAAATCACCCCATTACGATTTCATATCATAATAAAATGCATTTAATACAGCTAACCTACTGTACATCACAGCTCAGCCCAGCTGAACTTAAATGTGCTTAGAACACTTACATTAGCCTACAGTTGGGCAAAACCATCTCACACAAAGCCTATTTCATAATAAAGTGTTGAATATCTCGTAATTTTTTGAATACTGCACTGAAGGCGAAAAACGGGCTGGTTGTCTGGGTGCAGAATGGTGGTGAACGTATCGCTGGTTCCCCCTCAAGACCGTGGGGCTGACTGGAAGTCACCCAGCATCACGAGAGAGGGCTTTTCTGTATACCACTCGCTTGGGAAAAGATCTGCGTTCAAAATTCAAAGTATGGTTTCTACTGAATACGCACTGCTTCCACGCCGTCAGAAAGGAGAAAACATGGCTCAAACCACTGCTAAGTCAGGGGCCATCTGTAAACGCCTCTGCACTGAAGTGCTGAAGCCTAACCCCAGGGGGAGGGTACTTGGAGACGGGGTCCGTGGGAAGTGGTCAGGGTTAGAGTGGGTCGTGAGGGTGAAGCCTTCACGATGGGGTTAGTGGCTTTATAAAAGAGGAAGAGAGGGTGGGAAAGGCCAGCTGAAGGCAGCCCAAGAAGCCGGACGTCAGCCAGCCAGGAGGAGAGCTCTCCCCAGGAACGGAACTGGCTGGCGCCCTGATCGTGGACTTCCCAGACTCCGGGACTGTGAAATAAATCGCTGTTGTGTAAGCCACCCAGTCTACACTAGCCTGTCGGGGGACCCAAGCCAACTAAGATGCACACATTCGTATACACGTATATTCACAAAACTGCGTGTCGTTACACTCATTTAGAAATACACCTAAACACCGTTATTATGACCCAGTCATTTGAAGCTGGCAGAGTAAACAGCATTGGTCATATTATTTTTTACAGCTAGGAAAGCCAACCCTCTGAGAAGGCAGGGGACAGAGCTAGTCGACGGCAGAATCAGGGCTCACAATCCTAACGGAACTGAATCCTAATTGAGAAAAATCACATCTTCTCACACAAATGTCCATGCTTTCTAAAATATTACCCTTTAATTACTAATGACATTGCATCTGAAGGCAGTGAATGTCTGAACTATGTGTTACGGATTATAAGCCAGACAGCGTGATTAGGAAGAAAAGTGGTCTTTTCAATAGAATATTTATATCCCATCCCAACAGTGAGCAAAATGTAAATACTCAAAACTGTCTACTCACTGAATTTTCAATTAAAAGAAAAGTCTTATTTTTTAATTTCTTTTAGTCCCAAATTAATTCAAACATATCCCAGTTGGTGAAATCAGGTCAGGCAAAGGCTCAGAAGTCAGAGTCCTGAGCTCTAATGAGAGCCTCACCAGTGACAGCTGTGTGACCACAGGTGTGTCCCATCCCTGCCAGGTTGACCGTGAAGGTCATGGGGAATGCACCCTGTTTTTACCTCCCCCAGTTCTAGCCAGCTTCTTCCATGGGACAAGGACCTTCCTTATCTCTTGGAAGAACTCTAGAGTAAGTTTCCAGGTTTTTCAGATCATTTTTCAGTAATGATAATGCCCTACTGCAGGTAAGAGTAAAAACCTCACTTGAGGAAATAGCCTCTCCCTTTCCTGAGCTTGGTTAATGTCTGGCTGCCCGCAGTGAGACAGGTGACAATGTTGCCTACCTCTCCGTCCTTTCCACTGCTTCTGCCCCTCCTCCTTGCTCACTGGACTGCACTGGCCCCTCCAGGGTGCAGGGGTAGGGGACAGCTGCCCTCCCAGGTGGTCTGTACACTCTCTGGGCGGGAGAGCAGGTGAGAGGCTTCGCTGGAGAACCACCCACAGTCCCTGTGCCAGGCGTAAGGACCACTCCCAGGGCCGTCCCATAAGACTCCTTCCACCCCTGCCACACTTGCGGCTCCTCTTGTCCCTCTAAGCAGACATCAGGGAGACAGATGTGAAGCAATATTCTCTGATGTTTTGTTTTGTTTTGTTTTGTTTTGTTTTGTTTTGTTTTGTTTTGTTTTTAAATGACTGAAACTTTTTCAGAATGGTAAAAAATCTAACAGGGGCTTGGTTACACTGGCTGACTCTTTGGAAGCATAAAAACATTACACCAGGGTGGTACTGAACACACTGCAAGAAAACAATGAGGGCTTTGTGGGCGTCTGAACACACCAGCCCGGGCTGTCCAATTAAGACGACGTTTTCCTGGGCTGAGGATTTCCCGAGCGTCAGCTTGTCAACAACAAATCCCATGAGCTTACGCCTTCGAGGACGGGCACCACGATGCTCTGGCCATTGGGGTTTTACTGTGCAAAGTTTATTAAAAGGACTTGCAAGAAGTAGAAAACTGGGAAGTTCAACGGGCGTGTTGTACTGTTGACATGCTACTCCTGCTCCTGGGCAAGGAATGACTGGAAGAAATAACAAAATTATAATTCCAAAATGATCACTCTTCAATGAGAAAAATTCTCAGTTAAAGTAATGGCGAGAAAGCAAAAGTATTTACAAGCTTTTTATTGACATTATTGAATGTGTTTCTCCTAGACGTGAGGTTGGGTAAAATACTGTATTCTGAAGACGATCACCTAAGAAGTGTTCATGAGAACTAAATGTGAAAATGAGCTTGTGGGAAGGGACAAGAGGAGGCAGAGCAGACAGGCCCTTCCCGAGGTCTGTGGCTTGCATGGAGGCTGGGGACCACTGTCATCTAAGTACATTTCTTTATAAAACTGGCCCGTAAAGTGAGCTCTGAGGCTCAGTCTAGTTCGCCACGCTTCCCTAACACTTGAAAGATGTAAAATGAGAAGAAGACAAATGTACAGATGTTTATATTGACAAAAAGCCAGAAGAGATACATGCACCCCAATGTTCACAGCAGCACTATTTACAGTAACCAAGACATGGAAGCAACCTAAGTATCCATTGATAGATGACTGGAGAAAGAAGCTATGGTTTATTTATACAATGGAATACTACTCAGCCATAAAAAGAATAACATAATGCCATTTGCAGCAACATAGATGGACGTGGGGATCATCATTCTAAGTGAAGTAAGCCAGAAAGAGAAAGAAAAATACCATATGACATCACTCATATGTGGAATCTAAAAAAAGAAAAATGAAAAAAGAGGGCACAAAGAACTCATCCACAATTCAGAAACAGACTTGCGGGCATAGTAAACAATTTTATGGTTACCGGGGGAAAGAGGCTTGGAAGGGATAAATTTGGGAGTCTGAGATTTGCAAAGGTTGACCACCATATATAAAAATAGATTAAAAAAACAATTTTTTTTCTGTCTAACACACAGAGCTGTATTCAATACCTTGTAATAACTTAATGAAAAAGAATATGCAAATAAATACATGTATATATGTGCATGACTGGAACATTATGCTGCACACCAGAAATTGACACTGACACATTGTAACTGACTATACTTCAATAAAAACAATAATAACATGTGAAGCACACTTAACTCCAAAAATCCTATTCCTTTTCTAGAGTCAGTTATTAATACTTCTGTTCATGCTCGTCACTTTTAATGGTCGCATTTTTTACACCAAATCATATTTAGATTTTGTTTCCCATTTTTTCACCAAACAAGGGAATAAACCTGAAAACTTACCAAAATTTGTGTAAGAATAACCCAAAGGCCTTGGAATGTGTGTTTTGCATGCAAGTGATTCCACTGGTAACTCTGCTGTGAGTCCCCTGTGCAGTCAGGTGTGGAAAGTTCTCTAAGTACTGCCCGATAGCACACGTGATGCCATCCAAAAGGTTTACACCTGGACAAACTACAAAATAACCAACATGACAGACTCAGGTTCTCCAAGCAGAGGAAATGAACTCAACTTAGAATAAAGAACAGTATTATGAGATACTAAATAATCACTTGATGTTAAAGCACCAAATACCCCAAATACAGTTTAAATTACTAGACCAAGGCTATGGATTTACCAGGTGCTTTTAGCACAACACAGCTGTTTTTTTTTAATAATTTGCTAATAAATAATATTCACCCTACAAGACCTTATTCTCTACCTGCAAAGTAAAGAAGTTTTGAAGGTTAGTAGAAAGCAGAACAGCATCAGTAAGTATAAAGTATCTGTCATGAAAAGGAGTAAAAAACAGGCGTTAAGAGTTTAAGTCAAAATGAAAGGTTAATGAGCCCCACGTTCCACAACATCATTTATCAGGTACGTTTATGCTGTGGATCTGCAAGTTGGATTTACAATGTGATGGGTAAGAGTAAGTGGACCAGAAAGCAAATTTCCTTTGTCCTGTTTCTCATCCATCACTGGTCTGAGAACTATTTGGAAGAAGTCAGGACAATGTGTGGAGAGTTTTGTTGTCCTTTTTTTCCCCTTCTTTCTCTTAATGCTACAGATACTTAAGTCAGGAAAGCTTTTGGAAAGAATTTACTGAGTTAATTTCCGATAAAGGTTTTTTTTTGTTTGTTTTTGTTTGTTTGTTTTTTTAATTTTGCTTAGAGACCCAAAATGTCAGCCTTTAGCAGCTTTCAAAATAAAGCATTCTTAGCAATCTGGCAGAACTCACTAAACATGGGAAACTTAAACCTGGACAGAAAATAAAAAAGGGTACTGTTGACCTGTAAGAGAAAGCTCACGCATTCATATTCAAATAGCATGGCAGAGTCAACAGATGTCACTGAATCATGGATTTTGTAGAATGTCCAGCTATTTTGGTGGAAATGAGGTCAGAGTTTCAGAACAGATTGAGTTTCATGAGTATAATCATGCTTCAGGATTCCGAGCTTGCATCTGGGATTAACCTTTAGGAAAATTCTGCATTCTCATTAAATACGTCATCAGTGAGATCCAGCTTCAAATTAAGTGCCTAAATTAAAAGAAAAATATCCTAAAAAAGCAAAAACAAAGCAAAACAAAACAGGCTCACTTCAATTTGGGAAGTGACATTATTAACTGTAATGTGTGTAAACTGACCAAACATGCCCATTAGTTTTTTAAGACGAATTCAGTCTCCTCTGTGTCATTTTGAGAATGAGTCTCTCTGTTCCCTGCTACCCCAGAACCTAGCACAGTTTCCGACAGCAGCACATGCTCATGGAATGCCTTTGGAACAAAGGAATGAATAAATAAATGAATTAATGCTAAATACATATTTTCCCTAACTGGATCAAAATTATTCAGTGACCAACGTTTTCTCCGTAATAGCGCAGTAAAGGATGAACAAGGTTGGTTTATTTATTTCATCCACCTTTTGAGAAGTTGAAAGGCTATCTCTCACCACTACTCTAAGCACCATTGTGAGTAAAGTTTGCAAAACAGACAGAATATAAATTTATGGTCATATGACCAAGTCAAAAAACATGGAATTCCTAATGGAATCACTTCCTTAGAAAATACCCAATGACATAAATTGGCTGTGTATAATGGAATGACAGGGGCATGTTTTTATTTTAAGCTTTGCTTTCAGTTTGGTGATTTAAATAAATGATCACTACCTACTTTATCCTCTGCTTCTGTGAGAGGGAATCCACAGAAAAGATCAGCTAATGGAAGCCAGAAAAGATTATATAAAATAATTATAACCATAAATGTAATATTAATATTTTTTTCTATTCTGATTCATTATGCATCTTTTTTCCCTAATCCTGGACTTCTAAAACAAAGTAGTTCTCATTTTCATTAGTATATATCTACCTACATCTGTATCATATCTACATCTATCTGTATAAATAGAGAATGGAAAAGAAAGGATAAAATCTCAAAACAACCAAAGCTTAGTAAAGTAAGACATGAGAATTAGTTTATAATCAAACTCACCTGCTTCTATAGAGTTAAATCTATGTAGATAGTTACAGTTACAGGTGTGTGTGTGTATGTATTTTATATATACATGTATACACATACACAGACAGATACAGACAATGTATGTGTCTCGCCGTGCACCGAAGTACGGTACAGCAGAAACCAACCTCTAAGACCTCAGAATGGGTCCTGACAACAACTGAGCTGATGGCAAGGGAAGGTTCTCTTTAAATGCCCAAAAATTTAATAAAATTCAGCAGTTCCCCACACACAGTAAAATTCTGATTAGTATATGGGCTTAAGCTGGGAATAAGTCTGTATAACTTGCCATTAATAGATCCTGTTAGGGTGTTGCGGCATTCCAGAACCGTTACACGATTCTAATTTATCACCCCTGCAGCTGTTCCACCTGGGTCTTATAACGGGATTAGACTCTCACTTGGAAATTCTTTCTAATTGAGATCCCCACCGTAAGTAAAACCACAGCATCCCCCGAGTGCTGAGATACACTTTTGACGGGCATGCACGGGAGATACTTAGCAAAGAAAGAACGTGATTTGTGGGCGTGGGCCAGAACCAGAGCTCTTAGCAGGAGTTAACCACCTTCACCATGTCCAGATAAACCCACCAGCAACAGATTTCCATCTGAACACAGACTTGTTCCCTCTGTGCGCGATATGTTTCCAAAGAATACAGTTTTCCAGAGAATAATAAGCACAGTGCAGAAGAATATGAATTAATTCATCTTTGCCACACGACAGCTATCCACAGAGAATGCAAAGGAAAAGAGAAGGTCAAGTCTTCGTAAAGTAAGACCTGAGAAGAATTAGCTTATAATTAAACTAATCTGCTCTCCACCTCTCCTGTGACTCCTTCGTCAGCACCCCTCCCCCACTCCAGAATCTGCATTTGAAAATGAAAACCAAGTGGTATTTACTGGATTGGGGGCATACTGGCCAGAAAGCGGTCACCGAAATTTTCTAAAAGAGAATACATTTTCTAAAGAGAATCACACACACACACGAGTGTTTAAGGGGTGTCTCATTACACAAAATAAGGTCCCAGAGACAGCAGAGCCAAGACACGACGGCAGCCTCTTCACCCCACTGGTGTGAGTTCCACCTCAACCAACTCAACAGCCTGGACAAAGCGGCCAACTTCTCAGGGTCCTGGTCTGCTAAGTGGGGTCACCAGCGATCCTACCGCAGACTTACAGGGTGAAATGAGATCGTTACCATCAAGTGCTGAGAACGCGCCTGGCATAGGACACCTAATCAGCGAGTGTCTTCTTATTTGAAAGTAGAAGAAAAGTGATAGGTTTTCCTTACTGAACGTGTCGCAGTCGCTTCTCTGACTAGCTGGACTCCATGGGCAAACCTACTATTTTCCCCTTAGTTTTCACGTTTGTAAAATACAAACATTTTTTATAAACTGCTGAGAGAATCCAATGAGATGATGTGTCTAAAATGATCAAATTTCAAGTGAACTCCAAGTGCCAGTAATTATCTCATATTCAGTGTCCACTGCACGAGACGGAAGTGACCACGCATTAAGCAGAAATTGACACAACAGAGAGGGGCTTTTTAGAGGGGGTGCGAGAAGAGACTGCAGGGGAACGCTCAGGGCTAGCCATCTTATTTCTCAATTTAAGTGGCTATGTTTTTGGAATTCAGCTTAATTGCAGGGGTAGCCGTGTCCCCTCTACTCGGGACTACGCCTTTCTGGAGGCTGCAGAAAGTACGTTCACTCCATACAACAGACAGGCTGGTGTTTTCCTTCTCAGATCTGTTTATGCTGTTTTTCTGTTTTCTAAGGTCACGAGGAGAAGAGCATGAATTATTTCACATCTGCAGGTCACATTAAGTTGCTGAATTACTTTCAATTTCCTGCCCATCAAGCCCCTCACCAGCTTGCACACCAGTAAAAGATGAGCTTAAATTTAGGTCTGTTCCATTTCATTCTCTTTTTACGTCAGGACGCAATGTAAGAATCAAGTGAGTGGGTAACAGACTCATTTCTGAAACTGAGCAATTAGCCCCTGAATACTTTAAAATGTACCATCTTTATTTTTTAAAATTTATTACTGTTTATTTTTCGTTAAAAATTTTTTTAAAATCGTAAACACCTAGTCTCAGGACAAAGAGTAGGATATGCTGAGGTAACACTGTTTTTCTCGGTTCTCAATGGTAAACACCACTGATGTTGGGTCAGCCGTATTCCTGCATTACGGATATTTATACAGTGTGGTGCTGTGCTCTTTATAAGAAAAGGAATTAAAACCTCAAAAGAAGCTTGAGCTGGGAGCTTGTAATTCAAGCTTCTAGGGACAAAATGTTTGCACGGTGTGGCCATTTTTTATTTTAAATGAAAATACATATTTTCCCAACACGCTATTTCAGTTCCACAGAGAGGCAGTCAGGAGACTTTATGGTGAAATATTTAAAGAGAACCTTGAACGCTCGCCAAAAAAATGCCTTTAAGCTCTCTTAAAACAACTCAGATCCAGGATTTTATTTGCTTGTTAGGCTTGTGAGGGGCTCAGACAGACTTTTATAAAGGAAGAAAAATTCCTCTCTGGGTTATGACTCTAATGGCTTTGTGAATTATTTAAAACAAAAGCCAGAGCAAGAGGGGCACACGGTTTTCAAAATGACTCTGGAAAGACAGGTAGCAGACTTTGGAAGAGAGAATTCAGCCAAAGTATGGAAAGAGAGCTTAAATGCAAAGTAAATAAAATACACTGAAGAAAAGAAATACTGTTTTGCAATTAATTAAAATTAAATCCCCCAGAGACTGCATGACCAGAGCTGCATCTGGACATGGTGCGTCAGACCTGGGACAGGGACAGTCACGTCCTGACCTCGGCAACTGTCAGGACTGACCATTCCTGGAGGCCAGTGTGCTGTTCCAGGCAGGGAACGCGGAGGGAGTCCGTGGTCGCGCTGAGGGGAAGAGGAGGACCCCCGGGGCCAAGGAAGCTCCATGGCTTTCATCACTCCTGACTGAGCGTCTCAGTTCTGCCACTCAGACTCCTCCTACCTCAAGGCCAACCCAGGTGTCACTTCTCTCGTGAAAACGTCCCTATTCTTCCTACAGAGCATTAGCCTCTTACCTGTGAGGTCCTCCTTCAGTGCACTTGACAAAATAGAGAGGGGCTCTTTAGAGGGGGTGCGAGAAAAGTGTGCACGGTGCGTGTGCTTCCTTCAACAGTCACGCTTTTAGGGTCTGGGCCCGTATCTTCAGGTCTTCACCATTTTCACACCACAGAGAGCTTAACACATAAATCACATAGAAGAGATACTCAACAAGTTTTGGGTTAATCACATTAAATAATTTCAACCCAAATTTAGATAGCATAGAATGCCATATAATGAAGTATTTAAATATAAGCCCCATGAGGACAGAGGCCCTCGGTGCCATATTCAGTTCTGCACCCCCACTTCTTACAGCTGTCTGTCCTGTAGGAGCACTAGCTGAATGAAGGTCATCAAATGTGTGAATAACATTTACCTAACTCTTCCGGTGGGCAGTCAGAACTTGGTCCTATAAGAAGATTCTGCAGGAATGAAATATGGTGGCTGTTCTCAGAAAGCTTAAAATCCAAGAGCTGATGCACATGACAACAGCAGAAATGAGGGGGTGGAGGAAGGTGACAAAGGCTGGCAACTAAGGGTGGAGGTGGCTGTCACGAAGAGGAAGAGGATAAGGCACAGGTAATGATGCATGGTTTTCTGAAAGGAGTTCCAACCCCGCCCCGCACCCCAAATCCATGCTTCAGAGTTTAAAAGAAAGTGAAAGACAGAATTGAAGGAAAGAAAAAAAGAATGGAACCCAAGAGAAAAGAATATGTTCAAACCTGCAGAATGAGAAGCTAGATCACCGTCACATGAAGATGGTTTGAATAAAGCAGGAAATATAAAGAACACGTGTGACGGGCTAATTCTTGGTTTCTAATTTGATGGAAAGACAGAAGGACTGAAGCTTGTTGTTGCATAACTGAAAGCCTGCAGAGAAGCTGAAAGCAATACTTAAGAATTATTACTGCAGTGATTTTATCTAGGCTGACTCGAAAACAATCCAAGCGCCCCTCTGCAGAAGAGATGATAATGAATTCATGACCAGTGGTAAAAGTTAATGGAAGAATACAGCAAACCCACACAAGTGGGAGCATCAAAGGCTCAGATCCTTTAAAAAATGAAGAACTGGGTCATCTCTCCTGATAAAGACACAACTTGAGAGATTCTTTGAAGGCAAATGGATCATGAAACAATTAGTGCAGAAAGCAAGCATAAATATCAGCTCCTGCCTTTTGGTCAACTGCAGAGATGGGGCTGTGGTACCTACCCAGTGTCCTTTGGGTGAATTGATTTCCATGAATAACAACAACAGAAATAATAAGCTGGGGACACCTGAAAATATCAAACCAATATAGAGATAAAGAAACACATTTTTAGATGGACATAGCTCTCCAGGTGCTCAGCAGAGTTTCCTCATAAAATTTTATAGTGTGAATAAAAAGGCAAGACCCTAAAACCTTCCAGAGGAAGAGAGAGAGGAGAGAAAGGTCACCTTTAAAGGGACACAGATCAGAGGGGCTAGTAATCGGCACCACGAGAAAGCACCATTAGAACACAAAAAACATTGTCACCACCACCATCACCACGACCACCAACACAGACCTCAAGGTACTCAAGGTAAACAATCGTGCACGCTGAGTTCTTTGCTGGAGCAAAGTTATCAACTAATTGTGAGGCCACATGAAGACATTTTAAACCAATCAAAGGCTCTGTAAACTTACCTCCTACACATTATTTCTTGGGGAATTACTTAAGGATGTATTCAGAAAATGAGGGTAAAATTTGGAAAATAAAAATTTGGAGTAGAAGAATAGGGGAAAGGAATAGGCAAGGAGTTAGTGAGCTATAAGAAGATTTTTAAGGAAGAAGAAGGGAATGGCTTTTAGAGGAAGAAATTAAGAAAATAATCAAGGTTCCAGATAACTAGAGGCACGGTGAAGAAACAGAATATCCTACACCAACCAACAGGAAGAAAGACATGAAAAACCCTAGAAGAAAAGAAAACTTAAGACCCTACATAAGAAAGTAACATGGGATTAACTGAAAGAAGAAAATAGAACTTTGTGCTAAACACTAGGAAAAATCTTTCCATTGGAAAAGGGGTGGAGGGAGCAGGCAGAGAAGGTTACTGGAATGCGCCCTGATTCTGCAGTGAACAGCACTCACCTAGACATAATATTACGTCTAGGCAATATGCATCTAGACATAACAAGGCAAATAGCTTTATTTTCAGCATTTACCTTCTAGAATCGGCACATAGCTAAGAGATGAAAAACTGAAGTGTGGTTTTAGAACAGGAGGAAAATTTTAACTTCCTTAAAAATGTGGAAAAATTTCTAGGTGCCTGAAAATGGGAAGTGGAGTGTAAGAAGGTGTGGTGGGCTGAACGGTGGCCTCCAAACTATGTCCATGTCCTAATCCCTGGACCGTCTGAATAGTACCTTATATGGCAAAAAAAAAAAAAAAAAGTGTGATTAAATTAAGGATTTTGAGAGGAGATGCTTATCCTGGGTCATCTGGGTGGACCCCAAATGCAGTCACATGTATCCCTTATAAGAAGGAGGCGAAGGAAGTTAAGAGACAAAAGGGGAGAGGCGATGGGACCAGCCACAACCAGGGGACACCTTGAGCCCCCAAAGCTGGAAGAGGCAGGGACCAGATCCTCCTCCAAGACTTTGAAGGCAGCGCAGCCCTGCTGATGCTTTAATACCAGACTTCTGGCCTCCAAATCTGCAAGAGAATGATTTTTGTTGTTTTAAGCCACCAGGTTTGTGCTAAAATTTGTTAAAGCAGCTAAAGAAAACAAGTGCAGGTGGAGAAACTTGTATTTTAATAGACCTGAATGTCACATGTTTAATCAAGAAAACACCACCACACACACACATCCAACACTGAAAGTGAAAAAAAGGTCTATAACTATCATTCTGGTAGACATTTAAAAATAATACCACATAGAGAGATTATATGAGTAAGTTTGAAAATTGGGAGGGAATTGATAATTTTTGAAAACTCGTATGTTCCTAAAATTTTGTTAGGAAAATGGATGAAGAGACTAGTACACATAAACTAAACTGAAATGACAGCCAAAGACTTGCTTCTGAGTAAGCACCAGTTCTGGGTGCCTCTCAGGAAATGTCTTACAAAATATGAAATATAGATAATATCTGTATAAGTGAAATCAATGTATAAAAATTGTAAATTTTCTAAAGGGCTAACAAAACCGCTTGTGATTAATACATTCATTATTATTTACATAGAACCTAAAGTCTTAAATAAAACATTATTAAAAGGAATTTAACAGTATATCATGAGCCTAATATGTCCCCTTCAAGTAAGGTTTAATCGTAAAAATAAAAAGATGTTTCAATAGTAGATAATAATCACTAGATTGAAATATTTGAAAAAATAAAAACTGGAAAACATACCACAAAAGTCTGATAAATTTAACAGCCATTCCTGATTCCAAATTAGTAATAAAAAAAGACTGGAAGAAAACTTCCTTTGACTGATAAAGGGTTTCTGGAATAAACCTACTGCAAACTGCTTTAAAATATTAAAATATGATGGTTAAAATAAGGCAAAAGCTATCCTCATTACTGTTCAACTTTGCACTAAGATTCAGTAAGTAAAGGAAAAGAAATAAAAGACTATATGAAAGGATGATGCAAAACTGACATTATTCGCAGGAAATATAATTATCCTAAAAAATGCAAGAAAATAAACTTTAAAAAATTGAGTTAATAACAGAGCTCGGTAAGTTGGCCAGATGAGAACAATAAAACTATATAAAATATTGGATTAAAACTAGCAAAAATGCTCAGGAGATATGCATAGAAAATTATTAATTTTTATTAAAGTAGGTAAATGAAGATCAGAATAAAGAACTATTTATGTTCCTGAATTGACTCAATATTGTTAAACGGTTAATTTTTCCCAAATAAATGTGTGAGTCCAAAAAAATCTCAACAAAAATTACAAGTCTTTATACAGCTTCACAACCTGATTCCTAAGTTCATCTGTAAGAAGTAACATAATTTAAAAAATGATTAAAAATAATAAAGGAGAACTTGTTTTAGCAGATATTTATCAAAATATATCAGAAACTGTAGCAATTTAAACAGCATGGTATTGGCACAGGTAAAGGAATACAGACACGTATCAGTTGTATAAATGTGTACCAATGTGCAACTATCCTAAAGGTAGAATTAATGGGAAAGATATTATTTATTAAATAGTGTTGAGATAGTGGCTATCTTGGTAAAATAGTAAAGTTAGATTTCTCTCTCACATCAAATACAGAAATGTATTTGATTTATCAAAAATAGATGAAAATATTAAAATTAAAAATTAGAATAAAATAAAAGGGAATTTCTGGTTTTGTCTGGTGAGAGAAAAAAGATCCCTTTTTCAGAAAGAGAAAACCCAAAACACATTCATGAACACTCGAAGGAACCTAAGCTATTACAACCTCTTTTTGAGGACCTGTTATTTGACATGACACTGTTAAGACAGGAAATGTACAGATCACTTTTTCTCAGGAATTCTCCCCTTATGAAGCCACAAAGTCATCCTACAGAAACACTCATGTACACATTCAAAGATACTAAACATCAGAGTTGTCAGTTCAGCACTGCTTTTAACACCGAAAAATTGGAGATAACCAAATAACTAGATGCGGGAATAGTTGAATACATAATGGTTCATTCATACTATGGAATCCTTACAGTTATTTTTAAACACATCTTCCTGAGAAGATGTAGCATAAAAACTCAGCCCTTAAGTGTGGGCTGTGCATTGTGACTTTCTCCCAAAAAGTACAATGTGGTAAAGGAGGAAAGAATAATTTTAAGTAAAGAAATGTGACAGTGTCATCTAGGCTAACATTAGTGTCAGGACATGTTAATAGCATGTACCCTTTACGTGATGTGATGAGAATGATAGTCTTTCTGTGGTATTCTTCCAAAGAATCCCATAATCTGTGTTACCATGAGAAAAGAATCAGAAAAAGACAATTAAAGACAATTCTACAAAATACTTGACCAGTACTCCTCAAACTGTCAATGTCACTGACAAACAAGAAAAGTCTGAGGAAGTGTCATAATCTAGAGGACATGAAGGAGACAAGATGACTAAATGTTCTACTGTATCTCTGGATGGGATCCTCAAGTAGAAAAGGACACTGGTAAAAATTAAGGAAACCTGAATAAAGTATGGACTTGAGTTTAGTAATATCAATATGGTTCAGCAGTTGTGACAAGGGTACCATAATAATGTAAGACTTTAACAATGGGAAAACCTGAGTGAGGCATGTAAGGAAACTTTCTGTGCTATGCTTGATATTTTTCTGTGAATCTAAAACTATTCTTTAATAAACATTTATTATTAAAAATTAATATGCTTATACTCTTAAGCATGTTGTTTGAGAAGCTATTGACTACCAATGGGTCAAAGAAAAAATCAAAAGAGACGTAAAAAATACCTTGAGACAAATGAAAACAGAAATAGAACATACTTAAATTGACGGAATGAAGCAAAAGCAGTTCTAAAGACGAAGTTCACAGTGATAAATGCCTACCTCAAAAATAAGAAAAGTCTCAAGTAGACAATGTAACTTTATAGCTAACTAGAAAAAGAAGAACAAACAAAGCTCAAAGTTAGTAGAAGGGAGGAAATAACAAAGACTAGAGCAGAAATAAATGAAATATAGACTAAAAAGACAATAGAAAAGACCGGTAAAGCTAAGAGTTGGTTGTTGGAAAAGATAAACAAAATTGACAGACCTTTAGTTAGACTCTCCAAGAAAAAAAGAGAGAGGACACAAATAAATAACATCAGATGAAAGAGAACATGTTACAACTAATAGCACAGAAATACAAAGGATCATAAGACCACTGTGAACAACTATATATCAAAAATTGGACAACATGGGAGAAATAGATGAATTCCTAGAAACATACAACCTACCAAGACTGAAGCATGATGAATTAGATAATCTGAACAAACTGATACTTTAAGGGCATTGAATCAGCAGTCAAAAACCTCCCAACATACAGAAGTCCAGGACCAGACTGCATCACTGCTGAACTCCACTAAACACTTGAAGAAGAATTAATACCATTCCTTCTCAAATTCTTTCAAAAAATAGAAGAAAAGGAAACACTTCCAAGCAGAGTTTACAAGGCCAATATTACCTTGATGCCAAAACCAGAGATGCCACAAGAAAAGAAAATCACAGGCTAATATCCCTCATAAACATAGATACAGAATCTTCAACAAATGTCAGCACACTAATTCAATAGCACATCAAAGGGATCATACGCCATGATCGTGAGATTTATTCCAGAGAGGCAAGGAAAGTTTAACATCCACAGTTCAGTCAATGTGATAAACCACATGAACAAGTAAAGAATAAAAACCATATGATCATCTCAATATACGGAGAAAAAGCATCTAACAAAATCCAACTTCCATTTGTAGTAAAAATTGTGAACCAAGGGGCATAGAGGGAACATACCTCAGCATTACAAAGGCCACACAGAACAGGCACACAGCTAGTGTTAAACTCTACAGTGAAAAGATGAAGGCTTTCCTTTAAGATCAGGAACAAGATAAGGGTGCCTACTCAGTCATTTTTATTCAACATGGTGTTTTGAAGTCCTAGACAGCAACTGGACGAGAAAAAGAAATAAAAGTCACCCAAATTGGAAAGGAAGAAGTAACACTGTTACTATTCACAGGTGACATGACACTGTAGGTAGAAAACCCCAAAGTCTCCCTCAAAAATCCCTTAGAATTAACAGAGTTCAGTGAAGTGGCAGAATCCAAAATCAGTACAAAAAAAAATCTGATGCATTTCTATACAGTAATAATGAAGTATCAGAAAGAGAAATTAAGAAAACAATCTCATTCACAACTGCATCAAAAGAATAAAATACCTAGACATAAATTTAATCAAGGAAGTGAAAGACCTGTATGTTTAAACTAAAAGAAACTAATGAAAGAAACTGAAAAATCTGCAAATAAATGGACAGATATTCCATATTTATGAGTTGGAAGAATTAATATTGTCAAAATGTCCATGCTACCCAAGTCTATAATCTATAGATTTAATGCAATTGTTATCAAAATTCCAATGGCATTTTTCATTGAAATAGAACAAAGAATCCTAGAACTTGTATGGAACTATAAAAGATCACAAATAGCCAAAACAATCTTAAGAAAGAAAAGCAAAGCTGGAGGCACCACACCCCCAATTTCAAATTGTATTACAAAGCTATAGTAATTAAAACAGCATGGTACTGGCATAAAAACAGACCCATAGGTCAATGGAACAGAATAAAGGGCACATAAATAAACCCACACACATATGGTCAGCTAATCTGTGACAGAGGAGTCAAGGATACACAATAGGGAAAGGGTAGTCTCTTCAAAAAATGGTGCTGGGAAAGTTGGACGGCCACATGCAAAAGAGTGAAACTAGACCATTATCTTATGCCATGCAAAAAGTTAACTCAAAATGGACTGAAGACTTGAACTTAAGACCTGAAACTATGAAACTCCTAGAAGAAAATATAGGTGGTAATCTCTTTGACACAGGCCTTGATGATGATCTTTTGAGTCTGACACCAAAAACAAAAGCAAAACTAAACAAATGAGACTACATCAAACTAAAAAAACTTCTGTACAGCAAAGAAAAGCATCAACAAAATGAAAAGGCAACCTACTAAATGAAAGAAAATATTTTCAAATCATATATCTGATAAAGGACTAATATCCAAAATATGTAAAGAACTCATACAATTCAATAGCAAAAAAACCCAAATAATCGGCAG
Organism: Camelus dromedarius; assembly: GCF_036321535.1. NCBI lineage: Eukaryota > Metazoa > Chordata > Mammalia > Artiodactyla > Camelidae > Camelus > Camelus dromedarius. Next base: position 35,717,685 of record NC_087456.1, read on the forward strand.
AAGATCTGTATAGACACTTTCCACAGAAGACATACAGATGCCCTGCATTACTGGCCATCAGGGAAGTGCAAATCAAAGCCACAATGAGATATCATGTCAAACTTGTTAGAATGGCTGGTATCAAAAAGGAAAAAAGACTAAAAACAACAAATGTTGGTGAGGATGTGGAGAAAAGAGAACCCTCATGTATTGTTGGTGGGAATATAAATTAGCATAGCTACTAAAGAAAACAGTAAAGAGGTTATTTAAAAAATTAAAAATGGAACTATTAAATGATCCAGCAATTATGCATCTGGGTATTTATCTGAAGAAACAATAACTCAAAAAGATATATGCACCCATGTTCACTGTAATGCTACTTACAACAGTCAACATAAGGAAACAACATGAAGTGTCACTGATGGAGAAATGGGTAAAGGAACTGTGGTTTATATATTCCCAATGGAATATTACTCAGCCATGTAAACAAATGAAATCTTGCCATTTGTGACAACATGGACGGACCCTGAGGATATTAGGCTAAGTAAAATAAACAGAGGATGACAAACACCCGATGATCTCTCTTACAGGTGGAATCTAACAATAAGTACATAATTTTATAAACAAAGCTCATCTATACAGAGGACAGATTGGTGGTTCCAGATATAGTGGAAAGGGTGGGGAGAGGAAAAAGTGGGGGAACTGTTTTTTTCTTTAATTTAAATAAACTGAATTTTTAACACAGCAAAGATTAATATGTGTAAGTAGGTAGGGGTATATGGCCTAACATAGAATCTTTAATATAGTTAAGAAAAAGCAAGTCACAGAAAATCTGCATAATACAATTTTATTTATGGCTAAACACCAAATTTGAAGATGTGTATCTGTGTGTGCAAATGTAAACTTTATATATATATATATGTAATATATATTCACACACACATATATAACATATGTAAATTAATAGGAAAAAAGTCTGTAAAAATATACACCCAACTATCAAGTTTGTGGAGTGCAATGAACCAGCATGACAGAGTAAGTGTGAGATAATAGATGCTTTCCAAGATTTTTCCCAAATTGAATACTCCTTAAATTCTTTATGAAAATGCATTTCTTTGCTATTTTATAATTAAAAGAATGAATAGGCAAAAACTAAAAATGGATCAAGAAACACAAATTAGAGAAAGAGAAGTACACTGTGTAGCAACTTTGACTGCAGCCTGACTCTGATGAGTGACCCCCTCCCTCAGACCATCGCTAAGGACGTCAGCTGCAGTTTGCCGAGCACTGACTCCAATCCAAGCGAAACAGGCATCATATTCGTTAATTTCCACAAAACATTATAAAAATAGCTTGTGATACTTGTTTTATGGATGAGGAGACGGAGTTTTAGAAAAATATATTATCCAGGATCATACTTTCAAGGATCACCTTGTACGTGAAGGACAAAGTACGAAAACCCAGCTTGTTGGCCCGGAGAGCCCTTTCCTTCTGTACCTGCTGTGTTGCTGCAGAATAATCACTTAGGGGCACAGGTGTGGAAAGTAGACTTCACTTCAGAAAATCTTGTTTTACTGTTATCTTTTTTGAAGATAATGGCAGACCAGTACAGCTGAAACACGAGCACTAAAAACATGTACAGTGTTAGGAAAGAAACAAAAATAAGTTAAGAGTTTATATTTTGCTAAAAAGCATAAGTCTATTCCAAAAATTCAAGAAATGAAACTCAAAATTGTATTTTATAGTTTACTATTTACCCATAATCTTCAGGGTACTTTTATAGTTTTATTAAAATAATACATAAAAATTTCATGTCAGACACATTGTATATTTGAAAATGTTATTTACTATTCTTTTTTATTACTATTGTCATAGATTCTAAAAGCAGCAAATATAGAGGAAATACATTAAGAAATAGATTTTTTAAGAGCTTGGAAACACATAGCAATACTGTCAAAAACCCAGAAACAGTAAAAAAATAAAACCAGACCAGTAAAATACTATTTAGTAAGAGTTTATTGTGCATATAAGGTCACAAACTGGGAGCTTTTAAACTCAAAGATAAGAAGCTCAGAGGCATGACTTACAGGATGGCTTATAATGTGAAAATGAGGAAGCTGTTTAACCTTTACAATGATTGGTTATTATAATTGGGTTTCCAGATGGCAGGGGATTGGTTAAAAGTGATTATCTTACACTATTTTAGAAAAATGACTCAAGTTTCTTTTATGATTATCAGAGACATTTACAAAAATATTCTAAGCTAAATTTTTCTTAAGTTTATAAAATAAGCTAGATTTAGTTTTTCTTATGTGGCTTACTTAAATGGTTCTGTCTGCTCAGGAAATTCTTAAGTCTGATCTCCATTTTGTGTCTAATTTTAACAATACAATTAGGTACCACACATCTCAATATTATTTTTTCTTTTACTTGATAACATCCATAGTCAATCAGCCTATCCTTTACAAAACTCTTGGGTATTATCACGATTAATGGATAATCAATTTTTAACTTTCTTTTTAAAGATAGGCTACTTTGTATAGTATCAATTTGGTTTTCTTTTATACCTATCTCAGTGATAAGCTATTTCCTTCTCATTTCCATTTCTTGTATCTCAAGTCCTACTGGAGATAAATGAGTCTTAAGATTTTGGTATCTACCTACCTATCCATCCATCCATCCATCCATCCACACACCTCTCTCTCTCTCTCTCTCTCTCTCTCTGTGTGTGTGTGTGTGTGTGTGTGTGTGTGTGTGTGTGTGTGAGATTATTCCTGGATTAGAAAACCCTCTGAATTCAGAGTTCCCAACCTCCTAGAGTTTACGCTGCTATTCTTCAACACCAGAGTTCTGCCTACAATAAGAACATAAGCAAAAATAGTGTAGAAATTAGGGCAAAACTCTCCTTGATCACTTATCAAAGTGTAGGAAACATAATACAGAGGCTTAATTTCTCCCAAATCCCTTTATTACTCAGGGAATGTGCACAATAGGCCAAGGATCCCTACCTGATTAATTTGGCCAGTGCTTTACTGAGTGGTAAGCATATAGGGGATACTAATGTTATTAAAAATATTTAAAAAAATCAATAATCACAAATTCCAAAATATAACTATAGAATTAGGTGTAACATAGTGCTGTTCAAAAGGTCACATTTGTAATTCCCCAGATACATACATTTCATTTTGTTACAGAAACTAGAATAAAGTGAAAAGGGATTATATTGAAGATTTGATTTATTTCGGCAATGATAGCTAACCATCTGCCAAGTACATAGGACACTCTGAAAATACGGCAGACTTAAATTTGCAGCATAATTAAATCCTTTTGGATCTCTTTGAAATTGCTTACACAAGAAGCACTCAATTTTTCTGAAGGCGGGGGGACCAACAACGTGCATTAATAATTAAGAGTTACTGGCAGAAGTAGGTGGGGTGTGTGGAGGGAGCATTTGTGGCCTAGTATTTTCAACAAAGCCAGGAAAGAAAGCCCTCTAATTTAACCTCAAACACAAGTTTGACTTTTAATTAAAAGAATAGTGTTATTTAAATTAGCTTCAAACATACGAACACATATACACTGTGCAGAACTGCCAGGAACTGCAGACACAAGTGCTGGTGAGCATCTCCGTGACTGAAGCCTTTCTGCCTCCCACTGAGAGGGCGGCCCGTCCACAGCCCGGTTGCAGCCGAAGCAGTCTGCTCGGTGGCCAGCACACTTCTAGGACACAGACAAACACAGGCCCCTGCTCCTGGAGTGCATACATATTTATAAACTGAGTGAGTTTCAGAAGTGCCAGGTTTCAGGCAGCAAAAGACATCTACTTTGCCTTCAGAAAAAGGGGCCAGCATTATTGTTTTATCTGAACCCATGAACAGTTATACACAAGAACACTTAACATTTGGAGAGAACTTACACATCCCTTACTTCTAGAAAACTTCTAGAGTCTAAGTTGATACCATCCCATCCATCTTTAGAATATTTTTTCAAAAAGAATTTGACCAAGAGCCAGCCTATGGTTAAAGCTAAAAAGTGTAACACGTCAGAGAACCTTCGGTCCTAGCAAAGCCATGTGACCGGGGGGCCGCCCTGGAACGCTGCCGTCACCTCCAGGTGCTTCCCCTGAAGGAGCCCCTCAGAGGGGCCAGGATACTGGTGAGAAGGCTGTTTGGCAAGGTCAAAGGAAGTTACATGTGAAGGAGGCCACGGAGCAGCCATGGTAACTCGAGTCTTATCAACATCCAGAAAAGTTTATTCATTCGGTCAAAGGGTCTGCTGAGACCCCGTGTTACCCACGTGAGAAAGTCCCAACTCCTTGGCGTGTGGTGTTCAAGGCACTTCAGAAACGTCACCTGAAGGCACCTATAGAGTCTGGTTCTCCTCCCTCCTCCCTCCAGACCCACCCAGCCCCTCGGCGCGGCTGTGGTGGGCACCTTACGTCAGTTCACAGCCCCTTGAGACAAGCCCACTCTCCGGGCTCTTCCTGACATGCTCTCCCCTCTCGAGCAGCCCTGACAACCGCTCGTCACCCTTCCAGGCCCAGATCAAATTCTCCCACCAGGATGACACTTCCCCTGAAGCTTACGCAGCGTTAGCACTGAGTTCTTTGTGCATTACTGACTGCAGCTCTCTTCACGGTCACAATTTATATATTTTCCTGACCTTCTCGCCAGACAGTGCGGAGGGCGAGGGTGTTCTGTTATTCACCATAGAATCCTCCAAATCGAGCCCAGTATTGATCAGAGTGTTCTTCAGGGCAGCATTAGATCATATATGAAAGAAGGTCAAAGTACATTTGAAAAATACTCCATTAGGCAAAATTAAACAGGTTTATTTCCCACAGGACTTAGAATCCCCAGTGTGCCAACTTACATTACTTTGTACCTAGCATGCTAGGTAGCACACGAGGCTGGATTTCGGTTCCTTGGCTGTGGAATCCCATTCAGAAAAAATCTTTCCTGTAGGACATACGTTGCTACTTGTCTTCTCAGGACATGGCAGACACTCCAAACATGCTTGTTAAATAAGTAAGTAAACAATGATTTTTTATACTATAAGCTATTTGCTTTATCATAGAGTTTGGATTGATCTGTGGAAATACTGCTCACTGGTTAACCTATATCTCTTGGAAAATTACTATTTCTGCCCTGTCTGGGCCGTGGGGTTTACGACAAATCACACAAGTCGCCTACCTCTCTGTCTTCCTGTGTTTGGAGCAGGTAATAATCACCTCGGTGGTGCCTGGGAATCACTCTGAAGTGCTCTGCCCTGGTACAGGGTAGCTTACAGTGAGGATGTATGATTATTGGCTAAAGCCATCACATAAAAAAAGACCAGCTTGCCCTGGTATGGGTAAAAAGACCCGGTCTGTGTCATTTTGTCTGAGATATAATCAGTATTTTTGGCCATGATGAATAAGCCTTTCATTTTGGTTTAGTGGCAGTTCTTATATAGAGCAAACCATTTCCTTGAAAAAAAAATAAATAAATAAGCCTCCTTACCCTAAACAGCCTCCCATAACTAATTCTTTCAAAGTCATTGGAAAAAACAGACATATTTTCTGACTTTGGTTTCTGGCTCAGGAGCTCTCTAAGTTCCCCGAATATATTTAATTAAAAGCTTCATGTAAAAAATCACATGAAACCGATTTTTGAAGCCCTGTAATCGGGGCTATTTGTAGGAGCTGTCACCTTGCTATAGACAGACTTCTTTTGCTGGAAAAATTCTCTTAACCGATTGCCAACTCAGTGAGCAGTGTGCTGGGCTTCGTGTTTCTCCAGGTCCAGTTTTTCATTGCTTCTTATGGCACTGTGGGTTTTTCTTACACTTTTAAGCTAGCCATTAAAGCCATAGTTAAAATGTCTTTGAAATAAGGAGAAACAAACCATTTTATTGAATGTTTCTGTATTTTTCACTCTACTACAAATGAAATGTGCACATCTTTTTGTTGTTGTTGATCAAAGAATTCTAATATTTTAGTTACTTCTTAAATGTGTATTTCTAACTAGATAGACTACACTAAGTAGGACCGTTTCACACTCAGGGATTTTGTTTACAAGAATATTTGACCCTGGGATACTTCAGTTCCCCACCTGGAGGCCAAGCGCTAGACTGTTTATCTGCTGTCACGGTCTCTGTTCTTCGTATTTCCTGGCAAGTGGTATCCACGGAGAGGAACTGTTGCAACAAAACAATGTAATCCCACAGCACTGGGCGAACATCAGCGGAGGGCGTATGAAACCGACATATTTATTTCATTCATACTAACTAAACAAGAATTACTGAGTTTGGAGTCCATGATTCACTTGGTAAATATTTGCCACGGATCCATCGTGTGCAGGCCCTGCCCTGGGCGCCAGAGACACAGCAAAGACCAAACGGACACGGCGCCCCATCCCCCGTGAGCCCCACATCCTGCCCGTCCGCTCACGCGGAAGAGAGGCTTTTTCTCCTGCTTCTCCTCCAGACCTGAGCGCTCCTTTCCAGCCTGTTAGCTACTTTTCCCGGTGTAGTTCTTCAGTTTTCTCTTACTCTGTGCAAAGTCACCTCTGCAATGAGAAAAATTATAATAATGCGAAACTCCATGAAACTGAGCGGGGACTCAGGTGATAGATAACTTATGGAGGGAAATGAGATGATGTCACTCCATTTACAGCGGGAACTGTCAGAGCAGGCAGGTAACTAGATGTGAGCAGAGACAGCGGAACACGGGCCAAATGCAGGAAACCCGCGTCTTGTGAACAACGGGGGTCCCTGGGCAGACAGAGAAAAGCAGGAGCCTCGGGACTGAGAATAGATCCCACATTTCAGGGTGACCAAGTGTCCTGGAGGCCGACAAAGTGGCAAAGGCAGGAATCTCCAGTGTCCAAATGTAACCTTTTGCTCATTATGCCCCCATTACAATAAAATTAGCCTTGCAGGTTAGGAGTACCCGTCATGCACTGACGCCCTGACACTTCCCATCCAGACTAAATAAGAACAAAAATCCCTCCTCCCCTCAGGAAGGGGGAGACAGGATGGAAATCAGGGACTGAGATCGCAGACCCCTCCCTCCCCAGTGAGTATTCCGCCCACTCATTTTTACTCCCTGTGTCACCAGCTTGCCAAAGAAACTCAGGGTAGCCGTTCATCTGAGCCTGCCCACTCTCCCTGTGCAAGTGTCCTATCCATCCCTTAATAAGCCCTCACTTGGCTTCCTTGACCTCTGTGTCTCGTCTCTGACCTTGACCTCTGTGTCTCATCTCTGACCTTGACCTCTGTATCTCATCTCTGAATTCTTTCTGTGATGAAACAGGAACCGAATCACTGGCAACAGCCTCAAGTTATCATGTATATCAAGTCAGCTCATATGCCCAGATATCTTTTCAGCAAAAGATGACCCTCTGTGACATTTCCACTCAAAACTATTCTGCTACTTGCTTTAACTGATTTCTCACGTAATAAGAGTACACAGGAGACTGGGAGTTCATAGAATGTAATTTTGCCTCAAATAAATCCCTGGAGTATTGGTCTGGACCTCGCTACCTCATGATACACACTGTGATAAGGGAAATCTTAACAGCTTATAGATCTAGACTCAGAATTTTGGAGCTGGTGGACACAGCAGGGATCCTGGCGCCCACCCAGTCCTTGGCCCACTCGTCCACGTTGCATCCTCTTTGTTCCCAAGTGGCTTTTGTCAACACAGAGGACACTCTGCAAATCTCCACAGTGGCACATTATTAATGAGGAACCACTGAATCGCTTGCATTCGTGAAACTAGTAGTTCCAACGTATATTTTTGTTTTTTTAAAAAAAAGTGGAAGTTGAATTCCACAGAAAGATGATAAAGTTTATTTTCCCACCTCTGACAGTGTTCTCCTCAATCACCAATTAAGGAAGCTGTTCAGTTATCTGGAAACACATCTTAAGACCGGCCTGAAGCCTCCACGGTCTCCTCTCCTTGAGAAACCTCTCCCTGGCTTTCCACACTCCTGGCCGCTTCCACCCCCGGGGAGTCTAATCTGCCTTCTTTCAAAGTCTCTTTCCTCTACTCTTCTCCGGCCCCCAGGAGCGCAGCCTCAGCACTGCGCCCCCTTCTCAGCAACCTGACAGCCACATGTAAGGGCTTTGCTCTACCTGCCTTTGTGTTTGCTGGGAAATGTGTCACATTTCCTTTAGGAAGTATAATTAAAGACTCTAGCAAAATAAAATCTTCCGTACCAGTCAGTGAAAGGAATGCGAGCTACCATCGGCCCGACGTGGCCAGGAAGGGAAGGAGTGTGTGTGTGTGTGTGTGTGTGTGCGCGCGCGCGCGCGCACGTGCATGTGACCTGCACCGCCCTGGGAGTCACTCGAACACTCCCTCAGGCGCGGCTGGAAAGGTGGATGGGCTTGGGAGAGCTATACGGGTGCCACCTACCTCTGCTGACACACTGTAATTTTTGTCTGGCTGGCTTCTAAGTAAACCAGAGCAGCTCCTAACTTTCGGGTGGAAGCTGGGGCAGAGGCAGGCGGGCGGGCGGAGCTGGGGGCGGGCACGGGTGGGCACCCCTCGCACTGTCTGTGCTTACGGTAACCCGGCCGCCCCAGCTTGGGTCCTGGCTTCTCTGGGAGCAGATGCGGAGTTTGGGCCGCACAGCGTTGACTGTAAACACCCGTGGAGGGGCGGTGGCGAACCAAGATCTGACGGGGCGGCGCAGGGGTGTAAAAGTCACACTGAACTAACCTGGAACGTGGGCACAACAAAGCCTCTGCTAAACCTGCCCCGCGCACCCAGACTCTAGGTGTCCGGGTTGGCCCGCAGTGGCCGGGCCTTGATCTTCCCCTCTGAACCAGTGGCCCGACTGCAGCAGCAAGCAGGGAAGGGGCGGGCCACGGGGGGCTGTCTGCTGACCACCGCTGGGCAGCAAGTCCTTCCCTGAAGGGGCATCTGAGTGGTGCATCTCTGTCTCCACCACAGCTAAGGGAAACTGGGAATAAACGTAGACTTGCATATGAAGAATTTCAAAAGAATGTGTCCCAGCCTCAACAACACAGCGGGGTCCAGTGATCGTTCCCTTACGAGGGCCTCCTCTCCGGCAGAGTCAGCAGAACAGAGTAAGTCCCTGATTCTGCGGTGTGACCCAAGGGGCTGTGGTATCTTCTGTGCCCCCTGAGGACTTACAGCTTCCAGATGTGTCCGTCAACCCCGCTGGGGGCCCAGCAGCCGTGGACCTTCCCTCTGGGAGTCCTCCCGACTACTGCCTGCAGGTGCGGGACACAGTCCGCCTGCAGAGTGCTCAGCCACTGGCTCGATTAATTAAATAAGACACTCACTCTTCCCCATGCCTATTTCCAAGAGCGTATCAGAAAGATATATTTTAAATAATAGCAAGTCAGTGTGGAAAATAGACCTCATAAGAAGAGTGCTCTTCCACGATCACTTTTTAGAACAAAAAGCCCTGCATTAACTTGCTACCTGTTTGTCGGAGTCGTCTGTGTCCTAATTCCAGCCTCACACACGGACATGACGGTGGTCTCAGGGACTCGAAGACTGCAGTCTCACTGTGCAGACATGATATAAACGGGTGGAAAGTTCACGTAAACGGCAGTGAAGGACCTAGCGTACACACTGAGCCCAGACGCGGGCGATGTCGACACGGAGCTGAGCAAAGCGAGGGTGGAAGGGGAAGGGCTGCACAGAGAGTGAAAGAGAGAGAAATCACTGGAATAAACTGGCCTGAACACGTCAAGGAGAATTTGAAGGAGGGATAAAACTTTGACAGGTAAAGCAGGAGGGCTGAAGAGGTGGACTGAGGCCAGAGCTGGGAGGGTCTCCAATATGAGGTTAAAAACTTTGGGTTTTATCCTTTATAAACGAGGAGGCATTAAATGTATCTAAGTGAGGCTGGAATGATAGAAGGCATGCAGCAGGATAATGAGTTTGCCGACAACGTGGAGGATCACTGCAAACGGAAGAAACAGGGAGCTGAAGGTGGAGGGGAGGCACCAGGCTGAGGTAGGAAGTGACAGACGACTCTCCAGGGCAAGCTCAGGGAGTGAAGGTACAGGCTGGCCGGTTGCACAGACACCAGCTTCTCTACAGGTTACTCTCTTCAAATGCAAATTACTACTGCTCCGGATCAGCGCTCGGGGAAGGACAGCTGGCAGGATCTGGGGAGATGTGGGTCAGCCACGCCTCCCGGGCCACGACAGGCATCTCCTGGGCAGAGGCCAGGGCTGCCGCTCAACACCCCGTAACGCCCAGCCTTCCCGCCTCCCGCAACAGAGCCTCTCTTGGTCCAAGGTGTCCACAGCGCTGGGGAAGGGAAACCCCGCGTTAGAGTGGAACGGTTTGCCTTGCTGTTCTTCCGAGCTGGCCACGTTCCCCGAGTACTTCTGCCTCTCCAGAAGCTCACTCGGGTAGAAGCATAAAATCATCTTGCTAACCTGGTGGACAAATATTTCACAATAAATTCTAATAGCAGGGGAGTGCTTCTTCAGACCTACTTATGCGGAATTACTGGAGCAACGTAAGACAAGAGTGATCTTTCTGGTCCTCCTTAGAATGGTCCCTCCTCGTACTAGAGCATCTCTGCGACACTACACAGGAAAAAGGCACAAAAGGAGTGTCGGCTACGTCTGTTCTGTAGGAACTAATCTATCCTTTCTTTCTTTCTTTCTTTCTTTTTTTTGTCTTTTTTTAACTGAATTATAGTTGATTTACAATGTTGCATTGATTTCTGGTGTAAAAAGAGGATGTTGAATAAGGTCCTACTGTATAGTTCAGGGGGCTACATTCAACACCTTCTCTTTCTATAACAAATCCAGTGTCCCTCGTGACACCACCCTTGACAAAACCCCAATGCTGTGACAGACAAAAGGAGAATGAGCTTCTGCGTGGCGCTGCAGTCTCTCTGGTCCAGCCTGACGCAAAGGGATGCCCTGACGGCATGCTGGTTCACTTCCCCACGTCGACCCCACCACCCACGTCTCCTTTGCCCTCGTCTCTGCTCTTCCCACTGCCCCACAAAGGCTGCCAAATAAAGTACAGGGAAGAAACTGAGAAGGGCCTGGGTGGTGGAGGCTGTGTTTCTCATGGGTCAGGAAAGCCCCAGGCCATTTCCATCTTCTGAAACCTCTGCTTCATTGACAAAATAAAATAATAACGCCAAGACTGGATGACAGAAACACTGTGTTTTAATGTAATAATTTAGCAAACTACTACTTTTGTCCAAATAACACCATGCTGTTCACGGGGACATTAGATTTATAAACCTCTCAATGTGCAGTGGATCTCAGAGAGCAGGAGCTGACGCTGTAGCAGTGGGGCCACGCTGAAAGCTGTGCAATAAAAACAAGGTTTTCTTTCAAACCTGAGAGCGTGTCTCTAGAATGTGGCTTCATCATCTCAAGGTAGTATCAGAGTGTCGGGGTTTGTTAGTTGAGTTAGTAAAATTAGTCCATGTGGAGATACTCTCTCCCACACAAACTGTCCCCTCATGAGCTCTGGAAGGAAGAGGAAAGATGGAGAGGAACCCTGGGAAGTGGCCGGCGGGCAGAGAGAGACCCCGTGGTCGCCTCTGGGCTCGAAGTGTGTGGAGAAGGCAGGAAACCACGTTGAAAAGGTGCCTGTGAGTCACCGCTGAAGTGGGTGTGGTTGGTTTGACTGTGTGATGGGGGGGGGGGGCAGTCCACAATGGAGAAAAAAAGTCAATTTGAAAATTAATGCTATGCTTTTACTCACTCAAACTATTCTAAGGTTCTGTGTTTTATTTTTCTGAATCACTATCAGTAGTGACTTAAGTCCTGAGATGGGCGAGCTTTCACACTTGCATGGTATTTTTCTAGTTCTGGGAAGACCAGCTTCCTGTCCTGGGCGCTCAACGCACAAAGTCTCCCCTCCCAAGATCCCCTACGGCTGACTGGGGGCCTCTTTTCAGAGCCACCTCTCCTGAGGTCCGGCTTCCCGGTCCCAGACGCAGTCAGTGCCGACGGAACAGCCCCTGGATCCGCCAAGACGGCCTCCTGCCCCAAACCCCGAGCCTCTGTCCTGCTCTCGCCCATGTTTTCAATGACTGACTGATTCATTCATTCACTCATGAAACAAGGATTCACTGGGCACCAACTACAGGCATCACTCAGTGAACCAGCGCAAGACACAGAGATAAATAAGTGACAAAAAATAAGGTATCAAAATATTGTCCTTCTTGAGTATTGGCCTGAGCAGACACCGGTAACATCCATGGGTCCCAAGTCACTGTCTTTGGATCTGGGTCAGTTGTAACAGACTCTCAATGGGCCGCAGTGAGAGGCGGTGAGGTTTTCATCAGGCTCAATATATTAAATTTAAAAGATGGTTCTTTGTTCTAAGAGTATGTCTGCTGTTTCTCTTTGGGGGACAGTTAATTTATTTCTTCTTTTATTAAATAATGGTAACAAGAGATGACAGTATTTTTCCTTTGTTTTCTTTGTTTTTTAAAATTTGTTCTTGACAAAATAAAAGTTGACACTTTCTGTTGAGCGACTTTTCTTGTTTTTTCAATTGTGTGGACCGTGAAATCTCCACGTCTGAGAACCACTGATTTATACCTTGAGGTCAGGCCCCAGGGCTTCCATTAAGGCTGGGAGGCTGCCCCGTGGGTCCCGCTGACCCAGTAGACATTCGATACCCCCGGGCGCTGGCCCACTAGCTCGGGCTGCAGGCGTAATTACACCTTTTGGTTCTCCTAGGTTTTCAGGATGTAAGCACATATTTTCATCTTTCTAATTTACTTCTTATAGATCTGTCTCCAACTCTTGCTGCCAAGGACTACGATTATACTGTATTTAGCAAACATCCTAATTAGGAAAATGGCTCGTGAGCTTTTCTATGCGGGGAAATGTCACAGATTCCAAACTAGCAAATCAAAAGTAAAATATGGTATTATTAAAGTGCCTCATTTTCTAGTGTTCAAGATACTGATGTTGGCAGCTGTACATTTTACCTGAGATTTGGAGAGGTTTAAATATTTTGTCTGGGGTTCGAGGTGTAGTCCCTAGAAGATTAAAAGCCTGGTTATTAGGGCGACTTTTCTTCTCCCATCTAATCAGGTCTAATGCCCTGGAAACGGATCTGCTCCAGGGCTGTCCCTCGCTCGCCCCCTCCCTCCAGCCCACGGTCAGTGCCCACGCTGACACCTGCTCCCACGTGGCAGCCTCACGCTGGGCTGCGTCTCTCTGCTAGTTCATACCTGCCATGTCTGTCCAGTCCTACGCCCTCCTCCCACCGGCCCTCGGACGTCTGTGAACACGTCACTCTCCTGCTTTCAGGACTTTCCGTTGCTGCCTAAGTGGCATTTAATTTCCACCACCCATCGTTTAAAACTGTCCTCAGTCTAGGTACACACACTTCTGGACCTCCAACTGAAATTTCCACACATAGGACCAAAATCAGATTATTTTCACTGAAAGAAAAGAGGAAAGGAAACTCACAATGATCACGTCTACCAGGCGCTGCACCAGTTTACGCACATCGTCACATCCATTCCCCCACAGGCGTCTGCGCGAAGGCTATCATGAGCATGATTTCACGGACGGGGAATCTGGGGCTCAGAGACGCCAAGGAATAGGTGAAAGTTTGTAAGAAGAATGAGTAAGTGGGCTGAGATTCAAGTCTGTTTGCCCCTCAAACTTCCGTCCTTCCACCACTCAGCACTCCCCGTTTATTTATTTTTTTAACTTAGGAAATACAACCTTTGTTCCAGTCTAAAGAACTACCAGCACCAGAGGGTGAAGAGACTGAAAGCTTCTCTGCAGCTTCTGAAGTCACAGCGAATCGTTGGTCGTTCATCTGCCACCGTTGGGGACAGCAGCTCAGAAGTACCCTCACTGGACTGTCACCTTTTCTCAGGCTGTTTCGATCTGACACGTCGGCACCTGAGGAGGGGAGCCCTAGTGATCACACCCTCATGTGCTGGGTGTTCAGAGCTCAGAGTTGGGGGGAGCCCCTCCCAGTGGCTTACTCAACCCTTCACTGAACAAATACAGCCATTGGGATCCCATGAGGTGAAGGGACCCCCCGAAGTCACAGCTAAGAAAGGGCAGACACAAGGCCAGGAGAAGCAGCCACGACATCCATGGAAATCCTCGATGACCACGTGTTACCAGGCTGCTCCCCGAAGCAGGAAACAAATGACCGCCATGTGGTCGTAGAGCACACAGAACATAAACGTGTTTTAAAGTTTTCATCACTATTTTCGTATTTAAAAGTTGAAAGCAGTAAAAATGCTGCCTGCTGACAAAGATCAAAGACTGTTGTACTGAGAAAAACATTCATTAAAAACTTTTGGAAAACTTAAGAATGTATGTGAATAGGTTCTTGAAGACGCCTGGGACAGGACAGGACGAGACGCCTGCCAGCGCCACGCACGCTGCCTTTGTCCAGAGAGACAGCCTGAGTTGTGACCCTCCTGCACTGCGCAGACCTCGCGTGGCTCCTGCGTCGTGAACATGGCCCTCCCCGCGTCCACTAAGAAGCGAGGTGACTTGGCAGGCAAGATGCAATCTGGTTTCACCTCTGAGCTACCAGCAAGAGAAAATGGGCCCAGAAGACGTCCATGTGGGACGACGTGGGCCATTCAGGGAGAGTAAGTTGACCAGGTGACTGCGGGCAGCCCCCCAACAGCAGGCTGGGAGATTAGCACGAGAGAGGCTCCGATAAAGAGCGTAGTTGAACTTTACCCTCTGATAATGTCTCTCCCGTAGTCCAAGTCATCTCTCCTAAAATCTCGTAACACATCTTTGAGAAAGTTTGAATTCCTGGACCAATGCCCTTTTCTGCCTCAATGAAGACACGGTGCCATCTCTCCCTCCCCCAGCTAGAATGGGGCAGGTGGGGGAGGGGGCAGGGAATAGCTCAGTGGTAGAGCTCCTGCTTAGCATACATGAGGTCCCGGGTTCAATCCCCAGCACCTCCACTAAAAATAAATAATTGAACCTAATTACCTCCTCCTCCACCAAAAAAAAAAAAAAAAAAAAAAAAAGAATGGGGCAGTTTAAGTAATTTGAACTTGTGCTGAATGATCAGGGTGGCTCCTGGAATCACTTACAAACTAAGGCACTCAAACATCTCCACGTCAGTCTAGCCCTCAGTGTCTGCATGTACCCAGATGTCTGAGCAAGCAAAGGGCTCTCTTTCTTTCTTTCTTTTAAAGAGCATTTTCAGCAGTTTCAAATTTTTATGCACTATACACTCCCGGAGCCCTGATAACCTCCACATTGAAGCACTCTGGAAAATCTGAAGAGCTTGAATAATTTTAAATTGCTCAGTGCACAGCTCAGGGCTTATGTACTTCACCAACTGGAAAACCCGCTCAATTTTGAAGCACTTCAGTAATTTTAAGTCAACGTACATGCATCCAGATTTAATTTCGTGTTTGAATTTTGACGTTTGGTTACCTCCTTTGGGCCAACGGAAAAATAAAGACTATCTTCATCCTGAGGCAGTTTTCGTAACTCGCATTCATCTTCAAGGACGTCTTCTGTCGGTGATTAAATCAACACAGCATAAGTATCACAGGTTGATGAGGTCTGTTTGCTCCACAAACAGCTGAACCTCGACTATGTCTGCCACACTTGACTTTGAGAATTTCAGTTCAACAATGTGTCTTGCTCACAAAACTTAAGGCCAAGTTACCATTAAGGTTGACAGCTGGCTGTTGCACTAAGCATCGCAACCGGTGAGATTTGACAGCCGCAAAACAAACTTTGCCCTGCTCTTAAATGGAGCGAGCTGTGATCACTAGAGATGAGGAGTGGGGAAATTCCAAATGTGAGGCACTAAAAGAGCTTTCACTGTACAAGCTATATGTGATTGAATTTAGGGTGAAAAGGAGACTCTGGGGTTACTCATCAAGCCCACGGTTACACCGCGTGCTGAAATGAGTGAATCAAAGTTCTGCATGTTGTCATTTGGAACGCAGTGAATTAGCCAACCTCCCTACCCCGCCCTGCATCCCCCTAAAGAGGAAAGATGTTTAAAGTAAAAGCAGAAGAGTCCGCCGCCCAACCTCGCAGAGTAACTCCATGGGATTCACCACATGTAGGGTTACAGGACGTGACCTGTTGCATATAGCGCCCTACACAGTCATAAATTAAATTTACTGTAACAGCTAAACACACAGAGGAAAAAGAATCAGAGTCAAACAATACAAGCAAGACCCAAATTAAGGGCATCGATCATTTGCCTCAGAAGTGAGAGCGCAAAAGCATAACGTGATTAACAGCAGTGCTATCAGGTGAGCCGCCCAGCCTCCTCCACCCGCCACGGAAAGTGCTCCTTGCGTTCAAGGGGCCACCAACTGTCATTTTTTAATGCGTCTTCCAAGTGTTCTGTCTCATCTACTTGCTGAAGCATAATCAGAAAAAATTTTTAATTCAAGTAAGGATGTATTGAAAATAAGTAAGTGTTTAAGGTTCACAGTCAGTGGAGGGAAAGTCCGCAATTCCTTAATTCTGGGTATTTTTGGCGGGGTGCTTTCCTTCTATGTGGAATTGTAAACAACATAGTGGAGCTTGAGGGGGGGGTTCTCTAAGGAAACATGAGTAAATCAAGCCCAGACCCCATTCCCCAAACTGAGAAGGTCGGAAAGCGTCCTTTCCCACCCCGAGTTCTCAAATGCGTAGCCACGGGCGCTTCCTAGCAGCTGGGACAAGGGGAAGAAAAGATACATGGAAAGTGTACCTCCGTTTTGAAATAAAAGTAAAGACTTGATTTTAAGCAGAGGTTAGGGTCAGGCCAGGTCAGACATCTGATTCCCCAGGTCAGGCCTCTTCAGCCCCTGACCCACCCAGACAAGCATCGTGTGCGAACTCTCCTCTGACAAAAGTCCCCAAAACAAGGCATTTTAATACAATCCGGACTAATTAGGCTTCCAAGTTAGCATAAAGGCACACTTAAAAAAAAAACAAAAGACACAGAGCCCATCTCATTGTATGGCAATTAAAAAGTGCATTGTGAACAAAGAATGGCCGACGTGAAAAGTGGCATGAAGCAAATTATCCTATTTTCCCAAATTTCAGGAAAATCATTTTCCCAAAGTAATAGGATTATCCGTCACAAAGAATGTTTGAAACTCTGCTGTTTTATATGCCAACAAATCCAGCCACGGAAAAAAGAAACCAGGAGCAGCCTCCAGCAGAAACACAATGGAAGAGGCTCGTGGGTGTGTTTGGCCCATTATTTACAAGCGAAAAATTCCTTTGTTCGCTGTGCGTCTCGAACAGACTTATGGCCAGACCTGACAGACCAGTCTCCGACCAAACCAAATCCCCTGTATTTGCAGGAGTCTGATACACACTTAAGAGATCTCAGGTCCCACTATTGGCAGGAGAGAAGGTCTTGTGTGTGTTATGAACAAAAATTATGCATAACTGATTATATGATGAACATTCCAGCATAAGATGCATCCACACCATTTTGAAACTTGAGGCTGCCACACCACAGAATTTATTTTGTGCCTTTGAGGCATATTTAATACAGGGGAGGTTTTCTCTTTACTGTGAAATTCCTATTATGCTAACTCTTTAATTTTCAGTAAATGAAGTCAGTCATCTTACCCTTGGGGTAAAATAACACTGGGGAAATAAATGTTTTAGAAAATATTCAAAATAAACCTGCTGGAGGAATAACTTACCTCCTGCTCCTATCTGCATCTTCATACATAACACCACAGTGAATACGTTCAAGAAATAGACAGAAAGAAATTTAAAAGTGTATTTTTCTGGTTTCATTAGTTCTTTTCATGGTCAAGCTCTGGATACATTATTAAAATAAATTGTTTATTTTATTCTTCCATTTGCATGAGCTGAACTATAATTTTAGTCAAACCTCCCCAAAACAGAAAAACCTCACTATGTGATCATCTCCAACAAGAGCGCTGGGGTGGAGGCCCAGCTCTCTGGCTCCCTCATCGCATCACTCAGTTCACAACACAGAGACAGTTCACCACTCAGCGAGCTAGTGCAGACCCTAAACTTTACACACATTTTAGAATTGTTTGTAAATGCATTTTCCACAGCACAGAAGTAGTCAATATAGTAATGGTTGCCTCTCTGTAAAAGGCTCCCCTGTTCGTCCTCTTTTTTTTTTTTTTAATGGAAGTACAGTCAGTTACATTGTGTCAGTTTCTGGTGTGCAGCCCAGTGTCCCAGTCATGCACATACATACATTTGTTTTCATTTTCTTTTTCATTAAAGATTATTATATTTATATGCTGGGCATAGATAAAGACAGTGTAAGTGACTGCAGAAAGGGAAGACAGGCTAAAAGAAACATTTGAAAAAAAATTAGTCTTTGTGATGGAGTGAACACCCATGAGAAATAAATGGAGAAATCAACATTTAATCGAAAAATGTCTTGGATAGAAGGCTGGTATTAAAACAAAAGAATGAATCACAAGTGTAGCCCGAGGTGGAAGCAGTACATGCGAAGTGTCAGGTGTGGGTGCGTGTTCATAGTTCACTTATTTTTCAGGTGGAGCATCTGAGATACACCAGGAAACCAAGAAACAAGTCAGTGGGTGGAGAGAAGGGTTGAGTAAGGCCAACCAGAAAACAACCAGGAAACCAGAGAATGTTTCCTTGGATTGTTTGCAAATAGCAGTGATTGAACCACGAGCCCAGGGAAAGAGTTTCTGGAACACGTGATACGTAGATTCCTGGTTCCCTCTTAGCTGTTGGTCCAGGCGTTTCCAAGAAGAGGCAGGAGCATGTCCGGCTTCTTTTTGGACATCGTCTCTAAGAAAAACTCCTTCGATTGTCCATGGGACCTACTGGGATGTTATCTTGGCGTACTCTATCGAATATTCACATGACACATTCACTTGGCTTGGGTGTTCCCGCTTTGGGAAGTTACATGTACATTAGACTCTGGCCGAGGTAAAAAGAAGAAATTTTATTAATGTTTTGCAGATACACTTGGCAGGTCAGGCGGGAAGACCCAGCTCTGCTGCAGAGAGGACTATAAGCAACACGAAAAATTCATGAGTCGGTGGGGTGGGCATAGCTCAATAGTAGAGTATATGCTTACCATGCAGGAGGTCCTGGGTTCAATCCCCAATCCCTCCATTTAAATACATACATACATACATACACACACACACACAAACCTAGTTACCCCTCATCCCCCCCAAAATTCATTAGTCTATTCCTTGCTATGTTAAGAATAAAAAAAACCTCCCAATTTAGATAGCACTGGTTCAGTGGTTTAGCGGAAGTTCACAATTTAGAATTTCAGTTCAATTAGTTTCGACAATCAAATTAAGATGAACATTAGCTTACATACATTCGCTTTCCTAATATAACTGTGCTCAGTTGATTTGAACCTCACTACATGGAAGTCTACGCAATGACAATAATATCTTGAAATTATTCGGCTGATTTTAGTACAAGGGATTTGGAATGCTTTGCAAACATTCTGACCATTAATTACAATTTCAGATAAAGAACCAACAGCAGATTGAGCTGCTGTCCTATGACTTATTTCAGCTGCTCAGGGATAGGAGGAAGAGCGGGCCATGGGCAGAGACCACATTGGGTGATTTTTCAGGCACTGAACTTCTTGCAACATTCCACGTCTCCTTCCTCAACTCTAAAAAATATTTTCCTTGCAAGATCTTCGCATTATCTGAAATTCAAACACCAGTCAGTCTATTTTGAGCACCAACTTAGAAGATGTTAAAAGAGATTACCACTCCTCTCTAGAAGGAGAAATGTCCTAAGACAGCAACCACCACCACGTCTTTGGGGTGGATTAGGGTGCTAGACTGGTTATCCGGTCAGCCTGCAGGTTCTAGAGAGACAGGTTCATTCCGGGGCACGTGAGGAGGTCCGGGCACCACCTGGGCAGAGGAGGAGGTCGAGACAGCGTGGAGGACCATGAACCAGCCCTCTGTCAGGCGGGGAGAGCCAGTCCGGGAGGATGGAGAGGGCATGACAGCAGCTCAGGAAACTCCGTTCTGGTCGTCTATCGCTGCGTGACCCGTCCCCCAGCGCCCCGGGCTTAGAACAGCCACACTCCTCTTACTGTGTCTCACGGTGTCTGTGGATCGGAACTTGGGAAGGACTTGAAAGTGTGTTTTGGCTCGGGGCCTCTCCTGGGGTTCGTCAGCCATCAGCTGGAACTAGCTCAGGCGGGTGGGGGCCAGGGAGAGCTGACGGGGGTGCTGGAGGAACTCAAGTGATCTCCTCAGGTTTAAACGGGTCCGACTGTCTCAGCATGGTAACAGGGGACAGTCAGACTATCTACACGTGCCTGGGGGCTGAACGGGGAGCCCTCTAGTAAACAAAACGCAGGTTCAATAACCCGCTGTGATCAAGCCTCAGAACGCACAGGGCATTACTCCTAACATAACTTACCAGTTAAAATAAGTCACAAAGGTCTCCCCACTGGGAGGAGAGCCAAAGTCACACCGGAGGGAAAGCATATGGGATAGGACACACCGCTGCAGTCAGCCTGGGAACACACGGTCGGCCAGGCTGAGGATGGGCCGGACACGGACTTCAGCTGTGTCGGCCTCTGCACGGTCACCCGTGTACTCAGCAAAATTACGCCTGTACGTGCTCACAGATGCAAGCAAACCGTAGCTCACTAACCCCCTCGGGAAGGATACTCACCGAAATCAGACAAGATTGAAAGAATCATTTCTACAATCAACTGTAACATAAATCCACATTTCTTCCACAGTTTTTAGAGAATTTACTGTATGTCAAATGTGCTAAATATCTCTGATTTAATTTATATTAAGTTAATTCTCATTAAGAAATTAATTTAATTAATTTATATCAGTTGATTTAATTATCATTTACTTCCTCACAATACTCTGTAGTAAACGCACACAAGGAACCTGCGATCAGAGGTGGAAAAGCGCTACGGGCACGCTTCTGTGCAGCATGATGAAACACCCCCCGGTCTTTCACAGCTGAAGACAGAGACCGGGCGGCCCTAAACCCATAGTCCAAGGGGGCTTCATCTCAGAAACAGAAACAAACCGTAAGCTGACTAATTCTTACTAAAACTGCAACTCAGAACCAATGCAGCTTAATGACTAATGTGTAACACAAAATGTGGAGAACATTTTGTGGGGAGGAAATACAATCCAAAGCCTCTATGATTAAAACAATGTCTTTCCTTGAAGAAGAACTCAAAAGACGTGAGAACACAGATATACAGAGAACACCCAGAGTGAGGCAAGAGAACAGAGGAAGATGAGAATGGGACAAAAGTAGTGTTTGAAGAGAAAATGGCTAAGAATTTTCCTAAAGTCATGAGGACATACTGACCCACAGATTCGAGAAGCTCAGAAAACCCCAAGAATGAAAATTGGGAAAAACAAAACACTGAGGCGCGTCGACATCCAAGTGCTGAAAACTGAAACCAAAGACAAAATCTTAAGAGCAGACGGGGACAAATGACACATTACTTTTTAACATGTGACGTTAAATCCGATGGCTAACTTTTGAAGAACAACGGTAAAACCTAGAAGAGAGACAATGGAGTCACACCTGCTCGGTGCCCAAAAGGTGAAAACCTGCCACTTTACAATCCTGATACCTCGGTACACATCCTCCAAAAAGTTGGGCAATACAGGCATTTTCAGATATCTTCCCCCCCCCCAAAAAGAGCTAAAAACGTGTGCCACTTGGCCTGCACAAGTATTACTCACGGAGTTCCTTTAGGCTGAAAGGAAATGATAATAAATGGAAGAAGAAAGTTCCAGAAGAAAAGAGAAGCACCAGGGAAGGTCGACTTGTGGAGAAAAATAACGTGACTTTTAAAGCAAGAGTGATAATTATGCCTTGTGAGCTTATAACGTAAGATGAAATAAAATATTTGTCAACAATACCAAAGAGTATGCCTGGGGAGGGAGAGTATAGTAAATCAAGTTAAATGCTTTTCACTTTCTGCATCATTCAAAAAATGGGAAAATTTATAATTTAAAGGAGATTATAGTAAGTCAGGGGTACATATTTTAAACCGATAAAATAAAAATGTAATTTAAAAAACTAATAAGAGATAAAACACGATCAAAAAGCCATTAAGACTATAGGATATTCAAACATTATCAGCCAAGTGGATTTTCTTGGTATTTATTGACCCCCATACACAAGAGTTGAAGAGCAGATATTTTATGGCATGCCATGGAATACTCAAAATAATCAAATTAGTGCTAGAACACAAGTATGAACACATTTTAAAATACTGGAAGCGTGTAAAGTATGTCTGACAACAGAAATTAAATCAGAAACCAACAAAATTAAAACCAAACGGAACTATCCCTAGGAAACCCCCAGATGAATGAAATTAGGGCACACGTTTGTAAACAACAGTGAGTAAAGAAGAGACGAAATAAAAACTGGAAAATACTTAACCTGAATGACAATGAAAACTTGCAGGTCAAAACGTGCAGGATGCAGCTTAAACAGGGCTCAGAAGAGGGTCTACAGGCGCACATGCAAATATAGAAAGAGGGGACTGAAGATCAGGCACTAAGAGGCCATTTCAAAAAAACGAGAAAACAGACATCAGAGGCAGTGGGAGGAAGGCAAGGGAAAGATAAGACCAGTAAAACCACAAACAGGCAGATGCAGTCACTTCACTCATAGGTGGGATCGAGTCTCAAAGAAGGACACAAATGAACCTATTTACAAAACAGAAGCCGACTCCCAGAGACAGAAAACAAACTGTGGTTCCCCGGGGAGGGGGGAAGAGTCGGGGTGGGGGTGGGGGGGTAAACTGGGAGTCCAAGAGTGGCAGATAGCCCTACTACATATAAAACAGACAAACAGCCAGGTCTTAACTGCGTAACGCAGGGAACTCTGTTCAGTACCTTGTCGCAATCTATAATGGAGAAGAATATATACGTGTGTGTACGACAGAACCACTCTGCTGTGCACCAGCAGCCAATACAATGTTGTATATCAACTATACTTTAACAAAAAATACACAAATATACACAAATACTTCTTGACTAAAAGCTATAAAACATTTCTGAGATAAATGTAAGAATACCTAAACACACAGAAAAACTATGCTCATCAATCGGAAAACTTAATATTGCTGAAATGTCGAGTTTTCCTATAGGAAAAAAATGTAATCTCAGTTAAAATCCTGTATTTGTTTCTGTGGCTGCTGTAAAGAAGCACCCAAACCTGGGTGGCCAGAAACCACAGAACAGATTTCCACAGGTCAGAAGGCGGAAACGGGGCCGTCGTGAGGCCAGCCTCCTTCCAGAGGCTCAGGGGGAAATCTCTGCTCCCCTTCCAGCTGCTGGTGGCCGCCTGCGTTTCCTGCATGTCTTTGGCTGGTGGTCACATGACTCCAGTCCCTGCCTCTGTCTTCACACAGCCCTGTCTGTACCTCCAGTCTCCCCCACCTCCCTCTGGGAAGCACGTTTATGACTGGACTCAGGGCCTGCGGGCATAACCTGGCATGACCTCCGCATCTCAAGACCTTAATCACAGCTGCAAAGGTCCTCTCTCCAAGTAAGTTAGCATTTACAGGCTCCAAGGTTTGGACGTGGACATATTTTCGAGGTTACCACTCAACCCACTACAAACCTCAACAGGATTTTTTATTTTTAGAAATTAATAAACTGATTCTAAAATTACACAAACATGCCTGGAAAAGCCAAGTCAATTCTGAAGAAGAGGAATGACCTCGGAGGACTTGCACCAATATCAAGACTCACTGTAAAGCAACAGGCATTAAGGCAGAATATGCACAGAAATAGAGAAACCTCTGGGATAAAACAGAACCCAAAGCGGCTTACGGCTTGTGACAAAAGTTCCATGACCATTCAGTGGGGAAAAAATAATCTTTCAACTCAACGATGCTGGGGTGAGTGGATCTCCATACAGGAACAAAGAAAGAAAAAAACCTGGCTCCTTGTCTTAGTCAGACTGAGCTGCTGAGACAGCCTGGACAGTTCGTGCACCACACAGATGTGTTACTCACAGCTCTGGGGGCCGGGAGCTCGCATCAGGGTGCCAGCGGGGTCAGGCTCTGGTGAGAGGTGGCTTCCTGGAGGCAGGCTGCTGACTTCTCTGTGAACCTTTACATGCTGGAAAGCAGGTAAGAGAGCAAGGTGGGGCCTCTTTCATAGGTCACTAGTCCCACTCTTAAGGGCTTCACCCTCGTGCCCCAACCACCTCCCCAAATATCATCTCTCTTGGAGTTAGGATTTCAACATATGAATTCAGCAGAGCACACAGACATCCAGTCCACAGCACGCCAGCCTCACACTGCATAAATATGACCTGACATGGGTCGCAGGTGAGGGCTCTGGGAGCAGGGACTAACACAGGGACCCAGCGTCTGAGATGCACTGGTGGCGTATTCTTTAGGAGAAAAAAAAAGTGTATGAGAGAGACTAAGCCAAATGAAGGACAGCAAGAAGCTGAACACTAAGGTCCTGGCTTGATCCACAGCTTGGGTCTCCCCGCATGAGCTGCACCCCCCGATCTCCTTCCCTGAGTGAAGGAGACTGGCACCTCACACACCTGCATCAGCCCGGTACTGGCCACCGCCACGGTCCCAGGGACAGGTCTAACATCCCACCCAGTCTGTGAGCCCTTATTAATGGCCACTCACAGCGGCTGGAGATGAATGGGTGCAGCCACCTGAGAAAGCAGGAGCCAGGCGGGGGCCCCACGACATTTACTACAAGGTAGATCATGAAAGTAAAATAAAGAACATGGGAAAAATAGGAAAGTATCCTCAGGAATTTGTGGCTAGGTCATTATTTCTTAAATAGGACATAAACAGAATTATAAAAGAATAAATGGATATATCATACTTTATAAAAATCAAGAACTTCTGGTAAATTAAAAAAAAAAATCACCATTAAGAGAGTGAGAAGAAAAACCACAGAAATTTCTGTATCTAACATGGAATTCATGTCCAGAATAGCCAAGGAGCTTCCACAGATTAAAAAGACAGTCGGATTAAAAAGTGGGCAAAATGGCTGAATTAACATTTGAATATCAATAGGAGAAGAGCTGTTCAAACTAACTTCAAAGCACAGGGAATTTTAAAATAAAGCATATATGATATCATTCACATGTGGAATCCAAAAAAAAAGAAACAGGAAAAAGAGGACACTAATGAACTCATCTACAAAACAGAAACAGACTCGCAGACATAGTAAACAGTCTTATGGTTACTGGGGGAAAGTGGGCGGGAAGGGATAAATTTGGGAGTTTGAGATTTACAAATGTTAACCACTATATATAAAAACAGATAAAAAACAAATTTCTTCTGTATAGCACAGGGAACTATATTCAATACCTTGTGATAACTTTTAATGAAAATGAAAAAAAATATATATATATATACTTTCATGACTGGAACATTATGCTGTGCACCAGAAACTGACACACTGTAAATGACTATACTTCAATAAAAAGTAAAAATAAAGCATATATATTATGCCTATTCATTTATCAAAGAACCCAGTATTAGCAAGGATGTAGGTTGTATACATGAAATGCAATTTGGCAAAGTATCACAAAATATAAACGGAATGGATCCTCAACAAGCACTTTGTTGAGACAGGCAAGAGCTCTTCTACCATAAAACATTACATCTTATCTTGACAGCAATACGTATCTGGTTCCTCTAATTCTCTTTATCTTAATTCCATGCTCATGAAGGAGCCTTCTGATTTTCATTTAGTTTCTCACTGAGAGCCACTAGTAGAAACCTACCTGTCAGGAGTGTCGCGTTCCCTGTGACGATTTCTCATTTCAGAACAACAAACTAGCATTCTGACTCCAGTCCGACTCCCAAGCCCGCACAGTGGGGAGGAAAACACCGACCGTGTTGTTTCAAATACCTTGCTCTTGTTGCTCACGTTCATTCTCATTTTAAAGGAATAAACTATTGTTCTGCTTTCACACACAAACCTCATGCCCTTGGATATTTCCACTCAAGAATTCAATGACTGTTTATTTACGACTCTGCATAGTACTAAGACCCGGGGTACATCAGCACGTTAAGAAGACCAGTACTAGTGCCTATTTTCACGAATCTTACGCTAGTGCTTAAATCCATAGTGCTTAAAAGGACTATGCAGAAAGTTAAAATATAGTGACATGCCACAGCGTGCCTGAGTGGCTAATACAGACTACCTGGCTAGAAAAGGTGTCTCTGGGAAGGTCACCTTAAATCTGATCCCCGGATGACAGGAAAAAGCCAGTCATGCCAAAATGAGGAGAAAGAACATTTCAAGCAGGGGAAATGGATAAACGCCAAAGCCCTGCGGTGGGAATGAGCCAGAAGTTCTCAAAGTCATTCAGGATTATATATCCACGTTCAAAGAACAGAAACAAAGCAGGGCGGCCATGGGAGTTCCGGGCAGAGTTTACGATGTGAGAGAGGAAGGTGGGGACAAGGAAGGCGGCTGGGTAGTGAGAAGCAGGTTTTCTGAATGGGATGGAAGCTGTTGAAAGGTTTCATGCCATGAACTGGTTTATATTTTGAAAATATGATTCAACCCAGTGGAGAACAGATTATAAAAACATAAAGAGTGAAAGTAAGAAAACCGGAGAAGAATCTCCTGCAAAAGTCTAAACGAGAAATAATGCGCAAGAGAACAGGAGATGGAAGACAGTGAAACTACTCAGAATATACTTTGATGGTGCATCAACAGAACTTGACAATGGAATGGCTACAGGGAAAGAGCTGAGGGCTCTTGCTCAGGTCCTTGACTCCTAAGGGAGAGCCGTACAGATGAGGATCAGCCACATGTTTTCACGCGACAAAGCTGAACTGGGAGCAGTAAGGCAGCAAGCGTCCAGTGCTGACACCGGCTGATTTCTTGGCTCTCTGATCCCCACCAAGAATATGCAAGACACCACTGATTGGAAACTCAAGAGACCAGGCTTCCGAGCTCTGCCCTGACCCCGGAATTCCCCGGTGGCCTCAGTTCCTCAGCTCTTGAGGGGTGTTGATGTTGACTAGGACCTAAACCTTCCATGATGCTGGACTCTAGAAAGGAAGGAGGGGCCAAACTCAGAAACGAGGGGCAGGAGAGGAGACAAGGATAAAACCAGAGCGGGGGAGGGGAGGGGAAGGAGAAGAGAGGAGGTGAGGCGGGATTTGGAATGACACACAGGCAGGGGAGTGAGAGGGGCTCCTCCCACATCAGCCCCAGGAACAGGTGAGCCGGATCTGAAGACCAGCCCCTCTGCAACCCAAAGCCCCCGCCCAGCTAGCCACTGCTTGTCCTCTGGCTTCAAGCCTCCAATGTCCTTGACTTGCTGGGCCTCCGGCTCCACGACGCAGGCCTCTCCCGCAGCCCCTGGCCCTCGCCCTCCACCACTTCCTCCAGGGTACCTCTGTGCCCCTGCTTCGTCCTGGTCCCTCCCTCCTCTTCCTTGTGGTCCCTTGGTGGTGGCAGGGTGGGGCAGGGACAGAGGAGCAGGCCAAGGTGTTGGAGGAGGGGCTGCTGCGCGGGTGACACAGGGCACATACCTCGCATCCCCTGCCCCGGCCTGGTCTCGCTGCCCCTCAGAGGGCCGCCAAGCCGAGGGTCTCCAGGGCAGGGGCCGGTATTCACCCAACGTGCGAGGCGGAGTGGGCTGTGGGGCAGCTGGGGGAGGTCGTGGGAGGAGTGGGGCCCCAAGGAAGCAGCTTTCTCTCTGCTCTGGTTGCTTCCTGAGGGAGGCCCTGGCTCCCAGGCCAAGCAGGGCCCCTGGGCAGTGGGGGCGGGTCCTGAGGGACGTGGGGCGGGGCTCCGCAGGGGGCGGGGCTCCGCAGGGGGCGGGGTCCCCTCGGAGCCGCGGGCCTTTCCTCGCCTTCCGTCGTCTCTCAGGGCCCCGGTCAGGCCCAGGGCGTTTCCCACAGCCCGCCGCCTGCAGCCCCAGGGTCCCATCCTGGCGCCCGACGCGGTAGTCCTGGAGGGGCAGCCCCCAAACTGGGAGGAGGCCCTGCGGGTGATGAGACCTGCGCGGACGGACAGCACCCCGGGGAGGAGGAGGCCTGCGCAGCGGCGGGAGAGGTAGGTGGGCGCGCGGGGCGCGGCGCGGCGTGGCGCGGCGCGGCGGGCGGGGGTCCAGGCTGCGGGCCTCGGCCTGGGCCCAGGTGTGTGGCGCGTGCGCGGGACTCCGGCTCTCAGCCCGGGAGGCGCACCTGCACTTGTCAGCTCCGAGTTCTGCCTCCCGACAGCAGCCCGTCAGCCCTCGCCTGCTAAGAGCTGACTCCGTGTCCCGCTCAGTGTTGAGATCTTACCAGCGAACGCCCGTGTCCCCCTTCTCCTGGTACGGCCCTTCTCCCAGGACTTTGGGCTCAAAAGTTACCTGTGCCTCCCCTCCCGCCGTCCACCGCGCCTTCGTATAAGCAGGTGTCAAGCTTGTCAATCCTTCCCTCACAATCTAGCCCAGGTTCGTTTCGTTTCAGAAATACAAAGACCACAGTCATAACCTAAAAGTAATACTCTACAGCATTTACGCGGGTCACGGGCCACTGTAAATAAATAGGTAAACAAATGAAAAACATCAACACGAAGTATGGAGTCGTATGTGCGTATCGCTGCTTGCTGAAGGGGACCGGAGGAAACTGTTCGCATGTGGCGAGGGATGCCCGCAGAGGAGGAGAGGAGGCGGTGTCTGAGTTCAGGAAACGCCATTGCGGTGGCTTCCCGGTCCCCTGCTCTCCAGTCCGCCGCCGGAGTGGGCTCTGCAGGACACCGCTTTTTCAGTTTAAGCCAAAGAGACAGATTTGCTGTTTCCTAGATGTGAAGCTAGGCGTTTTTATTTTTATTTGGAGACAATGCAGAGTCATAGCAAGAAATAGAATGAGATAGTGATGGGGAGTGAAAAGTGTTTGCCTAGAAATCTAAAGATTTGTGTCCAAAACTCGGATAACTGAAGTTTCCTGGAGAGAATGAAGAAAAAAATTATATATAAATATATATTCATTCCTTCCAGGAAACTTCAATTTAAAATATATGTATGTATTAAATGTTTTTAAAACGATGAAATGAAAAACGGCTACAATGTCAGGCCATTGAGGTTTTATGATTTGGGGCCAGTTATGGACAAAACAGCGACTTGATGCCCTTTATGCCCAGTGCCTTGAGCGTCACTTTTTGTTGCCACTTTGGGAGTGCCTTTCCCAGCCCAGCCACCCCAAACCTTCGTGCTCTTCTGTAACCCCCTCTCCAATCCTAATCCTAAATGCTTGGGGTATACTGAGGAGTCAGTTACTGACACCAACTCAAATTAATGAACATCTTCCCACTAGAATTTGTAGGTGAAAACACGTAAAACCCTTGGCTGGTACTACCTTTGTATTTCTTGCAAAGTCTCTGGCTTTCATTGAATGAGCAAGTGAAGGTTAATAAAAGAATAAATGAAGACCAAATGATTGGGTGGCAGGCATAGAGGGAAGAGAAACAAAGGGGAATAGAAAGAAAGGCAAACTGGAGAGGAAAATGAAGGGAGATCCCACGTGGAAATTTCTGAACTGACCGCGGGGTGAGGAAAGGGATGGGGCTAGATACCGCTGTCCTCAAACATCCAGTGAAATGACCCTTGTACAGTTGCACTGATGGTTCAGTCGTGCCTCAGAGCAAGAACCACTTCACCGTGAAGGGTGCAGTGAGTAGTCCCACGTGTCCCGGTTCTTCAGTGTCTCTGCGTCAGGCACGTTATCTGTGAGATACTGTAAAGCAAGTCATCACCTAAAATTACAAGTCCTTCTCACTAATGCTGTTATGTATATATCCACATGCCAATTATATGTGTATACATATAAACAATTGGAGGCGAATGATTGAATTTAATAAAAGGACTAGACATTTTTACAATAGGTCAAAGTCCTTAGAGAAAAAATATAAAATACAGACTCTAAGGCAATAGGGAAAAAAAATCCCCTTTACTTAATTTTGTCATTAGGAAAGACATTCTGAATGTGGAAGCATTTCTGAAGCTGATTGTAGGTGGTCACTGATAATAGCAGTGGAATAAGTATCCTCGATCCGCTTTGTAGAGCATGTGGCTAAGGAACAAAGCTACCTACACAGCGTGGGAAATTGTCTTCTGCCTTCTGACTTAAATTCATCTAATGACTTGCCTGGACTGGACAGCTATTTTTTTTAGGCTTTCCTCCTCGTGTCTTATTCAGCATACATTTTGAGGACAGCTGGAGGAGCCTATAATGAGTTACATTAATAACTGAAGATGGAGAATGATAGGCATTCTGAAAGGGAGGGGGAAGTAAAAACGGAGAACATGCAGATGTTTGTGTATGGCCAGGAGTGAATCAGTAATGAGTGTGGCATAGCTAAGAGCAGAGACGAAGATACGGTGAAAAGGATGCCTGTGGATGTGACTCTGAGCACCATGGCAACATCTGCCATCCTGGAATGCCGCTGCCTTGAAGCCACACAGCACAGCAATTCAGTTACTCCTCCTGGGGAAGAATGCGAGGAAAAACTCACTTCAGCTGACTCTTGGTTTTTTGTTTGTTTGTTTGTTTGTTTTAACCTCTGGGAGAATTTTGGTCAGTGGGAAGCTGTTTTTATATAAAAAGTCAGGCAATCTAGAAGAAGCCAATGTTACATTATATAAGAGGCAGACCAGAAAGTAAAAGAATCTGAAAGGAAAATTAATTTAATTTTCCATGGAAATTGGGGTGGGGATTCATAGAGTAAGAATTTCACATAGGCTTTCTATCAGTCAATATTTAACAAGGAAATAATGATCTCTTGTAAAGTGATATAAAAAAGTAAACAAAAATTAGACTTTTATAAAATTATTTTGTAAAAGATTTCCACCAGTATACCTTCATAAGGCATGCTATTTTCTATGCATTTTTATATTTTGCTTTATTAATGTGTCTGTTTTCTATCATCTATTTATACCCTCAACTCCAATATTATCTGTCTTAATGTTATCTACTCTACCTAAATTTGTATTCCTTGCCATTCTATTTTTTTACTCCCTGGCATTTCTTGGTTCAGTAAGATACTACCTATGTCAAGTAAAAGGTCTTTCCATGCTCATTTAAACCTCACAGACCAGAGGTGAGTGAGTTGGAAGCAGATAAATGCTGATTTAAATGTAACTCTCCATGAGTAGTGCATCAGGCTACCATGTAGATTTTACCAGAATGGGTTTTCAGTTGTGCTTTTAGGCCTCTTGCAGAGATAAAGGGTCAGAGAAATTGTCGTGCGGTTCATAAGTGCTTGTGTACCCAGGAAGCGCGCGCCGTGAGTGTGTGGTGGGGGCGAGAGGGCTGTGCTGGGTTTATGTCTCTCCCTGAGTCAGCCACTGATTCCGTCCACTGCAAATGCAGAAGAGTACATGTCTAATGGAAAAGCTCGATGGATATGCCTTTGTTCTGGTTCATTAAGGAGAGTAAGTAATGCTCTGAGGCCGAAGAGAAAAGAACCCAAGAGGAGACCCAAGAAGAAAAGCATTCTCAGCGACTGGAGAGCACGTAAGAGGACGTGACTCACAGGGAAAGAGGAGACGCTGGGGCACTGGAGCAGGTCCACAGGCGCGCCTGTGAGCTGGGGCTTGGGGCTTCCTGGAGAAGCGTCACCGCATCCGCTGGGGCCGACGGACCCTCACCTGTCCTGCACCGCACGTGCGGTCATTCTCAGATGAGCCTCCTCTGGCACTCCTGCCCTGAGCAAAGACAGCCTGCGACGCACACTTGCCACCTTGCTGCCTCTCACCCCACTTCCCTTAACAGCTCTGCCGGACTCCCTGGACCGTGACCACGTTCTCGTTGAGCTCCAGCTATTCATCACAAAATGCCAGCATCACACACTCTAACAAGTGGGAAGAAGATTGCCCCTTCCCCAAAGTGAAGACAGGCCATGATGACTCAGTGACAGATACAGATGTGTCATAACTCAGTGGACATTACTTCCAAAGAGGTGCATCCAGCAGACTGATTTCTGCCCGCCTCTGCTCTGCCGCATCGGGGATGGATGGTGAGCAAATCTGAAATGTGTATCTGAAGACATGGACACTTTTGAAGGGAAGTGAGTGGCTGCCGACACACATGGTGTGGCAGAGCTGGATGTAACTTTCACACATACCATAAAAATGCTGTAAGCATAGACTTTTAGCAGAAGGGGCATTTGTGTGTCCCAGGAAGCCTGCAGGAATGCGTTTGACAGATTCTTTGATGTGCTGGCTCGATCAGGGGGTGTTTAAGATGCATTTAGGTGTGGAGCATCACGATAACCAGATAAAAATGCAAATCTGGACAATAAGGAAAGCTGTAGAAAAAAGCGATCCGGTGAGGAAGAGACTCAGGGATTTCTGATGAGAATAAAAAGGCGAAAGTTGGGAAACAAATGTTATCACAGGTCTGCAGACAAATATACTTGGGTCAGATAACAAAGTAACAACAAAGGGAAGGAAGTGAACCTCCTTAGAGGCCACTAGGCCATTGGAAAGGTGTAATTTAGATTTTTTTTTCTGGTTTACTTTTTTTTTTAATTGAAATTTGATTAAAATAGACTCAAGACTGGAATCCACCGGTAAGGAGATATGCAATGTTTAAAAATGAAAGTATCTTTAATAAAAGAGAAGAAAATTTTATTTATATAAATAAATAGCCATAAAATTAAATATAGGAGCACAGTGAAGGTGGTTTGTTTATGGATAAAAATAGGAAGAACCAGAGGTATTCTCCTGAGGAAGTGAACTCCCCCACACCTGGCAGAATCGGAGGGCTGCACGAGGGTTTATACTGTAGACCACAGCCTGGGCATGGAAGGACATAGTGTGAGGTGGCTTCACGAATTGACCGAAAACAACTGGTTTAGAGATGGTGGATCCAAGATTGAGTTTTCCTATGCTTCTTTCAGAAAATACTCAAAAACAATTTGGAAAGCAACATCATCTGTAATGAAATTAGAGATACTTGCAATATCAAATTACAGAATGTAAAATAGATGGAAAAAAAGGGCCATCAGACTTACTAAAAGGCAAACAGAAGTGCAGGGAAATCCGAGAGGGTGCAGGTGTTTCCCATCCCAGGTACGGCTGGTGAGACTCGGATCCTTCAAGTAAGAGGCACAGACTGAGGGCCACCACCATTTTTTTTTTTTTTTAAGCAGGGTAATTGTGTGCAGAGACTGCTGGTGGCCTTTCTCCTGGATCTAGTTGGCAAGACAAAGAAGCTGGTGGGTGGAGGGGCCTCGGGGATAAAACACAGCCGTCCTGTGTGTAGAAGCCCTCTGGAAAGGAGAGGAGAAGCTGTGAGAATCTGCAGTGGGAGCAGCTCCAGGCAACGCTGGCTGAGACAAGAAAGCCCCAGAGAGCTTCTTGCCCTTGCAGGAAGACTCACTTCCCAAATAACTGATAATCTAAAAGGAGCAGCTAATGATCTATTAACGATCTATGCCCAGTGACTAAAGAGTAAAGGAAGAGACCATGGTATAAAATAGAGGTGATAACAAATAAAATTTTTAAAAAATAAAAAAAGAATGAAGGACTTGTCCTTTTTGCAAAACAAGAAGAGACACAGGAGCGCAAAGAAGATGTGGTAAAAATAACAGAGCTGGAAGGGCTCAGAAAGATGTGGAATATAAAACAGTCTACCACAGAACTGAAGACTGCGGAGAAGGCAACACAGCAGAGCATAAACCTGGGTGAAAACACAGTAACACATGCGGACAGCAGTGGTGGCAGCAGGCAGGACTCAGGGAGCCATGCGTCTGAAATGTGGTTCCAGAGAGTACACACACGCGCGGTGCTGCCAAAGCCAGCCCCGCATCTGCAAGGCTGGTGCTCCCAAGAAGAAACCCGGTGTGGTGGGTAAGTGACACACACAGTTCAGAGACATCTTCCAGAGGTGGAAGGGCCACCATGTCAGAGGGGAATGGACACAGAAGGAGCAGCACATTCTAGTGAAGACACTGAACTTCAGAACCAAAGAGTTCTTTCAACGTCAGGACAAAAGGATGACGTCACCTTAAGGGGAAATAGTCCAGGTGGGCCTCACGTTCTTTCAGAGCAATAACTGATGCCGGAGGGCAGTGGAGATGACCGGTGGGATAAAATTAGAATTCCAAATCAACAACAGTGAAATATGCGGGCAAACAAATTAAAGTTAATGGAACATGCAAAGATTTTTTATATATATATATATATATATATATATATATATATATATATATACACACACACACACACATACAGACGTATATTATGTAGGTTACGTATACAACTTAAATACAGCACCTTAATAATTTATAGTTTTATGCATATATCTTTATGTACGTAAGTTACATATAATCGAGTATAAAATATGATGAATGAATAAAAAGACTAAAGTAGGTCACATCAAAGCAAATGGACTGAACTGCCCTTTTGAGAGTGAAGGAGTCTCCTTATTAGCTTCTAAAGCCAAACCCAAGCTGTGTGCCGTGTGCGTGTGCGTGTGCTCCACCTGAAAGGTAAGTCCAGAAGCCTGGGAAATGAAAGGGCAGGGAAACACAGCAGGCAGGTGCACACAGAAGGAAAACAGGGCCATGGACTTTCTAACAGCCAAGGTCAGAATGTAACCAAACAGAAGGGCACTTTCCAGTGGAGACCATCAGTTATGGAGATAGATACATATATTTATATATATATATATAAAATGTATTTACATTTTTATTTGTATTTCTAACGGTATGATAAATACCAACCTAAACATTAAATACTACAGCATCCACATTAATAAAACAAGAATTATAGGAAAAACGAGTTAGAATGGAGAAACTTCAGTCCACTTTTCTGAGCCCATAAAGAACAAGGAGACAGAAAGAAGATAATGGAGACAGTAGCTAACTAACCATTTTTAAGTCTTCTCTGCACCAACCACGAATTTAAGTGCATGATGATGTGTTAATGGATTTAATTATCTTAAGATTAAATCTTAATGAGGTAAGAACTCTCATCACAAGCAGTTTAAAGACGAGGAAAATTAGATACCGAGAAGTCAAATGTCGTATTTAAGGTAATAACACGAGTAAGTAGGAAAGCTGGAAACCTGAACTTGAGCAGTTGCCTCCACAGCTGCCCCTTTAACACTGTCTGTCCCGTGGGGAAGAGGTAAGGGAAGTGGTAATTTTGTAGATCTATTTGCTATGTATCAGATGCTTTGCCTGCAGCACTTTCTTTGCAAATGCACATTTGTCACAAATATTGAACACTTACTACTAGGTCACAAAGAAAATCTCAAAACATTCCCATACGTAGACACAGTGCAGATAAAATTCTGAGCACAATGCAGTAAATCTCAAAATTATATTCAGCTATTAAAAAAAATAGAAATATTTAAAAATAACATTCTCTGACATAACTTTTTAGATGCAGAAGAAATCAAAATCAAAATGAAATTTGCAAAGAATGCTGGTGAAGAAGCTCGCTTAGCAGAACGTGTGTGGCACATTTAAATCAGTACCCGAGGAAAAGTCCCTGCCCCTTTATCTGAAGCTAACTTTTTAACGTGTGCCCTGGGTCAAGCGTACGCCCCTCACATTCTCAGAAATAATCCGCCGCCAATTACCCCTTGTCTCTGCTGTATCGAACCCACCTTGCCCGCAAGCCTTCTTCTCATTGGCTTTTAAATATGGCCAAGATTTTCCCATTGGGGTCGACTTCTCAACCCCTTTGGCTCCTTTCCCCCTTTTCCCAGCCAACCATCCTTAGAGAGCTGAGTGTATTTGCATCCTAGTTTGCTGTTCCTCAGCCCACTGGAATCTGGTTTCCAGCGTTGATCTACCTTGAAACAGCTCTCACATATTCCACCCTGAAACAGCCCTACCGCCGTCTCCATGTTGCTAAAGGAACATTTTTCCATCTTCCTCGTTTCTTAGTCAGGAGAATGCCGGTGGCCCTTCCTCCCCTGTGAAAGCATGCTCTGCCCTGGTCTCTGTGACGCAGCCTCTCATTTCTTTCTGCCCCTCTGGGCCCTCCTCCAGGTCTTTTGTAAACTCCTCCTTTCATCCCCTGCTCTCTCTGGGCCTGGACCTCCTCCTCCCCAGCTTCTGGTCTTTCCTTGGCTTCTAAGCTGTTCCCCTCTACAGCCTCTCCCTGGACAGTCCAACCACATTCATAACCTTAGTTACCACCTTCATGCAGCTAGTTCACTTTTTTTTATTGCTAGCCCAGAAGGCATCATCTTAGGCGTTCGAGCTGCCGTACCAGAATGCCATAGACAGGATGGCTATAAACAACAGAACCTTAGTTTTTACAGTCCTCTAGGCGCGGAAGTCCAGGATCAAGGCGCCAGCAGGTTTGGTGTCTGGTGAGCGCCCCCTTCCTGGTTCCTAGGCAGCTGTGTTTTTGCGGTGTCCTCACGTGGCCTGGGGGAAGGGACCAGGGAGCTTTCTGGGATCTCTCTTACAAGGAGGCTGATCCCATTCATGTGGGCTCTGCCACTGTGACCTCATCACCTCCCAAGGGACCCACCTCCAAATGCCATCAAACTGAGGATTAGGATTTTAACATATGAATTTAGGGGGGACAGAAATACTCAGTCTCTTAACAGTCACTGAGTTTCAGATGTATACACAACATTGTCTAACTTCAGTGAGAGCTCAGATTGCATACGTCCGAAACCGAAATGACGGTCTCTTCCTAGTCTGTCCTCTTCTGCTACCTCGGGGAAGGACACTTCCAGCGACTCAACTGGTTTCTCAAGCCAGAGCTCAGAAGCCGTCTTGAGCGGCTCCCTCCCCCATTCCTTCCTGCGTTTATTACAAAACTCTGCCGATTTCATTCCTTCAATACACTTGACATCTCTCCAGTTTTTCACAATTGCTGATCTAGTTCAAACTTAACTTGTTATAAAGCCCTTAACATATATTACTAAACTCGGGGTAATAATAATGGCATAAAATATGCAAACTATGAAATAAAATAACACATGAAATCAATGCCGTTTTCTTAATCTCCGGGGAAAAAAAACTCTCTAGTAGCGATCAGTCCAAGTGCAGCTCATGGGGGTAAATGAACTTGAACCAAAGGCATCTCAGAGCACACTAGGTAGTGAAAACAAATGGGCTGTAATTTACTAGAAAACTGAGCGTTGATACAGGGTTTAGTCTGGCGTTCGGCACCTTGTACAAACTTTCCTGCTACCTCGTTGGAGGTGGGGTTTGGGAACTCACCTGGAAGGAGGAGTAGGGACTAGACGGTATCGGCGAGGCTCAAATATGTCTCCCTCAATTGCAGAGTAATTTATGGCTGTGCTCAGTTGTCATCTTAAGAGGTGAATGTATCCTGAACGTAAGTAGAGGAAATAATTTCCCAAGAAAGCTCCGCAGGCAACAAAATCCCTTTGTGGGTAAATGGCGTCCTTTAGCGACAGAGAGGCGGCACAGACTTCACATGCTCTGGCTTCAAAGTTCTGCTCTTAACCGGACGCTCTAGTTTCCTACCTGCCATTCAAAATAAAAACGTGTGAACCAGAGGCAAGGACCGACCGTGAGGCAGAGAAGAGTGGCATCACCTAGTGAACGCCCCGTGCAGGAGAGGAAGGGACTGAGTCTTTGGCACGTGCGAGACGTGTCCTTGGCAGTCCCCAGAGAATGGATCCTTTTAGTAACAGTCAGGATAGGCTGCTTCAGGAAAAACCACCCCCAGGGCTCCGAGACTTAACAAGCAATTATTTCTTACTTCTCGTGATCACTCTGCGTGTTCACCGTCATCCTCTCTCCGAGACTCGGGCTGTGGGAGCCTCAGTCTCTGTGTTTTCTTCCCTGCTGATGCACGAATAAAAAGGAGGATGACAAATAGCATCCTGGATCTTGAAGTGTCTTCCCAGAAATGACAAAGATTGTGTCTACTAACACTGCAAAGCAAGGGACGGGGAAGGAGGGGAGAAAGGCACGTGTGGTGAACAAAACCGCTGGGACAGTAACGGGTCCTCCAGCTTGACAGAGCGTCGGGGTCGTGAATCCGCACGTTGGGGCAACACTTGGTGCAGGCTGGGCAGGGCTGGCGTTCGCCCTGGGGATAGTCCCGGGCGCTTCTCTGGGCTCTGGCTGCCCCGAGCATCAGGACCTGCTGCAGAGAAGATGGAGCCAGTGTGGCAGTAATCTGAGTTGCAGTTTGAAAGGCGCTTGGTATCCATGAAATTAGGGCAGTGGGAACTAAATGGTTCGGATAGTTCACGCCCTGCGATGGCGGTAACTTACAGCATCTGTGTCCACACTACATGTTGCCAGGGACGTGACAAATTACACCTCTGGCCTTGTCGCCCGGGAGAGTGTGTGACTGGGACTGCTAAGCTTGGTTTTTATGATTGTCTTCTACATCCAGCGTCTGGCCAAACTAGTTCAGATGAGTGCATTTCTTAGACACAGCGCCTCACTCAGCCGGGTCATGGTGCAGTGTGGCGTATCTGGGGGTCTTTATGTTTTTCTAAAACGACTGCATGATTTTCTGCTCTAGTCTGTGTACTTGACTCTAAACTCCGTCTCGGGATTCAATCCTATGTTCCTTTTCCAGAGTATTGAGGGGCACCACGTGATGTTCTCCAATTCTTCTTTCTCTTTCTGGTGACTTCTCTCCCGCTCCTGTTACGCTCATCAGTATGCAAGCATGCCGCCATTTCTCCCATCTTGAAAAAGCCTCCCTTGCTTCCATGTCCCCTTCCACCTGCTGCCCCACTTTCAACTCCTCATCACAGCAAGCATCTGTATTCCCCGCCTCCAGCTCCTCTCATCCTGACTCTCCTGGATCTGAGTGTAATCGGGGTTCCATCTCGTCCGACAGTGCCCAACGTTGTGTGCGTCCGGCGGGCAGCCCTGCGTCCGCGTCTGCCACGGCTGGCCAGCCGCCGTCGACCGTGGGTCCTCCTGCACGTCGTGAAGCGCTGTGTGCGCCCGGCTCTCAGGACACCCCTTCCTTAGCTCTTGTCCTGGCTCACTGACCACTTTTCTCCCAGCTAGCTCTTCGGCAGCTCCCTGATGTTTCCACGGGGCAGTTCCAGCCCCAGGTTCCAGTCCCCCAGTCACTGTCTACCCTCGGTCCAGGCCATCTCATCAAATCCTGTGTACCACAGTGTCATCTGTGTGGCGATAATGACCAAACGTAGATCTCATCCTGAAACCCCTCCCCTAGACTGCAGACTCATGCGTCCAGCTGTTGCTCGGCTTCTCCTGTTGCCTGTCTGACTAGGAAGCTCAGACTCAAGCCGCTCGAAGTCAGTCTTCCTGTCACCGCCGAGCCTCGTCCTCCCGGAGGGCCCTAGCCGTCCAGCTGCTCAGCGGGGGTCAGCACCCCTCCTCATTTTCTCACAAAACCTGCGTTCAGTATATCCTGAAATCCTGAGGCTCTATTTTCCAAGTGTATCCAGAATTAAACCTCTTCTCACCATCAAAGCGGTTACCTTGGTTCCATCTGTTATTTTATGCCAGAATTACCATTGGCCTTGTAATTAGATTCTCTCCTCCCCCTGCCCCAGACCCATCCATTCTCAATGGCGAAGCCAGAGAGAGCCGATTTGGAAGGTCCTTCAGAGCGTGTTAATCTTCTGCTGAAGCCCTTCACCACTGGCTTACTGCAAAATCAAAAGCCCGCACAGCGGTCTGCAGTCTGGGCTCCCCCCAAGGTTCCGCCTCTCCACGCCAGCCTGCGCCCTTCTGCTCCATGCCCAGGGCACGCGGCCTCAGGGGCCTGGGGCCTTGGCTCTCCCGGTTCTCTTTTCCTAGAGTGCGCTTTCCTCTCAGAGCCCATGGCACACTCTCCCACCTCCTCCAAGGCTCTGCTCAGATTGGCCTCTCGTGAAGTCTTCCGAAGAGTCTCCCATGAAAGAGGAACCCTCCCTGCTACTGTTTCCACTCCTCTTACTTCTCATCCTGATCGTTGTTCACCTAGAGTGATGTCCTGTATTTCCACTTGCTTGTTTATTAGCTTTTTACTCAACTGCAAACTCCACGGGAACAGATGTATCTGTGGCCAGGTCATAAAACAGCCCCCGATACTTAAGAGCTATTTACCAAATGAGTAGATGGAATACTGAGGACGTAGCAGTCAGGGCGGAGCCGTGTCTGTGATCAGTAATCCCCAGGAGCTGCCCTGGTCGCTGTCTCCTCCTCTGTTCCCTTGGGCTCAAAGAATCTTTCTTGCAACTTACTCTCATCACAGACGGAGTGGTCCTGTTACATACGGGGCTGTGGGTCCCAGTGCCCCATGGGCACGTGTCCCGGGATCAGGATCTGGCTGCATGCAGCTCTGGAGCCTTCCTGCGCCTGCCCAGCCACCTCACTCTTTGTCGGGAGTGCCCCCAAGCCTGCCTCATTCTGGGGGTTGACAGGTTTGCTGACGGGACCAGCGACAAACGAAGCTTTCCCCGATCACCAGATTCACAGGACAGTGCTTCCCTCTCCTATGGATTAGGGCCAACACAAACCATGCACCGGGGGCCCAGCCTTCTCAGCCTTACCCTGTGAGGGTCAGGATGCAACACTGAAGACTCAGCTGTGCGCTCGGTCGCATGGCCTCGGACAGCCTAAAGGAGCCTGCAGAAGCAGCATTTCACACACACGAAAATAATTCATTTGGACTGTTAGGAAAGTACTAACCTGATTCTTAGGAGCTGGGGAGGTACCCATCTGTTGCTTGGCAGCCTGTCACCTCACAAGGGGGGCCTCATGATCACAGAGGATTTTGCTCTGCTCTTTAAAGAAACCAGGCCACATCCTCTCTAAGGGGGCTGTCCTGGCTCACCTCTGTGTCCTTGTGCAGCCCCAGGCTATGGCATTCATCTCCCTGAACCTCAGGGGTTGGGCTCATGGGGAGCACGCCCTGCCCGCCCCATCTGATTTGTATGCCTTGTAGTTAAAGCGTTCCACCTTTCTGTGTGCTTGTTATGGGTTGACTGTGTCCCTTCCAAAAGATGTTCGTGTCCAGACCCAGCCTGTGAATGTGACCTTATTTAGAAATAGAATCTTTACAGATGATCAAGGGGTTGTGAGGGGCCTAACCCAGTAAGACTGGTGACCTTATAAAAAGTGGAAATTTGGGACCAGAGACAGAGCTGCACGCAGAGGGAACACCATGTGCACATGAAGGCAGAGGTTGGGGAGACTGGGGAGGTGCATTTACAAGCCAAGGAATGCCGGACATTGCCAGGAAACCACCAGCAGCAAGAAGAGAGGCATCGAACAGATTCTCCCTCACGGCTTCAGGAGGAACCAACCCTGCTGACACCTTGAGCTTGGACTTCCACTCCTCAGGATTGTCAGATGGTGAATTTCTGTTATTGAAGCCACTCAGTGAAACTAACACAGCACTGCAAATACATTTCTCCCCTAAACTGTAAGGCCTGGAACATTTGTTTGCTGGAGTTGGTTTTCTAAGACCATTGAAACCTCACCTAATTTCAGTTAATCTTGCTTTGAATTCTTAGATTTTTTTCCTTCAGAGACCAGATTTTCCTCAGTCTGAGATCTGACAATAGTACTATTTCAATAAATACAGAGAATTCTTCCTAAAAAATTCTTTGATACCTAATTTATGGAAATAACTGTGACAAAAATAAAAAGTATCAGCAACGTGAAAAATTGAAATGATATTGGTAAAAGTCGACTGTGCACAAACATGTGAGACTACATTAAAAAATGCATTTAGCTATGGTCTTTCAGAGTGCCTGATCCCATTGGAGCAGGCTGGAAAATCAATGGATTGCATTCAACATATAGTAATATAAACAGTATTCTCCAGATCATTTAGATAATACTGAAAAAATTCTCTTCAAATAGAAATATTCTCTTTCAGACTTCAGACAATACAACAAAGCTACAGTAATCAAAACAGCATAGTATTGACACAGAAACAGACTTTGCGATCAACAGAACAGAATAGGGAGCCCAGAAATAAACCCACACACCTACAATCAATTAGTCTTTGACAAAAGAGGCAAGCATGCACAAGGAAGAAAAGACAGTCTCTTCAGCAAGTGGTGTTGGGAAAACTGGACAGCCACACCTAAGTCAGTGAAATCAGAACACACCCTCCTACCGTACACAAAAATAAACTCAGGGTGGTTTAAGGACCTACATATAAGACACGACACCTTATAACCTCCAGAAGAGAACAGAGGCAAAACATTCTCTGACATAAATTGTAGCAATGTTTTCTTAGATAAGTTACCCAAGGCAAAAGAAATAAAAGTGAAAATAAACAAATGGGACCTAATCAAACATAAAAGCTTTTGCACAGCAAAGTAGACCATTGACTAAATGGAAAGACAACCTACTGAGCGGGAGAAAATATTTTCAAACAATGTGACCAACAAGGGATTAATTTCCAAAATATGCAAATAGCTCACATAGCTCGATATTGAAAAAACAAACAACCGAATCAAAAAATAGGCCAAATACCTTAGAAATATACGTTCCTCCAAGGAAGACATCCAGATGGCCAACAGGCACATGAGAAGATGCTCAGCATCACTAATTATTAGAGAAGCGCAAATCAAAACTACAATGAGGTACCACCTCACACCGGTCAGAATAGTCATCATCAGAAAGTCTACAAATGATAAATGCTGGAGAGGGTGTGGTGAAAAGGGAACCCTCCTACACTGCTGGTGGGAATGTAAATTGATGCAGCCACTATGTAGGACAGTACAGAGGTTCCTTAAAAAATTAAAAATAGAGCTATTATGTGATCCAGGAATTCCACTCCTGGGCATATATCCAGAAAAGATGAAAACTCCAATTCAAAAAGATACATGCACCCCAGTATTCATAGAAGCATTATTTACAGTAGCCACAACAAGCTAACTGTCCATCAACAGAAGATGTAGTATTCATACACAATGGAATATTGCTCAGCCATAAAAAAGAGTGAAATATTGCCATTTGCAGCAACATGGATGGACCTAGAGATTATCATACTAAGTGAAGTAAGTCAGACAGAGAAATACAAATACCATATGATATCACTTATATGTGGAATCTAAAAAAATAATACAAATAAACTTATTTTCAAAACAGAAACAGACTCACAGTCATAGAAAAGAAACTTATGGTTACCGAAGAGGAGAGCGAGATGGGGGAGGAATAAATTCGGAGTTTGGGGTTAACAGATACACACGGCTATGTATGAAATGGATAAACAAGGACCTACTGTATAGCAGAGGCAACTCTATTCAATATCTTGTAATAAACTATAAAGGAAAATAATCTGAAAAGGAATATACATATATATAACAGAATTTCTTTGCTGTATACCTGAAACTAATATGATATTTTAAATCAATGATAATTTTAAAAAATAGATATGACTAAGAAGAAAAAAAAAGTACAGAAGTGTTCTGGAAAGCTTTCTAGAAAAAAACTTCTTCAGCCATAATTTTTGTGTTTAAAGTTTCATGATTTTTGTTCTCTGCTTTTAATCCCTCTGATTCCTTTTTTTTCACTCCATAGAATATAAATTGCTTATCAGGTTTCATTCAAAAATCACATAAAGCCACATAAATAAATGATTATACCTATCTGTTACAAAAATTTAATATCCTCTGTAACTAGAGATGGTTTCATAGAGAAGAAATCCTGTGGACTGTTAATTGTATTTAGTACAGGAGGGATTTCCACCCAAATCTGAGTTTCTCCTTTAAAATCATTCCTGGGGGCCACTTGTTAAATACTGGGCTGTAGTAACAGATTAAAGACGAAGTGCATGTGTCTGTTCATCCAGTGCGTGTGTCACGGCTCTCTCTCTGACCTGAGCCTGCAGGGAGGGTCCCGGGCCAAGCCCGCCAGCGTCCACTCCACTGTCCTGTCCAGCCTTGCCCCTGAAGAGTCCCATAAACACCTGAATTTGCATCAGGACTGAGCTCATCATTTTTTCTGACTCCCACTAGCTCTTTCTCTGGACCCCCTCTTTTCCATGAGCACAAAATTATTGAAACCTACTGGTTCCCGAAGAAAGGGAGAGGATTCATGGAAGAAGATGGCACAGAATAGAATGTGTAGAGGAACCACCCCACAAGAGGCCAGTGCAGTGTGCGACTGGAAATTACTTTGGCTTTGTTATCAGATGCCTGTGTTGTGGTCCTGGTTCTACAACTTATTGGCTGAAGAATGCTGGGCCAGGTACTTAATTGCTCTGAATATAAATTCTATTCACTGTGTACCAGTGGCCTCTGTGTCTAAGCCTGCTAAAATCCACGGGTTATGAACTGTGAATTGATTGCTCTGACTTCACTGGACCAGTTTCAAGATGCTACCTATTCATTTAAAAAACCTGAATCCAATTTTTTCAAAATATTTTAACTAAGCCAGGGATTCTTTATTCATTTTACTTTCCTAGATTAAAAGAAGTGTTGATTCTGGAAAATTACTTTTTTTTAACATTTTTTATTGATTTATAATCATTTTACAATGTTGTGTCAAATTCCAGTGTAGAGCACAATTTTTCAGTTATACATGAACATATATATATTCATTGTCACATTTTTTTCTCTGTGAGCCACCATAAGATCTTGTATATATTTCCCTGTGCTATACAGTATAATCTTGATTATCTGTTCTACATTTTAAAATCCCAGTCTATCCCTTCCCACCCCTCGCCCCCTTGGCAACCATAAGTTTGTATTCTATGTCTATGAGTCTGTTTCTGTTTTGTATTTA
This sequence comes from Camelus dromedarius, assembly GCF_036321535.1. NCBI lineage: Eukaryota > Metazoa > Chordata > Mammalia > Artiodactyla > Camelidae > Camelus > Camelus dromedarius. The sequence goes on from NC_087456.1 coordinate 35,762,267, forward strand.
TACTTTTTTTTTTTAAGATTCCACATATGAATGATCTCATACAGTATTTTTCGTTCTCTTTCTGGCTTACTTCGCTTAGAATGACATTCTCCAGGAGCATCCATGTTGCTGCAAATGGCATTATGTTGTCGGTTTTTATGGCTGAATAGTATTCCGTTGTATAAATATACCACTTCTTCTTTATCCAGTCAGCTGTTGATGGACATTTAGGCTGTTTCCATGTCTTGGCTATTGTAAATAGTGCTGCTATGAACATTGGGGTGCAGGTGTCATTTCGAAGTAGGATTCCTTCTGGATATGTGCCCAGGAGCGGGATTCCTGGGTCATACTGTAAGTCTATTCCTAGTGTTTTGAGGAATCTCCATACTGTTTTCCACAGTGGCTGCACCAAACTGCATTCCCACCAGCAGTGAAGGAGGGCTCTCTTTTCTCCACAGCCTCTCCAGCATTTGCCATTTGTGGACTTTTGAATGATGGCCATTCTGACTGGTGTGAGGTGATACCTCATTGTAGTTTGATTTGCATTTCTCTGATAACTAGTGATATTGAGCATTTTTTCATGTGCCTGTTGATCATTTGTATTTCTTCCTTGGAGAATTGCTTGTTTAGGTCTTCTGCCCATTTTTGGATGAGGTTTTCTTTTTTCTTATTAAGTCGTATGAGCTGCTTATATATTCTGGAGATCAAGCTTTTGTCAGTTTCATTTGAAAAAATGAAACCCCATTCTGTAGGTTGTCGTTTTGTTTTACTTATGGTTTCCTTTGCTGTGCAGAAGCTTGTAAGTTTCATTAGGTCCCATTTGTTTATTTTAGCTTTTATTTCTATTGCTGAGTAGACTGTTCTAGGAGAACATTTTTGAGATGTATGTCAGATAATGTTTTACCTATATTTTCTTCTAGGAGGTTTATTGTATCTTGTCTTATGTTTAAGTCTTTGATCCATTTTGAGTTTATTTTTGTGTATGGTGTAAGGCAGTATTCTAGCTTCATTGGTTTACATGCTGCTGTCCAGTTTTCCCAACACCATTTGCTGAAGAGACTGTCTTTATTCCATTGTATATTCTTGCCTCCTTTGTTGAACATTAATTGACCAAAAGTTTGTGGGTTCATTTCTGGGCTCTCTGTTCTGTTCCATTGGTCTATATGTCTGTTTTTGTACCAATACCATGCTGTCTTGATGACTGTAGCTCTATAGTATTGCTGAAGTCTGGGAGAGTCATTCCTCCAGCCTCTTTCTTTCTCTTCAGTAATGCTTTGGCAATTCTAGGTCTCTGATGGTTCCATATAAATTTTATTATGATTTGTTCTAGTTCTGTGAAATATGTCCTGGATAATTTGATAGGGATTGCATTAAATCTGTAGATTGCCTTGGGCAGTGTGACCATTTTAACAATATTGATTCTTTCAATCCAAGAGCATGGGATATATTTCCATTTTTTAAAGTCTTCTTTAATTTCCTTCATCAGTGGTTTATAGTTTTCTGTGTATAATTCTTTCACCTCCTTGGTTAGATTTATTCCTAGGTATTTTATTACTTTGGGTGCTACTTTAAAGGGGATTGTTTCTTTACTTTCTTTTTCTGTTGATTCATCATTAGTGTAAAGAAATGCAACTGATTTTTGAACGTTAATCTTGTAACCTGCTACCTTGCTGAATTCTTCGATCAGCTCTAGTAGTTTTTGTGTGGACCTTTTAGGGTCTTCTATATATAGTAACATATCGTCGGCACAGAGTGACACTTTTACCTCTTCTTTTCCAATTTCGATCCCTTTTACTTCTCGTTGTTGCATGATTCTGGAAAATCATTAACTGAGTCTTCTCCTGATCTCACACTGTGAGTGACCCAGTGACCTCAGAGCTAAGCGATTTCAGGCCTTGGCAGGAAGATTTCAGTGTGAAGCTTGAGTGAGGCATCTGGCCTGTTCTCCTGTCTAGTAGTTTGCTTAAATGCCTCTTATAAGCAGGGACCATCCTGGCCGTTGGGTGTACAAAGGGTCTTTTTAACAGTTCTGAGTTACAGGTAGAAGACTTCGCTTCTTATGTTTGGGAGCCTCGAGTGTCAGTGTGCCCCCACGATTGTGCCAGCCCAGCGTCGGCGTTCGGGGGACAACCGCTCTAACAAAGATGCTTGATAAACGACTTGTCTTTAGGATCAAGTGAAAACCAAAATAGTTCAGGAGGTATTTCCATCAGATAGTTGTTCTAAATTATCATCAGAAAGTCATGTACGTGTCACATTTCTGGCTTTCGTTTACATACGTGCTCTTCTATGAAACAGCAATGCAGTTAGTACAGCGCAGCCTTGATTCTGGCTTCCCAGTGCTCATAAGTCTCCTTCTCTTTCTTTTTCCCACCTTCCTCTGTTACCCCCCAGCCCCTGAGGTTCACATAAAGGAATCTGGGTTTCCTTCGTGGCTTTTGTACTCAGTAGCTGTGCAATGCGACCAAGTTGCATTCACCCTCTGGGCCTCGGTTTCCTCGTCTATTGAATGTTAGGTCTTTCCAAGTCTTACTATGTTTTTTAATTTTAACAATGTCCATAAAGGGCAAATGGACAGAGAGGCAGCAGAGCAGAGTATTTAAGAGCAGAGTTTTGGAATCACACGCAGTGAGTTCAAGTCCCACGTCTGCCAAGAACAAGCCAGGTGACCCTGGTCGAATTACCTGCCCTCCCTGAGCCTCCCTTCCATCCACGGGCCAGTGTGGACCGAGACCCTTTGCTGTGTGGAAGAATTCCTCTTAGCACTGAGCAAGAGTGCTTGTTTCACACAGCCCTCACCTGACCGAGCCGCTCAGAGCCTGCTCTCTCTCAACCTGAGCAGAAGGCGAGAGCGGGGAAAGAGACGGCAGGAGCGGTCCTGGTGCTGTCGGGGGACCTGCGGACCGGTTTAGGTGCACGATGCAAACCGAGACTGTTTCGAGCTCGGAAGAGAAAGGTTTTCTGAATTATGCTGTTTTCTTCACAGAAGTATTAAAGTTAACATGATATGTAAGACGTGCGTGGCGTGTATTTAACACTCCTGTGAGACACAAGTGCTGCCAAAGCACCAGGCCTTTTTTTTTATTGAAGGACACTCGATTTGCAATGTGGCGGTAGTTTCTGATGTACAGCAGAGTGAGTCAGTTATATACACATATTCCTTTTCATATTCTTTTTCATTATAGGCCATTCCAAGATATTGAATAGAGTTCCCGTGCTGTACAGTAGGACCTTGTTGTTTGTCTGTTTTATACATTGCAGTTTGCATCTGCTAATCCCGAACTCCTGATTTATCCTTCCACCCACCCCACTTTCTGCTCTGGTGACTGTAAGTTTGTTTTCTGTGTCTGTGAGTCTCTTTCATCTGGAGACTCTCCTGGAAAAGAAGCCCCTTCCGAGCTCATGCAGGTTGTTGGCAGAACCCGCTTCCTTGCTGTCCTCCGATTGAGAAACAGACGTGCGGCAGTGTCAACTGCCGCCCACCCTTGGACCCTGGGGGTGCCTGCCCATCCCGGGCCTGCCTACAACTCCTGGCGAGCGCTCCCTCCTCTGGGCTGCCGGCTCCGTCACCCGAGCGAGAAGAGCCTCTCGCTGCAGTTGGCTGAGACAGGACCTGTCGCGGGAAGGCTAGCCGATCACCACCTTCTGATTCTACTGATTAGAAGCAAGTCACCTGTCCCTTCCACACGCGAGGGGAGGGGCTTCTGCAGGGCGTGGACATGGCGCCTCTCGCTGCCTCCCCTTTGTTCTCTTACTGTCATTGTTTGTGCTGTGTTATTAGAAAACAAGTGCTTTGACATGGAAGGTGTCAGAGTCCATTTGATCAGTACAACAACTTACCCTAGACAGGGTGGGAGACTGGGTGCCAGCGTGGTTGGGTCCTGGTGGGATCCTGCCCCTGGTGCAGAGCTGCCTTCTCACTGTGGCCTCGCGCGGCGGGAAGGGCGCTGACCCCACTAATGAGCCCGCCACCCTTATGACGTCATCACTCCCAAAGGCCCCGCCCCTAATGCCATCACCTGGGGGCTTAGAATGTCCACACGTGAACTGGGGGGAGCACAGACATTCAGTCGGCTGCAGAAGGCATAGGAGGGGGACTGAAATTTGAGTCTCCTCTTTCTCCCTTGACACCTCTAGAGAGGAGGCTGAAGCTGTAAGAAATACCTGTTTCCTTCCAAAAGTCCAGCTGTCTGTGTCGTTCCAGGGCCCCATGACCACAGGTGACCGAGCTGACCACCTTCCACTTTAAGAAGTTTACCAAATGGCCTCAGGGCCAGTGCGCGCGTGAGTCACACCCGTCAGGACGTCCTTAGGGCCCTGTGTGTATCCTCTGTAAGGAAGAGAACGCATCTTTCTTTGGCTAAGAACTTCAGTTTTGAATGTTCATCAGAAACATTGTCTGGATGGAAGCAGACAGACTGTGAAGGCACAGCTGGTGGTTGCAGAGAACCGGACACGTCTGCAGCCCGGTCGTGCTCCTGCAGTGTACACACAACGCCCTTTAGAAACCAGGAAGTTGGGTTTCAGCCATTCGGTCATTGACGATCATTTGGAAGCCAGCTTAATCTGGCTTCTAGTGTCTGTTTGAAAAGCCCACGGCCAGGCCTGTGTGGGCGCTGTTTTTGCCTTTTGAGGATAAAATATAAAGCATGAAGGTGACAGAAGAACAGCCTTGCAGGACAGACTCCCTTCCTGCTGGGCTTCCGTGCTCAGCTTCCTGCCCAGGGCTGGGAGAGGGAGGGGCCGGAGGCCCGTGCGTGTCAGCAGCCCTCCCCCTCCCCCTCCCCTACCTCGCGCTCCTGGTGCTTACTGGGCCCCTTGGGCTCTTGGGGGCCCCCAGTAAGAAGCTTCGCACACCGGGCAGGTGTCCTCGGGCGCCCCTCTGGGGGCCTCTGCCTGGCGGTTGCTGTGCTGCTCCGTCTCCTCAGGAGAGAAGGTTCGTGTCGTGGAGTTTCTCTGCAGCGTTTTGTTGTCTTGAGACCCGGTTGCCAAGCAGCTTTTGGACGAAGGAAACACCTGTCATCCTAGGTCTCCAGTGGAGCGTTCGAAATGCAGGTTAGAAGCTCTCGCACATCCTTACCGACGGCTTGACCGCAGTCAGACACCTGGCCTAAGCTCAGAAGACTTTGTTTGCCAAGGAATCTTTTAAAAATTAGTACTACGTCAAGACAAAAGGGTGACAAACAGGGCTATTTCTTCCATCCTGTTATGCCCCATAGTTTTGTCTCTCTAACAAGACTGCAAACGCCTGTGTGTGTGTGGGCTCCGGCCACGTGCTATTGTTGGTCAAGCAATGCCGGGCGCGAGGCAGGCCCTCAGTAACGCATCCATCGATGGCCTGAATCACTACCCGTCTAGGCCCACTTACATTTTCCGCTCTTAATTGTAGCACTAAATCCACACTGACCTTGGAAACTCTTTGAAGTATATTACATAGTTTTTCTTTGACAAGGTGGTCGCGTTCATGGTTCAGAGTAGAGCAGCGAGGTGCCGTACGATCTCCACGCCCAGCCTGCGGGGCCAGCACTTCACGCCGCACCAGCACCGTCAGGAGAAAACCGTCAGGCAGCAGTGACTCATAAGGAAGGCCTTTCCCGGCAGCTGGAGGCCAGCACTGGGGAGCTTCCTCTTGACCCAAGACCAGGAGCCCTCAGCCCAGCTGGCTGCGACCTGAACCGGACATGCCAGGCCTCCCTCCGCAGTTACTGTGTGTTTATTTATAAACCGTTGGTATCGTAACGAGATGGGGGAAATGGAGGGACATTTAGGTGCTGTTAATTTGAAAGTCCCTGTGGGTGTGTTAGGACCCTTAGCTGCTGCGAGTCTGTGGCTCAGACTTTTCTTCTTTCTGGGTGACGTGATAGATGCTCAACACTGGGGACTTTGAATGTGAAATGAAGTCGGCGGCTTGTAGTCTGCGGGCAGCTAAAGGAGAGGACGACAGCGTCGTCCTCTGAGCGCTTACGAGGCGCCAGGCCCTCGGAGCGGCCCTGCAGCGCAGGGGGTGCTCCTGCCCAGGGCGGAACTGAGGCACTGCCCCAAGTCCACACGCAGCCACCAGCAGAGCTCGGGTTCGAGGCATTGCAGTCCAAGCCCGAGTTCCTGGACGCTCACTGCTCTTTTGCCTTATTACCAACAGTGGCAAAACAAAACAAAAGCACTTAAACCGCTCCTAACAAGCTGTGGAAAAAGCCAAAACCCTTCAGTGCACGCTGCTGTATTGTTTATATATGAGACTGCCTCAGATTTTTCAAAAGCAAAATATTTGGAAGTTAGGAAGACGTTCTTCGGTTAACTTAGATAACACCCCCCCCCCAAATCAGACAAGATAAACACTTCTTTAAATTTAAAGAGCAAATTGTCAGTGAGGCAGTTTTCACAGTCTGTGAAACGTTGTTTTTCATTTCGCCATCATAATTTTTCCAGAAACTGACAGTTAAGCGATTGACACATTGTAACTGACTATACTTCAATTAAAAAAAGAAAATTTAAAAATTTGAGTCAAGAGGAATGAGACTTAGGGGACACAGAGGAAGTTCCCTTTCCAGAAAGACTCCCCCCCTCCTTTACCCTCTTGCAGCAACACTGCCCCCTAACAGGCCATTGACTTGAGGTAACACATGTCGCTCACGAAATGCAAAGCCCTGCAGAGGGAAGGGCGCTTCCTCGCGGGTCCCTCACGGGGTGCAAGTTGCTCCAGTGAGCCTCCTCTAACATCCACCTAACGCCCAGCCCCGGGGTGACTTGAATTGTCAGTGGTGGTTGGGGTGGGGAGTTACTTTGGAACGTGAGAAACTGGGTATTTGAGTTGTCTTGAATATTGTGGGACTCGGCCACAGCAGAGCCTCAAGCAGGATGTGAAGGTCAAAGAGAACCAAGAAATGGAGACTGGAAGGAAGGTTTGATCACATTTGCAGCAGGGCGACCTCCAGACGAGGGAGGACACCTGCTCCGGACTCTGAGCCCTGGAAGCAGGTGATGGCAGTGCCACTGGGCTGGAAGGTCTCTCCACGACTTGGCCAGCATGGCTGGAGCACAGCCATGGCCAGATCTGTGTGCTCCCCAGGCCTCTCCTCCATGCCCTCCGCCTCCTGCCACCTGCTCCAGCCTGTCAGGTGTCCTCAGCTGAGCTGCTTCCAAGGTCCAAAATAGTGGCCGGTTGAGCTCAGTACCCAAGGAACTGCATGGCCCTTTCTCTGTGTCTGGGGCTTATTTTATTGCATTTTAAAAATTCAGAGCAGTCTCACCTTGACTCAGACTGTCCACAGCTGTGGCACAGGGATTTTTTTTAGCCAAAATGGGGCGTGAGGTTTCCTTGGGTCTTTGTATTTTCTGATGCATTCAAGCACAAAGAAGGACCGGCCCTGACATGAATAAGGCTTAACTCTAGAGCTGCTTGCTAGTTAGTTAGTTAGTTAGCTAGTTCTTCTCCTGTATTCTGTTACGTATCTGGTAGATGGGGGTCACACGCACATCACTGCCCCATAGTCCTGCTGGGTGAAAACAGACTTCAGAGGTGAACCTTAGTGACGCCAGCAGCTGCTGGTACGACGGGATGGGCCACTCACTGGGGCAGAGAGAGGCCGCGAGCTCCGGGCAGCCTCTCAGCAGCATGTCGCTAACGCCATTCTTTTCTTTAAAGGGAAAATGCTCACTACATGTGAGTGGGTTGTAGGATCAACTTCAGACCCACCCTGAGTTTATTTTTTGGACATGACTATAAAGCAGTTCTTACAGTATGCTGCTGGTTTCGATGCTGTGTGAAGTGGTGACGCATCATTGCCCTCACCCTGACCAGAGGTGGTCACTCACAGCGAGTCACGACTCATCCTCTGACATCACAGTGCTGAGACGTGAGAAGGCCAGCACCCCGTCCGACGTGGGGCCCTTCTCTGTTTCAGAAAGTGTGAGCGATCCAGAATTAATTGGGTTCTGCACGGTCATTGTGATGGGCTGAACTGTGTCCCTGCAAAACAAGCAAAGAAACAAAACCATGTTCAAGTCTTCACCCCCCCCCCCCAGAACGTGGCTGTCCTTGGAAGTAAGGCCTTTGAAGAGGTAGCTTGGGGAGGGCCCTAATCCAGTGGGACTGGCGTCTTTCTAGGAAGAGGGAGTGAGGACACAGACACGCACAGAGGAAAGGGCACGTGAGGACGCAGGACAGGAGGGCCGGCGACAAGCCGGGGCAGAGGCCGCGGAGGGAGCCTACCTGCAGATGGCTGGACCTTGCGGTTCTAGCCTCGAGCTTCAAGGCGAGAAAACACATTTTGCAGCTTCAGTCACCCTGTCTGTGGCGCTTTGTTGTGGAAGTTCTAACAAACACGTTAATACCATCAGCAAACCCGAAAGCTGTAATTTTCCTATTGTCAGATTTCTGCTCTGAATTTGCCATAATTTACCGAGAAAAAAAATGCCTGGATTGAGAATCAAACGACATGTGTTTTATTCTTAGTTTTATTATTGGTTTCTTTTGTAAACTAAGCTCTCTGAGCCTGTCACCCCTTCTGTAAAATCAGAGATCTGACTTCATGTGACCCTGTTTCCTGCTTCAACCAGACCAGCTCTGCTTTTATTAATATTTGATACCATGGTTTTATGTAAGATCTCATTTGAAAATGATGACTTAAATTACTTGGGATGTTTCTGAAAACCTCTGAACTCAAGGGCCCTTAAGGCGACAGCCAGTTCTCCAGTTCATCGTGCAGCCATCAGCTCTCACGCCGTTGCCATGTGATGCTTGTCAATAATCTGTTCTGTTTTCACACCCTTCCCCCGTGACGCATTATTCTGAAACACAGAACGTGCGCGTTGTGAGTTTGTGACAGGACTGGCGTGAAGTGACTGCTTCAGTTGCTTGAGTCCTGTATCTGCTTACGACTTTACTTCTGAGTTGGTCAGTGGGTATTTTATAATTAGCAGATAAATGGGAATTAGATTCTGTGGCAGCCCTTCGTACCCTCATGGCTAATTCAGGACACATCCGTAGGCCGCTCCTCTTTTATTACGTGCCTTTCATGTTTGAAAAACAACGTGGGCAAGGCAGGCCTCACAGGGACAGTTTACGTTGGTGAAAATGGTTTCCTCTGTCGCTTTCTGGGTTTAGCGGCCTTAAAGCAAAATGCAGAAGTCTGTCCCTGTCTCCAGGAGTCTCACTGATTTACTGCAGCTGTGAACATTCCCAACCGCTAAGAAATGTCGCCAGTGGCGTCTTGAGTCTCACTCGGTGCGTTTAGGTGGGACTAGAGATGCTGTATGTTTTTAAGCACTTTTACCAAGTGGTCCTGCTCTGGTATGAGATTGGCTGAGGACCCACTGCTTTACACAGAGCTGGAGGTGGGGGGGGGGGGATCAGGCAAGGGAGATGAGAAACACTCTGTCCTGGGGTGGGGTGGGGGCACTGAGGTACAGAAAGGGAGGTGAGGAGAGGAGAAAATATTGGGTGGGAATAAACCACAGCTTAGTCAGCATTCCACTCTGAATTATTTTGATGTATTAACACAGCACCGTGCTGAGCTCTCCAAGGAACAGTGAGCGCTGGGATTCAAGTGAAGGTTCTGTGTGATGCTGCCTCCTCGAACAAGTCTGCCTTAAAACAAATTCTTCCAAAGGAAGCAGATTTTTAGAGATTTTAGAGTAGCTGTTTTGAGTCTGATTCCGGCCACCAAGGATAGCCGAGGTGCAGGTCCAGGGCATCCAACGAAGCACTCGAGAGATATTTTTAATAATTCATATACACATATTTATTTCCTTTTAATTTCTTTCTTCATCTTTGAAAATGCTGGACGTCTAGCAATCGTGGAACGAGTCACACTTCCCTGTCGGCAGGAAGCACTAAGTGCTTGACTGAGTCTGGGCTGAGGAAGTGTCTCCCCTGCACATGGGAAGGTGGCTGACAGGACGCCCCCTGGGTGGCCCTGCCGCCCTGCCCCTGCAGTAACGTGCGCGCCCGCCCCCACCACACGGGGTGCCAGCGTGTAAGCAGAGGACGGGACGAAGGATCATTGTGTTGCACACCTGAAACTCACAGAGTATTGCATGTTAACAGCTCGACAAAAATTAACTCAACAAATTGAGGCAAATTAAAAAAAAATACTGCCTTCTCTCCACAGGCATTCAGATCCAGACCCCTGTCAACTGCAAACGCTTCCATGTCCCTCCTCAGCTCTGTTCTCTTCTCTTAGGCTTTTTGGTCCATATTTTTCTCATCTATAATCATATTCTTCTATTATCTGATCTAGAAACCCAACTAATCAACAGAGCTGCTTCGGGACAATTCTGTGCTTTCAGAAAAGCTCCTTGCTTTGTATCAGGAGTTGTGCCTTTGACCCCATGGCGTGTCCTCCACCACTAACTCCTGTGACTCTAGGCCGAAGGATCAGGGGCCCTGACCCCCAACCCCAACCCCGGCAGCCTGGCTGTGTCCCACCCACAGTTTCTGGGGTGTTATCAGACAGTTAGTCTCCGGAAAGGGGCGTCCAGCACTCTGTGGCCCTTGACACGATAGAGATCAAAAAAGAATAACTGCCAACAAGTACATTATAGCATCAACTAGACTATGAGCAGCAGAGGGAACAAAGGTTGTTTCCCATTATGCGAAAGCTGTTATTGTGGGAGATTTTTATTTCTTACCCGAGTGATTTTAATCTACGGATCAGCACCCTGATGGTTGACATACTATGTTCTAGTTCATCTGAGTCACACTGATGTCTTTACATATTTAATAATGTGTCCATAAAGTTCCCACTTTGTCGTAACGTAACGGTCCTTTCCCCAGACTCTGAGGAATTCTGGTCACCTTACACTGGAACCAGCAGAACTGTGAATGGGGTAAAATTCACTCTTTTCTAGTCATCAGGTTTCCTATTTCTTCTAGGTCAGACTCTAAATATCTGTGTACTGGTTTTAATTCAGTGTTTAATCTAGTACTCCTCCTAATCCCAAGCTGTTGGCAGGCACATTTGGGGGGAAAAAAAAAGTTGATCGTATTATGTGTTAGGCATTCGGAGACCTAGAAGAGACCATCTCCCTGTAGAATGCGTCGACCATGTGCTTCTTGATAACATTGTTTAATTACATAATCCCCTTTCAAAACAGTGAGCCTAACTTCTCAATGTGCAAGATGAGCACTTTTGCAGTTCAACTAGGAACTGAACCAGCAGTTCATCGTATTTATTTATTGGCGTGTTTTAATCTCAAAGAAATGCAGCCTCAATTTGACACAACATTGTAAAATGACTATTACTCAATAAAAAAATGTTAAAAAAAAAAAAAAGAAATGCAGCCTTTACAGTTTTTAATTGATGTTAGAGTTTAAAAGGTATGGAAGAGTAAAATTTAGGAGGATGGACCGTTTATCCCTGAAGTAGAAAATAAGTTATAAATCCATGTGTAGCCCTGTGTTCGCTCTAAATCTGTCTACCCATTCCCTCATCAGTTACCAAAAGTATTCGAGACACAATGATTGCAGCTTGGTTTTTTCTTACATCAGGAAAGATTTCACCAACTCAGAATTCTGAGTGTTAAAACTCAATATATATTATCTTACCAAATAAAATTTGAAACTTTTTTCCAAAATTTAATTGTAAAAATCGCAGCATATGATTTAAAGTCATATTTGCAATCAAAGATTAAGTGCAGTAAATATTCCCTAAATGTTGCTCCCATAATTTGTGTTGTTTCTTGAAAATTTGAGAAAATATACTTAATATAGATCTGTGAAACACATTTTAATAACTAATTTTAATTTGTTAGTACATATTTTGTAGCTTAAAAGAAATAGTCCTGGAAATTATAAAATGCGTTTCGTTAAATACATTCTCTTATCCAACCTTATCCCTGCAGTCCGCTGGCAACCTTCTAAATCAATGTGATTTTACTATAATTATACACTAAAAACATTCACTTTCATAGTGTAAAGAAATTTTAGCTGGAGAATTTTGTTTTAAAGTTAATCCTCCAAAAATACCATGTGGTCCCTGTGCTCCAGTCTTTCTGTCCACTCGTTCATCCATCCAACCGATGCTCACTGCATTCCCGTGCGGACGTGACCCTGCTCGCTTCTGGAGGGAGGTGTACACAGGGGGGCAGTGGACAACGGTCTTGCTCAGTGTTTTTGTAACTTGGTAGGAAAGATATGTCCACACTTAATACAGGTTGGAATATGACGACTGTCGACAAGGTTGTGTGTGAATTTCAATGAGCTTGAAAGGTAGGGCCCAGGGAGGAGATGGAGGAAAACTGGGCGGAGGAGGCGGGATCCGGAGCGAGTGTTCCAGATAAACAGAAGTGGAGCTAAGAAAACAAACAGCTCAGGAAGGACACCAGCAAAGTCAAAGAGAGGGCAGCGTGTGTCCTGGGGAGGAAATAACGAGAAACATGTTTGGCCGTGGTCATGAAGAAGAGGCAGGGAAAGTGCATCTGGGAAGCTCGGAACAGGGGACGCTGGCTTCTCCCTGCCAGCCCCAGGTGCTTGGTGATGCCCGTGTGACCAGCAAGACAAGGCGCAAATGCCCACCTTCGACCTCCAGGGCCCGGCAAGGCTGGGTCCGGACCACCTTTTCCAGCAGTGCCTGCAGCTGCTCAGTGAAGTCTGTTGAGTGGCACTGAGAGCCACCCCCCAGCCATGCCCCGTGTTCTCCCCAGTGCCCCAGGCACAGCCTGAGACTCCAGCTCTGGGGCTCCACTCCCGTGGTCATTCCAGATTCCCCAGCTGAAGACATAATACCATGTTATAAAGCATTTGTGCTGTCCTGCAATGTGGTGCGAGAACTTGAACCTACTTCTGACTTTTCACTGGGATTATAAATCCCTAAAGAGGAGGGGGTTTATGATGCTGTCATTGAGTTTCAATGAAAGTACAGTGAAATTTATCAGCTGAGTACCTGAGAAGACGGAAGGGACTGGGCTGCAGCTGGTGTGGGATGAACAGCGCAGAGACCAGAGACTCTGAGCACAGATGCCTTCAGCACTCGAATATCAGGCTGACTCAGTGTGTACAGGGAACTCGTAAGTCTCCTCGAGAAATTTAAATCTGCACTAGAGAAACATGAGAATTCCGCAGAAGAGTCCCCAGACAATTGGCTGGCTCCTCCTCCCAGGAAGAGCAAAGAGAATCAAACAAGTAAAACAAATTCTGCAGTTCTGCAGCTCAACCTCACGGAAAGCCAGTGGGTGAGGAGTTCCTTGCAAGTCTGTTCTGTGAACTCCATCTTCCCTGAGATAGGTTTTCGTTGCCTGTGCCAGGAAACTGGAAAAGCGTTTAAGTTACTGCCACTGATTGATCCAGAAGTGTGGCGAGGGTCCTGCTCTCCAGAAATAGCAGGTGAAGTTGCAGGCTGCCAGGTCCGCGCAGCTGGGTGTGTTTCGCCCCTTCTCGGTTGTGCAAGTTTACCACATGTCAGCTCAGTGATCGAGGGTGGGTTGGAGACGGTCCAGGAGAAGGAGAGGGAAACTGCGTTGGCTCAGCCTGCAGAAGTCCTGCTCCTCGGGTTCCCAGTTCATCTCTTTCTCAGATGGTTGTGATTTGTGTGGCGGTGGGTAATACTGTTGATGGGAAAATAATTTGTCCAACCTGGGCAGATCTTTTAAAGTTGTAAGTTTGCTGAATGTTAATCTGCAGGTGCCCAAATGCTAGCTGTTTGAAACTCTGTGTCACCACTGCATAAGCTCTTTTAAGATTTGCATCCCTCAATGAGATTTGCCAGGTTTTTTTTTTTCTTAATGCTTTACTACCCACACAGAGTGGCTAAATTTAGATTTATTCCACTGTCTGCTCTACTCATTTAAATAACTGCCATTGCACGTTAACCTACAAAATGAAGTCCCAGAATGTGATGTTTATTTAGATTGAGCAATCTTAAATGTGTATAAGAAATGTGAATTTTCCATGCATCCTCAACACGACAAAGGCAAGGCCAGATTTGGAGGACAAGGGGGACCCATGCTATCTGCTGGTACCCCAGGCCCGGATGGTTCTTCTTGTGTGCAATTCCTCCACTAGAATGTTGATCTGTTCCACTCGGTATTTAATCTCTTTCCATGATTGAAACTAACCATCATTTTTTCTTATTACTTTTTAGCACTTAACCCTCCTCACCTCAAAAAAAAAATCCCTAGCATTGCCTTTTCCTGTTCTTTCCATCAGAGTTGTGAGCACCCAACAAACAGTAATGCTCCTATTCAGTTGTGTGGCCTAAGCCTTGAGCAGCTAACTGGCTGTTCCAACATGAGGCCTGGACACGGGGCGTCGTCTGGGGATGAGCGCGGGGTGGCGGGCTGCATGAGCTGCTGTCTCACTAGGGGCCAACCGCACGGCCGGGTGCGGCGTTGCATCCCCGTAGCGGTGAAGGGCTCTCCAGGCTAACGTTTTCCTCCCCTTTCCCCGACAGCAGGGCCAGAGGCACAGGCCTCGTCTACGTCCGAAGCTTTCCATATAAAAACAGTAAAGGAACGACCAACGAGTTACAGAAATTCTAATCCACATTAACGCTCGTACTCAGATAAACGAATCAAGCACGTATGTAACTGGTGTAACTTTATTGGGAAAAAACACCAAAAGTCTAAAAACGTGGGCTTTTTGTGAATGTGAGACCTGGGCAAACGGCTGTACCCCCGGCCCCCCAGCCTGGGCCCCAGCTTCCAGTGACCCATTTGTCTCCGCCTGGTTTACTAAGGTACCTCTGGCTTCTGACCTCTGGCTTCTGACTTGTCTCCACCGGAGACCTGCCCGTGACGCTGACCCGATCGTCCTGATGTAAGTGTATTTGACCCTCCCCGTTATTCTCTGTACAGCTCAGTCATAATGAACGGCCTCCTGCAGGCTTCGGAACATCTCAACCTGTCATACGTATGTCTTTGAGCAAGTTGTTCCCCTTCCTAGAATTTTCTCCATCAGGCATCTCCTTCTGTTTGAGATTCAAGACATCAGAGGCTGGAGGACGCCTTTCCTGACACACTGATCTTATCTAGGCCAGGGGTCAGTCCTCCACTCAGGGTCTAAACTCACCTGTGCATGGAAGATCATCTGCTCACCATCCTGAATTGTGGCGCCTGCCCCTTGCTTGTCTTCACACTAGACTGTCAACTCCGTAAGGAGAGAGATTGTTTTTGTCAATCTCTCTGGCCCTACAAACTTGCTCTTTCCATCACTGATGGAGGCAATGAACAAATGTCTGTTAATGATTACAGTAATTGCGAGATACCCCAAGAATATACTTGACTCTCTCCTACCAGCCCTCGGATACCTCTGAGATAAAGTAATGGATTAGGAAAGTCATGAAGTAAATTAGTGAAATAAACATTTTATTTCCATTTTCTCGTCAGCCTGCCCTCTGGCCAGCTACTTTTTATTATTATTATTTTTTTGTGGATCACACTTTAAATGCTGCATGTAAAATCAAACCTCATTTGTATTTTATCATGGACATTCTGTTCAGAGCTCTTCTGAGGATGAATGGAAGCTCTCTGAGGCCTCACTTTACACGTCACACATCTCACATGATACTGTTTTTGATCAGTGCAGGCATTGTATGTTCCAGAATAAAATGCCTGTGATCGATCTATAGTTAACTAGTGATCTAATCAAATCTGTATGGAAAAGTGTTTGGGATTCCGATGACCAAATTGTTCACATTTTACCATATTTAAATCACAGCCAGTATGCTTTTCACTCTTGGTATCCATTGAAATGACTTGGTGGCTAAGGAGAAAAATCAAATGAGAGAAACAGTAATGGGGTGAAACAGTTGATTATTCATAAGTTAGGTGATGTATGTGGCCACAAGATCCTTGCTGAGCTGTGTCATTTCCCCAAAGCCACTTGTGGACAGGGCTTTAGGGGGCTTCTTCAAACCGGAAGAGCTCACGTGCATCCGCAGCTGGCTCTTTCTGAAGATGAGGGATCCACTCGAGGGGGTAGGAGTGCAGCTCAGTGGTGGAGCGTGTGCTTAGTGTGCAGGGGGTCCTGGGTTCCATCCCCAGTACTTCGATTAAAAAAAAAATCGCTGGAGGGGAAAGCAAGTGAGTGATGCCAGCGAGGACCTTCAGCTCCTCCCCAGGAGGGGGTCACATTTCAATAGGGCTCAATCTTGAACTAAATTTAGGAATCTGGGACTAGCCCCCAGGGCAGCCTTTTAAGCATTAGAGAATCAAGAAGGAAAAGTGTGTGTGTGTGTGCGCCATTCTCAGCAGTCTGCAGTGATTTAAGTAAATTTTAAGATTTCACCTGTGTGCAATGCCTGCTCTTCGAGGATTCTCTTGTGACCAATTAGAATGGAATCTCTGAGGACCTGCACTGGACCCCCCAGCTCTCCAGCATTGCTTGGTGCATGAACATGCGATAGAAGCATTGGATGAGCTGCTTAGGTAGCTGTTGCTGCAGCAGCCAGGTCAGGACGGACGTCATGTCCTAAGGCTTGGAAAGCTTTTCCCCGAGTGGTCAGCCCCATTTTTCCTCTTATTGAAGGAAGACTTGAAGGCCTCTGGATTGGAGTAACCCAAGCTGCACTGACCGTGACCCTCGACCTTGGCTCCCCTCAGGACCCTCCCAAGCATCGCTGGTGTGCACGGGGTCCAGATGAAGTGCCTTTGAAGCCCCCTCCATCCGACACAAACAGGACTGACCACGCTAAAGACCCAGGTTTTGATTTCAAGAACCAAGAAGTTGTTTCTGGCTCTACTTTCAAGGAAAACCAAAAAAAAAAAAAAAAAAAAAAAAAAAGAAATTAGAGGGGTGGTAGAATATAAACATTTAAAAAAATATTTATAAGCTCTAACGTTGCGTTTTGGCAGGACCCACATTTCTTTTACAATAATACTAGATGTTCTGTCGCCTTCCAAGTTGGCTCTGAAACGAGAGATTCTCATTAATGTGTCATCTGGGGACACCGGAGCTGATGTTCCCCACGTTGGGCCTCCTGTCAGGGACCCACGCTTCCACGCCTGCAGCTAATCTGACGTGCATGGGGAAGCAGCAACAGGAACCAATGTTCTGGATCCCATGACCCAGATGAAATGAAGCCTCTGCAGCCCAGGCCGGAGAGCAGCTGCCGCCCAGCGGCGGCGCCAGCAGAGCTCGGAGCGCGACCAGAGAGGGGGACAGAGGTGCGACGGGAGCCAACGGTGTGCAAAGAGCTTGAGAGCTGGGGGCGAGCGCCAGGAAAAATACAAGCGCAGGATCCTACTTTGTACTTTATGGAGTCATAAAGGCTTTGTTCTGGAAAGTTCAAAGCCCTCGACAGACCTTTCATGAGTCCTCCCTCGCTCCTTTGAGATCTCCAGGTGGCAAGTGTAATTACTGTCATTTTTATGAATGGGAAAAAATGAGGCAGGGAAGGTTAAGGGGCACATTCAAAGTTACATAAAATCACAGACGCAGAGGACACCACCAACCCCCACCCTGATGCTTCCTTCAGTGCCTTAGGACCTTTTTCACCATGTGGGTCTTATATTATGCTTTTTCTAAGAGAAGTTACCTTAAAAGACCTCTTCGACTCATATGCTGTTTCTAAAGTTAAGAAAAGGGAGTAGGGAAACGTAAAAAAAAAAAACAAGGTCTTGGCATGTCTCCAACAGCCAAATCATTCTTTCAGTGCTACTGATGTATCTCATCTGTCAAATTTATTATGTGCTAGCCGAGCTTCCAGTTTAGTTCCTTTGTGCCACGACTCATCTGAAAGCCTCCTGGAACCCACACAGCCCGGTCGCATCCTCAGAGTCTGAAATCTGTGTGTTAAAATGACATCTTCACTAGTGTCTTTTTTTTTTTTTTTTTTAGGTTCCACATATGAGTGATATCATATGGTATTTTTCTTTCTCTCACAAACAGAGTAAATAAACTTATGGTTACCAGGGCGAAAGGGAGTGGGAAGGGATAAATTGGGAGTTTGAGATTTGCAGATAATAACTACTATATATAAAATAGATAAACAAATTTCTTCTGTAGAGCCCAGGGGACTATACTCAATATCTTATAGTAACCTAGAATGAAAAAGAATATGACAAGGAATATACGTATGTTATGTATGACTGAAACATTATGCAGACACTGACACATTGTAACTGACTATACTTCAATAAAAAAGAAAGAAATGGAGTCTTCACAACACTGCTGAGCATCTTAGGATGAGTCATAGGACCGGCTGTAAATGCCAAGAAGGGGGAGTGAGAGCCCCTGCTTCCTGACGACTGGCAGGCAACCACCCAGTGGCGATATTGGAACCACGCTCTGGCACTCCACCTCCACGTCCTGAAAAGACATCTCTGCTTGGCGGCTCTTCCAGTTGAAACATAAGAAAAATAAATGGTAATAGCAACCAAATGGAAAAAGCTGGAAATTACTAGAGAAGAGGAAAAATTGAACTTCTAAGAAGATATTAGAAAGTGGAAACTTTACAAAAACCCTTTTGCCAATGAGGTTGTCCAAAAACCAAATTTATGGTAGAATAATAATAACCAAAGTTGCACATGAATCAGTGATGATGTAAAACGATACAGTATAAACATTACTAAATTTTTTTTCTATTTAATTTACCTTCAAAGTGAGGCTTTAGAATGAGGCTGTCCACTGCATTTCATGATGTAGTGCCGTGGCGACCTGGTGCATTACCTCAGATACAAATCTAATATAGTCTGATTTGTTACGATGAGACTAAAATGAAACATGCTGTTATTTTTTCATGCCTCTTTCCTATAAGCGCAAGGTGTAATAAATAACCAACTTAAATAAGAGTGTTGAGTTTGAGTTTTAAAGATACCTTTGAGAAGATGATTTTATCTACTACGTGAAACTGAGTTAGGAGAAATAGCGTGTGGCCAAAGCCCTGTCTCTCCTAGGGCTAAAGGTCAGAGTTGAAAACTAAACACCTGGTTACCTCATGAGGTTAATTTAATGGTATCTCCCTGCCTAGTGTATGGAGTGCTTTTTCTCATCTGCTTTTGCTTATTTTTTGGACCAGAAAAATTGGTTTAGCTTTATCCCATTGGTTACTAATTGCTCTCCTATCAATACGTGAACATATGGTTATGTAGAAACACCACATTTCCCCTTTGTCTTTTGATGCACTAAAATAAATACAGACTTCTGAAAACTGTGACACTGAAGCTAGTCTAGGACTATCTGAGTGGCTGTCAAAGGTGATACTGATTTATTAATGACCCCCATGTAGTAAAAAGAACAATCTTTTCCAGACCTTTAGCATCTTCCAACTGTTGCCACTGAGCGTTGTGTTGAAATAGATTTGCTGATCATTCTTACCTAATTCCTCTGCATAAGACTACTTTTACTTACTTTACTTCTTAACAGCTCACGTTGCTTTGGAGCTCACTTCTTTGTGCAAGAAAAGGTTAGAGGGAAACACAGGCCTTAGTTACAGCGCAGCTGTGAAACAAACGCAGCGCTTTCTGCTCTGTTGTAAAGAGACCTCCTAAAATCTAGCTTCCTGGGCTGATAGTGAATAATATCTATTTCTGTGCTTAACAGTCTTTCAAAATACTTTCTTTTTCCTGACAAAGGCGTCTGTCAGTATTGGCACACGTTACGAAGGGCTTAGCATGCTGCCAGTTCTGCACGTGATCTATGGTAGTAGTAATGCTCGCCGTGGTTTGTGACCACTGCAACTCCTACTACTATTTATAATTAAAATTTTATTTCCCAAATGGCCCGACCTAGAAGTTTAAGATGACTGACAGATGGAAATCCTCAACCATTTGAAACTCAAGCTTCACATTATGAAGATAACGTTTTGATTTTTCTGCGGTGCCTTTTTTTTCTTTTTTATATTCCTAAATATACAGCCTTGGAAGTCATTCCTCCCCTGGCTCCCCATTAATACCTCTCTTTCCCTGTGATATATGAAAGCATCTGCTCAGTTTCCTGGTTCTCCTGCGACACGTTGCTTCCTCCATCTTGGTCAAGTCCTCCTCCTCCTCACACGCTGTTCTTCCAGAACGACACTTTCGCCTTCATCTTCCGTCCCCTTGATGTCATTGCCTGAATTCCTGAACCAGTTTTCTCCTGCTCGTAGGAGATTCATTCCTCATTCCTTTTCATGTAATATTCCCAAAATTGTGAAAGGTTATTTGGCGAACTCAAAATTATTTCAAAATTAACTCAGTTTTAAGCACTAGCATGGAAGGTATATTTTATTTATCTTGATGATGTAGCATGTTACGCCCTACCTGTCGTGTGGTTGGTTCCTAAGAGTAATAGCAATAATAACAATAATGGTAATAATATCTATGGTTCCCAGGGGTGGAGGGCTGGGAAGGGGTAAACTGGGAATTCGAAAGTTGCACCTCGTGGGGAGTGATGGGAAAGTCAGCTATGTTGATTATGGTGGTGGTTCCATGGGTGTGTACATCTATCAAAACTCATCAAAGTGTGCATTTGAAATATGTGTAGTTTACTGTACAGGAACAATAAAGGTGTTAAAAAATAATATCTCACACTCACAGCACTTAATACGTGCCTGTGCTATTGTAATAATAATAGTAACGCTTAGAGTACTAAATATACACTGTATGCTTTGCTTAGTGTTTTCCATTGAACCCTTACAAAGTCCTTACTTTGTAACAGTATGTAATTAATGGGGTAAATAATACGATTAGTCCCACATTTTGAATATGGAAACTGAAGTTCAAAGCAGACAAGCAAGTTACTAAAGTGGCAGCGCTCGGTCCTGGGCCCGAGGGGTCTGACTCTGCCCTGGGCTCTGATCGTTACACATTCTGGTCGGAGATTATGTTAAATTGTTCACCATACTTCCCTTGAATCACACCCCCCAATGCTGCTTTGGTCATTAATTCTCAAGATTAACTTTTATCCAGAAATAAGTGATCCAAAGGAAGGATGGCAAACATATTTTAATTCTCTTGCTGACTGTACTTTCTGGCGAAAGATGTGTTTAAAGTTTGTTTGGGAGGAGGCTGGGGTTCTGTAGAATGTCTCAGGAAGTGGCACTGCAGACGCAGAAGAGGGGACGCCAACTATTTCCCTCCCTAATCCAGGCATATCTCCAGGTCTTGGGTTAAACACATTCACAGGTGTGTGTCCTCTGTGGAAGCTGGGTACCAGTAGACGCTGAAATGCAGCCGCATTCAGCCTGCCAGGATAAAGCCAGTGTCTCGTTGACGGCTCCACTTAGTGATCAGCTGAGATGAATATATTCGTCTAAGGTGAAATTGACAGCTTCAGACAAGCAATAGGAAAGTAATGTTGATCACCTAGTGTGTATGTGAAGAAATATTAACATGACATAATCCAGTTTCTAACCTTTGAATTCCCATGAGCATTTGTATTTTTGTACTTGACAACAAACATGGGAATCAGCAGCACAGATGTTAAATGTGGACATTGTCTAATACAAGTAAACCTGCTTTTCTGGGAGATAATTTAAAACTTTAAACACATCTACTATGACGTTGAAAGTCTATTAAACATAACTTGGTCTGTGATACAGGCTGTACTTCATGACTTCGCAGTGTCATCAGGTCATGCTTACAAATATTGATAAGAAATATGGTTCTGGAACCACACAGGGGTGTTATGCTCACAGGTAGAGCTGGAGCTGTGACTCCTGGGTTGGTCTCTTTGCTCCACCTTTTTTATTAGCTCTGTGCCTCAGTTTCCTCATCTGAAAACTGGAGATGATAATATTACTCCTAGCTCTTGAAACACCATCTGGCTTGTACACACCTCATAACTGATAGTTATTGTTGTCATTGTTGTGCAGAGTGGAAAACTGACCCCAATTACTTTTGTAACTGGAGACAAATATTGAAGTTCTGTGTATGTGTGTGTGTGTGTGTGTACATGTGGTGGGGTGTGTGTTCCTGTGGTGATGTGTACATGTGGGGTGTGTGTGTGTACATGTGGTGGAGGTGTGTGTGCGTGTGTGGTGGTGTGTGTACGTGTGTGTGTGCATGTGATGTGTGTGTCCATTGTGTGCGTGCATGTGGTGGTGTGTGTACATGTGGTGTGTTTGTGCATGTGGTGGTGGTGTGTGTACATGTGTGTGTGCGCGCATGTGGTGTGTGTACATTGTACACGTGTGTGCACGCGTGCATGTGGTGTGTACATGTGTGTGCGTGTGGTGGTGTGTGTACATGTGTGTGTGTGCATGTGGTGTGTGTGCGTGTGGTGGTGTGCACGCGCATGTGTGTGTGTATGTGTGGTGTGTTTGTGTGTACATGTGATGGTGTGTGTACATGTGGCGGTGGTGTGTGTGTGCATGTGGTGGTGTATGTGTGCATGTGTGTTTATTTTGACAAATCTATTTTTGGGCCTCTTTTCTTACCACATTTTTCTTGGGAGAAAAAAAAAGGTTTTTTCATGCATGGTGCATATTCACTTTCTGATATCTGAGCTGCCGAGATATTTCACTGTTCAGTTTGGTTTACCGTGTTATGGACTGAGTGTTTTGTTCAGTCATTTATAAGCCACTCAGTCTATGGTATTTGGTTACTGTAACTTGAACTAAGATACCACATCTTCATCTATAGTCAGAAGGAGACAAATCTTTATTAAATCATACCATAGCTTTAGCACACACTCTCTACTGTTAAAAATTGAGCAGAAAGTTTTGTAATGACAGATACTGATTTTTATAAAGAAATTATTTTTTAAATGTCAGCTGATGCCCAGCAGGTTCATGAAAAGATGCTCCACGTCGCTAGTCGTTGGGCAGCTGCAAACGAGACCTCAGTGAGCCACCGGCTCACGCTTACTAGAATGGCTGTTATCAGAAAGACTAGGAAGAACGGGCTGGCAAGGAGCTGGAGAAAAGGGAGCCCCAGTGCGCTGTTGGTGGGAATATAAATTGGTGCAACCAGCTATGGAGAATAATATGGAGGTTTTTTAAAATTAAAAATAGAACTATCATATGATCCAGTAATTCCACTCCTCAGTATTTATCCAAATAAAATGAAAACATTAACTCAAAAAGATATACACACCCCTAAGTTCATTGCAGAATTATTTACAATAGCCAAGATATGGAAGCAACCTAAGTGTCCGTTGATAGATAAGCAGATTTTTTTTAAAGTATTATGTACACACAATGGAATATTATGCAGCCATAAAAGGAATAAATCTTGCCATCTGTAGTAACATGGGTAAACCTCAAGGGTGTTATACTAAGTGAATTAAGTCAGACAGAAATACAAATGCTGTATGATCTGTCTTTATGTGGAAGCTAAAAACACAGACAGAGGAACAAACGTGCAGATATAGGCAGAGAACAGATCGGTGGTTGCTATGAGCAGGGGGTAGTGGGTGCAGAAATAGGTGAAGGGGGTAAAAAGGTTTAAAAAAAAAGCCTGGTGGTAAAAATTGGTAGTACATGAAACATAAGTAGTTAGTAGTTGAAGCTGAGGTACAGTAAATTCGGTTCATTAGACTATTCTTTTAAAAAAAAAAAAGGCAGTTGATCTCCCTTATTAAACTCTAAAGACAGTTTTTACACTATTTCCTCATCCAGTGAGATACTGTTTCCTCTGTTCGCCTTCAAGAGGGGAGGACTTCCCAGCGTCTTGGGGTGAGCAGTGCTCACTGCTAAGTGGGGGCAGTGCTGAGCTGAGTGGGAGGCTTTGCCCTGCTCGGGCTCTCTGCTGAAGGGTGCTGAGGGCGGTGTTAGACCCGGATCTGTGTGCCTAATGAGGAACAGATTCTGATATGAAAACAGAATTCTGTATTTGGTTATCTTTGATCTCAGACCACTAAAAGGAATAATAATCGTGGTTACAGGCAAATGTCTGTTAAAGATGGGCAAATTAGAACTTAAAAAAATACCCACTGACTTTAAATAACCAAACTGATTTCTAAAAAGAAATACATTATTTAAGTGTGAAAATATTTGACTTTTTTTCTTCTCCTGCCAGTGGTTTTTCTCATGTCTGTCAGCACTCAAAGCCCTGACACTGTAGAAGTCTGTCTGGTCCGTCTCTGATCCCAAGGGACGCTGTGGGCACTAAATCTGTAAGTCAAGGTGTGCAAGTTTAGATAAGGTTTTGATAAGCATTCAGACGCTTTGTTGATTAACCACATCAAATCAAAGTTGTGGATTTTGCCAATCACCAATGATTCCAAGGAACTTGGATGAGATCATTGTATGCAGATCTCCAGGGATTTAGGGCTTAACCTCGGACCCTTGAAAGGCAAAGCCCCTCTTGGCTGAGTCTGCCTGTTGGTTTTGTGTGATTATCAGGGCCTGGGGATGTGTCCAGCAGTTGTCCAAAAAAAAAAAAAAAAAAAAAAAGACACGTGCGCACTTCCCTTACAGCCAGCGCCGCACCACCCGGGAAGGGGAGGAAGTCAGTAGGTCTGCGGATGTAAAATGCTTTGAGACGTTCCCTCGGAATCAGGCGAACGACCTTTGGCGTTGGGATCATTGCCGTGTCCGAGAGCCCTCGGGCCCAAGCGCCGGGTCTGGGAGCGGCAGGGAAATGAGTGGACGGGGCAGTGACACTCTCAGAAGCCCGTCTCCAGGCCGCGGCATTGGTGGGAGTGGGGGCTCAGCACACCCGGGGCGGGAAGCGCAGCCCTGCGGGGCCTCCGGGAGCCCTTCGCGCTCGCTCGGAATCCCCCACCCCCACCCCGGTCCACGCAGCAGGGGGCCCGCGAGTGTGCGCGAACCGTGCGTGTCCCAAGCATCCGCGTTTGTCACCAAGTAGTTGGAAATCTTTGTAGGGAAAATAGTGGATTGTCGGTGCAAAGTTCTGATTTCTACTGTGGATGGTGGTACAATAGAGAGGCGGAGCCTCTTGATTTTTTTTTATTGAAGTTTAGTTGATTTACAAAGTTGTGTTAGTTTCTGGTGCACAGCAGAGTGATGCAGTTATTCATACATACATATTCTTTTTCATATTATTTTCCATTAAAGATTATTACGAGATACTGAGTGTAGTCCCCTGTGCTCTACAGTAGGGCCTTGTTCCTTATCTATTATATATATAATATAGTTTATAGTTTGTATCTGCTAATAAAAGCCTGTACAAACTGGATGACAGCAAACGCTAAGGAACCTTGTCCCCTCGTGTGCAGTGATACCTGAGCACGGGAGAAAGCTGGGCTCATGGTCGTTGTCCTTGCTTTGTGTTTGAAGCCAATTATTAACAGTATTCCAATATAACTTCTTTAGATAAACCACAGAATTTGATCTGTTACTAAATTACTTTATAAAATATATTTTAAAGCTTTTCTGTCACAAACTAAGGAAGAAATGATATCTAAGAGCTAAAGGGACGTGATCTGTATCAATGAAGTGCTGTGTCAGCTTAAAAGTGTGTGAAGATTTAGTTCTCAGTGAATTAAGATCAAGACTATGAGAAAAGCCTATTCATAACTTTGTGACTTATTCTGAATCCCTCCCCCTCAAAAAATGCAAAGACCAGCAAAGGCTTTTGCATTATTAGGTTTTCATTAACTCAGCAATTTTCAAAAATCCTGGTTTGCTTTAAATAAAGCAGCACCCACTGAACATAGCTTTTGGTTTTCAATTTTTAAAAGAAATGCCCCGCTTTCCCACTAAACAATCCCCAGTCCTGAGTGTGCGAGGACATGAGACTTCTCCCCCACAAATATCTGAAAGACATAAGTGTCTCGGAACTTTTTCAGCAGAAATAAATCACTGTCATAAAAACATTGTGAGCTCAGCCAAGCCAAGATCAGTAGCAGCTTCTCAGGGGCAGGTGGATTAATCAGAACCATGCACTCTTTCTCCCACACCTCCAGGAGTGAGGGTCTTCCATTTCTGTCCAGGGCGAACAATTTGCCTGTAATACAAGGGCATCTGAATGGAAGAATCTTAACATACAGAAAGTGTTCCCTTAGCAGTACTAATTACAACAGCCAAGACATGGAAGCAACCTAAATGTCCGTCAACAGGTGACTGGATAAAGAAGATGTGGAATGTCTATAAAATGGAATACTACTCAGCCATAAAAAAGAATGAAATAATGCTATTTGCAGCAACATGGATGGACCTAGAGATTATCACACTAAGTATAGATAAAGAAAGAAAAATAACATATGATATCACTTATATGTACAATCTAGAAAAAATGATACAAATTGTATTTACAAACCAAAAACAGACTCGCAGACATAGAAAACAAACTATAGATACCAAAGGGAAAAGGACAGGAGAGGGATAAATTAGGAGTTTGGGATTAACAGATACACACTACTACATATAAAACAGACTAACAACAAGGACCTTCTGTACAGCACAGGGAACTATATTCAGTTACTTTTAATAACATAATGGAAAAGAATCCAAAAAGAAAATATATGTGTATGTATATGTGCAACTGAATCACTTTGCTGTGCACCTGAAACTAGCGTTGTAAATCAACTACACTTCAATAAAGCATAAAAATATTTTAAAAGTGTTCCCTTTACAGAGGTAACCTTTTTTTTTTTGTTTTTGCCTGTGTGCTTAAATATTCTTATTTTAATTCACCTGTTAAACTTTCTCTTCCCTTCTTCCACTAAATTATTTAGTAGGTCCATTAATCTGAGCCCTCGTTTGTGCTCCAGTGCTTTTCCGATGGGCTTTGCCTCTGCAGATGCCTTTTAGAAGCTGCGTGCTGTGCGCCTCTCCTAGGCATCTCCTGATATAACCAGATGCAGGTGCGGCTGGGGTCAGCTGGAGATGTTCACCACCTGAGTGGAAAAGAACGAGCTTCCACATTTACCCCATGCTTTTCCAGACACCAGCGTTAGTCCCTCAGTGACCTGTGATGGTGATGGTGACATTAGGTGACCTAGGTTCCTCATCCTTCCAAAAGGGGGTCAGTGACAGCTAACACATCCTCTGCTGAGCTCACGTCTTCTTTTCTTGCTCCTTCCCCAGTACTGTTCTCAGGCTGGTGGTCTCACCGCTGCTTCTTTTCTTTCTCAGTATCATTTCCTTCTATCTGATGATCTTACCCAAAGAAGCTCAGGGTGAGACAAATCCTATGGGAGGCCAGAGATTATGGGGAGCAACTTTGTAAAGTTTTCCCAGCCCCCAGCGGGAAGGGCCATCCTCTACTTACACCAATTCTAGGGTTGTGGTTTGGACAACCGGGTTTAGAAAACTAACCAACAGTTTTCACACAAAACCGGCTGTCGGGGTGAAGTTCCCATTCCTGGGATTCAGGGAGATGGGGCCTCCTTGTCTGTATCCGCCCAGAAGGCCAAGCATGAACATGTTTTGACAACGGTCTTGACTGGATCCATTCTCGGGATATATTCATGATCCTCTCTAATCAGAGTTACGACTGGTTTATGTCACTAACTGAAACCCCCAGTGGGGTGTTCGCCCTGGGCCTCCCACCTGACTCCCGCCTCCATCTGCACGTTTTCTGCTCATCTCAACCCTCTCTTGCCCATCTTTCAAGTTATTCACTTTATTTTTTCTCCCAAGGTCAAGTATAAAGTCCATCTCTAATTCCTTGGTTTCTGCATGCTCTGCTGCCTCAATATCCCAAAGCTGTCTTCTTCATTCTCCTCGCCTGCGCCTGGAGTCTCCCTTCCCAGGTTCACCACCACGTGGAGTGCTGCCCTGATAGTCTTTCTGGTCACTTCAGTGCGCTGCTTGTGTGCTCACATGCCCACTGCCTGTGTCATCTGGAGACTCATAAGTCTCTGGTGACCTAGATTCTATACCTCAGGGGACATGGATTTTTTTGTAGATGCATAGTCATGACATCACGTTGGAGCTTTCTCTCTAGGAAATCCAGGAAACCACTTTTGCTGGACATCTTGGGACAGGTGCACTATGGTCACTAAAATCATCCAAGCTCAACAGAACATGCACAGCACATAAATCCTCCGTGTGCGCCCATTTTACAGGTAGAGTTGACACCCAGAGTTATTAACTGCATAAGGGTCGTCCTTCCTCTATGAAAATGATGGCATTTTTCCTTCTGGGGAAGCGTTATAACTCCTGGTTTTTCCCTTGTGCTTCCAGGTGGTTTTGATTCCCATACCCCCCAGAAATCCCCCATATCTTTGATTTACAAATAAATGTTTCTTTGCTTAAACAGTGATTCCTGCTTACTAATTACTTAGAGCAGTGCTTCTCCGAGGTCTCTGGGGTGCCTTCGTAGCCTCTATTGAGTCTTTGCTCTCCCCCGGTTTGAGGCACACCTGTTTGCCAGTTAGGCCGTATTTACGCGTGTGGTCCAGCAGCGTTAACTTGTTGACAGTGTTACAGCAAGGCTGGTGGGCTGGCTGCTTTCCAGAGCTTTGTTGTGGGTGATTCTGTCTTGTCATTGGCTGCTGAACATGATGTTAAGATTATATTCAGAAAACTACTCAAGAAGCAGTGAAAGGGGAGGGTCTAGCTCAGTGGCAGAGCACGTGCTTAACATGCAGGAGGTCCTGGGTTCAATTGCCGGTACCTCCATCAATAGATAACTAAATAAATAAAGATAAAGAATGGATAAGAAGCAGTGAAGGTTTTCTATGGCAGGTCCAGGTCTCAAGCACTGTTTTGAAGAATGAGTTTGATGGCCATTTAACACTATTATCTACTGTCCTGAACGCTAGCTCTTACGGTATGGTTTCCAAATTCTTTATTCCTACCTACTTGCTAGTATTCTTTTAAAACTGTGGGATCAATTACTTTTAGATTCTTCTGTTTAATTGAAGTTACGAATGTAAGGCGGCTGTTACAGACTCTGCTGCCTTTAAAGTGGCACCGAGCACAGCCTTTGAGCCCTGGGGGGGAGGGGACAGGCCGGTGGTGGCTAGTGGTTTTTCTAGTCTTCAGACCGCTGTGCAGCCGTCCTCGTGCTTGCCGACAGAGACGAGAGGGCGAAGGAAGGCCTGAGGACGGCGGTAGGCGCATTCTTCTGGGAGTCTGGCTTTAGCTGAATCGTGATTCTGTAATACAATTGAGTAAGTAGGTAATTGTATGATGTTTTAGACTCCGTTATTCACATGACGTAATGATTGATACTCATCTTTAAGCCAAGTATGCGCCAGGAGTTTGGGCTGCAGTGACGTAGACTCACCTTGGTGGCTCCAGGACGGTTTCCTGGAGAAGACAGCTCAGCTGAGCCTTGAAAAGTGGGAGGCTGGAGAGAGATGGAGGCGGGCAAAGTGGAGGCAGATCCTGTCACGGGAACAAGGGTAGGGATCTGACTCAGCATAAAATGCTTGCGGAAATACAAACAACAGTGATTCTGTTTATCGATTGCTTACTGTGTGCTGGGGTCTGTTACAACTCCAGCGTCAGTGTTGTGCAGTCACCTAAAATCCTGTGCAGGAGGCGTCAGCATACTGATCAATAGAGAGGTGACAGATAGTTAAAGTGGGTGTTCATGGACAGTCGTGTGTTTACCTCTTACAATATTCTTACAATCTGGATAAAACTGTCTTCATTTTATAACTAAAAAACTAGGCATCAGAGATACTGAGACACATTGTCTCCAAAGTCCGCGTTCTTATCCCTGCCTGGTGCTTCTGCCCAGTTGTATCCATGGGTCAGATCACCCTCACAACTCACAGCAAGATACAGCCACGTTGTAGCTTTTTCAAGGCCGTCACCGTCACCTTATCTTGTAAGCCCTTTCTGTTCTCATAGTGACTAAAACAGGACACATTTAATAACAATTACTTTTTAAAAACTACCTTTCAGCTCTGGGTAAGTCTTTCAATTAGAAGCAGTTTTGGTAATCCAGTGACCTCCCACCCCGGCCACACACACACACCCCCCCACCCCCCAAGATCAACAGCTTTTATAGACAGGTGAATTATGGAAAACAAGATAATAAGGTAAGAAAATGGTAATACTCCTACCAAATGTAACATGGACGTATAATGGGTGAATTCCCCAGGCTAGGTAGGAAAAAACCCAAGAACTAACTGGAATAGTACATTGGTAGGAAAACAAATACTTTTCTATATCAAATATCAAAATTATATAGGGACCAATTACTTCCTTTATTGGGAATTCATTTTAAGGGCATGCCCCCAACAAAAAAGACAATAACACCCTATTATTTATAGTATTAAAATATTACACATGAATGAAATATTTAGCAGTGGGTGAACGATTAAGTGACTGACCCTTCTTCACAGCTCGCCCCTCTTCTAGAGTTTGCTATCTCAGGTTTTACAAAAATAAAATGCCTGAAACTCGTAGTAAGGCAGAGGAAGACCGCCCTGTGCTTTCAGGGTAGGCTTGGAATCTCGTTGGACACACTCACCCGGAGAGGTGCCTTTGTGTGAGTCACATGTGTTATTAAAGGCTCACGTTCTGTTAAAGCACAGGTTAACTTGAAGAGTTTTGTTTTATCAAGATGCACATACAGACGGTTGTGACTTTATTGAGCTTTGGGTCATTGGGGAGTTTGGTGTCTAACCCAGTGAGCCTGTCCCAGTATTCCTTCTGCCGTCCCACACAGCTCTTGTCCCTTTCAGCCTCCCTCAAACCAGCCTCTGATTTTCTCTTCCATGGTATTTGTGTGAGAGTCACATTTTCAACTTTTTGAAAAATGTATTTTGACATAATACATGGCATGGCTTGCTTAGGTTCAAAATCTTGAAGTCGTCTTTAATCTCTCTGTCTCTTACACCTTATAATTAACCCACTAACAAATCCTGTTGCCTCTGTTTTAATCTCACCATTTTTCTCTGCCCAGCCTAGACTGTTACGATAGCTGCTGAACGGCTTTCCCAAATCCCCTCTGGTCTCAGTCTCTGTGGCCACCCTTCCAAAAATCACTCCACGTGTAGGTCAGGGGATGATGCTCTCAAAAGACTTCAGCGCACTAAGAAACACACAGCCCCCGTCCTGCATCCTCAGCCCAGCCCTGGGCGACGTGGCCTCTCCTGGACTCCTTCACGCCTGTCTGTCATTGCATCAGAACGTTCTGTTTGGGCGGGCTTCCTTGAAGCTTCTCGAAACCTGAAGCGTGATTACACCTCCAGGCTGCTGTGCTTTCTCTTCCCTCTCTGCCTAATGCTTTTCCCCAAGAGATTTTCACGGCTCGTCTTAGCCTCGTTCATGACTCTTTAAATGTCTGCACCTCAGGGGGATCTATCTTCCTGGCTGTCTTACCCCTCACACCAGGTTTCCAAACCCCTTTTCCTGACACACTTTTCTCCTTCTTTGAAGCCCTCATCACCACCCACCATCTTATTTATTTACTGTGTCCACCACTGAAAGTCCAGCTCTGTGAGAAGAGAATTTGGGACCTTGGATTCTCTGCTGTGTGCCCGGTTCCTGAGCCAGTGCCTGAAGTGTGCCAACTAGTAAACAAACACTTGGTGAATACGTGAATGATTGGCTCAACCAGATGACAGAATACTTTGCAGCCACTTAAAAGCTTGAAGGTAGAGTGAAGACATGTGTAATGCTTATTTTCCATGAAACACTATTGAAAATGCATAAAAACCACATTGCAGGTGATTTGAGCATCCTGTGCTTGCAAAAATAACTACAGAGAAAAATGAAAAGATGAAAATTGCTTTGTAGGAACAGTAATGGAGGCATAGGTGATTCCCACTCTCTGTTTCCGGAACATTCTGCAACTGTTACAAGTGATTTTATTTTGTTTCAGTACCTCCAGAAACTCGTTCTGTAGTGCCTTGGAGGAAAGAAGAGAACCCCTGCGTTACGGCTTTACGCTTTCTTTCCTTGTATTCCTTTGGTTTGGGGTGCCTTAGGCTGTTTGCCAACACTGCCTTTGGCAAAACTGTAAACCAGGGGAAGTTTCTTAACCCTCTTTCTGTCTTTGTCCCATCCTTAACCCCCTTTCCTTGATCCTACCCAGAAGGTCTTCATCCTTGCTTTTGCTAAGGACTGCATCTTGATAATAACTTAAAACTTAATTTATCATGTTTCCTAGTGGAAAATTTACTTAAAGGGAAAATCCAAACCTTAAAACAAAGGTGGAATTTGAGAATTTTGGCTTATTAATTAAAGAGGGAGCTTGACCTTCAGAGTATCCTTCAAGGACACTGCCCCGCTCCCTGTGCCAAGGTCAGAGCTGTCTTTTTCCCCGCGAGTCAGTCACACTGGCTTTGT
Source organism: Camelus dromedarius (assembly GCF_036321535.1). NCBI lineage: Eukaryota > Metazoa > Chordata > Mammalia > Artiodactyla > Camelidae > Camelus > Camelus dromedarius. The sequence goes on from NC_087456.1 coordinate 35,794,264, forward strand.
CGGGAACACAAGCCCGTGACCTAAACTGCCACTTCAGCCTCAGAGTCCCGGGAGGAGGGAGGGCGCTGAGCGTGGTCAGCGGCTGCGGCTCATCTCCCAGTTTGTGGTCCGCGGGGAACGTCCACATCAGGCACGCAAGCCTGTCACCGTACTTTATCTTCGACAAGCTGTGCTTTCCAGAGTGAGGCCTCGTTCTGGCCAGTCAGCGTGCTCTTGCCGTGTGGTGTCACTTCTGGCCAGACCTTTCCAGCCTGCTTAACGTTAACATCAATCGCCCTAATGCACTTTGACACTGTTTGGGATTTTCCGCTAGGTAATCTGACCTCTCTCAAGTCCAAATTGAAGCATCCAAGAATACCTTAGAAACAGGAAGTTTCCAGTATAATCCTGACTCTGCTTGACCAGTGTTTTGGTCCTGTATATGCTACAGTCAGTATTATGAAAAAAATCTATGACTCCAATATTTCCAGACTCCCAATTTATTTGTGGCGGGGTGGGGGCTGATTTTATGAAAGGTTTTGGGTTTTTTTTATCCCATTACATCACACTTTATAAATTCTGCTGCCTTCTTTTCTGGAGTCAAGTGGGGTATGGATACATGAACACACATTCCCCTTTCTATTTCTTTTGCATATGTTTCCCTTAAATTATTTTACCTCATGTTTTTGTTTTGTTTTTTTTTCCCAGTTCAAAGGTGAAGAGATTGAGGGAACCCTGACTCTGATATGTCCTTATTTGAAAGTTAAGGGCTAACAATCTATGATTAGTGTGTTTTCTCAGTGAAACAGTCACTGGGTCTGCGTTCATCTCTGACACAGTATACAGGTTGGTGAGATACTTGAGAAATCGAGTTTCTCCTCCCACCGGACAGTTCTGGGGGACAATACGGTACGAGTCAAAGTGGGAAGACCTATTTGACTGATCTAGCCACCCTCTTTTTATAAAGAAGAAAAAAGAAGAATCCACTTGACTCACACGCCTGCAAGCAGTCTGAGTAAGCCCCCTGCTGCTTTGCTGAAGTCCAGGTCCGCCCACGTGCAGGGAGGTAAGTCTTATGGCCTCAAATCCTTTCCATCTCGATGAATAAGTAACTGATTCTAAGACATGACGAATATTTCCTGCATTCAGCAAGATGGAGTTGGGCTCTGCTTGGGAGGAACCCCTTCTAACCTCCACAGTGAGCATCTGAGCAAACACGGCCTCTGCACAGTGTCCCTGTCACTCTTCTCCCTCTGCTACATCAACTCATATTCGTTTTCCTGTCCCTCTCGTCAGCCTAGGATGGCCGGTTTCTAGGCACGTGCGGGTGGTTGACAGGATGGTGAGAAATCGTGGAACGATTCCATTGCCTGCCTACTTCCTTCTTCCTGACTGGTGTTCCGTCTGATTCCGTAGAAACATACGGAATTATAGGTTGAGACTTAGGGGCTAGTTTTATAGCCCCGTCTGGCCTTAATTCTGCATGTACACTTGTTCATCGTGAACTGGTCTACCATTCTGGTTTATGTCCCTCTGTTTCTGTTTAATCTGAAAATGAAATTTTACTCCGCACTAACTGAAGGAGTTGGCTACGAGTAACCTTTGTATTATTTTTAAATGAAGCAGATAAAATTTTACACCTGTGAGATTATGCCTGAAATAAAAGAATATTGTCCTTGAAAACAGGGAATCGCATCTTCTGGCACGTCTCCACCCCAGGATTTTCTCGAGATCAGTTTTTCCTTTTTCATTTATTATTAAACTTAGCAGTATTAATATTTATTAAACACCTATGGGGTGCCAGTAACAATTCAGAGCACATAAAAGAGGTGGACCCTGGTGTCAGGAATCTTAGAAAGCTGTTGTGTGCTGTTGTGCTAAATCACATGCTGGCCGGAGAGGAGACGCTTCTGTCATCGCCCGTCAGAGCGCTTGCTTTCGTTGTCCTTCGTCAAGACGTGTCCGTCCTACAACTGCAGTTCTAGTTAAACGCCACGATCGGTAGTAAAGGATTTTGAGGGTGCGTGTCTACATCTCAACTTTTTTTTTTTTTCAAAATGAAATTAAATTAAGAAAAAAAAAAGAGAGAGAGAAAGAAAAAAGCTGAAAGCCAGATGACAATAGCTGGGAAGGAACGAATCACAAGGACTGGTAGAGCAGACCTTTCCTGCTACGGAATTAACACGGAGGGTCTAAGTAAAGTGCACGGAATCACACGTGCAGGTGATGCAGGTCACTTTTCCCTTTCAGTGTATGTAGCACCAAGGGGCTGTAACGGAAGTTAAAGGGAAGCACAGTTAGCATAGACGTAAGGAGGCACTTTTTCGTTCTGCAAGTCGTAAATGTTTGGGCTGGCCTTCTGGGCAGGGTTTTTGAGGTGAAGGACCCTGGGGTTATTCAACCATTGGATTTCTTGCTGTTGTAACTTCTAATCTGCTAAATAGTCTTTTCCCCCTTATTTTTTATGTTGTTATGAGTGTACAATCAAGCCACAACGTTCAGGCCCTAATTAGAACCAAACCTGTACACAGGATGCCCCAAGCAAGTACAGGGGGAAGATAGCAGGACGCAGAGGGAAGCGTACATGCCTGAAAGACATCTGTGCTCGTCACACCACAGGTGTCTGGAAGAAGATGTACCAGTTCATTAATGTTAAGGACCATTAGAGGAATTTCAGATGTATTGACTTTTCATCACTCAATATATGGCCTTAGCACACTTTTTGGTCTTGGCAATTTGGTGATTGTATCAATGCTATGCAGGTCTGTCTTATTTATCCAGCTCCTTATTTATTGAATTATGCACATACTGGAGACATAGGTATATTTATCATCTATGCCAACAACAACAATAGTCTGAATGCTTGTGGAAAAGGAATTAATGAGACGAGTTGAATCAAGTCCCCAGAGGTCATATTGCTCTGCAAACTACCCCTCCTCTCGCTCAACACACACACACACACACACACACGCACATGCACACGCACACCGGGACTGCATTAGACAATTAAATAATGCTTACTGTTTGGTGGAAAACCAAAATAGAAAAGTTGCTATCCTCAGTTCTGCACACGCAAGCCCACACTCTGTACCCACACATAATGTTCGCCCACGGGGCCCTGATGACGCAGCATCAAGTTATTTTGGTTCTGGAAATTTCTTCCAGGTCTGAGTAGTAAAGCTTTCCTTCATTCATTCTTCCTTCTTTGCTTGGATGCTTAATGAGCATTACCAGGCTAGCCAGTAGAGATGTAGAAATGATCAGCTACCACCACTGACCTTTAGGAACTTAATTGGCAACATACACAAATAAGAGAGTAGAAAGAGAGGAATAATTATGACAGCACAGCGAGGACGGCATCACAAGTCTATGAAACAGCTACACACACATTGTCCTGGGAGCACCAAGGAGAGCCGTACTGATCACATCAGGAACTCAGAAGAGGATTCCTAGCAGAGGCAATGCTTATGCTGGTTTTCAAGGACAGGTAGAAATTAACTCAACAGAGACTGCAGCCAAGGACACTTGAAGTGAAGGGAACAACATGGGAAGGAAACACCGTGGTGCATTTGGCAAACCGTTAGCATTCAGAACAGCAGGTGCAAAGAATCTGCACAGGACAGAGGCAGGAGCCTGGGCTAGAGAGACACACAGTCCAGCAGCGAAGGGCATCGCGTGACTCTTTAATCGACCTTTATCCTGGACACTCCGGGAGTCACTGAAGGACATGGAGCACGCGCAGATATGAACCTGCCTGAGGTAAAAGGGACAGCTGGGGAGAGCGTTAGCCTGAGTCAGAGAGGCTGGATCTGTGAGTAGTAGGGTAGGAAAGAGAATGCTGAAGGTCAGAGGTCTTACTGTGCTCAGAGAGGAGCAGACAGGTCTCTTAAGCAATAATCTACACAACGTGGTGACTTACTGCTTACGTAGATTATATGAGAAAAGGAGATCTGGTGTGACTGTCAGTCTTCTTAAGTGAGAAATACAGAAACAAGAACAGGTTTAGGGAAAATGATTACACATTTTCTCTCCCATTTAACCTTCTGTGGCACCTCCAGACAGATGATCAGTGAGCTAGGTACTGGGGAAACATCCTAACAATTTAGGAGTCAGTGATAGTTATACCGTGGCCTTGGACAGGAGAGTGTGCAAGCGAGGTGAAGCGGGGGCCGAGGATGGGTGTCTGTGGGTAAGTATATGACGCTTCAACATGAACTACTTCGCAACAGGGAAACGAATATTCCTACACAGTGCGATTCACAGCTGAAGAGCACAGTCGAAGGAGAGTCACAGATGGCTCTCAGGAAGGTCGTACTGGGAAGGCTTCTGAAATCTCTGAAATGAAAAACAAACTTTCCTGCTTGAAATAAGGCTCACCGAGCCTGACTGCATTTCTAACTAGATGAAAACTCCTCCTGATCTTTCCGAAGGGGCAGACTGTAAGAGGCTTCTGACTCTCAGGGATTGAGGCTGCTTACCACGTGCAGTTGTCTTCTCATTTTCGTATTTCTATGGAATGACGCCCCTCTCGGGTTCAAGACTTGCAGGATGCCGTATGTAGCACACCACTGAAACACACGTGCCTTCCGTGCTGTAATGGTCTAGCCCTGTGTTCATTCATTCTACACATGTTTGTTGATCACTCTTTAATGCCAGGCACTGCTGTTGGTGCGAGAGATTTGCAATGACAAAAGCCAACATTGCCTCCGATCTCATGTAGCTCACATTCTAGATAAGGATTTAAAGAGAGATTGCAGGGTTTTGAGGGGAGAAGGGGATAGCTTTTTTAGATAAGGCTGTCAAGGGTGGTCTCTCTAATGAGATGACTTTCAAATGTAAGACTTCTCAAATGAGGCCTACCTGCAGCAAGAGGGAGACGGACCTCAGTGTGTGGGGCAAGAGCGTTCCAGGCTGGGGGACCAGCAGGTCCAGGGGCTCCGAGTGGAGTGTTCTTGGTGTATTTGAGAAACATCAAGAAAGTCAGTAGGATAAGAATTCAGTGATCAGTGGGGAGGATGGCATTTGACAGTGGCCAGAGCCCATTTCGTGTAGGTCTTTAGGAGATGTGGGGAAGGTTTTAGAAATACCAAGAAGGTGGGAAGTCTTTGGAGGGCAGAGTACAAGAGAACTGATTTTATTTAAGTCACTCTGGCTTCTTTGCACAAAATAGACTGCAGACAACCAAGAGCTGAAACAAGAATAGCTAGGAAATCAGTTACAGCAGCCCGTACAAGATGTGAGAAGATCTGACCTTAGGCGGTAACAGGTGCAATTATCAAGAAGCAGTTAGGTTCGACATGCATTTTGAAGATGGAAGTGACTGGCTTGCTGATGAGCTGTAGAGTAAGAGAGGAAGAGTCAAGAAAGGCATAAATAGAGTTTATTAACTTAAACTAGATTAGAGCCTAGAGGGAAGGGGGTACACAATGGTGTAAACTAAGTCATTCTCTATCATAGCAGACATAAATAATGACTAACAGTTGATAAATCAAAGAAGGGCAGTGCATGTATACTATAATAATATGGAAATATCTTCTAGGAGAAAAAGATATAAACTATTTACCTCTGGCAAGTGGAAGTGGGTAGGCTGGAGATGGAAGAGGGAATAGAGTTTTGAAGTTTTTCTTTATAAATCTTTTACTGTCAGCTAATTTAAAAAAAAACCATGAGTATGTATTCATGTAATAAAACAAGTGATTATACGTGTGTAGATAATGACTGTATTTTTATGTTTGTATAAAATGAATAAATGAGCAGTGGTGGCAGCAGGTGTAGATGACACATTTCAAGACGTTTGATAGGGATAAGGAGAGATGCTGGATGAAGAAGCTAAGGTAGACCCCAAGCAGCCACCACAGCATTGGAGAACAACAGAGCTGGAGGACTGACATTACCCCACTGGGAGACTTACTACAAAGCTGCAGGAATCAAGACAGTGTTCTTTGGGGGAAAGATCATATCAATGGATTAATGGGACAAAACAGAGGGCTTGATAATAGAACTCTGTAAAGAGTCAATTGATTTAACAGAAGAGCAAAGGCAACACAATGGAGCAAAGATGGTCTCTCCAACATACCGCGTGGCACAACTGGACATCCACGTGCAAACACAAAACTAGTCTAGCACAGACCTTAAACCCTCCCCCAAATTAGCTCAAAATGGAATGTAAACCTAAGTTCCTGTAAGATAACATAGGAGAAAGTCTGGATGACGACACTGATTCCTTTTCAGATACAACACCAAAGACACAGTCTGTGAAAGAAGTGATTGGTAATCTGGAATTCATTAAAATTTTTTTAAAATTCTGCTCTTCAAAAGAAAATGTGAAGAGAATTAGAAGACAAATCACGCACTGGGAGAAAATATTTGCAAAAGACAAATCTGATGAAAACATGTTATCCAAAATATGCAAAGAACCCTTAGAACTCAACAACAGGAAACAAAGAACCTGATGAAAAAATAGGCGAATAACCTTAAAGACACATCAACAAAGAAGGTATACAGATGGCAAAAGAGCATGTGAAAAGATGGTCTGCGTCTTACGTCAGCAGGAAAATGCATATTAAAGCAAGACTCAGATGTCACTACATACCTGTGGACAAAATCTGGAACACTGACAGCAGCAGATGCTGACAGGGATGAGGAGCAACGGAACCCCTGTGCATTGCTGCTGAGAATGCACAACAGTGCGGCTACCTTGCAAGACAGTTGGGCAGTTTCCTGCAAAACTAAACATACCTTTACCGTGCGTCCAGCAGTCACGCCCCTTGTTATTTACTTAGAGGAGTTGAGCTTATATCCACATAAAAACTGGCACATGGATGTTTATAATATAATCATAATTATATGATGTTTATAATTGTAATTATATAATTTATATGTAATGCATAATCGCCAAAACGTGGAAGTAGGTAAGCTGCCCTTCAGTTAAGTGAATGGAGACAGTGGAATGTTATTCAGCACTAAAAAGAAATGAGCCATCCAGCCATGAAAAGACAAGCAAGAACCTAAAATGCATGTGACAAGTGAAAGAAGCCAATCCAAAAAGGCTACATAGCGTAGGACGCCAACTATATTACTTTCTGGAAAAGGAAAAACTGTGGAGACAATAAAAGGCTGAGTGTTTGGCAAGGGTTAGGGAGGCGGACAGGGGGCACAGAGGATTTTGAAGGTGGCGAAAGCACTCTGGATGGTGTTGTAACGGTGGGTCCGTATCCCTGGGCCTTCGTCCAGGCCCACAGACTGCACAGTGGTGAGAGCACGTCCTAAGGTAAACGGTGGCGCTTTGGGTGGTTATGATGTGTCAAGGTAGGTTCATCCCTGGTTTAACAAAAAGGTACCACTGTGGTGAGCGGCGTTGATACGGGAGTGTCTGTACGTGTGTGGGAGCAGCGGGACACGAGAAATCTCCGTACCTCCCTCTCAGTTTTGCTGTAAACTTCAAGGTGCTCTTTAAAAAAGTAGTCTTAACAAAAAGAAGCTAGGGTGAGTGGAGAATGTTTGTTGAAGAGGAGATGTTCTCACCTCTATCCCCGCTGGAGTTTAGAATGGACAAAAATAAGTTTAGACCAAAAAAATCAGAATGATAAAGTTCAAACTGTCCGCTTGATCACTGGTTACAGCTGGATGGGAAGGTGTGTACCAGCCACACTTAGATGGCTATGAACACTGATCGCACCTAAACCAGAAAACCCATCCGCTGCTTCGTATTTGTTGAGATCCGGTGGAGGAGACTAGAAGTTGGCCGAGAGACCTGCCTTTAGAAGGTCGGCTTTGCCTTGACTCTTGCTCAGTTGCCATTTGGAATCTGGTGCAGAACCAAATACACCCGTCCTGCAGGCAGGCAGAGAAGGGGAGGAAACTCGGGAAGAATCAAAACAACATCTCCATGTGCTTCTCCACTCCTGGCCAGAGGCGTGCGTGAAGCATCAGAGAGGGGGGCGGAACGAACTTCCACGGTGGCAGCCTGCAAACGGGGTTCCCTACACGAGAAAATCCTGGGGCGATGGGAAGGAAATTAGACCCCAGAGAGGTGAAGCTGAGGAGAACCTGAGAGTTTAAATCCTGCAGGATTTTCCAAGGATGTGGTTCAGTGAACTGTTAAGAGCGTTGCTCAGAGAGGAGGTGCTCTTCGTCCTGGGGTTTGGAGAAAGGATCCGCACAGTGACCATCAGTGCCGAGAGGAGGCCCTGCAGGAACCTTCCACGGGATGGTCCCCGTTCTCTGTCCGGCAGTGATGATCTGCCATGTGGACAGAGGAGGCCTGGGGGGCTGGAAGACTGAGGTTTCAGAGAAAATAGGTACTTACGAAGCATTGTAAACAAGATGTGATTCGGTTAATTTCTGCATTAAATAAACATAACAGTGACACATTTTCATAAAACAGGTGGATCGTCAGACACAATGAAAATAACGTACACATTTATCGTTTCCTTTGAGAGCGAGCGAGCCTTCCTCTGTGCGCATCTTCCCAGTTAGTTCTCCCACGCGAGCCAGGAGAAGGCTGCTCAGACGGAAGGATCTGTCCGCAGGATGCTTGCATGTCTAGGAAGAGGACAGTTTCTAGAATATGCCGCCCAGTCCATTCCCAGGGGGCTTGTGGGCCCCAGGAGACGTGAAAAGTTGTCGCATGTCCCCGACTCCGTTGTTTACAGACACCAGGCTCTAAGAAACTGAGCACGTCCTACCTTGATCAGTACTTGGCCCGACGTCCTCTAGATCTGACTGCCCTCGTTAGCTTGTAAGCTGTGTCGTGTGAGTGCCACTTTCAATAAAAGAAGGAGACTCTTTGCAGTCAGCTAACTTCGTGTCATTCCCAGGGCTTGTTAGAACTGGCCAGGCTGAGCACGGATGCAGGCCTGGGGCCTCCAGGGGAAGCTCTCAGATGTGCTGAGTCCAGGATTCGTGTCGTTCCTTTGATACTGGGCTTTGGTTTATTATGTGATGAGCTAACGTGTTATCCTGGTCTGTTAACTAACTTACAGGTTTAGTCGATTAACTAGGTAAATGTGTGGACTAATCTGCACCAAAAAATCTGGTCCAAGCAGTCAAGAGAGAGGAGCAAGGAACACAGCAGAAGGATGGGGAGTTTTACTGTGGAAGGAGAAGGTGAGAACTGACAGGGGGCAGGACTGTGTGGTCAGTGAGGAGGAGGGAGGACGGAAAGGCAGCGGGAAACCATGAAGGTGGTAGCTGTTAGCACTGGTGGGCATCGCGGACGCCTTTAGAGTCTCACAGGAGAGCCGGAGCCCCTTTCGGAGTAAGGCACACATTCACGGATGCATACGATTTGGGAATGCTGCATCTAAACACCGCCGTGAATTATGCATTTTAAACACAAGGCGTGGACCACAGTGGGTGGAAGACATAGTTGTGTTTTAAAAGGCACATTCACGGATGCAGAGGTCAAGCTGTGATTTTGTTTTAAATCCAAGGGTAAAGGGTGGAAAATGCATAGCCAGTGTCCCCTGAAGAAAACTGAACAGGTGTGTGATGCTTCTGGACCCGCGTCTGTAGGCTCGACAGATTTCCCATTTCCAGACACGAAACAAGTTGTTTGAAAAGCTCTACCAAACCCAGTGCCATCTCCTCCCCTTCTTCTCACTGCACAGAAGTTCCTTGAGGCAGGAAGAGTTCCCTGGAAAAGGAAGCTTCTCAGAAAGGCTGCATGTGCTGCTGCGGTCTCCCCAAGCAGCTTGGCATCGCTCCTGGCCACCGACTAACGGGACGTCGTAACAGTCACTACTCTCCTAGTATTTCTGTCTTTAGATCAGTGTTACCTGTTTCTAGGCTAATGAACAAGCAGCCATAAACAGATAATCACAAAGAAATGACAACGTTTACTTAAGGAACAACTGTAAATTTAAGAGTCTTTTTTATGGTCCTGAACACTAAGCATTTAGAACCTCATCTTAATGAGCTAACGTCTTCTCTGAGGGTCCAGCAGGAATCATCCACAAATGGTGAAGTCACTCCTGAGTAAATTTATGTGCGTCTTGCAGGAACATCACACTTTGACTTTTACAGCAAGCTGGGGCACAGGCAGTCTGTTCAGAAAACTGGTTGTCAAGGAAACTGCACCTTCATCCAGTGAAACACCAAGGGATCTTCCAGCAACGTGTCGGGGAGGAAAGACTGAAGCTTTTACTGCCCTCATGCATGTTCTCCTTTGATGGTATTAGTGTCTTCGTTAGTGTTATTTCATAAATCAGTTTTAAAAAAGGCGTTTCTCTATTTAATTATACACAGGAGATAAAACTGGTCACAGGTATTAACACCCATCTTACATTTCTTGGCCTTTCTCAGAGCATTTTTAGCATATGTTAGAATTAAACAGAAGAAAGGATCTAAATCTTATATCTTACGTAGTGAACATTATGAATATTTGATTTCTTTTTTAAATTTTTTAAATTATATATATATGTTTTTTATTGAAGTATAGTCCGCTTACAATGTTGTGTCAATTTCTGGTGTGCAGCTCAGTGCTTCAGTCATATGTGAACATAACACGTATTCATTTTCACATTCTTTGTCACCATAAGTTACTGCAAGATACTGAATATAGGTCCCTGTGCTCTACAGTATGAACTTGTTGTTTATCTATTTTATATATATTAGTTAGTGTCTGCAGATCTCAAACTCCCAATTTACCCCTTCCCACACCCTTTCCTCCTGGTAAGCATAAGTGTGTTTTCTATGTAATTTTTTTAACTATCAAAATACGAAACGCCAACACGCAGTTCCCCCGTGCTCTTTGCTTCCCGACAAGCTCCCCAGTTGAGATGTGCACCGAGCGCAGATCATGGAGTGAAACAGCTCTGAGGCATCCTGAGCTCAGGTCCCCAAGACAGCAGTTACTAGGTACCCCTTCATGGCCTCAAGCCCCCCGTTTTTTCATCTGGAAAAGGAAAATAGTTAAGATTTCATCAGGTAATTGAAGGAATCATGGGAGATGGTGTAATGTGACAATTCCATAAGTCACAGGAGACCACGGCTGTCACAGTGGGAGGCACGTGGGAGGCAGTGTGGCCTCGTGGTTAGGAGGGTCCATGCAGGAGCCAGACTTGCGTTATATTCTGGGTCTTCCACCTCCTGACTGTGGCCCTGGGCAAGTTTTCCTCTGTGCCTCAGCGATCTCATCATGGTAATTGTACTCCATGGGGACACTGGGAGGTTTTAATGAGATGGCATACGTGAAGCCATTCACCATGCCTGAGGCCCTGATCGCTGTTAGGAACAGAAAGATGCCTTGGTCTCCACATCCAGACAGGTGAACCTGCTCCAGCTGCTGAGAGCGGTGGGGCCTCCTGTGAGGGGCAAGGAGAAGTGAGTGTGTTCAGTTTGAGAGAGGAATTGGGGTCTAAGCGGAAGGCAAAAAAGTGAACCTTCTTCAAATAGCAGCTAAAGCCTTGAAGGAGAGGGTGGCTCTCCCAGACTGTTCGGTCATTTGGAAAAGGCTGTTGGTCTGCTCTTGACTGCAGCACCTGCGGCGGGGCGGCAGTGCTGGGAGTGAGTGTGAACGTGGGGAGATGAGTCGTGTGTGGCACCTGCGTGTCACACCGCTCAGCGCTTCCCCGGCCGCCAGCCAGTTCCAAATCCTGCTTGATGGCGCTGTCTTCCCGATGTTCTCGCCCCTCTAATCGATCGTGCATATTAATGTTACTAAAATAACATGTCTTATCATGGGATTCCCTAGCAAAGGAAGGGGGTCCTACCATGGGTCCCAGATCCCATCTGAGGTCACTTCTATGTGGAATCTAAATTATGAGACAAATGAATTTACTTACAAAACAGAAACAGACCCACAGACATAGGAAACAAATGTATCAAAGTGGAAAGTGAGAGGAAGGATAAATTAGGAGTTTGGGCTTCGCAGATACACACTACTGTATATAAAACAGATAAACAACAAGGTCCTACAGCACAGGGAACTACACTTGATGTCCTGTAATAGCCTGTAATGGAAAAGAATATATATATGTATGTATGTATAACTGAATCACTTTGCTGTACACCTGAACTAACACAACTTTGTAACCCAACTATACTTCAATAAAAAAAATTTTTCAGTAAATAAATAAAATAGGAAAAAAAAAAAAAGAGCCGCCACAGTCACACCCACTTCTGCCTTACTGACCCCGTCTCCTGCGTCTGTCCAACAGGAGCGCCCACTTCATCCAGGTTATCCCAGCCGGCCCCTGGCCTTCCTAGGCACGCCTGCCCCTTTTCCTCATGTGTTCCATCCAGTACCACTCATCCTTCTGAAGCCCCGCTTGAGTTCCACCTCCTGCCTGAGGGCCTCCCCGGCCTCCGTCCCGCATGGCCTCAGCATCCCGTCTCCCTGGCACCTGGCCCTTGGGTGGGACTTTTCTTTTTTTTGTATTTTAAATTATTTTTGCCTGATCTCTCCAAATAGAGACAGTAACCATTTACTAATTTGTTTTAAATCCTGACTGCCTGGCACAGACTCAGTATCCAAGATATATTTGAGGATCGATCCAAACATTAGAAAACACAGCCACTCGCATTGTTTACATACCATCCCTATTACATTTTCAAATAAATGGAATTCTCCCCACCCACACCGACACGAACTGCAGGATTCTAAACAAGTGTCTGAACAACAGACGCTCTGCTTTCAGACTCAGCTGTCAGCTCTTATTTCTGAATAGCTCAGCTAGCGAATGAGCTGACATTTCTAACATTTCAGTCCACGTCCTGCTTTCTCTCCTACAGGAGAAGGTCTGTTGACCTAAAATTCCTAGCTGTGAAATTCCCCGCTTTGTCTTTCAGCTCAAGTTTTCCTTGCATGAAATGTTATCTCCCACACGTTTAACCTAAGAATAAAATAGCAACACATCAGACGCGAGGCAGAGGCAGCCTTTTTATTCACGAGCACAAGGCACATTTAGGCTCTTTTGTAGAAAGCAGGGTTTACTGTGAAAGAGTAGAATTAGAAAGTCTTCGCTCCTAAAATAGGTCGGCTTTGGCCAGTGTCTTCTGTTTCCTCACACATATGACGGTGGTAATCACAATACTTCACCGCTCAGGTTTTCTGATACCTATTAGGTAAATTTTAGAGGGAACCATTTTGGGGCTTTCTTCTTACGCCCTGTAGAAAATTAGATTTGAATCAACATTTGTTCAGTTTCCATGCTGTCCTCTGGGATGCCTGACACACACAAAATGTGGGCGTTCAAACAGCCATCAGTCCAAAATGGACACGAGTGAGCCATCAGTCCAAATGGACACGAGTGAGATTAAAGGTCATGGCAGGTAAAAGAGAAAGAAAAAGCAAGTCGGTGTAGACCAAAAGTCCCCTAATGTTAATCCCACCTAACGTCTGCATAAGACGTGTACTTTCAGGAGCACTTTTTTATCCCATCCAGATCCTCATAAAGCCCCAGGGGGTTAGCCTGGGCTGTACCCATGGGCTCCTTGCCCAGCCTGACTCCTGGCTTGTCAAGCATCTGAGGTCAGATGGTTTCCCCAAATCGTGGTGTCATCCGCAGCTGAGGCAGGGTGCCAGCTCCCCATCGGGGACCCATGTGTCCCGGGTTCAGTGCTGTATAGTCAAGCGGGGTGCAGTCGCACCCCCTGCGCCTGTAAAGACGGGCCTACCCCCTCCAGGGCCCTGACCTTCCCCCCGGGTTCCTGTCCAGCGTGTCCTGGTTGATGCACAAAGGGCAGGTGCCTCTCACCTCGAAGTTCCCAGGAGAGGGAGAAAAATCATCTTAGTATGAATGCAAAAAAAGTTCATGTCTAAACATTTCTAGAAGTTTCATGCAGCAAGAGTCTGATTCCAGAGCAGAAAGCGGAGCAGAGAGGGAGGGCAGATGCGCGTGGCGGAGGTGAGAGGGGCCGGCGGCAGGTGCAGCCCTGGCCAGAGCAGAGCCCTCTCCTCTTCCCTCCTCCCTCTCCATCACTGCCCGTGCAGCCCCACACAAGGGGCTCGGGAGCCCTCCAAGCCCGGGGACAGGCAGTTTCCATTCATAAGAGGGGAAGGACATTTGAAGGACATTCAGGGACCTTTCAAAACTGAAGTCACCATTGCGAGGTTTATGGACGCTCTCTCGTCGCACCCAAGAATTAGGTCGCTGGCTCTTGTTCCTGGGTTGGGATTGATTTTCACTGCTGGTGAAATTTAGAAGCTCATCATTTAAAAAAAAAAAAAAAGAAGAAGGAGGGCACGCCTAAGAAATCCCTCTGTAACAGGAAACAAGACTTGCCAAACCAGCACACAGTGGGAAGGCGGTGTTTTGAAAAAAGGGCACGTCCATTCTTTCTTCGTGTTCACCGTGGCGAGGATTCGGTCTTGCCAAGGTGAGCCAAGGACCAGCAGCTGAGGCCCTGTCGTGAGCAGATCAGTGTCTCAGACAAGCCCTTCCAGGGTGCTGGCCCCTCCGTGCTCACCGGGTAGCAAGACCAGAACTAGTGAAGTGGCACAATCAGAATTCCAGTCTGGGCAGTTTTTCTTCAGAGACCCTGCTTCCTGACCTCGGCCGTTTCTCTCACCAGCTGGACCTTGGCAGCAGCCCCTCCTCTCTGATGGTCCTGTGTGATTTTAGGAGGCCGAGGGGGACGAGGAAAGAGGGGAAGACCCAGTGGTCTCAATCTCTGGGGAGTGACTTCGACCTGTCTCTGCTGCGCTCGCTGAAGCCCGGGAAGCCGGGAGGGCTTGGGCTGGCGGCCGGGAAAGTCGGCTCAGACAAGGAACCGGCAAATCCGCGGGGCTTGCCGAAGGCACCCGGACAGAGGCAATGAGACTCCCCCCGACCCCTCTCAGTTTCTATTTTTATTTTGTAAAGTGAAAGGAAAAGGGATGGTCCCCAGTTTTCCGTGACAAACCATCTTTGTCCTTGATCCAGAGAGCCCAGTTCACTCATACAGTTTGCACTGCGCCTGCTCAAACTGCAGTCCTTACAGGAAAGAGAGAAACAGCAAGGAGCTCTGAGACGACAGCTAGTATTTTGCAAAGGTATTTGTAACGCAAGCACATCAGTGGCTAATTCGTATTTCACTCTGCTGTGAACCTGAAAATTCTCATTAAAAATAGCATTTCCTGAAGTGCCACAAAGATACATTGACTGTCAAAGTCCCACTTTTTGATTGTCTGCTGAAGCCCCAGAAAGTGTTTATTATGCTGCTGCGTTCCGAGCTTTTTCTTTTTCAGAGTATAATGAAAGCACATTACTCTGCAGTGGCGGCCTTGATTCTTTCCTATTACATTTGCTCGTATAATCACTAATCTGCCAGATGTGATCGTTTCCTCGCCACTGCAAAAATGGATTCTGAATTTCAGCTGGAAGGGGGATAAGTGGGCTGTTCACGCCTCAGGAAAATGGAGAGATGTGTGTACATTTCAAGAAAATATTTGGGGATGCTCATACATTTTTGGTAATTTGATGTGAGACCCTGTTGTTTCCACTATGACGTGATTTAAAACAATAATCACAGCTAACTCTCACTGCGCGTGCTTCACGGGCAGGCGCTGTTCTAAGTGTTTTATGTGCGTTAACTCGTTTAATCCTCACGCTGATCCCACAGAGCTGGTGTGACTGTTACCCCCATTTTACAGCCATGAATATACGTGACCCAGTGAGTGAGCGCACACCTAAGACTCAAGTTCAGTCTGTCTCTTGAGTGGGTTTCTCATCCTCACATGATGAACTCTCGAGGCCAGATGCTTCTTTAAAGTGAGGGTCTGTTCTGTTCCCTGTAGGACACTTACAGCACCCCTGGCCTCGTCCCCCGAGCTGCCTGGAGCAACCCTCTTCTTACGCCACCCTATGGTTGTGACCATCAAAAATGTCTTTAGACATCGCAAAATTTTTTCTGGGGGATAAAAATTCTCCTGATAGCCCGGAGTATACATTCTCATTGTGGCCCTCGAGAGGGAAAAGTCTGGTTCTAGGGGGTGCAGAAAACTCCTAAGTTATGAAGCAAATACATGTATATACGCCCCGTGCATAAGTAGGCGTGCAGTACATTTGTAGTCACAGAACTTTACGGGAGGGATCAGAAAACAATGTCTAAGGCTGTACTTCAATTTTTTAAAAAAAAAGCAAAAACAAACAAATGGGACTTAAAGTCTCCTTAGGAGAGAAATAAGGAGAAATAGGTGGAGAAATGGGTTGAGAAACAGTGGGCCGAAACTTCTGTTCTTTATCTCCGAGCTGTAAACGCACTGTAACTGGCCAGATGTGCACGTCTGAACTCTGAGATGAGTCTTGACTGGAGGGACTCCCCCAGGTGATGGAGGCAGTACTCTCTCTGACTTGGTCCTGGAATGAGACCGTTACCTTCACCTTCCTGGGGGCTCAGCTCAGTGTCATCACCTTAGCCGTACGGATTGCAAAACATGGCGCTTTGAAATTTGGGTTCAACAAAACGCTTCAGACTATTTTTTCAAGCATTTTCACTCCAGCAAAAACTACAAAACTCTATTTGCCAAGAGCTATTTTTCTTAAACTTTTTAACCCTGGGCGTATTTCAAAGGAAATTTATCCATATGGTTCTCATTCATTTACTCTTAATTCATCAAGATGGTGTTTTGTAAAAGCCAGTTGACAACCAAGGAACCACGTGCATGTTTTTTTAACTCGAACCAGGAAGTTGGGTTTTGCTTGCTCTAAATAGAATTTAAAACCCCTTGAGTTTTTCTATACTTGGCTAAATGTAATTTTCCCTCTTTACTAATCATTAATTTGGAGGCTGCCTTTTTGATGTGAAATGTTTTATGGTAGAAGAAACAAGAGAGAAGAAAATACATTCACTGAGAGAGAGACTTTAAAAACTGGAATCTAAGCCCAAGGATATGGTCAGAAAATTGCATGTTTGCAGAATATATTGCTTCTGCAATCTGACTGGCACCAGGTTACACTTAGTAAGCTAAGAATTGCATACCTCGTTTAGAAGGTGGGATTGTACCTGCCACGTATTTCTCTGTTTGGGATAATACTGTGTATTTAGGAGACTTGCTGGAAGACCCTCTCCTTCTCCCCCAGTTCACAGCCCCCACAACCTTCTAGTGTTTCAGCTTCTCTACTTTGAACGTAGCCCCGCCATCACCACTGAAAGTAAATAGTGGGCTTAATTAAGAAGTGCTAAATATAGTTGTGAAACATATGTAAAAAGCGGAATAAAAACCAAACATTCCTCTTTAAAGGGGCTTTACGTACTGCACGGAGCAAATTGTTCAACACTGACTCTAAATGTAAATTGTAAACGTTTAGACATGTTATTTAAAAATAAAATAAGACTCATCAAATGCTTTGGAAAAAGTCTTTCAAAACCCTCCATAACTTACCTCTTAGTAACCCTTGTATGAAGAATGCACCATTTCCACACAATGGGAGCCTGGGGCCATTTCCCCTTTGTATTCCCAGCACTAATCTGCATGTTAGGCAAATACATTAAAATAAGCAAAAACAACACATTCAAGGAATAAATCATAAAACACTGAAGATATTTTAATGCTGTGGGAAGATGTAGAATTACGCCAACTTAAGATTGCTTTAGAGATAGATACGAATCATTTTGTCACATACACATTTCTAAGCGAAGAAACAGGCGCCGACCTCGTTCCAGGTCTACCCAGGCCAGCACCTCTGCGAGAGGAGTCCCGGAGCCTGCTTTTGACAAGCGCCCCAACTAGTAGTTGTGCACAGAGGTGCTTTAGAACCACTGACTTAGGTGACAGTAGCGGCTGGTTACTGGGCGAGCACAAAGGATTGAATTACCAAGTCAGACTCGAGGCGGAGCGCTTGCCTGGTATCAGCTTCACTAGATTATTACAAGGACACAGGCATTCAAAAACCTTAGGTGGAGCAGAGGGAGGCCTGGGACGTGTTGTCTCTGGCCCTGAATAGATGAGGTCTCTCAGTGAGGTCCAGGGGCTGCTCACACAGTGGGAGCCTTTCAACTATAAAACGTCTCCGCTCTGCCCCCGGAGGGCTGCACAAACTCCGTGACTCTCTGGGAGCCGTGCTGGGTTCTACTTGGTTGCTGAATTCCACAGCCAAGAACGTTTTCAGAGACAAGGTCCCTCTCCCCTGGTAAAGATGGCTGAGCCCAGCTGCAGAGGGGAAATGGGGGCGGTCCCCTAGTCAAAGGAGGGGCGGGGCGCAGGCTGGCTACTTTAACTCCCAAGTATAAATGTAGCGAATCCCCCGCCCTGTGTCATCAAATCTGGCTTCAGTAACACAGGGACCATCCAACGGGGTAGGCGCTGCCTCAGGCTACCCTGGTTTCCATCCCCAACACTCATCCAAAGTTTCTTGGAATGAAAACTTACAACATAACTAAACTCCTTCCCTGATATCATTTCTAATATTTAGTTACTGGTTAATTTTTCTCATCTAAGGCCAATTGTTTCTGGTCCATGATTGCCTCCATTTATTGATATAAAATCCAAGTTGACAGAAATAGAAATATGTAAGAATTAAATTAATCACCATTTTAAGATTTGGGTGGTAAAAAGCAAATATTGTTGCTCTTTCCAGAGTTTAAATTAATTCTAGACATGATAGAGAGTCTTGGTATGTTTGTAAGATAATTAAATGCAAATAAAATTTTTAAATAATTTTGAATACTTTCCTCTTGAAATGAAAGTACTTTTCCCCCCCTTTTACTGAAGAGATACTAGATTTATATGGTGTTCCAATTCGTTTATTATAAAAAAAAAGTTTTAGGTTTCAAGCTTGGAAAAAGTTATGCTTCAAACTTGTTGCATGTTAAAAATGCAAAACGGCAGCACTCATCTGTGTGAATGCGGACAGCATGCGAGCACCGCCACGGACGGCACTGCAGGGAGTTGTCGGAAACCATCATGATGAGTCTAATCCATTTTTCAGTGGCGAGCACTCACCCCGCACTGCATTATATGGGAAAACGTTCCAGGGGGTCCTGTGTTGGTGCAGATGGCAGGTGTGTGATCCAGCTGTTTGGGGCAGAGGCAGCAGCAGCTGGTGACCACTTAGGAGTTTTTGCTCCTGGAGGAAAGTCCGTCTCCCAGCACCGGCTCCCCCTGAGCAGTTACTGTGTGAGCCCTGGGTGGCGCCGTTAGTAACATCCTACAGAAAGCTCACGACATACAGTGCCTTCGTTCAGACGGGACACACTAGTTCAGGTGAACATTTAAAGTAGCATTCGCCAAAATATATATATATAGAGAGAGAGAGAGAGAGAGGGAGGGAGGGAGGGAAGAGAATAAACTAAAGCACAGAATTTTATGGTAGAGACTCGCTGTAGAAGATGGGTGAATTCAGGAGGACTGGGGAGAGGAACTGGGGAAGGCTGCAGGAAGGCGAGGCTCTGCTAGACTATTCGACATGCTGCCCTTTTTTCTCATTTTATCAGTACATTTATCTTGTAGCCTGATGATACGAGAGATGAAACTGGTTTTCATGTCTAATCAAATGTCTTTTGGGTTTTCTGCTTGAAGGCCCACCATAAGGAATTTTTACTTATATATATCATTGCCTTCGGGTTAGCTTTCTGAACAAAATGATTCCTAGAACCTGAAGCCTCCTATTGGAGATGATGTTGGTACCTAAGGGGGCTGTTGGCTGCAAACTTCTAGCTCCCACAAGACCCAGCAAGGAAGGGAAGGTTAAAAAAAAAAAAGTAATGACAAAGTGTTGCTTTTCAGTTTTTATCTCAAAAACATTAACTGTCAGGGAGACTTACGATCAAGTAAAAAAATGTAAAGCTGTGTGTTAATCATGAGTCACACGACTGGAGCTCCCTAGGGTCACTTCTATGAGACCTAAAGCTGTTTGTCTTCATGGAGCAGGGGGATGAGAGAGGCGCTTCCAGCCCTGATTCTGCACTTCTGTCTTTCTACCTGAGAGAAAGGGAAACTGAGGTATAATTAATTCATTGTTTCTGGAAAGGAAACCACACAGGCACTTTCCATTCCAAATGAATCCAAATATGATTTTTTTTTCATTTTTAAAATATTTTTGTTTTTATTTTTTTATTGAAGTATAGTCTGTTCACAATGTTGTGTTAGTTTCTGGTGTACAGCATAGTGATTCAGTTATACATACATATATATATTCTTTTTTTCATTATAGGTTTATTACAAGGTGTTGAATGTAGTTCCCTGTGCTCTACAGTAGGACCTTGTGTTTACCTATTTTAGATACAGTAGTTACTACCTACAACTCCTGAACTCCCAATTTATCCCTCCCCACCCCCTTTCCCTCCAGGTAACCATAGGTCTGTTTTCTACATCTGTCCAAAGATGAATCTTGAATAAAACAGAATATTTTTGATACTGACTTGAACAGAAAAAAAAGTGTATTAATGGTTGCTCTCTTTATAACTGAATAGGCATGAAAGAGAAAAGTTACGAATATTTGAAACAAGAAAATGTGTTTTTTCAAGGTGCTTTTCTTTCAATTTTGCTCGTACGTGTACCCAAATATAGCAAGAAAGACTCACTTGGAAGCTATTTCAGCAGTGCAAGTGAGGCGTGGTCGTGGTCTGGACCAGGCTGCTGGTGATAAGGAGGTGAGGAGGGGTGGTCAGGTTCTGGGTAGATTTTACTTTTATTTTTGCCCCTTACCATCTCGTCTCAACAAAACAGTCTAAGGGATACTGTTAAAATTAAATCAGATCATGTTTCTCCCACATTGAGAGCCCTCTGGTAGCTTTCATTTACCCAAGCAAAAGCCCAAGTCTTTACAAAAACGTAGAGAGACTGTGTATTTTATTATACAAACCAGAGCCCAGCTGGATGTTAAAGGCTGACTCCTATTAATTACGCCAGAACAATGAGCTTAAATGTGGGTTATTCTGGACAAAATGACGTGACCCTGTATAATCTGAACTTTCCCTAAATGTTTCTCCCTTTTATTGCTTACTTCTCCCAGTGGTACTTTGCAGTGTATATTTCACTTCATCTTTTCTTTCCCCTGTTCCCTCTGCTAGAATACAAGCACTTGGAAAGCCGGGGTCTTGTTTATTTTTTTCACTAACGAATCCCCATTACACATAAAGGGCACTGAATAAATATCCGTTCAACGAATGAATGAATGAGTGAGTAGGAAATTTTGCCATTTTCTCTCTCTGTAAGATTTGTTTTAAGGCTGGATAATCTTAAGAGCACGAGCATTGGATTTCTATATTTCAGCAGTAAAACTGTTTATTAGCACATTCCACCATTTTACCAGAATACGTAATACATACATAGACGTCAAATGCCCTGAGAGAAAACAAACTCTACAGCAAAGACAAGGAACTGCTTTCCAAACCACACGTGCCCCTCAGTAGGTTCTGACAGGTTCTCCTGGGAGAAGAGGGGCGTCTCCCTCAGGAAATCTCAGATCGATTAACCAAATGATGATAACATCAACAAACAAAGTCTCTGGAATTTGAGGTAAAATGGTCATAGAATCTCTGTGTTTTAAATTTGCAGTGGTTGACTTGGTCCGGCACACTCTTGTCTTCTATTGGATACGTGCATTTAGGTTCATAAATTTCTCTCTAAGTATCACTTTAGCTGCCTTCTGCAGATTTGAGTAAGTATTCCCTGAACTGTTGTTCAGTTTTTAGTGTGTCTTTATAATACTTATTCTTTATTTTAGTTCTTCATTTCTTCATTTTTTATTTCTCAGATATTCCTTTTTGGCTATATTTGTGTCATTGGTTTTCAATTTTATTGCCTTATGTCATATAAAATAGTTTATCTGTTTTGATTAGTTTTATAATTATTGAGACTTCTTGTGACCTATGGCCAATTTTTTTAAATATTCCATATGAGTTGGAAAGAATTTATGTTTCTAAGCATCAGTAACTTCAGACTTGTTAACTTTATTGTTCAGTACTCTGTAACTGATTCTTGTCTGCCCTATCCATTTCTGACAGAGCTGTGTACAACAGCTCTTCACAGTTTATTAATCTGCTAATGTCTTCTTGTCTGTCAGTGTCTATTTTTTCACTTTTAAAGTTTTCTGGTTAGGTGCTATGCCAGGTATCAATTTATTGCCTCTCAAATCCAAACCCACCTTTCACTGTCTCCTTAGGACTCTAACATCTGTCCCTTGTCAGGTGGCACGATGTCAAGCTTTATCAGTAGAGGAACTAGAGAAATATCAGAGGATTTTTTCCTCCTGGGTCCCTGCACTCTGCTCTTTTTCGCTCCTAGCACTGGGCTGGTGTGCAGGATACTCCATAAGCTCCCTCCCCAGTCCTACCAGCACCGGTGGCTCCCAGCAGCCAGTGGCATCCCTCAGGACAGTTTCTGGAGAGTTCCGTGAGAGCTCAGAGAAGTTTCCCAGCCACATCTTCCAATGAGTTAAATAGCACCCACTTCCCCTGCTGCTGGCAGGTTCCTCATGGCTGTCCAGAAACTACAGCTGTAGCTCTAGCGGACATCCCAGCAGATTTAACAGGCAGTTCTCTGTCCACCAGTCATGCTTCTTTGACTTTGGACCAGTTCAGGGACAACCCAAGGGACTTCTCAACATCCAGTGGGCCGTCCCCATCTGCTCTCTAGTGAAGCTTGAACCTCAGCCATGGGCGGCTTCCCCCCTCCCCCATCTTCCAAGATTGTTCTTTTCCATAAGTTTTCTTCCTCAGTCCCAGGGTATTCTTTAAAGGGAATTAGATGGTATTCCCTCTTAGTTAACACTCTACAAATAGTTAATAAAACTGTATGATTTAAAATTTACTATCATCTCTGTCTCCTCAGTGGACCCTGACTGATACAGATATATCTGTGTTAAGACTGAGGTAGCTCCCTGCTAAGGTGTTACTTTTATTATTAAGGAATGACTGTATTTACAATATAGTTGTTTCAAATAAAACTTATTATAGATTAGTCTTACCAAGCAAAGCTGCTTTTGCACAGCTTGCTTGCTGCCATTGTCCATCACTTTCCTTTCACCTCTCTGCTATGACGTTTTATTAACCAGTCCCAGAATCTCTACCTTACAACAGATAAATTTAATCTATTTATATTTACTGTGACCACTAATATACTCTGTCATCATATTTTAGGATTTCTAATCACCAGGGACATACTTTCTTTTATGGCATTCGTTTTAAGAAAACTGTACTGAGTTTTCTTAACCATTCCCCTATCCCCACCGTGGATATGAAGGTTATATATAAATATATTTCACAGTTAAAGTGTTCTAAAGTCATCATAATTTTAGGAAGGAGGATGAAGCTAGAGATTAACTATGGTCTTTGTTAACTGTGTGTGTTTATAATTTGAGGCTTCAATTAAAAGGTTAAAAAGAATATATATGTGTATATATATACATATATAAACTTTTAACATAGTTTTATAGTCATAGTTCAAAAAAAGCATAAAAAATAACTATGACACTTAAACTACGTTAAAGGTTACAAAATATAAAAAGATGTAATTTGTGACAATAATATAAAATGTAAAAGAATATAGTTTTTGTATGCAAATGAAGTTAAGTTGTCATCAGTTTAAGCAGATGATTAAAATTATAAGATGTTTCATATAACTCCTATGGTAACCAAAAAGAAAATACCTATATAGAATATGCACAAAAGAAAATGAAAAAGGAATCAAAGCATGCAAAAACAAAAAAATCAATGAGACACAGGAAGGCAACAAGAGAGAAAAAGAGGGGCAAAATAACTACCAGATGTACAGAAAACAACTTTTAAAATGGCAGTAATAAGTCTTTCCTTATGATTAATTACTTTAAATGTAAATAGATGAATTCTCCAATCAAAAGACATAAAGCAGATGAATGGATTTAAAAAAATCAAAATCCAACTATATGCTGTTAGAGACTCACTTTAGATATAAGGACATACTCAGGCTGAAAGTAAAAGGATGAAAAAAGAGAGATTTCATGCAAATGGTAACCAAAAAAAGTAGGGATGGTCATACTTACATCAGACAAAATAGACTTTCAGTCAAATAATGTCACAAGAGACAAAGCACATTGTATCATGATAAGAGCATTAATTCATCAAGAAGATATAACAGAAATAAAATAGAGAATAAAAAATTTTAAAAATTCAAGAAAACTAAGTTGGTTTTTTTGAAAAGATCCACAAAAATTGACAATTCCTAGTAAAAAGAGAAAACACTCAAATTTTAAAAATTAAGAAATGAAAGAAGAAATGTTACAAACAATGCCACAGAAATAAAAAAAGACCATGACAGACTGTGTATAATTACACCCCCACATGCTGGAGAATCTGGAGAAAATGGATATATTTATAGAAACATACAACCTTCAAAGATTGACTCATGAAGAAACAGAAAATCTAAACAAACCTATCTCTAGAAAAGAGATTTTGGTTCCTCAAAAAATTAAGAATAGAAACACTAGGTTATCCAGCTATTCCACTTCTGGGTATTTATCCAAAGAAAAGGCAACATTAATTTTAAAAGATATCTGCACGCCTGTGTTCACTGCAGCATTATTTATAACAGCCAAGATACGGAAATAACTTATGTGTCCATTGATGGATGAAGAGATAAATAAGATGTAATATTACACAAACACACACACACACACGCACACGCACACACACACACACACACACACACACGCACACACACGCACACAATGGACTATTACTCAGCCATAAAAAAGAATCAAACCTTGCCACTTACGACAGCATGGGGTGACCTTGAGGGTATTATACTAAGTGAAGTCAGTCAAAAGGAAAAAGACAGATGCTGTATGAGTTCATTTATATGTGGAATCTAAAGCAAAATGAAACAAAACAAAGAAATGAACAAAGCAAAACAAAAGCGAACTCATGGGTAGAGAACAGATTGGTTTATCAGAGGGGAAGGGAAGGGGTGGGGTGTAGATGCAAGGGGCGAAGGGTATCAATTGTGTGGTCGCAGACAGTAACTGGACTTTGGAGGTCATCACTTTGTGGTGTACACCGTTGTCAAGTTACTATGTTATACACCTGAAAGTTATGTAATAAAAAGGGGGGAGGGAATGTGGTGTTTACATACAGTGCAGTATTACTCAGCCTTAAAAAGGAAAACGATCCTGTCGTTGCTACATTGTGACAGACTTTGAGGATATAATGCTAAGTGAAATAAGGCTGTCACAAAAAAGACAAACACTGCACTGTCCCACTTAACGAGGTACATAAAATAGTCAAACTCGTAGAAACAGGAAGTAGAAGGCTGGTTGCCAGGGGCTGAGTGGGCGGGCTGGGGAAAAGGGGGAGTTGCTCAATGAACACAAAGTTTTGGTTTTGCAAGATGAAGAAGTTCTAGATATCTGTTGCAAAAAAAATGTACATATAGTTAACACTTCACTGTACACTTAAAAATGATTAGGATGGTGAGTGTTATGTTCCATGTTTTTGATGGCAAATAATAATAATACGCTTTATCGGAGTGAGTGCTCACTAGAATGCACCCAGGTAGAGATTCTTTTCTAACCTCTCAGAACACACTGTACTTCAATCTGAAGACCCATGTCTTCCTTCAAGTATAACAATTCTTAGCCATTAGTCCTTTGAGTATTTCCTCCTCCAAACTCCTTTCATTATCTCCTCCTGAAACTTCTTTTAGAAATACGTAATGTCTCATTCTATGTGTTTCATTCATATTTTTCTGACCTTTATCTTTCTGTGCCCATTCTGAGTGATTCTTTTGCATACTTACTCTTTAAGCCAGTAATATTATAAACTGTGTTTGATCTGCTCTTAAATGCACACAGTGTGCTTTAAATTTTACTAACTGTATGTTTCTTTTTGACAAGCCCTATTTTTGTCATATCTGCATTCTAATTTTATAGTTATGTTTTCAAGCCCTTGTTTTACCTCCTTAAGCACTTTAAACATTATGATTTTATTTTATAATCCTCTAAATTTGTTCCATTAGTTGGTGTCCTTGGGATTCTAATGATAAGCTGACTCTCTTTTATGTGTGTTTTGTGCTATAGGTAAGGTTGGTGAACTGTTTCATGTGTACTCCTGTTCAGCAGGTCTTTTGGTTGGATTTTTAAAATTTTTTTTCTGCTCTTTCTGCTGGAGTTTCTCATGTCATAGGTTTCACATACGTCTTTGCTCTCACCTAGCGGTTGTGAAAGCACTGAGTGCATTTGTGTTTTCTTGTTTCATTTAAAGTCGCTTTGCTTTAGGAACAGGCTGCCACAGACATGTCCAAATGAGGTTAGGACATAAATGTTAGGAGAGGCTGGGGCGGGGGGGGGGACTTAGATGTTCTTGCTTAGGTATTTGGAATTATTTTTAAGATAATTAAAATTTCCAGAAATCCCAGCAGCTTTGGGGCTACACAGATGAGAGTGAAAACCCATGCGTCTGTCCCTGTGGCCCGCCCACTAGGTGATGCAGCGAGCACACCGGGGCAGGGCTGTCCCGCTCAGGCCAGCTAAAGGTTTGCCAGTTGTGTTCTACATGTTTAACTCACAGGACCATGTGGTTTCACAGTACTGCTCTCATTAAGCAAAATCCTAAGAATTATGGAAGCTTTTACTTTGAGTAAAAGGCTTCGGGAAGTAACTGGAGTTTCATGACCATACCTCTAAACAACCTTGCTACCTACCAGAGCCAAGCTTGTGTGACTGAAGAATATTTCTCTTTGTCCAGTACGTGGAACAGCATTGACTGTAAAATCTGACACTTGTATTACTTTTCTTGGGCATCAAAGTCATAATCAGGTATAAAAGCTGAAGGTCTGGAATACTGTACAAGAACCACACAAGAAAGAGTGTGTGTTGGTACTTTTTAAAACATACATACACCTGATTCTTCTCCAGTACAAGGTGTGAAAGTAGCAGTCTTTCCTAAGATCATTTACTGAGTTTTTACCCTTTTCCAAGAAGTCTACCTTTTTACTGTGCATGTTTTACCTTCTTACTGTATGTCAGGCACTTTATTTAATTTCATAACTCTATAAGGCTGGATAATGACTTTTTCCTACATTACAAATGAGAAAACTTTTACCAAAAGAGAGGGAGGGGGGAGAGAAAGAGGAAAAAGGAACAGATTAGAAGCCCATTCAAGTCTACACGGCTTGGGAGTGAGAGAACCAGGATTTGAATCTAATCAGTCTGACTTTATTTAAAGCCTCAATGATGCATAATGTCAATCAACACAATAAATTAAGTGTATGTATTTTATGATGTCATCAAGATGTCTGATACAGTGTTTTATGAATACCTTATAAACTCTGTGGAGTCAATAGCATAACTAGATAGAGTTAAAACTCTGTAAGCAGTCATCACCAAAGAGTTCTAAGTCATCCACTCCAGGCATGGTTACGGGGCGCCTCCCGTCTCCCAGACACTGTGCTGGGGGCAGGTGGTGTAGCAAGAACAAATGAGGGAAGACAGTCCCTTCCTTTGTGGAGACGTTTAGTGGAAGGACACAGCCAGCAGATACAGTAGTAAGCAAACCAGACAACGCAGCAAGATGAGCAGCGTTGTGGGGGAAAATAGCGCGCTAACGGGGAGAGGAGCACCAAGAGCGGGAGGAGTGACAGGCGTCGCCTTAAAAGAACGTTCAAGGAAGGCCCTGCCGAGGTGCCACTTGAAAAGGCCTGAGGCCGTGAGGAAAAGAGCCAAGTGCATGAAGGCGGTTTTGAGGGTGGGCTCAACAGTTCGGGTGAGAGTACTGATGACTTGTTCGTACCTGCAGCCAAAGTGAACGCGGTAGAGGTTCCTAGGATGTTGTTTGATAAAATCGAAGTGCAAAGAATCACCGCTTCTGAACATGAACCAGATTTGCCTCAGTAAACATTAGAACAAACACACAGCCCTGGGCTTGGGTGAGGAAGCTGGTGGCTGCCTAAGTGCGGAAGCGTGGCTTATCAGCGGCGAATTTGGAAGGTAGTTCATGACTACAGTCTGCGTTGGAGCTAGCTGGCCCTGGGATATGACTGCCGAAAAAAAAGCTACTTGAGTTTTAGGTTTCGTGAGCAAAGGTGATGTCAGATTGCACTTGCCTGTCTTGCAACCATGCTTTAGAAGACGTGCAAACTGGAGGATGTTCATTCACAGGAAAATGACAGAAAGGGTGTCTTTACATTTAGGCTTCGATGCAGCTACATTCCAAGTGGAGAGGCTCCCTCCAGGAAATAAACTGGGCTGGTAATCATAAAATTATTAGTCTTACAGAGTTTGGAATTACATAAAATTATAAGTGCTGGTTGATTAATTCCATCCCAAACTGGCAAACCTAGTTTATATAAGCAACAGTAGAAGGGCTCCTAACCTAGTTTGGGGTAGAAAAGCCTTCTTCAGACTTCCTCAGTCAAGGTACCCGCAGAGGGGAAGCTAAGTGTAAAATCAGCAAGTGGACTTAAACACAGCAAGAGAAAACCGGGAGCCAATTTGGAGAATAATCGTAATACAGGCCCCTGTGGACTGATTTGATAGGATTTCCAGTTAGATGGATTCCACTCAGCAGAGAAACGTCTCACAGCAGTGCTTTCACCATAAAGGACTGGGAACTGAGAGATGGAAACAACTGGGGGAAAGAAACAGCTGTTTAAAGAGAAATGTTGGCATCTTTACGATTTGTCAGGTGAACACCGTTATCATCACTCCAAGAAACCTATTGCCAAAATCAATGTCACTTTTCAAGGGCGTAGCATCAGATTTGTGGTTTTGGTTTGGTCTGATGTGGTTTGGGATAAATGGGAATATTCGGATGGGTCCTTAAATTGCATCAGGACGATTCCCCAAGACCTATTACATGAGGTCACACAAAGATTAATGAAGGTTGTCAGAGCATAACCACATATTAAAAGCAAGATGTTTGCACACACTCCCCCCTCCCTCTTTTTAAATTAATCTCTATTTTAGAGTGAATAAAATTATGCAAGTAAACATGACATGTTCTGTGATTTCATCAATAATGTACAGGAAATCCTTTTCCTCTGCAGTAAGTGCCAGACAAAGAGAAAAAGAAGGTCAAGGAGAGGAGAAGTTGCAGAATTAATTTCGTTCCTTTTTGAAATGAGTCATGGGCAGAAGTCGCAAAGATGAGTGATAGAGTTTTGTCAAAGCACTTCTGTGCATCCGCAGCCTTCCTGCAGAGTTTGTGTGTCAGGGGAAAACAATGGTGACAGCAGGAACCACGGTCTCACATTTGGTAAAGAAACGCTAAAAAACAAAACAAAACAGAAAAACCCTTCAAATCACAATGTAAGATATTTCCTTCCAGGAGCAGGTTGTTCACCTATCAATTAAGTGAGCTTCGTATCATCACGGAATCAGAATGTTTTTGGTGAATTGCATTCTTAGATGAGAGCATGTTCTCCACTTTGTCAAGAGTTAACTTTTAGAAAGAAATTTTCTTTGCTTTCATCAATATAGGGTCATGCAATGAATAATATGATTTAGTAGAAGAATACAGTGTTTCCTCTCCTTAAACTGTTCTTTATAATTACTTCTTAATTCTGTTTTTTTTAAGTCAGTATTTGAAAGACAAAATGAAAAGAAAGATAATAAGATCATTTGATGCTTGGATCTGTCATGTAAATGAACCTTTTCCAAGTTTGTAAAATCATGTCTGTTATCGTAATTAGGGCTTGGAAAGCTAATTCAGAGAATAACATCAAACTTAGCCTTTTCCTGAACTGAACTGAACTTTTAGGGTTCATGGGAATTCAGTTCACTGCTTGTTGGAACCTTGAGAAAATGTGCTGTTGTTAATTATAACGACTGTCAGAAATGGTTCGTTGTCATCGTTCTGTGTTAACCAGGCACATGTCAGACCGGCCGGCTCAGCGCCGTGTCTCACGTTTCCACCCTTTCGACCTCCATCATTTCCTCATGCTTAGTGTCTGTAAGTGATGAATTGATACAAGAAGAAGATTGATGAACGTAAGTAACAACACTAAGATATGGAAGGTTAAGAACTGGAAACAATTCTAAAAATTTAGGGAAAAAATGAGCTTATCCAGCCTGAAAGAGGCCAAGAATCCTGCAAGCGGGCGGCTGTGCGGAGGGAGCTGGGCTCACGGTGTGACAGCTCGTGTTTGACCGCGTGATCCCAATGGCTTTTACTCCAGTTTGGGATTTTACTCCTAGGGCCACATTCTGAATTTGCTTTAATTCAAAGTAGCCCTACTTCTGAACCCCCTCATAACGTCCGCTCTTCCTGTCCGCTGCTTCCGTATTCCCTCATGTATGAAGGTCGTTCTTCTGTCCCACAAGTGCCTCCAGTTCTTGGACCTGTCCAGCCAGTTGACAGGATGGCAATGATGACTCTTCCTAAGCATTTTACACATAGTTCCTCATTTAATACTCAGAGGTATAGTTTTAATTTTCCCCATTTGGCCAGTGGAGAAACGTTGGCTTAGAGAGGTTTAGTCTGTCAGCCATGGACCGTCTGCCTGCTAGGTCTGCCCACCTGCAAAGCTCATGTCCTTCCCACCATAAGATATGCCCTCCGCCTTCTTTACTTTCATCCCTACCTACCCCCAGTGTCGCAGTCAGCTGTCAGTACCCGTATCATCTAGACCATCTTCAAATTTTTTTCGCTTGACTCTTTGAAGACCCAGGAGCACATGACTCTCCAATCCTAGATCAACTCATTTGTTTTCTCTGCCTTTGCTTCCAGCTTCTGAGAAATGTTAGAGAAAATTAAGTTCCAGTGTTCAAAGGCTATATTATAAAAATATTATTTCAAACTTGAGTTAGAGCCTTAAATATACACAGCAGCATTTTCACTAATTTTCAGTTACTTCCTTTTCTCATGCTCCACCCCAGCTGTCCAAAACCCGCACAGGTCTCCGAGGCCCCCAGTTCTGCCCCGACTCCTCTCACTCTGACAAGAACTTGGGTTCTTACTTTAAAAATATTTAAATTAGGAAGTCCATAAACTTTCTTTCTTCCTCTAAACTTTAAAATAGAGGGCATCAGGAAGTCTCAACCCTGCTCCAGGGATTTTTTCAACTTATTAAACTGTGAGCTGAAATTTGGGTTAATGTACAGTTTCTTTTTCTCTTTTTTGAGAAAAGGACAATAATATTTATTAGATTCTCCAAAGGAGTCTGGGATCCAAAAAATGTGCTGCGGATTTGACCTAAATCTTCACTCTTCTTAACTTTCTTCTCTTTAATTTCAAAAGGACAGGTACTTCTTCCAAATTTAGAATTATTATGTCTTCCTGGTAAATTGAAGTGTTTTATTATTATGAAATTCCTCTTTTTAACATTAGCAATACTGCTTGGTTTGAGGTCTTTTTTTTTTAATTAAGTATACCAGCTTCCTTTTGGTTAGTGTTTGCATGGAAAAGTTTTTCCATTCAGTTGTATTCAACTTATGTTAAATGTATGTGTCTTGAATCTAACATGAGTTGAGTTTTGAATTTTTGACATTCTCTCAATCTTTGTCTTCAGTTGAAGTATTAGCATAATTTCTAAAATATTGGGAAGTATTAAATCTGCCACTTACTTTTTCTTTTTATCCTGTTTTTATCTCTCACCTGTCTCTTGCCTTGTGTAGGAGTATATATTATATTATTCTGATTTTCTGGTCTACTCTTTTGCTACACGTTTTTACAATTCTTTTGGGGTTGTCACAGAGATTTCAGTAGGAAGTCTTTGCTTATTAAAGTCTACTATAAATGAGTATATATCCACATCTCAAGCAATGCAAGAATCTTAGAATAATTCTTTATCTCTCTGCCAACTTGCATAGTATTGTTTTCTTCAAACTCCCCAGACATTACTTTTTATATTTACTTAGATATAGACACATGTTCACTTTTTTCAGTGTTCTTTAGGACTTCGTGTATCTCTGAGCATTCACCTGGGATTGTTTTCTTCTCCCCATACACAGTTTTCAGTATTTCTATATCATATGTCCGCTGGCAGCAATTTTTTTCACTTTTTATTATCTAAAAATGCCTTTATTTTATGTTAACTTTTAAGATACATTTTCACGTAGAACGCTACACTAACAACTCTCTGTTGGCAGTCATGCTCCCTCCCATCCTTTACAGTGATCGGTCCAGCGTTCATGGGCTTCCATTGGCCCCACTGAGAAGCCTATCATCGCTATTTTGAAGATAATATTTCTCTTCTTCTCTGTCAGCTTTTAACTCTTTGTCTTTGGCTTTCAACAATTTTATCATGAAGCTGTGGTCTTCCAAAATTGATGAAAGACATCAAGCCATAAATCTAGAAGAGGAATAATGGAAATGCAGGGATAGAGGGGACGCATCGTAGTCACTTTAATACAAGGCTGTGAGTGAGAAATCTGTAGTAAACGCTGTTGAGTTTGGAGCAGGAGAGAGCAAGGGTAGACGAGAAACTCTCCCTGGAGGAGTGGCCCTTGCCTTTGGACTTGCTGAGTAAGGAAATACAGGAGGTGGGCTTATTTTATTTCAGGTAAAGGAGAGAGAACTGTCATGGAACACAGGAGATGAAAAGACTGTAAAAGGAGAAAACTGAAGAATTCCAAGACATATTTTCATATTTTACATTATTTCCACAGAAATGTATTTTGAGTGGGAGTCATTTTAACGTGAAAAAAAAAAAAAAAAGAGAACTACACCAAATAAACCCAAGTGGGCCAGTGTCCTCCCTTTCTCATGGCCTGGAGGCCTGGAGAGCAGTGGAAACCAGGAGCCACAACACTGTAAGGCCCCAGACCCCTTAAACTGAGAAAAGTTCCAAAGCTGGAGGAATAACCCTCCCAGACTTCAGACAATACTACAGAGTTGCAGTAATCAAAACAGGGTGGTACTGGCATAAAAACAGACATACAGATCAATGGAACAGAATAGAGAGCCCAGAAATAAACCCACACACCAACGGTCAATTAATCTTTGACAAAGGAGGCAAGAATGTACAATGGAGTAAAGACAGTCTCTTCAGCAAGCAGTGTTGGGAAAACTGGACAGCTGTATGTAAATCAGTGACGTTAGAACACTCCCTCACACCATACACAAAAATAAACTCAAATGGCTTAAATTCTTAAACATAAGACAAGACACTATAAACCTCCTAGAAGAAAACAGGCAGAACACTCTCTGACATAAATCTTAGCAATGTTCTCCTAGGGCAGTCTACCCAAGAAATAGAAATAGAAGCAAAAATAAACAAATGGGACCTAATTAGACTTATAAGTTTTTGCACAGAAACCATAAGCAAAACAAACAGACAACCTGTGGAATTGAAGAAAATATTTGCAAATGATGTGACTGATGAGGGCTTAATTTCCAGAATATATAAACAGCTCATACTACTTAATAACAAAAAACAAACAACCCAATCCAAAAATGGGCAGAAGACTTAAACAAGCAGTTCTCCAATGAAGACATACAAATGGCCGATAGGTACATGAAAAAATGCTCAATGTCACTAATTATCAGAGAAATGCAAATCAAAACTACAGTGAAGTATCACCTCACACTAGTCAGAATGGCCATCATTCAAAAGTCCACAAATGACAAATGCTGGAGAGGCTGTGGAGAAAAGGGAACCCTCCTACACTGCTGATGGGGATGCAGTTTGGTGCAGCCATTATGGAAAACAGGATGGAGATTCCTCAAAAAACTAAAAATAGACTTATCATATGATCCAGCAATCCCACTCCTGGGCATACATCTGGAAGGAACTCTAATTCGAAAAGATACATGCACCCTAGTGTTCATAGCAACACTATTTACAACAGCCAAGACATGGAAGTAACCTAAATGTCCACTGACAGATGACTGGATAGAGGAGTTGTGGTATATTTATACAATGGAATACTACTCAGCCATAAAAGAATAAAATAATGCCATTTGCAGCAACATGGATGGACCTAGAGATCGTAGTGAGTGAAGTAAGCCAGAAAGAGAAAGAAAAATACCATATGATATCACTCATATGTGGAATCTAAAAAAAGAAAAAAGAGGACACTGATGCATGCATCTACAAAATGGAAACAGACTCATAGACATAGTAAACAACCTTACGGTTACCCAGAAAGAGGGTGGGAAGAGATAAATTTGGGAGTTTGAGATTTGCAAATGTTAGCCACTGTATATAAAAACAGATTTTAAAAAAACACAGCTTTCTTCTGTATAGCACAGGAAACTATATTCAATATCCTGTAATAACCTTTAATGAAAAAGAATATGAAAATAAATATTTTTATGTATATGCATGACTGGGACACCATGCTGCACACCAGAAATTGACACATTGTAACTGACTGTATTCCAATTAAAAAAATATATTGAGAGAAGTTCCATCGGAGACTTCAAAAATCATGGCAACAGAAACTCTTGGCATTACTATTGATAGTAATAATAAATACTAATTTTATTTTAGTGTCAGAGTTGATAGCATCCATTTAATGCTAATAGTGACAGCAAAAAGCATCAGCAACATTAGTATTAATAATAGTTATAACCCCAAGCCTTGCCGGGCAGCAGCCATCTCCTGTCTTCTGAGGAGGCACCAGTGGAGCACGTGCAGGGGACACAGGGTGTGGGAGGCGAGGGCAGCTGGGGAGACAGACCTGCTTTGTGGTATCAGGACACGTCTAGAGCAGTCAGCATCTCAAAGTCATTTCAAGTCCTTTCCGTGTCTAAAGGCTCACTCTGTGAAAGCCGCTCCCCACCCCACTGGTGTAAACCAGTTTACGTGATGAAGGTAGCAGGGCCAGCAAGCACCAGGCGTATATTCAGAAGAATATTTATAGCCGAAAAATTCTCTCTTCTGCCTGTCCCTCTCTCTGTGTCTGTGGAATTCTGGAAAGGACTAGCGCTCCTCACAGTGCTGAATTCCGAGCTCATCTGAGTTAGCCATGTCTGGAGCTACAGATACAGTCAGAAGATGAAGGGCAAGATTTAAATTGCATTTCTTTAATCAAGTCATAAATGTTTGTTGGGATATTGAGAAAAAGAGTCAGTTTGCCGGGTTTTGCAGAACTGTAAGCTTTGGTGTTGGGGTCTCATGAGGGGCCAGACTCAGGGTGAGTCCTGAAGGGTGATCCGCCCTAAAACTTACCCCGTCTCCCCGTGTGCGAGGCTGACTGGACAAAAGCTTAGAGAAGAAGGAGGCTGGACGGTGGGGGTGGGCGGGGGGTGGGCAGCGCGTGCAGTTGCGGGTCATTAGCAGTAATCACCGCTGCCCGCCCACACGGGAGGGCCAGCCTCCATCCCTCTTTGCCCTCTCCCTTAGGAAGCTATCTGGCCCAGGCAGCCTAGAGTAAACGCGAGTCAGGGAACTTCATTCCTTTGACATTATTTAAAGTCCGAGTGTAGACCACGCCTTGGCCTTGGCCTTGGCCTTGGCTTTGCTTTGGCATGTGGGACTGAGAAGCCCCAAGACAAAAACACACCTCTCCGTGTGCAGCACCATGGCTGTCCTAAATGAAAGTTCACGGCAGAATGGGAGCTCCTCGCCCTCCCTGGGTGACCGAGGGGAGAGTGAGTCACGCCCTGGCCCCCGCTCAGCGCCGGGCTGCCTTCTGTTCTCGGCTGACTGGCCAGCACTATCTTTGCTGTCTGGGAGAAATGTTAATGTGCCTGTAATTGCCTCTTTACTTCAAAACCCAGCCCTCATATTTATTTAGAAATAAAAGAAACTGAAGGAAATATTTTCAAGGAAAAACAAAAAAGGAAGAAAGAAAGAACTCCCACATTTCTTTTGGAGTATAAAATCTACTGGATTTTTTTTTTTTTTTTGGTCTAAAAAGTTGTCTTTATCTCCTTCACCAAGGTCATTCTATGTGAAACTTTAACCTTATCCAAAACATTGTAGTTACTCACTTAATGCACGGAGCAGAATTCTACTTCTTTAAGCTCTTTTCACATCTTTGGCATTTTTATTGCACTTTGAGGATTCCATAGAAATACAGTCAGTTAAAACAATCTGTTTGGAGATGCTGATTTCAGTTGACCGATGTCATTTCTTCTTACAGAAAAATGGTGCCCCTCTTTGAAAGTCATACAAAATAATACTTTATAATGAAATCACAGGGGAGTTTTGGTGGCCTTTTATTGGGAATTGAGTGGCTCATTATTATATTTTAGAATACAATTTCGTATTGTGAGTTTGATGTTGAGAACGTAATGAGGCGGTGGAGATTATTTAAATACTCTAAGGATACATGTGAACGCTCAGCATTAGTCCTTCAGCTTCTTGTAAGTTATTTATCAGCTCAAAACTGCTGGCCATAAAGCCACATCTCTGAGCCAGCGGGTGAGACACAGGACGCTGCACTGTGGACAGTTTGATGTTCACAAACAGTCAAACACGCAAAGCCCAGCTGACAAATGTATAAAATTAGCCAAAAACTTAGGCATTTTCCCCCAAAAGGAATACTTTGAGTCCCCAGAAGAATTCCATCTGTCTTTTTTGTTGAGCATATAATATACGGTTGAGACTAGAGCAGCAGTACTAAAGATGAGTAAAGATTATGACATAAAGAGAAAAAGATGATTTTTATACATTTTTACCCAGGACACAAAGTTTCTTTGTGGCATCTTCAGCTTACTGTTATTTTAGAGCATGTTTGTTGTATAATTTAGCATTTGGACACAGCTACCGTTTGGTAGAAAGGCAGCGTATACATTTGGTAGAGAAAAATAAAGCAAATACAATTTTAGGTTTGATTATTTTTAAAGACATTACTCAGAAGACTAGATTGTGTTGTTGCTGCTGCTTTCTGGGCTTTAGCAATAAAGAGCAGATGAAGTTTTATTTTCCCTACCCTTATTTGATGTATTTATAAAGTTATATTTTTAGCCCTGTTTAAACCAATCAATCAAGACATGAGGCTCCAAAGCTGCTAATGGTGCCTTGATGTTCAAAACCTTTTTGTGTGAGGGTTGACTTACTGAATCATGTCGGTTAGATTTTTCTCCTCAAGATCTAACCAGAGCTTGGTTTACAAAACTCAAAACGAATCCAACAAAAATAAGCTGAAAAGACTGGCTGTCCTCATTTGTCCTGCTGTCCTCTTTTCAAGCTATTTTTTTCCTTCGCTGGTAAAGTTTTGACTTCGGGGTTTCTGAAATGCCATAGCTGGCTGTATTTACATTTTGAATCCCTAGTCATGTGGAAGTTTTAATTCTCTATTGACACAGCTTCGAATGACGCGTTTCGTTGAGAACAGTCCAAAGAGAATGTTCTGGATCCACAAACAGCTGATGCCACTCCTTATGTCTAAAATGGGAAGGGAAAAAAAAGAAGGGTGTCTTCGCAGTAACAGAACGGTTCCATTGCTGCCGGGGGGTGGGGGGTGCACAGCTGAAATGGAGGCTCGTTTTAAAGGCAGTGTCGTTAGGACCATCCGTTCAGGTCCTGCTGTAGCAGGCGCCCCACCGGAGAGAGGACCCTGACAAATAAACGGTCGTCGTCCGGAGAGGTGGTGGCAGGGTGACGGAATGAAAAGAGAGGACTTCACCTTAGAGCAGCCCAGGGCAGCTTTCTCTGGGAGGAAAGGCCACTGGCGGCCGCTGGGGGGTCAGTCCAGGACCAGAAGCCCTGTCCGGGGAAAGGAACACCCCGCGACGGTGCGGGCTTGGCGGGGGTTTACCGCTGTCCCGTCTGAGCCCACGAGGGGCCGGTACCAGCCTCCCCTGGGCGCCCCGCCCCCTGCTGCCCCCGCCCCGAGTCCCCCCCAACCCCCGGCGGGCGCCCAGCGCGCACGCGCGAGTCGGTCCGGCGCCGCCCCCGCCCGAGCGTCCGCTGTGCGCAGACCCGAAGGGCCGCTTCCGCGGCTGGGGGTCCCCCACCCGCGCTGCCGCGGAGGAGCCCCGGCCTCCACCCGGGGCCCCGTGCCTCCTCGACGGAGCCCCTCTCTCCTGCTGCCCGCGACCCCTGCCCCACCCACGGTCTCCATGGCTTCCTTCCGGGAAACCCAGAATCCCAGCTTCCACGTTCTGACCGTGTCGTCCTTGTCCCCTTAAAGTCTTCTCGTGGGTGTTTAAAAAAAAACAAAACACCTCAGAATGTCCAGTATCAGAGCTTTTGGTTCTTCCCTTAGCTGCTTCTGACCCCGGTCTTTCTCATCTCAAAGGCCCACCAGCCCTCCACGGTCATCTCAGGGGGTCAGCCTTGAGTTTATCTTTCTCTCATGCCTCCAACCAGTCCATCCCCAGTTCCTACTGCTTCTGCTCCCAGAGTGGATCTTGAGTTCACCCATCCGCTCTTCGGTTAAACCCGTCATCACAGGCGCGTGTCCCGCCCCCACTGGGCTCTCCGCCTCCTCTCTTGTCCCTGTGCAGCGCACTCCCCAGGCAGCGCGCAGGGTGGGTACATAAACATTTGCACTGTACGGTCACCTTCCTTCGCTCAAAACCTCCCAGTGTCTTCCCTCTGCCCTTAGACAGAGCCCAGCCCCTCCCCGCAGCCCACAGCCCCCTCCCGGGACCGGCCTCACTCCCCAGTGTACTCGCCCTCTCGCTCACTGTGCCACAGCCCCTTGTCTTCCGATCCGACAACGCGCCAAACGCGCTGCTTCTTAAATCCTACACATTTCTAGGAATTGGGACCAGTCAGCCCCTCAGGCCACAGACTGTGTGCAGACATCACACTTCTACCTTCTCTGTGCAGCTTCTGAGCACACTCTTCTCAGCCCTCCCTCCAGTGTCACTCGTGCGGACTCTGTCGCCATATTTAATGTCCTGTCTTTCAGTTTGCATCCTCCTTTGGCCCTGACGAAGCAGAGGGTGTTCTTGGCAACATCCATCCTTCAGAAACCGTTTTTATGAGTTTGGGGGGAACTTGATGGCTCTGGATGTCAGAGGAAACATACCATGATGAGAATTTTTGCTGCCAGAGCTGCTGGTTTTTATTTTTCATTCAGTCACTTATTAAATATATGACCTTGATAAAGGAACTTAGCCTCGAAGACTCAACTCTCTTATCTATAAAGTGAAGCAGCTACTTGGTGGCATCACACACAGACACACGGTGTTCAGCACTGTTCCTGGTCCGGAATGCACATAAACAGGTATAACCTGTAATTCTTATATGGTTCAATAGGCAGCTTTAGGGAAAAAAGTGCTGTTGTGT
Source organism: Camelus dromedarius (assembly GCF_036321535.1). Lineage (NCBI taxonomy): Eukaryota > Metazoa > Chordata > Mammalia > Artiodactyla > Camelidae > Camelus > Camelus dromedarius. Next base: position 35,833,214 of record NC_087456.1, read on the forward strand.
ATAACCACAAGAAATCCTGAAATAATTATTATTTGATACGGGAGGAATACAAACTAAACCCTTTCAGGACAGTCGAAACCCATTTACTCAGCCATTGTGCTTTATTGTCTGCACTTGAACTCTGGGTTGAAAACAATTTGCTCTCAAAATAATGACAAACTAGGGAATGCCAAAAAGCCAAATTTTCCCCAGGCTGTAATTGTGATAAATTTAAAAAGTATTCTAAGAGAGTGATACACTGACCCAAATTCACTGAAGGAGCTCTGACTGTGCTGTTGTTTATTACTAAGACAGTGTTTTGACCGCAGGATTGATATTAGAAACAGACAGAGGCTTTATTGACTGGCCATAGTATTTTTTAAGTACGTGGGCTGTGTTCTGAACAAAGCATGCAGCTCGAATGACAGCAGGGTCGCATTTTAAAAGCTCCAAGAAATACACAGACAGACAATCATTTTCACTTAAAATGTATAAAAGGATAGAAAGGATTAAAGGGATAAATTTTTCTTTGGGTTTTTTTGTTTGTTTGTTTTGTTTTGTTTTTGTGAAAAGAGACAGAGTTAACTGCTCAGAGGCTGAGATAGGCAGTGAACCTACTACAGGCTTCCAGAAACCCCGAGAGAACGGCAGGATGCTTACGGGAGGCAGCTGGTGACACCAGTGCAGGAAAAGAGGAGAGAGACCGAGGAGAGTAAGTAGAGAAGGGCCTGCACTCAGGAGCCACTTTTGTGATGGTTTCCCTGAGCGCTGGAATCTACTGAGGCTTCTCTTAGGGAGCTGACCCCAAGATTTTCCCCCCAAAAAAAGAAAGAAAGGAAAAGTTCAGTTGGCCCAGCTGGGACACACAGGGACCTTTTATCTTCCTCCCCCATCACCCATCCTAATTTCCCTTTGCCCTCAGCTCTTCCTTCTATTGTCTTCGTGGTTGACTCAGTGTTGTGACCCAAATCCCCACTGCCCTTGCCACCAGGACGAGGTCAGCATCCCAGGGTGTAGAATGTGTTGTCTCTTTTGTGCTGCCTTTCTAAACGTGTTATGGAATGTGAGACTGAACAGTTCAGCTTTTCCTTCAGAGGGATGCTCTGGCACCCTCCAACCCCCGAAGCCCTAAGCGCACCCCGGCGTGGCCCCCGCTGGCTGGGCACACGCCTGCCGACGGGCCTGCTCACTCCCCGGAACCTAGAGGTGGACAGTCATCCTGGCGGGTGGTCAGGAGGGCGGCGCCTGTAAGTGGACATAATGGGAATCTTTGGTGGTCAGTCTCCTGTTCCACCGGATCTCTCGCATTCTCTTCAAGGATAATTTAGCAGTTCTTCTCTTTTCCTCCCACATCAAAATGTCTTTCTCTTCACTCTCATTGCCATTGAGACACGTAACATGGATACATGCCCTTTTCTTGATTATAGTGAAACCTTTGACCCAGCTTTCTTTGCCAGCTACTGAACCACTTCTCTTTTCCCTTTTACAACAAAATGCACAAAAAAGATTGGTTACACTTTCTTACAGTTCCCTCTTAAACACATCCTAACAGATCTTCACCGTCAGCGATATACCAGAATTTCTCTTTTCAAGGTGACCAATCTCCAAACTAGATCCAATGATCAGATTTTAATCCTCATCTTGGTTAACCTAATGGAAGCATCTGACAAACACACATCCCTCTCTCTATTTCTAAGTGTCTTTAAATGAGGGAAGGAATGTGGGTTGATTTAGGGTGTGTTTAAAACTCCAAATGGTGCCTTCTCTTACCTGGTATGACCTCTGAAGCTCAAAATTATTTATGTTCACCTGTGAATAAAAGCTCTAGTTAACTAAGATATTACTACATCCTCAAAAACAGCAGAGTATATTCATCTTAACAAAGTCCACCCAGGAACTGCCTTTGGAATTGGGTCTGTAGCTGTGCTGGTGTTTGCCGTGTCCACACTTAATCTTTGCCTGTTTCTGCTCTTCCTGGGGGCACAGGAAACAGACCCTGATGAGCCATGTCAGCTGGTCTCCTTTACAAAGCTGGTTTCCAGCGGGGTTCAGACACTGAGGGGTACTGGCAGGAAACTAAAGGGCAGCAAGAGAAAGAAGTCAGGATATGTCTCCTCTGATCCCGCTCTGCTTGGCACAGTGTCTCAGAGAGCAGGTACGATGCATCTCCATGACCTCCGCGCCTGCAGAGACGCCTCTGAACAGTTCAGTCTGGCCAGGTCCCTGTGAAACGCATCTCTCTTCCCGCCGTTCCCTTCCTACGTTGTCATCACTTAATAAACAGGGTGATAACTTCCCGGGGCTGCTGGTATGCAGTTGTCTCGATATCCATTCTTTTCTCTCTTACTTCTCTGCGAACATCTGTAAATCCCACTGTTAAAACTGCCCATGTTGGAGCCATTTGAGATGAATTTTTAAGTGCTAGGACTGTAGCTGACACAGTGGCTACTGCTCTTGGGCATAAAAGCTACACTAAGGTATAAATGACACGTCACCCTCGAGGCTGATCTAAGCCCATGTCTACTGAAACAGTTTTCCACCATGAAATCCACGTGCTTCTGTTCTCCGCTTCCCAGTCAGCTTGATTATTTGGGAAATAACATAGTACAGAGACCTCAGATTAGATTCTCTGGGCTACAGTCCTCTCAACAGAAACTGAAAGGTTTTCTGTTTGTTTTGCTTTGTGGTGTGAAACAAATGGATTAACATATTAGGTCTTGACTTTCTCATGTGTAAAGTAAAGAAGCTGAAGTACCATATGACCCCCAAGGTGTCTTTCAAGTTTTAACACTCTTGGATGAAATTCATCATAAGTCTGACATTATGAACTGTCAACAGCCACTGATAACATTTTTGTTGAATTCCAACAGGTGGAACAATCACAGCAAGACACCAATTGCTTTTAGTGGCGACTAAATGGGACACGTGCTTGTATATGAAGAGCGGGTTCCTCGCCACAGACGGACTGCGTGTTCTTGGCTCTTTAAATATGCTTCACCTAGTATATAACAGTATTCTTAATGAATATGCCCTTTCACAGATTTTTTTTCAAGAATGATTTTAACCTTAATAATTGAGGTGGATGCAGCCCTAAAAATGTATTTATAAGTCATTTTGGATGTCAGATCATACTTGATCACAACGATCATAATCAATCCGACAACAAATTTTATCAATAGTTTTAAGTGTCTCTAACCAACAGGAAACACGCAAGTTGAGCCCGAAACTTTCTCCAGTTCACTGTGTTGAGGGTTTCTAACCAGACCCCAGGGAGAGGAGACTAGGATGGAGCCTCCCTGAGCTGAGTAGACAACACTGAAAGTACAAGAGACAAGGGCAGCCGGAGTTTGCAGCCCAGAGTCCTGGAGGGAAGAGAGGCCCACAGAACAGGACTCTGGACGTTCGCAGGGCACTTCCCACTTCTTTCTAGTTGGTCACTGACAAGAATATGCAGATGAGGAAACACACCGAGGCCAGGTGAAGAACCACCTGGATGGAGTCCTCGGGGCTCACACAGGACCAGTGATAGTGATATTCCCACTGGCCAGGGAGGGCGAGACCTTGGGCTACCCAGGGCAATCAGGCAGAGTGCTCGGAGGGTATCAGCTCAATTATGAGACAGAATCATCCCAAGACTACAAGCAGCTCTGGTCCTGCCAAAAAACCTTAAGAGCACGTCTTGAATAAATCAAATTCTCAGTCTGCCCTAGAAAAATAAAACCAAAATAATAAATAGAGTGACAGGAACATGTGGGACAACTTCAAGCAGCCACATGTGCATGTGATCGGGAGGCTTGAAGAAGAGGAGAGAGGGGTGAGCACATAAAAATATTTGAAGAAATAATGGCTAATTTTTTTTTCAAATTTGATGAAAATTCTAAACCTACAGATCAAAGATGTTCAATGAAGCACAAGTGAATCATTGGGAGAACGACACAAAGGCACAGCATAATCAAATTGCTCGAAACTGATGATAAAGAGAAAATATTAAAAGCAGAATAAAGAAAAAGACTTATACAGAGGAACAAAGATAAGAATGAAGTACTTCTTATCAAAACAAAGCATGGTCAAGCAACATCTTTAAAGAATTAAAGAAACACTTGTCAGCCTAGAATTCTACGCTATGCAAAACTATCTATCAAAAAGGGAAGTGAAATTTTTTTTTTCAGACAGACAAAACCTGGAAGTATTCTTCACCAACATGTAAGAAATGTTAACGAAAATTCTTCAGGCAGAGGTAAAATAATACTGTATGGAAGTCTGTAGCTATACAAAGGAGTGAAGAACATCAGAAATGGAAAAAATGTGCAGGGAAATATATACAAGATCTTGCGGTGGCTCCCACCAAAGAAGAATGTGACAGTGAATATACGTATGTTCATGGATAACTGAAAAGTTGAGCTCTACACTGGAATCTGACACAACATTGTAAACTGACTATCACTCAATAAAAAATAAAAATTAAAAAATAAAATTAAAAAAATGGAAAAAATGTGGACATTCTTGAAGTTTTTATTCTATTTTAAGTAGCCTTACAAGACAATTAGCTGTTTAGTTCATTGATTTCTGACCAGGTGTGAAGGCGGTTCACTGGGGAAAGGACTGCCTGTGTAACAAATGATACTGGGACAACTGGATCCACATTTAAAAAAAGAGGATTATTTCCATACCTTTACAATATACAGAAATTGGCTCAAAATGGATCACAGACTCAAATGGAATAGGAAAAACAGTAAAATTTGGAGGGAAAAAAAAAAGCATGGGGTAAAATCATCAAGACCTGGAGCTAGGCACAGATTTCCTAACAATGACAACAAAAGCACAATCTGTTAAAGAAAACGTTGGTAAATTGGACCTCATGGAAATTCAAAACTCGCACACTTCAAAATGTACCATTAAGAAAAGGAAAAGCCAAGCGACAAGCTCAAGAAAATACTAGCAAAACACACATCCATAAAGGCCTTGTGTCCACAGCGTGTAACTCTCACAAGTCATACATAAGGAGCCTGGCTTGTCTTCCAAAAGCAGAAAGTGTGGGTGAGACACATGAATGGACAAAACAAGATATATGGATAATTAACAAGTATGTTAGAAATTTGCTCTGCATAATTACTCATTAGAGAAATGCAAATTAGCACTACTAAGAGATACCATTTCACACATGTACGGTCATAAGAAATTAAACAAACATTAACAAATATTGATGAGAAGGTGGAGAAAATGCAACTTAAAACGTTGCTGGTAGACAGAGAATGTTGCAGTCATTTTGGAGAACAGTTTGGAAGCTTCTTAAAAAGTTAAATATAAACTCCCAATTTGGGGTTTAAAATGAAAGGATCTTAGAAGTTCCCATTTTGTCTTAACAAGAAGTAAAAAAGCTTTACAGACTAAAAAAAATCAAGACCTCTTCTTGGATCCATAAGTGAGGTACAGGTCCAACCACCACCCTAAGATTAGAGAGACAGACAAGCAAACATAGGGAGTCACAGCTTACCAGAGCAGAGATTCACCACAGGAATAAGTGACTGGGTGGAAAAACTTGCACCAACATTGACAAATCACTATGGGCTCAGTGTGGACAACTCCAGGGTGCCCCAATGCGAGCAGAACCTTCACAATTACGTGAGATTTGCCTGCGGGAATTAGACCAGGTTTCCATGATATATATCAGAGAAGAATCTCTTCCTGCTTCTGGCAGGAGGAAGGGAAAAGGAACCTCCCCTTTTGGAAACAAATCAGAGCACTCTTTTCTTCTTAGCAAGAGCTGCCCTCAGGAGAGCCAGTTAACCAGAGCCTAACCTGCTGGGGTATTATCAGAGCCTAAATGACCCAACTCCAGGCAACTCTAGCCTTCTTCTCCCACATAAGGGGTAATAGAAAATCTGAGAAACATTTGCAGAGTTTACAGTTCAGAAGCAAAGGCTCACAAAAAGACTGAGACTTAATCATAGGGCTGTAGTAGAGTGTGTCCTCTCCCCCATCAACTCGCCATCACGTAACTGAAGCCTGTCCACTTACAGCAGTTCCTTCTGGCCAGTACATCATGTCTGATTATCAAGAAGGCATACCAAAAAGGGGGGGGACCTCAAATTTTGAAGAGACAGAGCAAGCATTGGAATCAGACAGGGACATAGCAGACAGCATGCATGAGCAGATGGGCAATGTGAGCAGAGAAATTCTAAGAACGAACGAAAAAGAAATGCTAGAGAGTAAAAAGACACCATAACATAAATGAAGAATGCCTTTGATGGGCCTATTAGCAGGCTGAATACCACTAAGGAAATAAGTTCTAAGCCTGAGAATGTCTCAATGGAAACTTCAAACACTGAAAAGCAAAGAGAAAAAAAAAGACTGAAAAACCAGAACAGAATCCCAAGGCCTGTGGGACAATAGCAAAAGGAGTAATACACACACAAAGGGAAAGCCAGAAGGAGAAGACGGAGACAAAGGAAGAGAAGAAACACATGAGACCACAACCGGACGAGGAGGAAGGCGCAGACAGGGTGCCGGCACGGCCCACACCCCCCGGTGGACAGTCTGCAGATGAGGGCGACTTCAGCTGCAGAGGTCCTCTCCACGGAGTGGAGGGTCCAGCCCGGGATCCTACACTGGGAAGATAAGCCCCCAGAACATTTGACTTTGAAGGCCAGTGGGGCTTACTTTGGGGAGAACCGGAGAGCTGTGGGAAATAGAGATTCCACTTTTAAAAGGTGCACAAAAATCTCACATGCTTTAGGACTCAGGGCAGAAGCAGTAATTCGGAAGGACCCTGGGGCAGACCAACTTGCTAAACTTGCTACACTTGGGGAGCCTCTTGGAGATGCAGGAAGCAGCCGAAATTCACGCTGGGATGCAGACGCCGGCAGCAGCCATCTTGTGGAGCTGATCCCTCCACAAGGGCACTGGTGCTGGGAGCACCATTTTGGAATCCTCCCTCTAGCTTATTAGTGTTGAGACCCAGACCCACCCACCAGCCAGTTAGCACCAGTCCTGGAACACCCCAGGCCAGAGAGCTAGCTGGGCAGGGATGTGGCCCCACCCATCAGCAGAGCAGCACTAGCTCCTGGACCCAGCCTGACACACCAAGGGGTAAACACCAGCCCAGGAATCTCCTGAGCCACAACCCCACCTGCCTCTGGGCCAACAGTAACTCTAATACCCCCAGGGCTTCACAGCCAGAGGACCCGGGACACAGCCCACTCCACCAGTGGACTGACAGTAGCACTGAGACCTGGTATTATGCACCAGTGGCCAGACACCAGTTCAAGGACCCACTGGGCCACAGCCCTGCCCACCTGCAGTCCAGTACCAACTCTGGGGCCCCAGAGCCCCAAAGCCAGAGAAGAGAAGGAGTCATGCTGCCGACAGAGAGAACAGTCGTAAAGCATATAGCTTTGGTCACCAGAGGGGAGCGTGCTGCTGGGCCCCATAGGACATTTCCTACATAAGGCCGCTTCTCCAAGGTTGAAAAATACAACTAAGACACATAGAAAGCAAAACAGCAAATTAGGCCAAAGGAGACAGCAGACAATTATGTTCCAAACAAAGGAACAAGATAAAACCCCAGAAGGAGAAATAAGTGAAATGAAGATAGGCAATCTACCCGATAAAGAGCTTAAGGTAATGATCATAAACACACTCAAAGAACTTGGGACACGAATGGATGAATAGAGTGGGAAGTTAGAAGTTTTTTCACAGAGAGTTAGAAAATATAAAGAAGAGCCAAATAAAACTGAATAATACAATAACTGAAATTTTAAAATACATTAGAAGGAATCAACAGAAGAGTAGATGATACAGAGGAACAGATCAGTGAGCTGGAAGACAGAGTAATGGGAACCACTCAAGCTGAACAGAAAAAAGAAAAAAGAATTTTTTAAAATGAGGACAGTTTAAGAGACCATTGGGACAACATCAGATGTACTGACATTCTTATTATAGGCGTCCCAGAAGCAGGAGAGAGAAAGGGGCAGAGAATATGTCAGAAGACATAGCTGAAAACTTTCCTAACCTGGGGGAGGAAACAAACATACAGGTCCAGGAAGCAAAGAGAGTCCCAAACAGGATCAACCCAAAGAGGACCACACCAAGACACATGGTAATCGAAATGGCAAAATATTAAAGTTAAGGAGAGAATATTAAAAGTAGCAAGAGGAGAACGTCAAATTATGTACAAGGGACTCCCATAAGGCAATCAGATGGCTTTTCAGCAGAAACTATGCATGCCAGAAGGGAGCGGCATGCTATGTAAAGTGATGAAATCTACACCAAGAATACTCTGCCCAGTGAGGCCTTCATTCAGAGTTGAAGGAGAGATCAAAAGCTTTACAGACAAGCAGAAGTTAAAGGAGTTCAGTACCACGAATCCAGCTTTACAAGAAATGTTAAAGAGACTTCCCGAAGGGAAAAAGGAAGGGCCACAACTAAAACTATGAAAAATACAAAGGGCAGAATCTCCTTAGTAAGGCAAATACATAGTAAAGGTAGTAGATCAAACATTTATAAAGCTGGTAGGACAATTAAATGACAAAAGTAGTAAAATCATCTATGTCCACAATAAGTAGTTAAGGGATACACGAAACAAAAGGATTTAAAATATGATGTCACACAGACAGTAAATGTGGGGGGAGGAGAAGAAAAATGCAGTGTTGTTTAAATGCATTTGAATGTAAAAGATAAGCAACTTGAAATAATCATATATAATGAATGTACCACTTGCTAAAGTTACTAAAAATCCTTGAATTGACATTTGAGATGGGTAGATTTTGTGATATGTAAAATATACATTAACAAATTTGTTTAAAAATGTTAATTTGCTGTTTAAAACATTTCCTTGTAGGATTCATAACAGATGTAGAGTAAAATGTGTGACAATAGCACAAAGACCTGGCATGGGAAAAGAAATGTGCGTGCAAGTAGACTGATGAATTACACACGTACATTCAAATACTAAAATGACAGCAAAACATTATAGCTAATAAGCCAACAGTGGTGATAAAATTTAATTCAAAAATAGTTGATTCAAAAGAAGGCAGATCATGTGGTAAAAAGGAACAAAGAAATGAGACATATAGAAAATGAATAGCAAATGGTATATTTAAACACAAACATAATGATACACATACTAAATGTAAAGGGTCTAAATCATTTAAAACACAAAGACTGTCAAATACATATATATATATATATATATATATATATATATATATATATATATAAAATTTGCAATACTCAATCATATGCTGCCTACAAGAATCTATGCAAAATACAAACACAATTAGGTTAAAAGTTAAAAGAAGGAAAAAGATATATCACACTAATACTAATCCCCCCCCAAAAAACTGGGGTGGCTACATTAATATCAGAAAAAAGTTGATTCAGAATATAGAATAGTTCCAGAGGTAAGGAAGGTCATTTCAATAAAAGGGTCAATTTGTGAAGAGTATGTAACAATCCTAAAAGCTTGTGTACTTTATGACAGAGCTTCACAATTTATGAAGAAATGCATAATGGAATATATGATAGAGCTAAGAAGACATGCAGCAAACAATAGCTATAGTCAGTGACTTCAATATCCTTTTCTTAATAAGTGGATGACAGAAAATCAGTTAAGGCATAGAAGACTTGAACAATACCATCAATCACCTGGGCCTGACTGAGATTCATAGAAGACTCTACATAAAAATAGCAGAATGCAGACTCATTAAAAAAATCTCAGTAAATTTAAAAAACTTAAATTATCAAATTTATTATCTGACCATGGTTATTAACTTGGAAATCACTAACAGAAAGATATCTAGAAAATACCTGAATATTTGGCAACTAAATAATATGGGTCAAAGAAGAAAGTAAAAGGAGAATTGAATGAAATAAAGTTGGTGAGAGAGAATTAACTCAATACCAAAGTAAGACAGTGAAAATTCAAGTGAATAAAACTACTGGTCATTTATGCCTCATGGAGATGGATATAAAAATTCCAAACTAAAATTTAGCAAATTGGATCCAGCTCTGTATTGAAAGGATAATATTCATGACCAAGTGGGGTTTATCTTGGAATAAAAGACCAGTCCAATATTTTTAAAGTAATTAATATAATTCACCATATCAACAACCTAAAGACAAAGAAGCATCCAACTTAATAGAAGAGGAAAAAATTTGACACATTTCAGCATCAACTGAAAGTAAAAATTAGTCAGCAAACTAGGAAAATAGGATCTTCTTCAATTTGATAAGGAGTATCTATAAAAAAAGAAAAAGCTACAGCCAATATCAGACAGAATTATCAAAGACTTAATTGTTTTCCAGTAAGATCAGGAAAAAAGCAAGTATGTCATCTTTCACTACTCCTATTCAGTATTGTACCGGATATCCTAGGCAATACAATCTGACAACAAAACCAGATAAAAGGCAGACAAATTGGTAAGAAATAAAATTGTCTCTTTTTGTAGAAGAATAATTGCCTGCATAGAAATTCAAAAAAATTACAAAATTGCTACTAGACTTACTAAGTGACTTGTAAAATTTCCAGGATAAAAAGTCAAGAAAAGAATCAATAGTATTTCTATGTACCAGCAATGAATAACTGGAAATTTAAGTTAAGAGCATCAAAATATATGACATACTTTGGAATAAACCTGGCAAAATCTGTGCAAAATCTATATACAGAAAACTACAAAATACTGATGAAAGAAATTGAAGAAGTTCTAAATAAATGGAAAGATATACTATGTTCATGAATTAGAAATCCCAGCATCATTAATATGCCAATTCTCCCCATGGTTATCTATAGGTTCAATGTAAATTCAATCAAATTCCAGCAGAATGTTTGACGGAAACTGATGTATTAATTGCAGTATTTACATAAAAAGGCAAAGGAACAAAAAGAGCCAAAACAATTTTGTGAAAGTGAAAAGTTGGAGAATTCTCACTACCTCCAATTTCAATTCTTTAAGATAGATTACAAAGTTGTAGTAAACAAGATAATGTGATACTGTTGAAGGGAAAGATTATAGACCAATGAAATAGAATAGAGTCCAAAAATAGAGCCATATATATATATATATAATAAATTGACTTTTGACAAAGATTTGACAATGGAGAAAGGATAATTCTTTTCAACAAATTATAACGTATCAACTGGACAGTCACATTTTTTTTAAAAATGAGCCTCATCCCATGCCTTCTACCATAGGCATACCTCAACTTAACATGAATCATAGCTCTAAACTAAAAATCAAAAACCGTAACAATGCTGGGGAAAAAATACAGGAGAAAATCTTCAAGATGTTATGTTAGATAAAGTTTTCTAGATGCAAGAGTAAAAGAATTAGCCATAAACAAAAGCAATTAAACTGGACTTCACCAAAATTTGAAACTTCTGTTCTTCAACAGACACTATTAAGAGAATGAAAAGATAAGCCACAGATTAGAATTAAAGATTTTTAATTCACATATCTGATAAAGGATTTATATCTAGAATATGTAATACTCTAAACACAATAGTAAGAAAAGCAATAATCTGATTTTAAAATAGGAAGATGACTTGTACAGACACATCACAAAAAAAGATATATCAATGGTAAATAAGCACATGAAAAAAATTCTAAATATTAATAGTCATCAGAGAAATGCAAACCAAACCATAATGAGATACCACAACACATCTATTAGAATGGAAGTATTCACAAACAAACAAAAACTGTCAATATCAAATGCCAGCAAAGATGTTTAAAGCAACTGGAACTTTTTAAACATTGCTGGTAGAAACACAAAATGGTACAGCCACTTTGGAAACAGTTTGGCAGTTTCTGGTAAAATTAACATACACTAGTCATATATTCCAACAATCCTCTTGCTCAGTATTTGCTCTAGAGAAATGAAAACTTACATTTACATAAACTTCTGCACACTAATGTCCGTTACCCATTGACAGCCCAAAACTGGAAACAACCAAGATGTCCTTCATGTGGAGATGGAAAAACAAATTGTGGCTATTCACACAATGCAAAACAACTCAGCAAAAAGAAGAGACAAACTACTGATGTGGGTAACAATGTGGATGAATTACGTATATTGCATTTATGCAAATATGCAGAGCAGGTGCGTTATACTGATGAGAGAAGGCAGACTTAAAAGGCTTCATACTATAGGATTCTGTTCATACGTCATTCTGGGAAAGGCAAAACTATGGGGACAGAAATGCAATCAGTTGCCAGAGATGGGCTGGCGACAGGGTGACTGTGCAAGAGCATGGGGGACTTTCTGAGGTGTGTAAGTGTTCTATATCTTGATTTTGCTTGCGTATTTGTGAAAATACACAGAACTATACTCTAAAAAAGGGGAAATACCTTGATAAAATGAGAAAAAGAAAAAAAGCCAGTTGAATTTTTCAGATATGAATACAAAGTCATTTGTATGAAAATAAAGTTCCAATAAATCTAATAAAAAATTTAAAATTTGCCTTCTCACTAAAACCTATACCCGTGGCACTTCTGTGGTCGCAGGTGAACATGAGGAGGTGACGAGTCAGTGCGCACGTTCCCACGGGGGTCACACAAGGTGATGTTCCATCTTCTGTTTCAGGTGCCAAACTGTAGACAAGGATCCTTTTTCTGGTCTATTTAGTGACACATTTTTCACATTTTTTATGCTTTTTGTTGGTGATTTTGCTGTTTAAAGTGGCGCCGAAGGACAGTGCTGAAGCACTGTCTCGGTTCGGAACGTCAGAAGGCTGTGACGTGCCTTTGGGTACAGTCTTCTCATGCCCGATTTAAAGAGCATCTCTGCCTGTAGGTCAGCTCTTGAATAAGCACGTAATATGCACAGGCTAATAAAATTAACTACTATAAGATTTCTCTTAAAACTTAAATAGCACCTGTGTAGTGCATTTTGAGTTGACCTCACTTTAAGATCACTGTGTATAGTTGTAGAAATAATTTAAAGTAGGTGCTTTTATTGATATTCAATTGAATACCTTTAGAAGAACAGGGTTTAGAAACAATACAGATCATTAAAGTAGATTTTTAAATGTTCGTTTTGATAACTCTTTTATGAAGCAGGCAGATTATTATCCAGTTCCAGAGATGAAGCGTTGAGGTTCAGTGAGGTCACACCTTCAAGGTGAGAGAGCCAGTGCTCGCGGGAACAGGGCTAAACCCAGTGAGTCTGGCTCCACAGCCCTTGCCTGCAGCCACTACAAGACTGCACTGTCTGCACGGTTTTCTTTTTCTTGTTTTGTAAATGAATTTTTACTTTAAAAAATAGTCCAGAATCTCAAACTTCTTACTCCTTACCATTCACATCATTTTGCCATCACAGCCAACAAATTTAGCAGAGGACAAAGTATATATTAGAAAGCTGTTCCTATAATATAATTGTGTCAAAAATTAGATAATTCATTCTGTTTATTGTTCTATTCATGCAGGAGCATTCACATGTGCTGCTTGTATAATAACAATTAAACGTCTTTTTCTTTCTAAATAAAACTTACCATAATGCATTTTTCACGGGGGTGGAGGTAGTGAGAGAATGACACGTAACCATCTAAATATATAACGTGTTTTCCAGTTTCCACAAGGAACAAATAGCAAACTTGTTTGTCCAAGTTTCTATTAATTGTGTGTATATATCTGGTTGGTTCTGATCAACAGATGGACCCTGCAGCTCAGAAAATACCTGAATTGTTCTGGCTGCCGTCCTCAAACTTCCTCTGCAGTGTGCCAGCCTCCCTTGAATTATGCAAAAATATACACACAAAAAAGGAAAAGAGTTTATCAGTTGTTTTGTTTTATTTGGGCTTTATATGGTTACTTTTGCAAGATAAACAGAAAATTCAATGTAGAAAATTAAAGTGATTTTGAGAAGTCTGGGTGACATTAAGGAAACTGAACATTGTTATTCAAAACTTACCCTTCCCAGGTTAATGTAAATCAAATCTGTAAACGTGGTGGGAGGGTGGGAGGAAGAGGGCCTTAACTTTGGTTCTCCCTGCGAGCACGTCCAGTTACAGATTTCCCACGTTCTCTCATCTCACTTTAAGCCTTGACTTGTTGACATTGTCCAATGGGGAAATGCTACGTAAAAATAAATCAATCTTAAAGGGGGTGGGAAGGGGTAAATCGGGAATTCCAGATTTACAGATACGCACTACTATATATAAAATAGATAAACAACAAGTTTCTACGGTACAGCACAGGGAACTATATTCAGTATCTTAGAGTAACCTATGATGAAAGAATGTGAAATGGAATATACGTATGTACATTTATGCCTGAAACATTATGCTGTACACCGGAAACTGACACAGTATAAACTGACTATACTTCAATTTTTTAAAAATATTTTAAGTAAATTAAAAAGTAAATCAATAAATACCAGTTATCAGAAGAAGTAGTAAGAATTAACTCACAGCACTTAGGAGCAGGGGCATTGACGCCCCAAGAAGAGCCCTTGGTCACTGTCTGCCTCCACTTACCTATTTCTTTTGGCTACAATATTTCCATCTTCTAAGCAACTCCGCCTATCTGTTGGCCACTGAAGTATTCTGCACCTCCCCCCCCAGAAGCCATTGATTTTACAAAAGCAGCTTCAATAGTAATATATCAATAGCCAGTAATATTCTTGTCTCTTTCTTTTGCAGTTACAATTGCAGAAAACATATCACAGCTGTGTTTATAATGGCAGAAAAATTGGGTCTTAGGTGGCGGGCTGAGAACTGCAGATGTAGAATATCACTCGACACCGAACGCTTACAGTCCATTTCCAAGGAACATGCTATTCATTATTTCCTTTGATGTCATTAATCACTTTCAAGATGTATTTCTACATCCCATCTTGTCCTCCTAAATTGATTTATCTCAAAGTCCAATTAATGACTCTTCAAATCGACTTGGAAAACAAAATTGTGTTCAGATAATAGTTGTTTTCCTTAGGAAAATACAAATTATAGTAATGTCTAATTACCATACAAAGTATAGTAACGTATAAAAGCTGAACTCTGTCGCAGAAGCGCAGATAACTTGTTTTGGATTCAGAATGCATTTCGCTAATAGTGTGATGTTTTGAAGTGAGCATTCTATTCAAAAATAAAAAGAGTCAAGCAGAAGCAACTGAATTGGGGGATTAGATTATTTACATATTTCATAGAATTTCTTTCTTTTTTCTTCACGTGGACATTTGGCATCTAAAGATATATTAAAAGCTTGTCCTTGGAATGATGATCTCCAGGTCCATCCATGTTGATACCACTTACATGTAGAATATAAAAAAGGACACAAATGAACTTATCTACAAAACAGAAACAGACTGACAGAGAACAAACGTATGGTTACTAGGGAGTTAAGGGGGTGGGAAGGGATAAATTGAAAATTCAAAAATTGCCCCTCTTGGGGAGTGATGGAAATGTTAGCTATCTTGATGTTATTGTGGTGGTGGGTTCATCGGTGTGCACATCTATCAAAATTTATCAAAGTGTACATCTGAAATATGTGTTGTTTACTGTACAGGAATCAGACCACAATAAAAGTGTTAAAAAAAAAAATCTTGCCCTTCCTTTGGGGAATAAGAGTTGGGGGGACATTACCCAGAGGAGAAAGAACTCTTGTTTGTCCTGCCTCTCCTTTGGCCTTGCATACGGAGACTAAACACAGTCTCATTTTTTGACCTTTGGCAGGCTAGCAACTTTTGGAGTAAGACCAGTGAGTAGATTTGATTTTAAAACTTACCACAGCTTTTCATGGACATTTATAGGCAGACACAGATGTTAACTTGTAATAAATTTGAAAGCATAATCCCAGTCTCAGAGCTATGAACCAAATCTGGACTTTCCATGGCTGTTCTATCCACACAGCCATAACTTTTCTGTATTTAATGGAATTCAGTCTGTAATTTGCTAGAAATCATTCCCATTTAGACTAGTCGAAATACTGCAATACTGTCTTTTTAACAGCTTTATCGAGATATAATTCACATACCATACAATTCACCTATTAAAAGTATACGCCTATTCAGTGTTTCTTAGTATATTCACAGAGGTGTGCAGCTGTCGCCAGAATCTAATTTTAGAATATTTTTATCGCCCTCAAAAGAAACCCTGTAATTATTAGCGGTCACTCCCATTCTGTCCCCCATCCTTGGGCAACCACTTATTAGTTTTTAGAGATCTGTCTACTTTGGACATTTTATATAATGAAATCATACAGTTTGCTGTCTTTAGTGACAGGCTTCTTATACTAGCATAATGATTTCAAGGTTCATCTGTGTTGTAGTATGAGTCGGTACTTTGTTCCTTTTTATGGCTGAATAATATTCCACTGTGTATATGTGTATAGATATAGATATATAATACTTCATTTTTCCATCAATAAATTAATGAGCATTTGGGCTGTTCCATTTTTTGGCAATTATGAATAATAGTACTATATACACTCATGTATAAGATTTTTGTATGAATGTAGGTTTTCATTTCTCTTGAGTATATATACCTAGGAGTGAAATTGCCGTAGTGACTATGTTTAACATTTTGAGAACTGCCAAGCTATTTTCCAAGGCAGCTGCCCAATTTTACATTCCCACCAGGAATATGTAAGCGTTCTTATTTGTCCACGTCTCCAACACACGCTATTGTCTACCTATTTGATTATAAATATCCAGATGGGTGTAGAATGGCATTTCCTTGTGCTTTTGGCTTGCATTTCCCTAATGACTAATGACGCTGAACATCTTTTCAGGTGCTTACTCTCCGTTTGTATACCTTTTTAGAGACATGTCTATTCAGATCCTTTGTGCATTTTAAACTTGTGTTGTCTTTTTATTGTTGAGCTGTAAGAGTTCAAAATATATTCTAGTTAACAAGTCCCTTATAGATAAATGATTCACAGTTTTTTCCCCATTCTGTAGGTTTTCTGTATACCATTTTGGTGTTGTCACTATTACGATATTTTTTGTTGTATAACAGTTTTTAGTCTGATAAAATCCAGTTTATCTACTTTTTCTTCGGTAGGTTTTGCTTTTAGTACTGTATTTAAGAAGCCATTACTTAACTCAAAGTCATAAAGATTTACTTCTGTGCTTTCTTCTAAGAGTTTCATAGTTTTAGTCAGTGTAAGCCTATGATCAATTCTGAGTTAGTTTTGTGTGTGGTGTATGGAATGCGTTCATCTTCATTCTTCTGCGTGTGGCTATCCAGTAGTTCCAGCACCATTTGTTGAAAAGATTATTTTCCCCCATTGAGTCATTTGACACCCTAGCTGAAAATCAATTGACCATAAAGATTACAGTTTATTTCTGGACTCTAAATTCTGTTTCTTTGATCTGTATGTCAATCTGTATGCCAGCACCACTCTGCCTTGATTATTCCAGCTTTGTAGAAAGTCCTGAAATCACGAAGTGTGGTCCTTACAATTTTGTTCTTCTTTTTACAGATCGTTTTGGCTAATCTAGGTCCTTTGAAATTTTATATGAATTTTAGAAATAGTTTGTAAATTTATGCCCAAAAAAAAGGAAGCTAGATTTTGATTAAAATTGTGTTGAATCTGTAGACCAATTTAGTGAATATTGCCATCTTGACATCTTAAGTCCTCTGATCTCTGAACACAGGATGTTTTTCCATTCTTTTAGGTCTTCAGTAATTTCTATCAAGAATGTTCTGTAGTTTTCTGAGTACAAATTTTGCACTTCTTTTGTTAAATTTATTCCTAATATTTTATTCTTTTTGATGCTGCTGGAATTTTCTTAATAAATCATTTTCATATTGCTTATTGCTAATGTGTAGAAATACAACTGATTTTAATATATTGATTTTGTGTCCTGCAATGCTGCTGAAGCTACGTATTAGTTCTAATAGTTTTTTAGTGAATTTCTTGTTTTCTGTATTCAAGATCACGCCAACTGCAAATGGAGGTGTAGTTTACTTCTTTCTTTCCAACCTGGGCCTTGTACTTTCCCTGCTAGCCTAACCGTCCTGGCTAGAACTTCCAGTAAGATATTGAATAGAAGTGGTGTGAGTGGACATCCTTGTTTTGTTCCTGATCTTATGGGGAAAGCATGCAGTCTTCAACCATTAAATGTTAGCTGTCAGTTTTTCATAGATGACCTTTGTTACTTAGGGAAACTTCTACTCCTGGTTTCTGAAGTTTTTTTTTACCATGCAAGCATGTTGGATTTTTATCATTTTTTTTTCTTGTGGTCTACTGACATGATTATGTGGTTTTGTCCTTTATTAATATGGTATAATTAATTTTCATATTTTAAATTAACCTGGGATAAATCCCACTTGGCCATGGTATATAATTTTCTTTTCTTCTTATATTGCAAGATTCAGTTTGAAAATATTTCATTGAGAATTTCTACGTCAATAATCATAAGGGCTATTGATATGTAGTTTTATTTTCATGAGTTGTCTTTGTCTGGTTTTGGTGTCAGATTAATGTCGGCCTCACAGAGTGAGTTTGGAAGTGCTCTCCCTTCTCCTGTTTTTCAGAGGAGCTATGAAGAATTGGTAATTTTTTTTTTAATGTTTTGTAGAATTACCAGTGAAGCCATCTGGAACTGGACTTTCTCTTATAGAAGTTTTAAAATTTCTAATTCAGTTTCTTTACTGATTATAAATTTGCTTAAATGTCCCATTTCTTACCAAGTTCATTTAGTTTGTTAATACCTTGCTAGGATTTGGCCATTTCATCAAAATTATTTCATTTATTG
This sequence comes from Camelus dromedarius, assembly GCF_036321535.1. Taxonomy (NCBI): domain Eukaryota; kingdom Metazoa; phylum Chordata; class Mammalia; order Artiodactyla; family Camelidae; genus Camelus; species Camelus dromedarius. The sequence goes on from NC_087456.1 coordinate 35,851,892, forward strand.
ACATACAGTTGTTCATGGTTTTTCCTTGTAATCATATTTATTTTTGTGAAGGCAATAGTGATATCCACTCTTTCATTTCTGATTTTAGTAATTTGAGATCTCTTTTTAGCATGGTCATGCTAGCTAATCATTTGTCAATTTGTTGATATTCTGAAATTAATGTCTTTTGATTTTGTCCATTTTCTCTATTGTTTTAATCCACAATACTGTTGCAATACTGTTAAATTTGTTAACATTTGTTTTAAAGCTCAGCATGTGGTCCATCCTGAGTAATGTTTCATGTGTGCTTGAGAAGAATGTCCATTCTGCAGGGTGGAATAGTCTATATATGTCTGTTAATTCTAATTGGTTTATAGTGTTTTTAAAGTCTTCTGTATTCTTACTGATGTCCTAAAGAGTTGTTCTATTTGTTATTGAAAATAGGTTTTAAAAGTCTCTAGTTGTTGTTTGTGTCTTTCACCCCTTCAGTTTGTCAAGTTTTGCTTTATGTATTTGGGAGCTCTGTTGTTAGATGCATATAATTGTGTGTAGCTTCCTGATGGGTTGACCTTTTCCCCCATGATTAAATGTCCTTCTCTGTCGCTAGTAACATTTTCTTTGCTTTAAAGTCTATTCTGTTTGATACTAATACAGGCACTCCAGTTCTTTTGGGCTGCTATTTGCATAGTGTGTAATTTTCCATTCTTGTACTTTCAACATATTTTTATCTTTGAAACTAAAGTGTGCCTCCTGTAGACAGTGTACGGTTGGATCTTGTTTTTCATCCAGTCTCACAATCCCGGCTTTTGACTGGAAGGTTGAGAACGTTCACACTCACTGTCATTATTGATGTGATTGGGCTTAAGTCTGCCGTTTTACTTTTTGCCTTCCAATGCCTCATGTCTTTTTGTTGTCTGTTCCTCCTTTCTGGTTTCTTTTCACATTATGTGGGTATTTCCTGGTGTAACATTTTAATTCCTTTAATAGTTTTAACTTAAAGTTTAATTTTCTTAGTGTTTGCTCCAGGGCTTAAAATGTACATCTTAATAGAATCCACTTCAGATTTATACTAACTTAATTGAAGTGAAATACCAAAAATTTACTACTTCATTTTCTCCCCCCTTTTTTGGAGCAAGAGTATTATATATAATATATTTATATATATGCTATCAACCCAGCAATACAATGTTATCACTATTACTTTACATAACTTCATGTCTCCTAAAAAACTAAGAAAAGAAAGGAGAGCAAGTTTATTTTTATAGAGTTTGTTGTATTAACCTTGCTTGCATTTCTTCCTGTTTGAGTTACCATCTGGTGTCACTTCCTTACTCCAATGCAGCTTTGCTCCACCGACACCCTTTGTGCTGTTGTATCTTGTATTACACATACATTACATTTCTGTATGATAAAGACCTGACAGTACAATTATGTAGAAATTGCTTCATGCATTTGCTTTAAAATCAGTGAAGAAGAGAAAAGAAATATGCCATTAAACTGTCTTTTCTAATTACATACCTATCTTTACTAGTCTCTTTGTTTGGTCACATGGATTTGAAACGCTATCTAGGTCACTTGCTTTTTGCCTGAAGAATTTTCCTTGGTGTTTCTTATAAGACAGCCTGCTATCAGTGCATTCTCTCAGTTGTTATTCATATGGGTATGTGTTTTGCCTTCATTTCTGAAAGATAGCTTTAGTGGATATAAGGTTCTTGGTAGGCAGCCTTTTTTTTTTTTTTTCTTTCAACACGTTGAATAGCACTTGTCTTTTGGAAGCCATTGTTTCTGATGAAAATTCAGCTTTTAATCATATTGGGGTTCCCCTGTATGTGGAGAGTCATTTTTCTTTTGCTGTGTTCAAGGTTTTTCTGTTTCTTTTTGGTTTTCAACATTTGATTGTGATGTGTCTGGGTATGGATCTTTGTGCTTTTATCCAAGTTTGTTGAGCAATTAAGATGTGTAGATTAATGCTCTTCATCAAATTTAGGAAATGTTCAGCCATTTAAAAAATACTCTTCTCTTTCTTCCAGATACACCTATGAAGCAAATGTTGGCATATGTAATCTCATAGGCTCTCTTCATTTTCCTTCATTCTTTTTGTCCTCTGTTATTCAGATTGTATCTTTATGTATTTCCAACTTCACTGATTCTTTCTTTCACCAGCTCAAATCTATTCTTCATCCCCTTGTCAGTATCTCATTTTGATTGTTACACTTTTCAGTGCCAGACCTTCCATTGGGCTCTTTCTCATAATTGCCACCTCTCTTCAACAGTCCCCGCTTGATGAGACCCTGTCATTCCTACCCCCTTTTAAAATTCTTTAATCATAGTTTCCTTTAGTTTTTCTAACATGTGTGTAGCAGCTGCTTTGTAGTCTTAATCTTCTAAACCCACCGTCTAGGCCATTTTGAAGGCAGTTTCTGTTATCTAATTTTTCTTCTTGTGTATTGTTTAAACTTTCTTTGGATATTTCATATTTTGGGGTAAAAAGTGGACATTTTAGATAATATATTGCAGCCAGCTCTGGATGCTGACTTCCCCAGCACCGTGAGTTTTTGTCTGTTTTCTGGTGTGGTGATTTAGCTGGTCCAGGTCAGTGAGGTCTGGTTCCCTCACTTCGGGTGGCCTCTGGCATCGTTCCTCAGAGGGAGCTGGGGCGGGCACCGCCAGCCCCGGCTTCTGTCCGTCATGCCTGAAGTTGAGCTTTCACCCTGTGAGTGGGTTTGGGTGGAAGAAAGGAGCTCTCAACCTCGTCTGCCTGGAATGGAGCTTCTGCAACTCGGAGCTGGGGCGACGAGAATTCTGGGGCCTCGCCTCCCGCAGGAAGCGCGTGCTGCCCTAGGCTGGGAGCTCGGGGTGAGGCAGGCCGCAGCGCCCCAGTCACGTCACGCTGCGCTGGAGCCGTGCCTTCAGGACTGCGTGCTTCCACAGCTGTGCTCAGACTAGCAGGTTTTCTTCAATAAATATTTCTCCATTGGCTTATGTCCTCCTGACCACCTCTAGAGACTTTGAATAGTTGACTTTTAAAGTAATTTTCACCAGTTATGATTGTTTCGTCGGGCATAGAGGGCACAGAGATCCTTACCTTTTCCATCCCAGAAGTCTTGCTGCCAGATCAGTTTGCGTGTCTTCTCTGGAAATTGAGAAAATGTATGAAGTTCTTAGCAGTGCAGAAAAGCAACACAAAAGCAACACAGGGTGTGGCCCATGTATGCGCCTTGGATTATTCATCTCTGACTCCTAACTTCCCTTCTGACGAAGCAGGATGTGAAGAAACGCGAGAAGCGCAGGCGCGTCTTTCCGCACTTCATACTTGCCGCCGCTGCGGCGGGAAGGGCCGCGCTCAGCCCCTCGCCGCTCCCGCTGGGAGGCGGCGCCGCCGAGGCCGCGCGCGCGTCGTGCCGCGAGCAGCGCGCTTGCCGGGCGGACGCGCGGCGCCTTTCAGGCCGCCTGGATTGAAGCTGACGTACGCGGTGCTCGGTGTTTGGGTTAAAATGCGTTTAAATGTATCAGTGACTGAGGGAAACGTGTTACGTCAGTCTGCATAGTTTCGATTTCTTTCCCTAGTCTCCCAATACAGAAAAAAAAGAAAAAAAAAATCCCTTGTCCCCAGCCCTCTGAGAGTTACTGAAATTTTATACCACAGATACCATCTCTAGAGGTGTGAGAACCATTTCTGTGAGTTACACATGTTAATGTTGCCAAGAAACACTATCAGAAGTGCATAAAGCAATTTTACTACGTACATTAACCAGTTCTGCCTCCATTAAGGTAGCTGTTAGGAGTACAACTCATAAACTAACGTGAGACAAGTCATAATGCAGTTAACGTCAATTTTTTGTTTAAAAACAATGGTACTTTCAGCTCCAACGTATAAAGAGCTTGGAAATTGTTACTCCAGATCTTACAGAAAGAAAAGATTTTAACAAATTGGAAGGAAAAAACCAAGAATTTTCTTGAGATTGCAGGGCAAACGAGCATGCAGAAATCCAGAGAAGCAGGCAGATAACGGAGAAGCACAGCCGAGTTCAGCTCAGTTGCTGGAGCCCGAGGTTTAAAGGTGAATTGACAGTGAAATTCTAATTTGGATGAATTGCTGGAGTCTGAGTGAGGACTTCCTTGAGAATGAAAACTCCTCGGGGCTGTAATTTGGAGGGATTCCCGATACTTTTATACAGATTTTACCTCCAGAAAAGACTATCAGGTTTGAGGAACCAACAGAAATCTGTTCCTGTCTTTGGTAAGAAGATGGGGAAGGTAACCATTTTGAATTATGACCAGTGCTACTTCATAGCAAAGGTCCACTCTCGGATGAAAAGCTTCACGCAAGCCTTACCTCACTTCAGCAAGAAGGCACCTTCAGCCTCCTGTAGCCTTCCTGTGTCACTAAGGGGTGGGTTGGAGGGGGCACAAAAGAGAAGAAAGCCCTGGGAAGGCCACAGCCCAGGGGCTTAACCATCAGAGGCCCCATGACTCACTTGCCCAAGGTCATGGAGCCACTTAATGGCAGAACTAAGGTGTGGAAGCATTTTTAGCAGCAGCAAAGGGGTTCTCTTGAGACCTCCAGTGGAAACAACCAGGCTTAAAACAGAACAAAAATATTTCAGCTTTTTAAAATAAAAATAAAATAACTCCCATTTATCACTGTAAATAATAATAGCTCAAAACACTGAGCTGTATTTTGAAACACAGCAGCAAATATTTGTAGATTGGCAGAAGTCCCTGGAACCAAGTCTTCTGGAAAGAGTGGTTGATCAAACTATTTTTTATTTGGTCAGTGGCAAGAGGTAGCTATAAACTAGTACCACAAAGTTTCAAATGTGTGCTATAAATGAGTTCAAAAGGAGTATGAATTCTAAAAATAAGTTAGGTTTCTAAAGTAACTGGTGTCTTTCCAGACTGCATCAATCTAGAGAATGTATAAAAGTCATTGCGATGGAAACAAACTGTTCTCATCGGCTCAGCTCACATTTCAGAATTGCTGCCCCCCGTGTTTCCAGCCCGTGTTCCGGTCCCACTAGGATGGTGAGAAGATCCAAAGGATGTCTCATATAGAGGCCGGGCAGGCCTCCAGCGACTTTCCCTTTGTCAAGCTCCGATCTGCCACCCAGGGGTGGTTGCAAGGCTCCCAGGCCACTCCCTGCAGTGACCCAGGCCTGGCCCCAAGGAGGTGCCCCTCCACAGAGCAGCAGCTCCTTGCTCAGAGCCCTCCTAACGGTGGTGGTGTTCACAGGGCCACTGCTTCTCTTCAGGGCACTGGCTCAGATCTGGAGTTGTGGGTGATGCATAGAAGAAAGAAAAAGGTCCACGCTAAATCTGAGCAATGCAGGCTTCGATCATCTCAGTATCTTTCCATCTGACCTCGGATCCAGCTGCACTTCTCTCTCTTGCAATGCATTTCTTCCCATGACAAGCTTAGTCCTTCCTACAAATAGAGCTAAAGCAGTCTCAGAGATGGGGCTGGTTATAGCTGTATTTTCAGCAGTTTGTATTTTTGGATCTGGAACCTCTTGATATATTAATACAGATAAAACAGTAAGATTACAAGTTATTGGATTTTTTTCCAACATGAAATATGTACTATTATTTTCAGAACAGAAATATTTATATTTAACATGTGCAAAAACCTGTACAAACAAAAAGGAAATGAAGTTTGTTTTGCTACAGACGTTTCTGACTTATCGGCACATACCACAAAAAAAGAAGGAAAATTTTTTATTTCAGAACAGGGTAGAAACAACTCATTCAAAGTTCTGAAGACTGTCTTTGCAAAGCTTCTTATGAATCACAAATTAATACCTTAGATTATAAATTTTCTCTCATATCACTCTTTTCATTACTGACTGCTAAGCTCTCATCTCTTTAAATGAGACGCCTGCCCTCAGTCCTAGATTGGCCTGTAAAGTTTACCTTTCTTAGGATATATTTATACTGTGACCTCAACCTCACTGTTTAAATGTTTGTTCCCTGTCATCTCTGCTGGCCATGGATTCAAGATGGCTAGTCGGTACGAAAAAGCACTTAGATTCTTTCCATCTCTTAAATTCTGTGTTCCAGGACCTGAAGTAAATCATCTACGATCAAGAAAAAAATGAAAATTTTATGTTGCTTTTTCAGGCTCATTTAGTTTACAGCATTTATTGAGCACCACCTGTGGGACAGAATTCTTTCCCAGAAGATGCAGTAACTTAGATTTAGAAATAAAAATTCACATATAGGTAAAATAATTGGAAGCACTGTATCACAGTAGGAAAAAAATTGGCTGTTGAGAAGTAATAATACTATACACAATTAGGTGATGGAAATCATATGAAAAGTTCCTGAACAGTTATGGTGGTGGAATAGAACATTGTTTTCATTTCGAAAGCCAAATCTCGCACATTTTTGTAAACAAAAAAATTTTTTAAAAAGCTTTCTATTTTGAAATCTCATGGGAAATGAGTATGACTTACATCCCCTTTTCACTTTTATCTATAACTATTTGCTTAAAAACAGTTTCTCATTATGAATTTTTAAGGGTAGTGTAACGCCCTTAGTGCACATAGGAATAGAGTGGGTTAATAGTGTCTCGACTTCAGCATTGTGAGTAATGGGACTTTCTTTCACTTTATTGTTACTAAAGGAACATCTGTTGCTTTAGCAATACTACTTTCCAAACCTGGAACCGAATGTTTAGACTGAAGATGCAAAGGTCAAATTGTGACTGTATTGAAAGCTAAGTGTCAAAATTGGAATAGACATAGTTGTCCCTCCCTGTTCCTCTAAGTATAGCTAGAAACTCTTGGACGCTGTGTATAAAAGAAACATAGGAAGGCTCTGTAAGTGGGGGGAAGATTAAGGACCATGGGAACCAAGGGATGACATGGTGGTGTTTCCTCATTTTCTTGTTGTCTCTTATATCCTGGATTGGGTGCTCGAGAATTTAGAAACCCAGGAATGCCATCAGACACAGGCAAAGGTGTCCCAAGAGAAGCCTCTCCCTCTGGCCAAGGGGCCAGAAAAGGAGCCCAGCAAAACCAAACATTTGACAATAACAGCCCGACTCCAGTCAAACATCAAGACAAACAGTCCTGCAGCCTCACCCCCAACTCTGTCAGCAAAGGCAAAGAAGGGAGCCTAGACTCCACCATCCTCAGACTGTCACAAGGTGTCCCAATTCCCCCACCGTGGTGGAGTCAGAGGAGGCTGAGTAACAAAGATCTGGAAATGTTATTCCCATCCCGAAGTACCATCCATGCCCCTCGGCGGGATCACAGCGGAGATCACGTGTGGAGGTTGGACTTACACTCTGACATAGGAATAATGATATACCCGACTCCCTCCCTTCTAAATTAGTGTCAGCAGAGGATAAGTCAGAATCGAGGACTTTCACAACCTCCTGGCAATAACGAGGACTGCTTTCCCATCCTTGTATCAGTAGAGACCACGTGGGAAGCAGGAACAAGGCACCTCTCCTCCTTGGGGTATCAGTGAGGGCCAGGTGGCAAACCTGGCAGTAATGAGCTAATGCCACACTTCCTTCACCCGGGCAGTGTCAGAGGAGACCTACCAAAATACAAGACATAGAAGATTTAAATATGACCCAGACACTCATTGCATAATACCCTAAATGTCCAGAATACAACAGAAAATTGCTTGTCATGCCAAGAACCAGGAGAATCTCAACTTGAATGAGAAAAGGTAATCGCACTGCCAAACTGAACAGAACCTCAGGGCTGTGTGGGGCTGCAGCAGAGACTGAACGTCTGTGTCATTAGGGTAGAGTCCCAGAAGGAAAGGAGAAAGAAAGGGGGACTGAAAAGAGTACTTAAAAAAATAATGGCTGCAAATGTATCAAATTTATCAAAAAATATAAACTACACATTCAGGAAGCACAATGGAACCTACACAAGACAAACCCCTCAAGCTGTACCAAGACTCACCATAATATTACTTCTGAAAACAAAAGAGAAAGAAAAAAAATCTTGAAAGCAGCAAAGAAACTATACCTTAGCTATAAGGTAAAAACAATTGAATAACAGTAAATTTCTCATCAGAATTCATGAAGACCAGAAGAAAATGGTACATTTTTCAAGTGCTGAAAGAAAAATACTGTCAACCAGCATCCAGTATCCAGTGAAAATATCCTTTAGGAATGAAGAGAAATCAAGACATTCTCAGAAGGAAAACTAGCAGAATTTGTTGCCAGGAGTGCTATGCTGAAAAATGAAAAATTTCTAAAGGAAGTTCTTGGAACAAAGATTTTTTTTTTTTAATCTTGAAACATCAGAGCAACAGAAAAAGTAAAAATAATATGGGAAAATGCAATAGATTTTCCTTCTTTTCTTAGTTTTCTAAATTATATTTGATGTTTGAAGCAAAAATATGACACTGCCTGAAGTCATTTTCAACCTATGTAGAGAAGATGTTTAAGACAATCTTATTGTCAGGAGAATTTAAAGGGTCCTAAAGGGAGGTAAAGTTACTATACTTTACTTGAACTGAGTAAGAGAGCAACACTAAGAAGCAGAATGTGATAAACTGCATATATGTAATGTAATATATCCAGAACAATCACTTTAAAAAATCCATACAAAGAGATACACTCTTAAAAGCCACAGTAAGTAAATCAAAATGGAAGTCTAAAAATTGTTCAAGTAATCCATAGGAAACAAAAAATAGAGACGTGAAAAACAGAGGGAACAAACAGCAAACAAGAAACTAAAATGTCAGACTTAACCCCTAACAAATGAATAATTACATCAAACGCAAATGTAATCACATTATGCCAACTAAAAGACAAGAGATCCACCCAGTGGATTACTATTGATACAAAAAGCACTTGATGAATTTCAAGGGGATCATGCGCCTCCACAGAACGCCAGTGAAGGCAGCTGTCAAGGTGCCTTAACCACCTGTCCCAGGAAAGAGCAGCCTTGGCAGTGTCATCATGGTTATCACAGGGACACCCACTGTGGTAGTAGTGGTGAAGAACAGAACTCAAGTGGCCTCCGAAGTGGCAGAAACCAGCAAGGGGACAGGAAAAAACAATAAAAATGAGTGAACATAATAACTGAGACCCTCATGGTTTTCCACATAATGACTGGGGTGGATTCAGCTTTAAGTTAATGAAGCACAAAGAATGCTATGATGAGATGATATTTTACATTTTATTAGCATTATTTTTCACTTTCCTCCATCAAAGTTTTTAGCAGAGGGGAAGATGGAGAAGAAAAGTTCCCAGATAAGCACACACACACTGGAGTATGAAAAAAAATTACGCAAAAAATAAGACACAGTTTCAGGAGGTGTTAGCTTGGAGACAGTACTGTCTATAGGCTAGCATGTATGTTATGAGTAATAAATTGATAATATGAATAAGCAAGGTAATTAAAATAAATTGAGGCTTTAGTTCAGCACAATAATAAGCTTCAGAGGATTCCTTGTAATCTGATGTGATTAGACTCCTGGTCAACATGAAATGATAGGAGTGTAACCTAATTCAAACAGGCGTAATTAATGTAGGTGAAACACTGTAGTAGCCCAATTAAAGAAATTACGTGTTTGCAGTTGAAACCCATGAATCCAAGGGTGGGTGTATTTGCTTGGCATTTGTGAGAAATAAAAAAAGGAAAGATAAACAGGACTAATATACTTCAGGCATATACTACAAAGCCTAATACAAAAAAATGAAGGGCATTTTCTGGACACAATACACAAACTTGACAAATAAATATGATGTTGTGGAGATTCAAAAATATCTGGATAGCTTCCTTTGGGGAAAAAAATCAGAAAAAATTTTAAAATCCTTTGTCTTGATGAAATATTTTAACTCCCATACACTACATTTTACTGGGGAATAAAGGCAATACACAAGTAAGCAAATAAGAAAAAAAAACTATAGTTAATGATAAAGTTCTATAAAGAAAATAAATGTATGCTAATGGCAAAAAAGACATAGTTGCTGTTTGTCACTGACAAGAGATGATACAAAGAAAACCTGAGTTTCTTAATCTATTGCTTCTAACTTCTCTGTCAAATAAAATTATTTTTATACCAAAAAAAAATATGAACACACTTTGATAGAAAAAATTTAAGTCTAAGATTGGGAAGATGATAATAAAACTGCACTTTGAGTCTTCCCTTTAAAATCTCCAGAATATGTTATAAATGGAATGGAGTACGTTATATACCAGATTAATACGTTGCCATCAGGGTAGACTGATGGTGAGTCAAACCTAATATGAGGTAATCTGATAGCAATAAATATTAAAAAATTTCCCTTGTGGCCAAAAAACCACCGCTGAACAAGGACAGAATAGGGAAGACATGCTGGTTTTTACATCCTATTTCATCACTAGACAAGGTCATTGTAAAATGTGAGTGATGAAGGCTAAGAGCAAAGACAGAAAGAGCAACCGCTGCGATGGATCACGAGGAACGGGGTGAGACGGACTTGGGTAAGAAGCCAGCTCTTGTCAGCGATGAAGCAGAGATTGGTTTGGCCAGGTACTACGTTTACTTAAAAGGACACATCTAACTGAAGCATGGAGATACCAGAATCAGAATCCCCGCGCGCATTAGTGATCAAACTACAGGGAGACAAAACCCAGGTCCCTAAGCAGGGCCGCAGGCCAGCCGCACAGGTGTTTACGGGCAGCACTGCCGCTGGGTCCGTAGTCCTCTTGAGGACAGAGGCGTCGGCACGAGCAACGCCAGGGGAAGAAGCCGAGGGGCGCGGCCCCGGAGGGGCGCCCCTCTCTCGCCTCTGCTCGTCCACACTCCCCACCCCAGCCGGCCTGACAACGGAAGCAGCCGGCCAGCCTCCCGGCCCCTCGGGGGCGGGGGGGGGGGGGGGGGAGCGAGCTTCCGAGGCACCGTTGCTGCCGTGCCGGCTTCCAGTCCCAGAGAACGGGAAGGGGCCAGGGCGGCAGGCGAGGCCACGGAGCCCCGGCCCTGTTCTGGTCTAAGGGCTTTCGCCCAAAGAGGGAGATGATGTGACAGAGAAAGTTCAACTTGTTCTTTTCCCTCACTTTTCTTTTTATCATAACTAGTCTTTCAGCCAAATTCCCTGGCCTGAACTCGCACCTTGGGGTGGCATGAGAAATCGGAATGACATTTCTATGGAAGGCACAATTAGAAAATTGTGCAATTAAACACAGAAAGCTAAAGAATTAAAAATAGCCTTAAATGTTGATTGTTTTTTACTTGAAAGAATTATATATATATATATTTAATTTCTAGATCATTCTGTTTTTAAGAAAAAATACACTATAAAGACAAAAATCAAGGTGAAAAACTAATTCATGGGTTATAGCTATGTTTAGGTTATTTTCCTTGCATAAATAGGCCTTGTATATTTACAGTTTTGGTCAAGTCTTACTAACTGGAACATAAGCTCTTATTTTTGGCTACAACTTCCTCAGTAAAAATGCCTTTTCAGCAGGGGAAAGTATCTCCCCATCTGACAAATGCACAATACATAAAATATTGAAGATCTTAAAATAGCAAAGTGATGTGAGCCCAGAGAGAGAACTCCTTTATACCCATGGTGCTTCTCTGATCAGAACAGACATGATCTGTCATCTCTGAAAGCTAAGCTGGGATTTGGTCTCCTTGACCTTAAACAACCTGTGCAGTAAACCAACAATGGTCTAAGTGATGTTTCCAGTAGCTACCACATTTAACATGCAAGAAATCAAGTCCCAGCTCCAATTAATAAAATGTAATTTCAATATCGAGCTGTTAAACAAATTTTCTAAACACCAGCTACATGCAAAGAAAAAGAAATTCTCTTAATCAGAGCATCATTAGTGTAAATTAACTAATTCTAGCCAAGGGAGCGTGAGCTCTTTAAAAACACAATTTTAATATGATGATAAAACATTGATTTAAAAGATATATATTATTAATCACAAATATCAGCTGTTACAGTGGTGTTAAGGGAAACTAAATGCTTTAAACCAAAAATTCCCATCACTTAGAATTTGGCACAGTAAAATTAAATGTTTAAGAAGCAAATTGACATCCCTGAAATTTGGGATAGAAGTAAATTCGTTGTTAATATTTTTATTTTTAACACCTTCCGTACAACAGTGAGGTTCTGCTTTCTTTTTTCTAATAATGTGTCTGTTTGATTTTTTCTCTGGGGGAAAAAAAAGCATGAAAAGCCAGAAGAGCATGAATTAGATCTAGTGCAGTTTATGGCAAGCCAATCATATGACACTCTTCGAAGTTAACTGACAGTCAAGAACCATTACCCTGGCCTCCTGATTCTGTTACACTCCATACTATGTCTTCTCTGTCGACGCATTACTACAGGTCTTTCAAGTTTCTTTTTCCCATTTGGTTTTGACTTCCACGACACATTTCTTGACTTGAAGGCTTCATCAGCGTACTGCAAGCTGAGTTTCCCACTGCAGTGTTATGGCCCAGATTACTACCCAGCTGCCATAATTGATGGTTCCGTTCTTCTTCTCTGAAGACAGTATGGTATTCTCCATGGGCCAGTGATGTTAAATTAGTATGTTTGTCACCACTTGATTGAATAGTTGAGTTTTCTTGGGATTTCAACTCCCGTATTTTCTGTGACGTGGAGCCAGATTGCTCTGATGGATGACAGAGATCACCTGACAGCAGCCATCAAAGCTACCTTTCAGCAAAAAGACATGTTAAGCTCACTGCCTAGAAAGTTTTCAAATGCGTTGGAGGAATAAGACGAGGTCCACCGGTTAGGATTCTGCCAATATTTAGACCTACTTATTCTTTCTCGATGACTCCATCCACAGTGCATGCTCCTTTTTAGCTCCTCTTGTGAGGAGCTTGCAATCTAGGTCAGTAATGAATATTCATTAAGCAGAGAATAACTTGTGCATGCTGTAAATTCAGCAGGTGGAATGATTTTATTTTGTGGAAGACTGACAACAATCGAGCACTTCCATAACGCTTTAGTTGTGGGAGAGACGTTAGATTAATGTCCAGATTTAGTTCTTTGTGCCAGGCACCTTCACATCTAATATTTTATTCAAACTTCTCTCTGGGGAGCAGCCAAGACGCTGGAGTAGGAAGACCCTGAGCTCGCCTCCTCTCACCAGCGCACCATAATCACAACTATCTGCAGAGCAACCATGGAGGAAAAAGACTGGAACCTACCAGAAAAGATCTTCTACAACTAAAGACATAAAGAAGGGACCACAGTGAGAGGGGCAGACTCGCGATGTAATCAAATCCCATACCCCCTGGGTCGGTGACCCACAAACTGGAAAATAATTATACTGCATAGCTTCTCCCACAGGAGAGAGAGTTCTGAGCCCCACATCGGGCTCCCCAGCCTGGGGATCTGGCACTGGGAAGATGAACACCCAGAGCATTTGGCTTTGAAGGCCAATGGGGCTTAGCTAAAGGAGCCCCACAGGAGGGGAAACAAAGACTTCACTCTTCACTCTTAAAGGGCCACAAAAAATCTCACATGCACTGGGACCCAGGACAAAAGTAGTGATTTGACAGGAGCCTGGCCAAGGCAATCTACAGAGTCAATGCAATCCCTATCACATTACCAATGGCATTCTCCACAGACTTAGAACAAGACATTTTAAAGTTTGTATAGAAACACAGAAGGCCCCAAATAAACAAAAAAATCTTGAGAAAGAGGAACAGAGCTGGAGGAATCACACTCCCTGATTTCAGATGATACCACAAAGCTACAGTAATCAAAACAGCATGGTACTGGCACAAGAGCAGATACATAAATCAATGGAACAGGATAGAACGTCCAGAAATAAACCCACACACTTACAGTCAATTAATCTGTGACAAAGGGGGCAGGAACATACAACATAGAGAAGGCAGTCTCTTCAGTAAGTGGTGCTGGGAACACTGGACAGTTAGGTGGAAAAGAATGGACTTAGAACATTCTCTAACACCATATACAAAAATAAACTCAAAATAGATTAAACACCTAAATGTAAGATCGGATATTATAAAACCTCTAGAGGAAAACATAGGTAAAACATCCTTTGATGTAAATTGCAGCAATTTTTTTTGGATCTGTCTCCTAGTAGTGGAAGTAAAAGCCAAACTAGACAAATGGGACCTAATTAACTTAAAAGCTTTTGCACATCAAAGGAAATGATCAACAAAATGAAAGTCAACCTAGAAGATGGGAGAAAATGTTTGCAAATGATGTGCCTGACAAGGGATTCATTTCCAAAGTATATCAACAGCTCATATAGCTGAATAGCAGAAAGATAAATAAGCAGCCAATCAAAAAACAGGCAAAAGACCTGCATAGACATTTCTCCAAAGACGACATAAAGATGCCCGACAGGCACATGAAAAAGTGCTCAGTATTGCTAATTACTGGAGAAAGGCAAATCAGAACTACAGTGAGGTATCACCTGACACCAGTCAGAATGGCCGTGATCAAAAAAATGCTGGAAAGGGTGTGGAGAAAAGGGAACCCTCCTACACTGTTGTGGGAATGTAAATTCGTGCAGCCACTATGGAGAACAGTATGGAAGTTCCTTAAATAACTAAAAATAGAATCACCATATGATCCAGCAATCCCACTCCTGGGCATATATCCAGAGAAAACTATAATTCAAAAAGATACATGTACCCCAATGTTCACAGCAGCACATTTACAGTAGCCAAGGCATGGGAGCAACCTAAGTGTCCATCAATAGATGAATGGATAAAGAAGATGTGGTGTGTATAAACAACAGAATACTATTCAGCCATAAAAAAAGAACAAAATAATGCCATTTGCAGCAATTTGGATGGACCTGGCAATGGTCATATTAAGTGAAGTAAGACAAATATCATGTCACATCACTTATATGTGGAATCTAAAAAATGGCTCAAATGAACTTACTTACAAAACAGAAACAGACTCACAGACATAGAAGACAGACTTACGGTAACCAAATGGGAAAGTGCAGGTGGGTGGGGGTGCAGATAAATTAGGGGTTTGGGGATTAACAGACACACAGTACTATATATAAAATAGGTAAACAACAAGGCCCTACTGTAGAGCACAGGGAACTGTATTCAGTATCTTGTAATAGCCTATAATGGAAAGGAGTCTGAAGAAGAATATATATATTCATATATATATAACTGAATCACTTTGCTGTACACCTAAAACTAACACAACAGTGTAATTTAACTATACTTCAATCAAAAATGTTTAAAAAAAATAAAGAAAAAGAAGCATTAGGTAGATAAACAGTACATTTTAATCCTATATTAATGAATTAGAACAAATAAGAGATTTCCATTTCTGTGTATTAGGCACATGCCTACTTGTTAAGTCAGAAAGATAATGGCCAAAGATAGATGGTTCTTTACTCTTAATTGAAGCATGAAAATAAAAGCCAAGAAATGTATAACTCTTCAAACAATCGAGCATTACTTACAAACAATATTATGGACTAAATTGTGTTTCCTCCCCAAATCCACATGTTGAAGCCCTCCCCTCCCCCAGTTCCTCAAAATGTGGCTGTATTTGGAGATAGACCTTAAAGAGGTTACTACGGTAAAATGAAGCCCTGAGAGTGGAGCCTAATCCAATCTAACTGATGTCCTGGTAGGAAGAGGAGACTGTGACATAAAGAGGTACCGGGGATGCAGCACACAGAGAAGAGAGCCTGTAAAGAGACTGCCGAGAGCAGCCGTCTGCAAGCCAAGGGGAGGCTGCGGAAGAGACTAACCCACAGGCACCTTGACCTTGGGCTTCCAGCCTCCAGAGCTGTGCTTAAGCCCCCTGGTTTATCATATTTTGTTACTGCAGCCCTAAAAAGTTAATATGCTCCTTAAGCCAGAAAGAGGATAATTAGCCCTGGAAAGGAAAAATGAGACAAAGAACAGTAAGTGAATGAAAAAATCGAAGAGAGTTATCTTTTGTGGAAATTGTTTGCATGCCTTTTCAACTCTTTCATACGAGTTGTCTTTCAGAAACGATGGGGAGAGTAGAAACGGACAGCCAAGCCCTCCCTCACCTGGGAAGGTCTTCTGCCAAGCCCTCTTACGTTCATGGGTAAGGCGGGAAGTTAGAAGGGAGACTGAGTGAAAAAGGCAGCGTCTCTTCAGACTTGGGCTGGTTTGCTTCCCCCCGAGGCAGGGCCAAGCAGCCGTGGGATGCGTCCTCCTGCGCGGCGGACGTGGGCAGCCTCCCCGCCCCCTGGTGCGAGGCGCCGTGTGTTCAGTCAGCGGTGGAGAAGCCACCGCACATTTGCGCATGTTCTTTTCATAGGTTCGTTCCACCGGATGTTAAACACGCACTCCCTGCATTTCAGAACTGTGCTGTCCAATGTGGTAGTCACTTGCCAGATGTGACTGTATACATTTAAATTAAATTTCATTAAAATTTCAGTTCCTCGGTCGGACTAGTTCAGCAGCCACATGTGGCTCGTGGCTGCCACAGCGAGCGCCAGCCACAGAGAAGGTTCCTGGGGAGCTCTGCCAGCCTGCTTTAGAACAGAAGACGCGGCCAGCTTTGTAGACACAGCAGCCGCCTTCGCTTAACCGCTTTGAATCCCTGTATGACGTGGACTTTTCTTGGAATTCTTCCTGTTTCAGGGAACACATGATTTCCCTGTGCTTGGGTTTAAAACAGAAACACAAGTTTCTAATGTGCACCAAAAAGTGATACGTCAGCAACTTCCAAATGAAACCAAGTGTGGTTGGCGGGTGAGGGGGGAGCTCAGCACCTTTCCCCCCAGAAAGATGGGGCTTCCACGCGGTGTCACATCCAGACTGTTCACATGCAGGTACACCTGCTGTCCACGTGGGGGCGCCCGAGGGGCCCGTGGGGTGCGTGCTTCCGGGGTCTCAAGCCCGTGGTCCAGCACGTTTGGAGGAACA
This sequence comes from Camelus dromedarius, assembly GCF_036321535.1. Taxonomy (NCBI): domain Eukaryota; kingdom Metazoa; phylum Chordata; class Mammalia; order Artiodactyla; family Camelidae; genus Camelus; species Camelus dromedarius. The sequence goes on from NC_087456.1 coordinate 35,868,713, forward strand.
GGATGCAATTCCCTGTCCTGCAGCACCTGCCGGCCCGGCAGGCCCCGCACCCTGCCCCCACCGCGGCGGACCAGAGCGTCAAAGGAAAGCACGCGTTTCTCAAGTGGCATTTAATTGTTCAATTCTACACCGGGACGTGTTTTCTCGGACCCAGAGTGGTGATCAGCTTATACTGTAAAGCGTGAGAAAAGGGCCATTAATCGTCCAGTGAACTGGGTTTTGTAAGAATCACTTCAGTATGAAAAACAGAAACCGAACTGCCTTTAACTCATGTGTTTTTAGGTCCTCCCGTGAGGGTGGAACATGGGAGGGCTTACACTACTTATTTCAAAAGAAGGAAATACTGACCCCTAACTAAGAATATTGCTGGAGGGCTGTGAAGGGAAAACGGGGCTGGAAGGGAAATGGAGGAGGCTGTAGTGGAAGGTAGGTAGATGTCTTGCTAGGGGCGCACACTTCTCTTCTCTTTAACTACAAGATGTGTAAAAGATGTTAGGGCTTACAGAGCCTTTTTATTGTTTTGTTTTAAAACTCAAAGAATGGCCTCTGGAGATTTAGACCCCTCACCCCTAGGCGAAGTGTGAGCCTTCCCAGCTGCAGGCGGGGGAGGGGTGAAGCAGGAGCAGGAGGACCCCTTTCTGGTTCTCAGCACATCAGGTACCTCCCCCCACCCTCGCCAAAGCCGGAGTGGGTGGTCGCCACCCCGGTGGCTGTTTGCACCTTTGCAGCCCGTGCTGGGGATCAGACACAGAAGGCTGCTAGGAGAAGGGCGAGCCCCTATCCTGCAGGGGCAGGGCGAAGACTCTGTTCCAGAGTCTGCAGAGAGGCTGGGCCGGGCCTGGCAGACGGGGCAGATGGGGGCTGCTGCTTTCGGCAAAGTTCTGTCTATCACAGGAGCTCCCACTGCCTCTCACACTCTCCCCGGGGAAACAGCGCGACTTACGGGGAAGCACGCTGGCCTGCCCCTGGTAATCAGCCTCCCCGACTTCCTCTAGCTCTTCACCTGCAAAGCAGGGGTAGTTATGCCTATCCCATGGCACCGCTCTGACTACAAGCACGATACAGAAAACTCCCCGGCACACAGCAGGTTTCCAGCCAATGGTGGTTCTGACGGGGGTCACGACTCCGGACGGTGCCATAGTCTCAGTGTCATCTGCACCCAAAGAATACGTGCCTGCCACATGTCATTTACTCAGGGCCCTACCTTCAGCTTTTGGGAGTGACAGCCGTGCTGGGATGAAAATTATTTTTTGTCCGAAACATTAAAAGTTTAGATTTTCTTGATACAAATGATCTTATTTACAAAACAGAAAAAGACTCACAGACATAGAAAACAAACTTATGGTTACCAAAGAGGAAGGTGGTGGCGGGGAGGGATAAATCAGGCGTTTGAGATTAGCAGATCCACCCTACCATATATAAAATAAACAATAAGGGCCTATTGTGTAGGACAGGGAACTATATTCCATACCTTGTAATAACCTATAATGGAAAAGAATCTGATAAAGAATATATATGTATGTATAACTGAATCACTATGCTGTACACAGCATTGTAAATCAGCTATACTTCAATTTAACAATAAATAAGTAAATATTAAAAATGTAAAAAAAAAAAGTTTAGATTTTCCCTCCCAGGGCTCCTGGCTTCTGCACACACTCTAAGGAAAGTTCTGTGGTTTCCATACCAGCTGGTTAATCTTGGGCTTTGTGATAGGATATTATTATAGCTAAGGGCCTCCACGTGGTGGTAAAGCCGGAGAAAAGGGGCCTCTGAAGAAACACAAGAGCGATGGCCGGAGTTGGGAGAATTTTGCCCGCGGAAGTAAGAAGCAACTGTGGGTGAAAGAAAGAAATGCAAGAGGGGAGGGGTGTTTTAAGAAATGTAGTGAGTTTAGAAATGTCAGGGGGAGAACTGGCTACTTCGAACCTCCTGCTGTTTGCCAGGGCGTGCTGTTGACCACATCCCCACACCAATTTTAGCCCCACGCGGCCTCTCCGGGGGTCTACACCTGGGGGCATCCCTGACGCATGCGCCGCCGAGCCTGCGGGGGCGGGGCCTCCCCTCACCTGGGCTTCCGCCCCCGCAGGTGGACGGGAGGCGCCGAGGTCCGACGCGGCTGTCCCCACCCCTGACCTGCTCAGGAGCGACTGCAGACCGGGAGGAAGATAGGAAGGGCGTCTTCCCGCACTCTGGGTGCCCCCGGGGAGCCTCCCGTCAAACCGCGGGCCCGCTTCGTGCTCTTGGGCGTGGCAGGGGGTGGGGACGGGAAGCCTTGGGGCGGGGCCTCTTTTAAATGGGGGCCTTTTATTAGGAGCCGTGAGCTGCAGAGCGATCGGCTTGCGAGTCTCCTGTCCTGCGCGTCCGGCCCCGCGTGTCCACTCTGAGTCCCCCGGGCAGAGCTGCTCGGAGACCGTGGCACCACGCTTCCCCGGGCTCGCGGAGCCGCGCCGCCACGCCTGTCCTGAGAGCTTCGGGGCGCCGTGAACGTGGTGGTGAACTCCCGGGTGGGGGCATGGAAGACCCTCCGGGAGCTTTGAACACTGAAACCTTGGCAGTACCTTTCCCACCAGTGTTAAAAATAAAAACACTTCTTAAGACTAAGGTAAAGCTACGAGTTTGTTTGTTTCTAATGTTTAACTTTTTCCATGCTTCTAATTGAAATATCAAATGTAATCCTTCAAAAATTGTTCTGGAGTGTCTATATAATTTGTTGGCACCCTAAGGAGGGGTTTAGGCTAGGCGCTGGGTAACTTTTTGCGTGGGAGCTGACGTGGGTGGAGAAAACAAACGAAGGACAAAGTAGCTACTTGAAACATGGGAGCGTGTCTCTGCCCTGAAAGTCCAGCCCGTGACAGTCAGGTGGGAATCACTGTAATTTCTGAACTGGCTCAGCTGCCGCAGCCTGTTGCTACTTTTCGTCTCTGGCAGCACAAAGGGTTCTTCCCTGCGATGGTTTTCCCTGATGAGCGTTTTTGGAAGTATCATCTCTGACGTAACAAAATATTTCAGAACCATTTTTTTTTTCAATTTTCTCCAAGTTGTATTGCCAGAGACCAAGAATTTGATGAAATAATTTTTACCACATTTTATTGAGTTATAGTTATTTTACAATTCTTACTGCAGTAGGAATGGTGTTACTCTGACGAGTGATAACATCACAGATAAGGAACACTTGCGTTGTACTTTACAATTGACCAAGAATGCGATTTCCCAAAGATCGTCTCATTTGAACCTCCTAGCAGTCATGTGATGGAACAAGAGAGTTATTAAAAGTTGAATTAAAGACTTAATGAGCCAACCTCCTTCACATTTTAACAGGGACTTTCTGGAGATGGAATTTCTCGACACCTGAGATCAAGGCAGTGTTATCAGCTTGTAATTGTGATTTTATTTTACTGTTTTTTTCGCAGGAGGCAAGGAAGAGAGATGCGCCGTTGGCACGATAAAGAACACGCTGTAAAAGGTACCAATGCTCCTTTTCACAGAATCCTCTTTCTTTAAGGCTTAGAGTAGCTGTTCCCTTCTCTGGGAAGCCTGCATCATTTCCCAAGGAGTATTGTTTGTTCTTTCCTTTGCTGCCAGAGGTACATGATCAAAGCTTCTATATTTCTATCCTCTGTAGATTGTGAGTTCTTTCAGGGTGGTTTTATCTTGGTCACGACCAGCATGTGATGCAGTACTTACAGCACAAAGTAGACGCTCAGTAAATAATTACTGACTGACCCATGATGGAAATGAGTGAGCTGATAAATGGTTCATAGTGGGGATCACTTCTGTGGGTTGAAGATGGTTTACCAAGTCAAAATTTCTAAATTCAGCAAGGATTTATAAACTGGAGGGTCAGGAGAGGCTCTAAAGTTTTAACTCAGAACCCCGCTTGTCATGATCAAGTGTAGCTTGACCTCAGCACCCTGAAAGTTGCACCTTTTGAAATGCTTCCAAATCTGAGTGACAGTCTTAAGAGACATGCAGATAGGCAGAAAATGATTCGCGTATTAGCTGTCTACCAGTCCCTAGGAGGACACTCACGTCCTTCCCATCAACTAAGAAATTCCTAAGAAATGGAATGCACTCTGGCTGCTCTTTTAAAGGCTTGCAAAAATTCTCCAAGGCAGTGGCTCGTAGGCAAGGCTGCGGGCAACACCCCACTGATTTCTTAAGTATTCGCTTCTGAAGAAGAGCAGGCGCACGTGCCTCGCGTCTTCCGATGCCGCCGCGGAAGCACAGCAGCTGCCGTTCGCGCCGAGAAGCCCCAGTGGGCGCTGCCCCCGCGGTGCCCGGCGCTGCCGCAGGCTTTCCTCGCTGCCGGCACAGGAGCCACCGAGAGGCTGCAGAGCGACACCTGGGACAGAGCCGCTGCAGCTTACAGCACGCAGTCAGCAGCGTCCCTTACGGAAACCCCGTTAAGTCCTACTTCACACCTCGGTACGTTAATAACGTTAATTTCACTCAGCCTTTGTGCCCAGAGTCCCACCTACGGACGTTTATTTGAAGATGTCTGAGGGCCCACACGAGCTGGGAGATGATAATACTTGTTCTAAAGAAAACGCTCCATGGAAAAGGTGACGATTAGGAAGAGTGGTAATTATACCTGAAATGTTAATAACTGGGTATCTTTTTCTAAGTCTTACAAGTATTTACATTTAAAAAGATAAAATTGCTTAAAAAAATTAGAGTAAGAAGAAGAGCAGTTTCAGTGAAAAACGGGCAATTTTCTTTTTTGCCGTTGCTGTTACTGCCTGGTTTCCTTAGCGACGCTTCTTGTGCGCTTGGAAAACTGAGGGGAGACCATTGTTATGCAAAGCATCCTGGCACAAAGGGCATCACGTAGCTCCTACGACAGGGGATTTCTTGGGAAAAAAGGAAGAAAAATGAAGCAGTGTTTGGGGTTTTCAGTGAAAATTCGGCGCTCGCCAGGATTTTGCAGCTGGACGTGTGCTGCTGCCGTCCTGGGGGAGGGGGGGACTAGATCTTCTGACGGCTTCACAGTAAGCTCTTCAAGTTAGGGGATAATAGAGGTTAACTTTTAATTCATTGTAACATTTCTCTTCTCACAAAGATCACATAAGAAATACTGTTCACAGAGATTGGAGAGTAGAGGTAGAAACCGTCAAATGTCTTTAAAATTATTACCAGATAATATTAGTGAAAATGAGAAAAGCAAGCACTGTAGGTTTTTTAATTCAGTGTAAAGGAAATAAATAATGTTGTCCCATTAACAAAGCAATGAACTCAGCTACTGAGAACTCCAAATCTATATTTGCAGTGTCTATCTGTAGCTTCCCTCTTGGCCCCAGTGAGAGTTAGGTTTACTTAAAGAGAAAATCAATCGTGTCTGTTTCAGATTCAGAGCTACAAGGCAACTTCACATGTATTCAGATTTCTAATTCCATATACGTTATCCTCCAAACTTCTGAAAGCTCTTAAAATGATGGTGATGCTGCTACCTGCCTCGCACAGTGATCTTGAAGAACAAAACAGTCATTGGAAGGCTAGGGAAAGGCAGATTACTATTTTAATTTTTTGAAAATATTTTTAATTATTGAGAATTTCCAACGTATTTGAAAATAAAATGATTGAATCCCTTAAACTTATGACACAGCCTCAGCAGTGATCAACCCTGGTGCTCTGTGCCTTCGCTTGTAATGGTGTAAGTCGTATAATACTTTCTCCAGCCTGTGAACTTCTGAAGTAAACCCCAAACATCCTGTTATGTCATCTCTCCATTGCAGTATATATCTCTAAAAGAACTCGTTAGTGTGATGAAAATCTCAATATCCTAGCTAAAACATGGAACAGTCATTTTTAAAATAGTATCTAATACCCCGTAAGCACGCAAACTTCCTGTTATCTCTTAAATGCTGTAAATGGTTGTTTTATAGTTTATCTGAGTCAGAACTCAGAGAAGTCCATATGTGACAGTTGGTTTTTTGTTTTTAAGTTTCTTTTAATTGTGAGTTTTCTTCTGTATCTCGGCTTCTTCCTCCCTCTTTTACTTGTTGCTTTGGTTGTGGTGTTGTTACAGAAACGCAGGTTGTTTTATGTCCTAGAACAGCTCCCTCTGTCTTCTGTGCACGCCGAACATTGGTAGTTGGATCTAGAATTTTGATCAGATTTGGATTAGGTGTTTTTCTAAGACAGTTTCATGGGTGGTGGGGTGTTTTATCAGAAGGCAAAAAATGTCAGATTCTCTTTTTGTGACATTAGCAGACATTGATGCTCAGTGGTTAGATCAAGCAGTTCATTGGAGAAGAAAATGGTGATATTCTAGCTCGCTCTTCATTTATTAGCTGGACTATGATTATAAGGTGAAACTTCCTCTGCTCTGCTCTTCCACCATCCAGTGCTACATTAGTGTGGGGGAGGCAGGACAAGTGTTTGATTCTCTCTTTTTACACGCTCATTTCCAAAATCATTCATTCATTTCCTAACATATTCCGATGATGATCAGTTAGGTCTTTTTTTAGTATGACAATAAACTCATGGAAGTAAACATTTAATATATTTCAGTTCACTGCACCTACTGTTTTCACTGGTGTTCAGCTTAAGTCATGGGAGCCTCTTCAACTGGATCTTGAGGTCTTTTGAAACTACTTGCATTGTTTTTTGATAGATTCATGGCTGTCTTGTAACACATTTCAGGTGTCGCGTACGTATGTTTTCTGCCCCAGACCTGGACAGCCTTCCAGCCAAGCATCTTTGGGTTCTCTTCAGCAGGAAACGGTCTGTGGATTTTAGGTTCTAGGTACACATGTTGCACTTAGGCTGGGCACTGCTTCCTTTCAGTAGACAGAGCTAGTTCTTGTTTTCCAAAGAGAAGCTATTCCATGCTTTATGTCACATTTTATGTTTTTATCAGGTTTTGAGTTTGTGTCTTCTTTCCCCTGTGCCACTAGTCTCAGTCTTGAAGACGTGCTGGTTTGTAGGTCAATGTCTCTCTAGTCACTTTTGTTCTCTGAAGCTCGTTTTCTGGAAGATTCCTCGGGAAAGGTTCAAGATTATTCATCATGAACTCATATGTTAACAATTTGTTGGTAACTGGATATAGGATTTTGTCTCACACTTTGTTCTCTGGGCATCTTTACAAAGTTGCTCTATTATCTTCTGTCAGTGCTGCCTTTCAAGAGCATCGCCATCGCAAAGTCTAATGGAAATTAGAATTTCTGGTTTGGAATTTTCATCTTTAAGGTCCAGGGATGTTATTAAATATTTTTGGTGTATTAGTTTTTTTGTTATTATTATTATTACTGCTGTAATACCGCAAACTTAACGGCTTAAACCAACACAGATTTACCATCTTACAGCTTTCTAGGTCAGATATCCAAATGGGGTCTCACTGGGCGAATTCAAGGTATCAGCAAACATGCGTTCCTTTCTGGAAGCTCTAAGAGACAGTCCGTTTCCCGGTTGTTTCCAGCCTCTTGGAATCACTCACAGCCCTTGGCGGATGGGCCTCTTCCCTCCACTTCAAGGCCAGCGCTGTCTCAATCTCCCTCAGTCCTTCCTCAGTAGTCACACCCCCACCCCCAGCCGGGAAAACCCTCCTCCTTCAAGGACCCACGTGATTAGATTGGGCCACTAGGGTAGCGCGGGTGAATCTCATCCCGAGGCCCTTAACCCTAATCACGCCCGTGAGGTCCCTTGCAACGCAAGGCAACAATTATTAGCCTTTTTGCTTTGTAAGTGTGTTGGTCTATAGAAGCTGCCGTAACAAAGTATCACGGACTAAGTGGCTTTCAAAACAGAAAATTACTTGTTCACAGTTCTGGAAGCTACAAGCCCAAGATCAAGGTGTTGGCAGGTCTGATTCCTCCTGAGTCTGTCTCTCTGGCTTACAGACGGGTGTATTCTCACTGTGCCCTCATGCGGCCTCTCCCCTCTGCACGGGATCCTCGTGTCCCTCTCTTTCAAGGACACCAGTCACATTGAGTTAGCTCCTCCCCATGTCGCCTCATGTCACTTAAATCACCTCCTCAGAGGCCCGTCTCCAAGCGCAGCCGCACGGGGCGTGAGGCCTTCAGCGTGCGGGCTTCGGAGGGGACCCGGTTCAGTCCACAACAGCAGGTAAGGTGTTTTATCCTCTGCTTTCTTTCAGGATTTTCTTTCTGTCTTTAGATTTTTGCTGTCTGCGTATCCTAAGCCTAGGTTTAGGTGTTCTTGTATTGATCCTGTTTGGTGTTGTCAGAGTTTCCCAGATCTGTGGGTTTGTGTCTGTCTTTAACTTTGGAAAATGTTGGCCATTATTACCTTAAATATTTCTTTTTTTTCTTTCCTTCCCTCTTCCCTGCCTCTTTCTTTTTTTCTTTCTTTTTCCTTCTCTCTCCCTTTCCCCCCAGACCTCCCTCCAGCTTGTGCTATTACAGTTACGTGTGTATTGTATCTTCTGTCATTGTCACAGACAGTTGGGTGTTACGTTCCATTTTTGAAGTTCTGTTTTCCCTTCGCACTTTACGTTAGGTCATTTCTAGAGACGTGTCTTCAAGTTCACCGATTCTGTCCACAACTATGTTCAGCCTACGGTGAGCCCAGGAAAGGCATTCTTCATTTGTTTCAATGTGTTTGATTTGGAGCACTTCCTTTTGAATCTTTTTTTTAAAGTTTCCCTCTCTCTGCGTGCATTGCCCATGTGTTCTTGCATGTTGCCTACTTTTTTCATCAGAGCCCTTATTGTAGTAATCATGGTTATTTTAAATTCCTGGTCTGATAATTCTGAAATCCGTATCAAACCCGTGTCTAGTTCTGATGCTTGCTTTGTCTGTTCAGACCGTGTGTTTTATGCCCATTAGCAAGCCTTCTCTTTTTTTAATTGAACCCTGGAAACCGTATACTGGCTAATAGAAACTGAGGCAGTTGGACCTTTAGTGTGAGGTTTTATGTTAATCTGGCAAGGAGCTGAGCTATGTTTTCTGCTCGCTATAACTGCAGATGCCAGAGGACTCAGTGTTCTCTCGTTTCCTGGTGTTTTTCCCCTGGTGTCTCTGGATTTGCCTGAGAACTTCTTAAAGAGTCTGGGTCCTGCATCTCCTTCCACTGTAACCGACTGTCATTTCACTGGAGCCCTACGGAAATGGTGGGGAGGAGAAACCGTGACATTTAACCTCATGATTACATCTCTGTTATTCAGGGGGCCAGCCTTCAGAAGTGCTCTGTAGCCTTTTTCTTGCTTTCTCCCCTTATTTAAGGTAGGAAGGCTGGAGGAGACTAGAGCTGGCCTGTTGCCCCACCCACATGTAGATAAGCCTCTGGTGACACTTTTCCTTGGAGGGCAGGACTTTGTTATGAAGAAAACCCTGGGCATATTTTAAAATGGTTACTTTTCCCTTCTGCCAGAAACAGGAGAGGTTTTTCTCTAAGTGTGACCATGAGAACCTAGGTGGGTTTCAGATGTGAAACTCACCCAAGTGTGGGAGTCCCCTAACACTGGCCCCAGGAGCCCCTCCCGCTCGCCTGCCCTCGGCCTCGGCGGTGCATCACGATGGCTGTTTAGGTGTTTCCGCGCTGCTGGCTGCGAAGGCCTGTGCTGCGGGCACGCTGATTTCCACTCGATTCTCTGGGTCCGTGGGTCTCTTCAGATTTCGGCTAGGCAGCTCCGTGGTCTCAGGTCTCTGACTCTAAGAAAAATCACTGATTTTCAGTTTGTTCAGCATTTTTGGTTTTCGTGAGGGAGTGACAACTTCTAAGGTCTTTGAGTGTCAGCGAGAAAGCCAGAACTCTTCCCTTCTTTATTTTTAATTCTGAGTCATGTTTTTATTTTCATATCTTCTATAATTTTCTTAATTTCCTTTAGCTGATTTTAAAATATGAGGTTACAGTTTTTCACCTATTTTATGAGCATGCCTTTCTGGCCTTTTTCTCTTCTTGTAAGGGTGTTACCTTGTTTCTTCTGTTAGCCTTCTAACTAGTGAGCTTACTTAGGATTGAACCACAATGATTTTCTGTTTGCTTTTGCTTTCTAAATTTTTAAAAAGGAGAGAATGGGTCAGGATAGCCACTTTAACTTTATGACCATGGAGTTCTGTGCTAGGTTGTTTTCATGAAGTTTTAAACTTCACACAGTATAAAGTATGGTCCTGGGCTTCTTGAGACTTCTTGTCTCAGTTCTTCTCCCCAAATGTCTCCTAGGACCTCTGTCTCCTTGGGCCTATGGACTGAATTGTGTCCCCCACCCAAATTCATCTGTTGAAGCCCTGACACCCAATGTGACTGCATTTAAAGACAGGGCCTGTAAGAAGGTGGTGATGGCTCAGTGAGGCCGCAGCTGGGGCCTTACTCCGCGAGGACTGGTGGCCTCATGCCAGCTGAGACTGGTGCCAGGGGTTCCTCTCTCTCCACGAGGACACAGCAAGGCGGCAGCATCTACAAGCCGGAAAGACAACCCTCATCTGATCAGAGTCGCCGGCACCTTGACCTTGGGTCTCTGGCCTCCAGGAAACAACCCCTGTTGTTTAAGCTGTCCAACCGGCCGTATTTTGTCAGGCAGCCCTGATTGACGGGAAGGCCCCTGTACCCGCATCCTGTTCAATTTCTGTTCTGCTCCTAGGAGTCGCTCCTCAGTGTTGGCCTTTGTCTCGGAGGGAGATCTGGGCAGTTAGTCTGGGGACGTTCTAGGTCCTGTCCTGCTTTTATTTCTGCACTTCTTACTCACAAAGCCCCTCACGTCCTTGGCTGCCACTCAGGTTTCCAGTGAGTAGCTCTGGCTATTTTGGGGTTCTCCGGTTCTCAGATTTTTCAGACTCTCCATTGCTTCCTTTTTTGTGCAGATTCTGTTTGGCTCCTGCCCTTCCCTCACCCCTGGTCTAGTTAATATATTCGCATTGATGATTAACTTGGAAATTTTAAAAAATGACACTGTCACTCCTGTTTTCCCAGAATTCTCAATTTTTTTAAAAAAAGGACATGGACATTAGTTATTAGTGGACTTAACATTAATATCCATTTATTTCTTAGAACTGAATGTTAAATACAGTATTTCCAAGCACAGAGCAAAAGAAGTAGAGATTAATAGGTGCCAGGAGTTGCCATACTAAATTTATTACTTTAAAGATAATTATCAAGCTGTTAAACTACCTTAGTCCAAGTGTGCTTGATTTTTTTCAGTAATTCACTGAAAGAACATATTTCATTATCTCAACAATAGTATGATGTAGTCCAGTTTCTTTCAAGTGCAAGGAACAGAGGTTTAACTCAAGTTAGCATAATAGATTTCTTGACTCAGGAAACCAAGTCGGTTTTCCTTATTGCTAACTGCGTCCCTGTGGGGGGTCCTACAGAGGGGAACCAGAGCCTCAGTGGAAACCCTCCCTGTTTTATGTGTTTGACTTTGCTTGACTTTATATTCACTTAGTATAATTGTTCCTGATGGTAATAAAAAAGGCTGCTAGAAGTCACATCTTTTCAGAATACTCAAAAAAGAGAAAGCTCCTTTTCCCCCAGCTCTAAATAAAACAATCCTAGAAAAGCCCCCTCTTGGCCTTGATCAGGTCCCGTGCCTGTGCTGGAGCAGTCCCTGGACAGAGGAGTCAAAGGCTTTGCACAGACCTGGATCAAGGGTCCAGCTTTGTGTCCTTGTGTCTGCGGCTCCATCCAGCATCACAGCCATAGAGGGAGGGAACAGGTTGTGGACAGAAGCATTTCCTGAAGGAACTGGGCATGACTGAGGTTTTAGCCAACAACTGAACATGATGAATTTGAGATTAACATAGTAATTATACACTGAAGGTGTTGATTAAGATTCATGACCTGCTGAGGGTTAAACTCTAGGGGTGAGCAAAATGATGTGGTGCTTATCAAGCCTGATTCCAAAACTGTGCCAGCTGCAGTGGAATTAACAAGAGCATTTGAATAACGTGCGGAAGACCCCGACCTTGCGGGCGGAACCCGTGTGCTTGTGGACGGCGGTCTTCGTGTGCACAGTCATCATGGAGGCTGATACTTACTGGGCTATAAGTACAGAGGTCAGGGACACATCTTAAATACACAGAACGAATATTGATTTGTTTTGACAAACGTGACTCAAATTTCAGTCGAAATGTAGAATGCTTTGCTTCCATCACCCGAACGGGCTTCGCTGCCTCTCTGTCCGTTCAGCTCGGATGCTGAGGGGCGCGGCTCCCGCCCCGGCCACCGGCAGAGGCTAGCCCGGCCTGGATCTGAGCTGCACGCGGCTGGGCCTACACGTGGGCGCTCTTTCGTGTTTGGGTTCTTTCTCTCAACCTGACGCTTTTGGGATTTATGCACATTATTCTGTGTGTCCGCTGTCCACTCATTTTTACTGCCAAGAAGTATACGATTATGAACTTCATGCATCCGTTTTCCTGTTGCTGGGCGCAGAAGTCCACTTTCTTGGCTTTTAAGAAGAATGCTGCTCGTACGAGCGGTCTGTGGACGTACGCTTTCACTGCTCCAGGGCAGGACTGCCAGGGCATGTGCACGCCCACCTTCCTACGAACCCACCCAGCGGCCTTGCGACGTGACTGCATCCCCACCGCCAGCGTATGAAAACCCAGCTGCTTCATAACCTCACCAACACCTCTTGCCAGTTTTCTTAAATTTAGTCATCCTAGTGGCCGTGAGCTCTCATTTCAGCTTTAATTGGTATTTATCTGATAACTAATGCTACAATATACCTTAGTGAGTACTCAGTAGTCACTTCACATTTTTTTTTTAGTAAGTATCTGTTTAAATGCATTACTTGCTCAGGAGTTATTTTAGATATAAATTCTTTATTAGTTACTTACAATATGCATATTCCTTTGGCTGGCAGTGAATTCCTTCAGGTTTCATTAATCTTAAAATGCCTTTATTTTCAAGAGGATATTTATGCTAAATATAGAATGCCAGGTTGATATGCTCTCTCTCTTCGACACTTTAGAGATGACTTCGCGCTCTCTGACCTGCATTCTTCTGGCGAGAAGCCGACGGTCGCTTTCGCCGTTTCACCTGGAGACGCAGTGTCTTCTCTGAATTCTTTTACCACAGGCTCTTTGCTTTCAGAAGCTGGAGCCCGGCCGAGGCTTTCTCTGCGTCCGTTATAATTGAGGTTTATTACATATCCTGACTCTTCGAGTTGGTGTTTTAGATTAAATTTGGAAAACGTTTGGCTGAGACGCCTTCGAGTCCGCTTTGCCTTCCGCATTCGGCCCCTCCCCGCTCCCAGGACCGCAGTTACAAACGCGTTAGGTGGCGAGACGTTACCTCGCACGTCGCTGAAGCTCTCCTGGCTTCCTCCGGCCTTTCTTTTTTCTCTCTGCTTCAGTTGGAATGATCTTCTATTGTTCGGTGGGTTTTCTTCTAATAGCTATCTTTTATAGGTCGCATTTTTCTGCTTTTTGTGGGCCTCATAACTTCCTATGTTGTGTATAAAATGACAGTGGATGTTGGTGTGTGCTTTTCTTTATTTCGTAAGAGAACGCAGCCTTCTGCTCTGTCTGGTGGCTAGGGCGAGGGCCTACAACAGCAAGCATTTGGAAACCGAGGCTGAGCCTTGGGTTGAGCTCAGTGTCTGGCCCATTTGAACGCCTGCAGCGCTGCCTCCACCTTTTCAACAAGCCGGTATTCGAGCTGAGAGGTAACTGGGTATCAGGGTTTTTCCCTTCGCTCATCTCTGGATTCAGCTCCTCACAAGCCACGAACCGCGAGAATGTGTGGGGCTGTTGCTGTGGTTACTTAATCACACTTGTTCCGCCACCTCCGGCTTATCATAATCCTGTTTTCCTTTACTGAGCACCTCCGATCTGCGCGGGTAGCGGCAGGTACTTCACGAAAGTTACGTACTCAGTTCCCACGGCAGACTTGCGTGGAAAGCGTCATAAATCATCAGTCACAGAATGGAGTTTTCCGTGAGTTCACGAGATAAGGTCAACCCAGGACCCATGGGCTCTCAGCCGGGCGGGGTCGTTTGTGCCTCGTCGTCAGCACACTTAGAGACAGAATTCCCACAAGACGGAAGCTTGATCGTGTGCAGAGACACAGGGCGAGAAATACGACACAGATGAGGAAGTCCTGAGTTTCCTGGTCCCAGCCGCTCAGGCAGACATCGTGCAGAGCTGGCAGCATCAGCCGTCAACCGTTCAGTCACCTTTAGAGGGTGATGGGTGTATCCAGATCCTTTGAATGACTTGATGCCATTAAATGTCTGATTCTTCGTGCTTGCTTTGTTCTGTTCCTGCACTCAGCACAGCGTTCTCACCCTGAGGCACCTTCACCTGCAAGGAAAAAGCACTAATCATCCAGGCATTTTTGTCCTGCTTCACAAAATTTTTTTTCCTGAGGAATCAGTAAAGCGGTTTCTGACTAGGTTTTGGCTTTCCTTGCAGCTTGACTGCAGGAGGGCGTGTGCTGGGCATACGGGACCATCACATATTTCTGGTCTGTGTGACAGGAGTTTCTCCCCGCCAATCAAGAAGTTATTCTGATGTCTGAGCCCATCTTGTATATGTTTCTGGGCTCGTGAATCAGCCTGTCAGGGTCTGATCACCCCCTTGATATGACAGGAGTTAGTCCCTGGTCTTCCAAGCAGTAGGTCACAACACTGCTGCTTCTCTAGGTCACAGGGTCCTGGAGACCCCAAAGCCAAGAAGGGAGCATTAACTGCCAGGAACACGACGGCACACTGACCACAAAGAGAAGCAGGGATGAAATGGCCATCAGAGCTTTTGACCTTCAGTGGCCTTTCACGTTGGCTCATCAACTATGGTTTCTCTGTGGACTTGTGACCTGCTCTGTGGATGTCAGCAAGCCTCCCCCCCTCCCCAGTCCTTAGTGTTGCTCAGTGGGCTCAATACAGGTTATTCTGTTCAGGTGGATGAAGCTTATGGATGCATTGACATAAGCACTGTCATCTGCCAAGTGTCTGACTAGCCAACAGCACAGACCAATGCTCAGTCCTTGATGTGGCCCCTTCCCTAAGGAAACCAAGTAGGCAGCCGGGCGCAGGTTAGGCACCTTCCGCCGTGCAAGGAGAATTCCTTCGTGTAATAAACGTTTATTTGGGATACAGATTTTCTTTCCTGACAGCAGTACTTTGGTCAGCATAACCACCCTTGGACTTGATGAAGTTCTGATTCACCATCATGGTGTCCTGCACAACGTTGCTTCTAACCAAGAAACTCATTTAACAGAAAAAGAAGTGTAGCAGTAGATTAATTCTCAAAAAATGTACTGATGTCAATTTTATACTCGATCACCCAGCAAGAGTTTGACAGACAGAAGACTGAGTTAATACGCTGATTGGATGAAGTGCTTGCAAAGTTGGGGCATTATGCCACAGGATATGCTTTTAACAAGCAATCAGTAAAACATCCAGTGGTCTGACAGCAAATGGTAGGAGTTGGAGAAGCACCTGTCATTTCTTGCACAGGATGGACCATCTGAATAACTTGAGCTCCCTAAAGCTGCAATTTTAGGCTCGAGTGATTTAGCTACCTTAGTCTTCAGGAGACGAAAGGTTCTCCCAGGAAACTCAACAACTCACACCCTCATTACCAGCTGTGCCAGGCCCCTTCAGAGTTCCAGAACCAGCCGTGCCCCCCCACGTTCGGTGGTCCACGCACCAGCCACACAGCATCCTTACCCCCAGAGAAAGCTGAGCACCGGCCATGCCGAGGTGCCCGTCGAGGTCTGAGTGCCCACCACGACGTGGCGCGATTCTGTAGGCTCCACCTCTTCCTGACGGTGACCCCTGCTTCCTACAGTTCCTAACTTCTGAGTTAGCTGAGCCATAGGGGTGGTGACTGCTTCGTGGAGATCCTAGTAACTGGTGACCTCAGCACCTGAACCCTTATAGCCTTTCAACCCTTAGTAACCAATCCCCGCTGTTAAATCCCACTTGAAATTCGTAGCATACTTTCCATCTCAGTTGTTTACTTTGGGGGGCTGGCCCCCGCCTGGCAGTCCTTGAGGACAGGCATTAGCTCTGCTTAATCTTCAGTTCTTGGCAATTAACACACAGCATCACTGAATAGATGCAAAAGGTGCGGCACAGCAAGTTTTATGAAGCATCTGCAGCACTGCCAGACATGTCTGGTTATTCTAGAAGTTAAGGAGATCTCAATTAGACGTAGGAGAAAACTTCTATTTCCATTAATAAAACAGACCACCCTTAGGGAAAGACCAAATTGCCCATCACTGGAAATACTGAAGCAGCAGTGTAGTGACTTTCTGTCAGGGATGCGGTAGAGGGCAAGTCCTTAAATGTGCTGAAGGTTAGAAAACATCATGCTTGCACTCCCTCCCAGCCCTGAGTCCGTGGTCCCCACTGATGAACCTGTCCTGACTCAGCCCCAGCGTGCTCGTCTCTGCTGGCGAGGCTGCACTGTCACAGCGCGGGAGGGTGGCAATCGTGTATGTGTCTGCACAGCGCTTTACCATCTGCAAAACACCTTACATTCATTTTTTTTAAAATTTCACCCGCGTTTGTGGTGTAGAGAGAACAGTAATTATGTGTTACAGATGAGAAAACTGAGGTTCCAAGGCACAGGCCATCCATTGTTTACCTGAAAAAAGGTCAAGATTGTAACTAGAGCTCTGTGTTTGAACTCTTTAAACTCTGTCCCTTATGGCTGTGTGTGTGCGTGTGCGTGTGTGTGTGCATGCGTGCGTGCGTGCGTGCGTGCATGTGCGAGAGAGAGCGAGAGAGAAACGGCTAGAAAGAGAGAAAAGACGAGAACCAGAGGCACCAAGATAGAACCTGGAACTTCTGGGTCTCTAAAGCTTTGAACTTAGGCAAAAAATTTTAATTTCACTTTCTAAACCATTATCCCTGTTTTCTGGTGCAAAATGCATTTTAAGATCTAGCCATTTTCCCAGAATTCCAAGAACAGATGAGTTTTTTTTTTTTTTTAAGAATGTTTTCTTTACTAAAAAGCAAACAACATGCTCTGTATTTGTGGAGTCTCCATTTTTGAAATACTGAGGTTAGAACTGTTCCTGGTTTTTGAACTTTCTTCCTGCCTTTGGCTCAGTGGTTCTCCGAGTTTAGCTTTTCCTCCGAGAGCTAAATAGTGTAACCCTTCTGATGATTTTATGTGTGCAAAAACAAAGGAACGACACCAAGCAAATGTTTCTCCTAACCTGGGGAGGTTGTGGAAGCCTTCTCTGGCATCAGGGTCTTCAGAAGTCAGCCTTTTCCGACCCCCCAAACAGGGTGGCATTTAAACACTGAATGCACATTAGTGTTCATTAAAATTAGTAACAGAAAACACAGAGCTCTGGAAGTCCGCTCAGGGCTGAACTCAACACCAGGAGCTTAATAAGCAGATACCAGAGAATGTAGTTTTAGGCCCGAGAGACATCTTGTAGGTGAGTAAATACTCCCTCTGGTTCAAAGATAGCCTCCTAAATTTAAATTTTAGGCTACATAAAGTTATATTTGTGTATTTCCCTTGGCATCAAACAAATATAAGCATACACTTCTGTAACTTTTTAAAAATACGTATTAGAAACAGTAAGCGCTGATTTCAGCAAATGAAGCTGGTGGCCCAAGTCCGTTTTCCGCTCACTGGGTGAGATGAGGAGCGGCTTCTCCTCACTTAACAAACATGTGAGGCGCTGTCTGCTCCCCGGGGGCCTCTCGCTGCTCTGGAGGGTGACAGGCTGCTACCAAGAGGGAAGCGGGCCTCGGGGACATGAAGTTGGTGACTGGACCAGATCCACAGTCACTGAATGGTAGGGCAGGAATTAAACCCAAAGGCCTGAGACATCTCCGATACCTTTTGAGGTACCCTGCCCTGCTCAGGAAGTTCTTCCCTCTGTTTTCTTAAATTATTGAGCAAATATCAGTTGCGTCTTCCCATTAAAAAGTGAGTGATTTTGGCAAGTCATTCTGGGTAACACAGGGGTTATAATTCTTTCAGTTTTGGAATTACCTTTAGGCTATTTTTTGTTTCAACTCATAAATATTTGTTGAGTGCCTGCTCTTTTTGACGCTGAGGGGACACTAGCAAATAAAATGGACCAAAGAGAGGAGGCGTGGCCAGGATGGCAGAGGAGGAGGGCCCTGAGCCCACCCCCTCCCACAGGCACACCAAAACTACAGCTGTTTACAGAGCAGCTGTCAGTGCGAGTGACACGACGACTCGCAGACAGGATATTCCACACTAAAGACATAAAGAAGGAGCCACAAGGAGATGGGTAGGAGGGGCCCACACCCCTGGGTGGCCCGCAGGTGACAGACTAGTGACAATCACAGGGGATCTGCCCAAGGAGCGACAGGTCTGAGCCCCACCTCGGGCCCCCCAGCCTGGGGCTCCTGCCCCAGGAAGACGAGCCCCCAGAACATCTGGCTGTGGGGCAGCGGCTTGATATGGGGAGAGCCGCAGGGCTGTGGGAGACAGGCTCCACTCTGAGAGGCTGCACACGCTCCCATGCGTCCTGGGACCCAGGCTAGGAGCAGTCATTTGAACAGACCCATTTGTTCAGATCCATCTGTGGACCTTAGCCTCCCAGAGAAGCAGGAGAAAACGGGGACTCACCTGGGGACACAGACGCTGGATGGACCAAGAGGGTATTACGCCTAGTGAACTAGGTCAGACAGAAAAACAAGTGCCATGTGATTCCCCTACATGTGGAATCTTAAAAACAAGTGAACAGAACCAGTCACAGACACAGGCGGCTGCCGGGGGCGGGGGGAGGTTGGCGAGGAAACAGGTAAGGGAAGTTAAGAGGCACAAACTTCCAGTTGTAAATAAATTAGTCACAGGTCTGAAATGTGCAATGTGGGAACATAGTCAATCATCACCTGCTACCTGTTCATCCAAGATGAGACCGTCGCCGTGCAGGCGAGTTAGAGGTAAATGCCATGAGAGGGGCGTGCTGTGTCATCGTTCCTGAACAGTCTGACCACAGAACTCTTAACATGAAGCCATTATGATGGCTCATTCTTGTGACATAGCCTTTGAGAAGCGCTGTTCTGGGGTCTACACTTCCTGGTAATGCACAGCATCACCCTGAGCGAGCCCCGGCCCCAGCGTCAGCCCGCCTGCTGAGCGAGGAGCCACGGTCAAGTCCTCAGCCCGCTCCCTCAGTCCCGTGGGCTGCAGCTGGCTTTCCCGCACCCGCGGTACCTGGTACAAGCAGGAACTTCAAAGGCGAGGAATCAGTGGCGGATCGGTTCACTCACTTGTCCAGTCTTCACACCTGAACTGATGACTGCTATTTTTTACTCTGTGTCTTTCTCTGAAGTAAATATATTCGGGATAAAGATAGGAATTAAAGTCTAAAACAGGAGACAGTGTGACACCGGGTGCCCTATCGGCATTCTCCATCCATCTCCCCGATGAGTTCTCTTTCCTATTTTAAATTTTGTCTAAAAGAGGAAGTCCTCCTGTTTTTCAACAATGAGGTTCCATCTCCTTTAACCAAGAGACATTTATTTGCTTTCATGTAATTTTCCTGATGTTTGCAACATTTAAGCCATGCTTAGTTCAGTATTTCCCCCTCTTAAAGTAATGCTACCAAAATATATATTTACTGATACGGAAAATAAGGACAATATGGCCAAAATCATAGGCACCATTCTGTCCAGTGCAGACGTGGAGCGATGCGTCAGTGACACACCTCTTTGCAGCCAAACTGAGTAACAGAGGGCTCAAAGGCCTTATTTTAGGTCAAACAGAAGTCCGTAAATGGATGCCTGACTTAAAGGGAGCGTTGTGATGTATAATACACATGCTGAGGAATTCACCCTGTGTCCTGCTAGAGCAACACCCGAGTTCCCAACAGCAACCAACCAGAGAGCCAGAACAGCAAATGATGACGTGTAATTGTGAAGTGAGGCTGAGGATGGGTGTTCAAATAAGTCGTTTCCTTCTCTGCTTTTGAAATCTGTATGGGACTCTGATTCAGGACAGCGGAGCCAGAACACAACTCGATTTAAAGGAAGCTGTGCCCCACAGGGAGAGAAAAGGGAGGGCATTTGAGAGGGGCAACCCTTGGGAGCGTGTCGAGAGCGCCCCTGGGAGCCAGCAGGCTGTTCAGAGGTGACGCGGCAGAGTTCAGGTGGCACTGTGAGAACCTGGGGCACTGGTTGCCATTCTAAGCTCTTGGGATCTTTAAGGGACACTGAGTATGACAAAACTAAAGTCCATTTGTAGAGTGAGAAGTTTAGGATCCATTTGGCTTTGTAATGTTTCTTAAAGTGTAAAAGCCAAGCTTCTAATACATACATAGCAACTTGGTGGTTACCCAGTATCGACTCTATTGTATTTTGTTGCCATTTTGCATTTTAATATTTTAGTTTTATTCATACATTTAGTCTATTGAATTACCGACATTTAACATCTTAGAAGCAAACGGATGGAATCCAGGTCTGCTTGCCAGCCTGTGAAAGCAGGAAACACCCTGCAGAGAAAGTCTATCAACACAGATCTGTGTCTTCTCCTTCACATCCATGACTAGAACACTGGTATCAGTATTACAGACACCTTCACGGCAGTGTCCGCTTAGCAAGTTTTAATTCTACCTGGAAATTCTACCAAAAGATCTTCTGGGGGGAAGGTGCTGCCAACTGTCTCTTACGAGGAATCTCTAACAAATGCAAACCTTTGTAAGACGAAAGGTAGTTTGAGTCACTAAATTTCTCATGGATTTGTTTTTTGTCTGGTTTATGTGAATTTAAAAACTGTATATATGTGCTTAACAGAATCACAGCCCTCTAAAGATGCCCATGTCCTTGCTCCCCAGAAGTTGTAACTGGGGTGTGTTCTATGGCAAAGGGGAGCTGAGGTAGCAGGTGGATTAAGGTTGCTGATCTGCTGAGTCTGACACAGGTGGATTATACTGGATTATCCACCTGCGCCCGGTGTAGCCACAGGGATCCTTAAATGTGGAAGAGAGAGGCAGATAACGAGGTCAGAGTGATGAGATGTGAGGACTCAACCTACTGTTGCTGGCTTTAAAGATGAAGAAGCGGGGTCTAGGACACCCTCTAGAAGCTGGAAGGGACAAGTCACCGAATTCCCCCTTAGGTCTCCAGAATGAAACGCAACCCTGCAGACCCCTTAACATTAGCCTAATGAGACCTGTGTCCGTCTTCTGACCTCCAGGATTGCACGATAATAAATGTGTGTGTTTTTAATTGAAGTATAATTGACAGAAAAAGTTATATTAACTTCAGGTGTACAACCTATAATTTCCACGTTTATACGAGATGGTCACCATGATGAGTCTGCAGCCCATCTGTCACCATTTAAGGTTATTACTGAATTACTGTCTTCCCTACTTCTGTGTATCACAGTCCCAGGATTTATTTATTTTATAACTGGAAGTTTGTGCCTCTTAACCCTCTTCACCTGTTTTGCCCAGACCCACCCCCTCCTCTCTGACAACCACCGGTTTGTTCTCTGTATCTATGAATCTGTTCCCATTTGTTTTTGTTTTTTTAAATTGCACATGTTAATTGTACATGAAGTTGTATGGTATTTGTCTTTCTCTGACTTATTTCATTTAGCATAATATCCTCTAGGTCCATCCATGTTGTTGTAAAAGGCAAGATTTCATTGTTTTTTATGGCTGATTTTATGGCTACTGTCCCACTGTGTATGTGTGTGCGTGTATCACACCTTCTCTGTCCCTTCCCCTGTCGGTGGGCGCTGCTTCCATATCTTGGCTGTTGTAAATTATGCTGCAGTGAACACTGGAGCGCCTACCTCTCTGCAGGTTAATGTTTTTGTTGTCTCCTTTGGGTGAACAGGCAGGAGTGGAGCTGCTGGATTGTATGGTAGTTCTGCGTGTATTTGGGGGGAACCTACATGCTGCTTCCACAGTGCCTGCACCAAGGTGCACCCCCCGACAGTGCACCAGGGCGCCTTCTCTGCGTCCTCACTCACACTTGTCACTTGCTATCCTTTTGATAACAGCCACTCTGGCAGGTGGGAGGTGATACCTCTTTTTGGTTTTGACTTGCATTTTCCTGATTAGTGATTTGTGATTTAATGACTTTCTCTAATATTATGTTTGAATTCCTTTCTCTTTATTTTGTATGAACTGTTACCAGGTTTTGGTTTACGGTTGCCCTGAGGTGCATGTAAGAACCTACATATAGACTAGTTTGTTTTAACTTGATGATCACTTAGGTTTCAACACATTCTAAAAACAGCACATTTCACTCCCCCCTCCCTGCGTTCTGTGGTTCTGATGTTACGCTTACACCGTCAATTCTGTGTGTCCCTTAGCTCATGACTGTGTCTCAGCTGGTTTCACTGTTTTTGTCTTACTTCTGATGATGGCTTCTTCTTTTCTGCTTGAAGGAGACCCGGTAGCATTTCCTGTGTGGCTGACTCAGTGGCGCTGACATGCTTTAGGTCAGGCTGGTCTGGAAAACTCCTCAGATCTCCTTTAACTGTGTGTGATGGCCTTCCTGGGCAGACTTCTCTTGGTTGTAAGGTTTTCCCCCCTCTTTCAGCGCTGTGAATATATTGTACCACGCCCTTCTGGTCTGTGAAGTTTCTGCTGAAAAATCAGCCGATAGTCTTATTTGGGGGGGGGGGGTCCCTTGTACTTAACAAGTTGTTTTTCTCTTGCTGCTATTAAGACCCCATGTTTCCCTTTGAAATTTTAATTATAATGTGTCTTACCGTGGGTCTCTCTAGATTTATCTCATTTGGGGCTCTCTGTGCCTCCTGGGCTTGGATGTCTGTCTCCTTCACCAGGTTAGGGAAGGTTCCAGCCATTATTTGTTGTACTAAGTTTTCTGCCCTTGCCCTCTCTCCTAGGAAGCCTGTACTGAGAATGCTAGTGTACTTGGTGTTATTCCAGAGGTGCCTTCAACTGGCCTTTTCTTCCTTCTTTCTTTTCTTTCTGCTGTTTGGTGACCTCCACCGCCCTTTCTTCCAGGTCACCCATCCATCCTTCTGCTGGTGATTCCATCTAGTGTGTTTTTCATGTCAGTAATTGTATCCTTCAACTCTAACTGGTTCTTTTTTATACTTTTTTCATCTCTTGAAGTTCTTACCATGCTTATCCATTCTTCTCTTGAGCTCAGTGAGCATATTTATGATCATTATTTTGACCCTTTACTAGGCAGGTTACTTACCTCCATTTTGCCTAGTTCTTTTCCCTCTGAGATTGTGGCCTGTTCTTTTGTTTGGCACATACTGCTTTGTCACCTCCTTTTGCCTGACTCTCTCTGCTTGTTTCTGTGTATTCAGTGAATCAGCTGTATCTCTTGGTCTTAGAGGAGTGGCAGCTTATGTAGAAAGTTTTCTGAGGGGCTCAGAAGAGCAGTCCACGTGGTCACCAGTCAGGTGCTCGGGGGCTCCCCTGAGTGGGCCGCACGCACCGTCCTGTCGTGGTGGCAGCAGGTGCCCTGGTGGGTGGGCTGGTCCCCGGTGTGACTGGCTGTGAGGCCTGGCTGCCGTGTCTCTGGGCGCACTGCCGGGCAGTAAGTGTGGTTTTTAAGCCATTAACTTCGTGGTGCTTTGTTAACGGCAGCCACAGAAAACTAACATGATGCCTGATGCTCAAAATGACACTGATGACAACTGTAAGCAGAAGCCTGCCGTGGAGTGCTTCTTCATGAATAGAGATGCATATCTTACAAATAATGGAGCATTTCTTCATAATTAAGTCCTATTTTTGTAAGGTACAATTTAACGATCATATACAGACCTTTGACTTTTTAATTTAAAAGTCCTGTGCTCGCTGTAGTTCAACACTCTTCTCTGGTTCATAGAAGGTGAAATTTCCAATCTTACGTCCTCTTGGTACTAGTGAAATAAACAACAGTGTCCAGGTAAAAGCTTGTACCCCTGTCCTGACGACGGCAGTCCCGCTTGCCCTCCCCGGAGCTGGCCCGCCTGCCGCCCCAGGCGTAGGGGACGAGGCAAGGGAAGCTCAGCCGCGCTACAGCTGAGACGGTCATCCAGTTTCTGAACTTTCATTCTGCTTCTTAAAGCAGCAGGCAAAGATGGGCTTCTTTAGTTATACTTTTTAATCTCATAGTTTCAAAAATCATAATTACCTGAAAAATCCTATTTTGAACCCAAAACTGACTTCGGGATCCCCTGAGGGGTCCTTTACATACTGAGAACTGAGTTTTTGGGTGCTGTATTCACTAACAGATTTACTAACAAATAAACTGAGAACATGTTGGCTGACAGAAGGCACGTTTTCTTCTCTACCTTTCATCCTGCTTCCTCTGAGACTCAGAAGCTTGGGCCATCGTCTCCAGGTCTTGGGTACAGTCCTCGTGCCGGGAGGGGGCAGCCCCAGGAAAGAGGCTGTGTCAGCAGTTCCACGTGCACTCTTACTTTCGGTAATTTGTAAGTTTGCCATAAAAAATCTACTGTAGGTTGAAACTTGACATGCCAAAGCCTTGGTCTGGGAGCAATTTTATTTTTTTTCAATTTGCAGAAAAGCATCTCAGTGGATTGAATTTCTAGAAGCATCAGAAGTGAAGTGTTTCAAAGCTGTCTTGTGTTTTCTTATAATAAGATGCCTTTCTTCTTTTAATTACAGAAAACAGGGATGATGCTGTCGGTGTGGCGCCTCCCACCCAGAAAGGGCCAGAGGTGGGCTCCTTTACTGGGTCACCAGTGGCCATGAAAACACTCATTGCTAGTCTGTTAGTTAAAATAATGATTAAGTGACATGGAGCTGCACTTTACAAAGAAAGTCGTTTAGAGTAAACCCTCCCCTAACAAGACCATTCAGAATCCGAGCTGATGATCTGTGGGGCCAAATGAAAACAGAGTCTAAAATGAAACACAACAACGTCCCTGACTTGAGCTAAATGAAAAGGGGCAAAGGCCAAACTGAGTTAGTCTGAACTTGCAGTCTTCTTAAAGACGTGAACATCATTAAGAGGGTGGAATTAAATCTCAAAATAGGCAGGACGATGAAGACATAGTTTTCAAGGAATTCAAGGCTCTGGGCCCACACAGCCGACACACCAGGGTGCTGGAAAAGCCTGCAGCTGGAACTGCAAAACCGCTGCTTGTTTCCGAGGCAATGTGGAAGGTGGGGCAGCTGCTGGGGGACTTGGAAAGGACCAGCGTCGTGCGGTCCTCAGAAAACGAGTAGATGGGTTTAGAAAATGACACATCAGGAGCAGGTTGTCTGCCTTCATCAATATTACAGAAAAAAATTGGCAAAGATTTGCGTGACCTTAGAAAATAGCCAAAGGAAAGCTGTGCTCACTAGGAGGCAGTGTGAACAGCCCACCTGCACCTCCGCTCAGCAGGCCGGGTCCTCGGCACGTCCGCACCCGCCTCTCCCCCGGGCCCCCACCCTCCTCCGTCCCCAGGCTCAAGGCCAGGCCCCCCTGGTGCTCCTTCCCTATATGCAGGCCACACAGACTGGAAGATGCTTTGAGGATTATGGGCTCCAGGGTCTCAGAGGACCTTTTTTTAGAATGTTTTAGGACAGTTCTCTATTCTTTTTGTGAAAACCTCAAGGCCAAAGTTCCTGCACCTCAGAGATCTGTGTTACGGGCATTTGAAAATGCTATTGTTATGCTAAACTGCAGGCCCGTTTGAGGCCTCCCTGGGTTTAGTGAAAATTAACTTTTATTTTTCCTTTTGTGATTCTTTGTGGACCGAAGGGACCAGATAGTCCACATTCCCCTGGTGATAAGGATCCTCGTCTGTGAGGACAGTAACGATGCCATCTGCCAGGTGCTCGTTTCTGTTCCTTCCTTGACCCTCTGTGATCTTGCTTCTACTCCCATCATTCTGCTGGGACTACTTTCTCGGCCGTCACTCGTGACATTATTTTTAATATATTTATTTTTTTATGGAAGAATAGTTGATTTACAATGTTTAAGATGTACAGCAAAGCGATTCACTTGTGTGTGTGTATGTTCTTTTTCAGATTCCTTTCCATTATAGGTTATTAGAAGCTCTTGAATATAGTCCCCTGTGCTGTACAGTAGGTCCTTGTTGTTTATTTTGTAGAGAGTCGTGTATATCTGTTAATCCCAAATTCTTAATTTATCCTTCCCCCCAATTTACGACTTCATTATTGCCGTATCTGGTGCATTTTCCATCTTAATTTTTACTTTGACTTTCCTGTGACATTTGACACACGCTTGAAATAGTCATTAGCAAGTGTTCATCCTAGACAGTTAGCTTCAAATTGTAACCTCTGTGAAGGTGGGGACTACATCTATTTTTTCACCAATGTACACCCAGTAACTTACTTCAACGCCTGGCAAAGTCTGAGCAGTAATTGCTTAATAAATAAAAGTCTTGACACACGCTTCTGCTCCAGGACTTCCCACACTTTTCAGCTGAACAACCCTAAGTTATGTACTAAAATTTTAACAAATGATGTCTTGTCCCTTCCCAACCCAACTTCTCTTCCTCAATTTACCATCTCATCCAGGGACGTGAGTGCACAGTCTGTAAGATGTGACTAGTACTTAATTCAGGATAAATCAACGTGACCCTCATCCACATTCTTTCCCTTAAACCAAATCTTACTGATACTTTACTACATTCCCTTCTTCTTGGGTTTTATGGATTTTAGATCCATGGTTACTATTCTAAAAGGATAAAAATCTATCCATTTATGAATAAATTTAAAAATTACATACAAGTGAATCAGACAAAATTTTGACCACTTTTCTTGAACTGTAGAATGAAATAATCAAAATAAAACCAGCAAAAATCAAAACAAAACAAAACAAAAAAAGTTCTGTCATCTACTTCTGTCAATTTCATTTAAAAAGAACCCGACGGACGTTGAAAACCCTAAGCCAGCCTGACCTTTCACAGCTGTGGGTTCTTCTGGTAAATGTCGGCTGCTTGTGAGAACTGGAAGGAAGTGGGGACTGTGTGCCTCCTTCCCCAGACCCTCACCACCTGCTATGACGTTATGGATCAAAAGTCTAAAGACAAATTGGCTATGAATGCAAACATGCATTAGCAAACAGGCACTGACATGAGGGCAAGTCCAGCTGCAGGAGGTGGAGAAGCCCTTCGCCTTCCGGCCCTTCACACATTCTGATGAGCACTTAGCAAGGAAGGTCACGCAAGGTGGAAGCGACAGGAGGCTTTTGGCAGGACTGGTGGACCTTTTCTTGTCCGTCCTCTCCTAGAGGGAAGGACCCAGAACCAGCTTTCTCTAAAGGCGCTAGGTTCTTGAACTTGCTATTCTCAAATTTCATTCATGCAAAGATGTAAATCCCTACACAGCCTTCCCAGCCAGTGACACACCTTGAATACTGCCCCAGTCACCAGTTACTTCCAGTATCCTTCATCTAATTAACAGGCCCTCTAGTTCAGTCACTCAGATGTACAACAGTTGCCCCAGACCGCTCTGTGGATGGACTCTTGACTGCCAGGTGCAAACCACGCACCTTGCGGAGCAGAGTCTGGGTCAGGGCACTTCATACGCTCGCTAACAACGTCTGCAGGTCCCCTGCGGGGTGTAGATTAGAGAAAACTCATGCATCTGCACACGCTGTTTCTATGAACTATTTTAAAGAGAAACAACAGACCATCGTGCTGAAGAAGTTTAAAAATGTTATATAAGATTACCATATAATTTATTAAAACCAGGATACTTTAAAATGCGACAACAAATAGTAACGTGAAAGATTCCGGGAAATTGTGTTGGGTCATTCTGCATATAACGGATAGTTCTGTAAGTAACATTAATTTAGCTTCATAAACAAATGTAATATTTTCACCATGTATGTTATTTTGGTGAGGATTAGTGGTTCTTCCTGCCCCATAAACTATTGCCAGGTATTGGGGGTTATCCTTTTTGAATGAGTTGTAATTGACTGACCAGCAACATGCACGATGAAAAGAGATGCAGTTTTGTTTGTTTGTTGTTATTTTTGTTGTCTTGATTGTTCTTTTTTAAGTTTAATCCTCTGGGGAGTCGCTGGCAGCTTTGCCCCCTATCGCTTTGGAAAATTTACCTGAGGGGGCTTTTTAGTTACAGTCTGCTTTGCCACAGTGCTTGTTTCTGCAGCGCGGACTGGCTACTAGGGTGCTTAAGTAAGCGACGCTGTCATTAGGGCTTAGAAGGCTCCCTGGACCGTGTGATTCCCCGGCACACGGATGCTCTGTCCTACCAAGTGCCCGCTGTGCCGAGCTCCGCACCCGCAAGGACGTGGTCCGGGCGCACCCCAGCCCCCTCCCTCGTGGTTCAGCCAGGCCACATGCTCTGCTTGGAGTGCATTTTGCCCTCGTCTCTGTGACTTTGCAGCTAGGTCATTCCTTCCAGTCCTTTTACCTTTGTTTTTCTCCCCAAAAGTCAAGTCCTCTATTTATGATATTTTTTAGGGTTTTAACATGTTTTCTTCTTTAACCAAGCTTGAGCGTGTTTAGGATTGCTACTGTTTATGTTCGTGCTCTGAGTAAAACGTTTCAGTGGCTTTGACTGACTGATCTTCCTCAACACTGTGTTTCCCTTAAACAATATTATTTTTAGTGTGAGCTTTTTTTAGAACATGAGTTTTTTGGGGGTGAGTGTTTATATTACATTAACAGGAACTCCTGCTACACCTATAGTAAAATAATAGTTAACTGCCTCTTGTTCTTGGAGAAAAGTGAGAGTTCAATATTTACGCTGGTGCCACAGACTGGGGTGTCAGGAGATCTGCTGGGGATGAAACAGGCCATGACTTCATCAAGTGTGCAGCATAAAAAGGGACGAGTGGTCGTCCTGGAAAAGAGATTTAAACTGGAACGTCGGTGTCCTCCACATGGAGTTTTAAGGCAGAATGACTGATTCAAGGAAATGTGCAGTGAATTACTCTAAGGGCCTCACCTTTATGCCACGTTCAGACTATACTCATGTTTTTTTCTTTTTCTTTAATTTAATAGAATCATTTTATTAAAATAAGCAACTAAGTGATATATGGTATTTGTCTTTCTCTTTCTGGCTTACTTCATTTAGAATGACATTCTCCACGGCCATCCATGTTGCTGCAAATGGCATTTTATCATTTTCATGGCTGAGTAGTATTCCATTGTATAAATATACCATGACTTCTTTATCCAGTCATCTGTTGATGGACATTTAGGTTGTTTCCATGTCTTGGCTATTGTAAATAGTGCTGCGATGAACAGTGGGGTGCAGGTGTCTCTGAATTAAGGTCCCCTCTGGATATATGCCCAGGAGTGGGATTGCTGGGTCATATGGTAAATCTAGTTTTAGTCTTTTGAGGAATCTCCATACTGTTTTCCACAGTGGCTGCACCAAACTGCATTCCCACCAGCAGTGTAGGAGGGTTCCCTTTTCTCCACACCCTCCCCAGCATTTATTATTTGTGGACTTTTGAATGATGGCCATTATGACTGGTGTGATGTATATACCTCATTATAGTTTTGATTTATACTTCTTTGATAATTAGCAATATCGAGCATTTTTTCATGTGCCTATTGGCCATTCATATGTCTTCACTGGAGAATTGCTTGTTTGAGTCTTCTGCCCATTTTTGGATTGGGTTGTTTGTTTTTTGTTATTAAGGTGTATGAGCTGTTTATATATTCTGGAAATTAAGCCCTCATCAGTCACATCATTTGCAAATATTTTCTCTCATTCCTTAGGTTGTTGTTTTGCTTATGGTTTCCTCTGCTGTGCAAAAGCTTATAAGTTTAATTAGGTCTTATTTGTTTATTTTTGCTCTTATTTCTATTGCCTGGGTAGACTGCCCTAGGAGAACATTGCTAAGATTTATGTCAGAGAATGTTTTGCCTCTGTTTTCTTCTAAGAAGTGTATAGTGCCTTGTGTTATGTGTAAGTCTTTAAGCCATTTGAGTTTATTTTTGTGCACAGAGTGAGGGAGTGTTCTAATGTCACTGACTTACATACTGCTGTCCAGCTTTCCCCGTGGCACTTGCTGAAGAGACTGTCTTTTCTCCATTATATATTCTTGCCTCCTTTGTCAAAGATTAATGGACCATGAGTCTGTGGGTTGATTTCTGGGCCCTCTGTTCTGTTCCATTGATTCATATGTTTGTTTTTATGCTGATATTGTGCTGTTTTGATGACTGTAGCTCTGTAGTACTGTCTGAAGTCTGGGAGGGTTATTCCTCCAGCTTTGTTCTTTTTCTTCAGTAGTGCTTTGGCAATTCCGGGGTTTTTCTGTGTGTGTGTGATTCCATATAAATTTTAGGATTATTTGTTCTTGTTCTGTTAAAAATGTCATAGGCAATTTGATAGGGATCACATTAAATCTGTAGACTGCCTTGGGCAGAAAGGCCATTTTAATGATACTGATTCTTCCAAGCCAGCAGCATGGGATGTCTTTCCATTTCTTTAATTCATCTTTAATTTCCTTAATCAGTGTTTGGTAGTTCTCCGTGTGTAAGGCTTTCACCTCCTTGGTCAGATTTATTCCCAAGTATTTTATTGTTCTGGATGCAGTTTCAAAAGGGGCCGTTCCTTTACGTTCTCTTCCTGCTGTTTCACTGCTGGTGTGAAGAACTGCAGCTGGTTGTTTTTAACCTTCCCTTTGCTTCCCTTCTTTCTCCCTTTTCTTCTTAATTATGTTAATCTTTTATGTTCTTGAAATTTATGAAAGCTGTTTCTTTCATCACATTTGGGTCTGTTTCTGGTGACCGAGTTTTCTCCTGGCTGAAGTGAGTCCCGCTCACTTCACATGTCTGGCAGGCTTGGGTTGGACGGCTGACATTACGAGTGTCATGCTGTTGAAGATCTTCTGTTGTTCTCTCTTCAAGGTGTGGATGGCTCCTTTTGTTTGGCCAGCACGTAGCTTACGGGCCACCCTAACTTTCTGAGGCTTGTTTTTAAGCTCTATCAGCAAGGTTCTGCAGCAGTCTTTACAGACACTTGAGCCCTTCTGGGTTTACCTTTTTAAAGTCTCTACTTAGTATTTGGCCAGAGACTCAAGGGCTACTCTATGTGATTTTTGGATTTTTTTTTTTTTTTTTTTGGTATCTTTCCTTTCCGGTGTTCTGCCTTTTAAATGCCAGCCGCAGCGGCCTCCCCGCACACTCACTTCTCTGCTGTACGAGACGTGCCCTGCTCAGATCGTACTTCCTGGAAAGTGCCTCCGGCCGGAAAGCCAGGGTCGTGTTAGGGCTTGTTTTTCCTCCCATCTTGGTAATCACAGACTTGTGTTGCCTGTTGTTCAACGTCTATAAACAGTTGTTTCATATTGTTGACCTGAAACAAACAGACTGTCAGATACTTCTCCAGCGAAGATGGGTTTATTTGGGGTCAGCGGGGAATTGCAGTTTGGGATCTGCAAACATGGTGCAAGTTCCCACGTGGCAAGAGAAGGAGAATGTTTTTGTAGAGGGAGAAAGGAAGTCGGGAGGGCTGTGTAAACAGTCTGTGCCTTGTCACTGGCTCATCCTCACCAGGAGGGGTCTGTCGTCTTCCTGCTGGGCTCTGCTGTTGTCACAGGACGTGAGTGTTCCCTTGTCTAGTCTCCCAACTCTACTTAATTGCGGCTTCTGTTTACTAAAGTTTTATAAAATGTAGTGCAGTTTTCTAATCATTTCCCATCAGGCAAATCTGGTAACAATGACTCCACCATGACTAAAGGCGAAAACTTAAATTATCTTTTAAAAATACTTCCTTCCTTTAATGACACCTATTATGAGAGAAACAGAACAGCTTGTAAAACTATTCATTTGGATGACACTTTATTAATATAACTTATAGAAAAGCGATAAGAGATGTATATATAAAAAAATGCTTTTGGGGATTGGTAGTGAAATTTTTGTCGTCTTCAGTTTATTTTGCAAATTTTCAATAGCCAATATGCATGTACTTTTCAATTAGGAAGATGTTATCTTCAAAGTTCTCCGTAATACAGAATGCAGTATGACATACATGGTATGGCCTTTCTGTACCATTCACGTTTTAATAAGCCTCATTAACATGACATTAAATAAATAAATGCTTATGCATTTCAATGATTAAACTGAGGGAGACTTTTTCTACATGCCACATTTGAAAAGGAATATGATTGTTAATTTAAGAGTTAATAATGGTCATAGACTTTAGGGCCAACAGGAACTTCAAAAGCTTGTCTGGTTCAGTATCTGTAAGTAACTTATGTTTTGTGAAGCCAAGTGACTTGGAGGCCTGATAGCCAACGAACAGCAGGATCAGGACTGGCTCCCACTGTGGGGCTTCTGATACCGCACCACGCTGCGTGCATCTTCTCTGAAGAGGTCTGGAGGCGACTTACAGGCTAACAAATCACAAAGGCAGAGATTTAGGTGCTCGGTGCAATTAAACCAGGAAGGAGGCAGGACTAGATGCCACTAGTTATCTAAGGTGGTGAAACCGGGTGGAAGATTAAGTTTTCTGTTGTTGAGACAAAATTAGAAATACATTTCCTGCTAGAATAAGCATGCGTTTTTGTATTTATAGAGGCACACTCTAGTGTTTGTTTATCATAAATAGGACTTTACTGTGTGAAAATACACTCATGTATTTATTAAAATTAAATGACTCATTTGTAATTAACAGGATCAGTGGAACACACTTCCGTGCAAATGTCACGGAAAGAGTGCTTCTGAGTAAGTTAAACACCTGCGGTATCGTTTGTATTAATAATTTGCTGAGCAAACCTTGTCTTCAAATGCTGTAAAATAGTCAGCTGCCATTCAGCTCAGCCAACGTAAGACAAATTCTAAATCAGTTTATTCAGAACAAAAGATGTTTCACTAAGGGCAGAAGCGATTCACATGTTCTGTGAGTCCTGTGTGTGGCTTCTGCGCCAACCTTGGCAAAGTCAGGCAAAGATGGTCAAGGCAGCCTCTCTGGGTCCCATTCTCCCTCCGTCAGCATCTCCCCTTCTCCATCAAGGGCACCAGAGACCAAGTCCTCGGGAAGAGGCTGTCTGTTCACCTGCTCTCAAAACGCCGCCGGAATGAATCCTGCTATTCTCTTCATCCAAATTACTTTAATCCTCACAAGAATCCTCACAATTCATCCTCAGAACCTGCTACCTCCCCAACCCCTCTGCTGGGCCCACGAGACAGCGCTCGTCCTCTGCTGGGGGACCATCTTCACCTGCTACTCAAGTGTGGGTGCTCCCTGAGGTGACTGACTGCAGATAATGGTTTCTCCGCTGTCACGCTCACAACACGTGGGACGGGGGAGGGAGTCAGCGTTCTCATTCCCGGCTGTGTCCCCCTTTCTGTGAGGTGCCCGGTCTCCGAACCCCCGTCATCTCCTGCAGCCCCAGCTGCCGAGCAGGGTGGCGCGGGGCCCGGGGAGCCCGTTTCTCCCCGCCTGCTTGCAAGCATCCCGGCGCCGGCGGTCCCGGCCCTGCGCGCCGCTGTCGGGCCGCGCGGCTCGCTCCCCGGCTCCAGCAGCCGGCCGCCTGCCGTGCTCCGCGGCACGGGCGCTGCTGGCATCTAGGCGGCCCTCAGCTCGGCGCCTCCTCCCACGGTCATCATCCAGGTGGGACCGTGCCCAGCGCTGCACTGGCTCCACAGACCCCTTCAGACGCCCCTCTCCGGTTTCCGCACTGCCTTTCCCGCTCGCTCACTCCCGCGTCTGAACTCCAGAGATGTCTGCCTCTGCTGGGACTTCCAGCCCACTGACCATCCTTCACCTGCTGTCCTCTCTCCCCTCCTTACTCAGTTTAGATTCCATGACCCCCTCCCCCCCCCGCCCACAGAAATCCCTCCTCAGACGCCTCTCCTGTGATCTGACCACTGTCTCTCTCTCTTCTACTTCCCGGCTGAAACCCCAACCCTGCACCCAAACAACTGACTGTAACTGAAGAAAAACAAACTCTGAGACTGACTAGTCCCACTTTACTAGTGTGACCTTACGGCTAACAGCGACCCCACTGCGTCTTCTTGGTCCCGAGACTGCCCCTCTTCTAGGCGACGCTCTCACTTGATCTCCAAGCCAGCATCTCTCCTCACACCTGCACGTGCTCAGCTTATTTCATGAGAAAACAGGGGCAATCGGATGAAAATTCACACAAGTTCCCACCAGTAAATACGCGGACCACGCAGAGCGTGTCCTTCCGCGCGCGCTGCCACGCTCAGGCCTGAGCCCTGCTTCTCCACGTGTGCGCTAAGTCTCACCGCTTCACTCCCGAAGGGCTTTACAGATGCAGTTCCTCTGTTTACCCTACAGCACCCATTCGCCCCAGGGCACTGGATGATTCTCATAAGGACTCAAAAATGTAATACATCTGACCTTAAAATCTTTCATGTCACCGTGAGGCTCGGTGAAGGGCACCGGGATCTCGGCAGTGCTTCTGCGGCATCTTATGCATCTACTGTCATTTCAAGATTAGAAGCTAAAAATGTAATAATCTTCCCTTTCACCCAAATCCGCGTCCAGCCGCACCTTATTTATCTACTCCTTTTAGAGTAAATCTCCTGTAATCTGTGTGCTTACTGCTCCCTCTGCTCCCTCAGTTCTCCTGAACACACTCCATCAGGCTGCAGCCCCCACCACCGTATGGAATCTGATCATGTCAGTGTCCTTGTCAGTGTCATTGCCACGTGCAGTGCATAATCCTCGGCTCTTGGCCTACCCTGCCTTCAGCAGGTTGGACCCCGATGGCCACCATCCTGCAGACTTCAGCTCCCTGGGCTTCGGAGGCAGAGGAGCACTGCTTTTGCTCCATCCTCTTCTTTTCCACTTATTTTGACTAAACACTGAAGGGCCCAGGCCTCCACCCTCTGGTCTCTCTCTACGTGTGCAGTCAGTATGCAGTCTTCACCCGTTTCCGTGACTTACAAAGCCATTCACAGGCCGATGACGTCCACCCAGTCACGTCTCTAGTCCCACGTTGTCCCGGTACTGACAACTCACTTCATCTCCTGCTCCACATGCCACCCTGCATGTCGGAGGGGCAGCTCAGCGTGAACCTGTGGACGGGGTTCAGGATGTGCCACCCCAAAGACGGCACCTTGACATAGTAAATATTAAACACATTATATTAAATACTATATATTAAATATTCCTTAAACCAAAGAAACTTTTTCAAAAGGCAGAAGCAGGGCAGTCACACGGCCTGTGCCCACTCTCCATTCTTCTCAGAAATGGGTCATGAGGCTCCCGTGTGAACGATGCCCCCCTGGTACCAGGAGGAGGGAGCACATTCTTACCACCAGAGACAAGGAGTCTGGGGCCAGGAGATGTGTGCAAACAAACCTTGTCAAACTCACCCTGACCTTCTGGCTGCTTCACCCTTTACTCTCCCAGCCCAAACCCCTTAGTCTTGTCAGTTCTTCACAGATGGGTTGTTTCCTTGTCTGAAAGGTACTGGAGTTTCCTGCTCTGCTCACTTATTTCTTCAGGTCTTCACTCTTGTGAAAACTCCACATGTGTAAAAGAGTGTAAGAATCTGTCTAGGCTTCTCTCCTGTGAGTCTGCGTCCGTCTCGTTCTCAGACCTGGTCGGGGGCCCGCAGGGCGCAGGGACCTTCTCCTGACGGTCGTCTGGAGCAGAGCTCCGGTTCCGCTGCTCCCTCACGGCCCCGGACCAGCTCTTCCCGCGGCGTTCCTTCCTGAGGATGGAGCGGGGCCATTTACCAGGTGGTCAAGCCCAGACCAGGAGGGAGCTGTTCACTCAGACATGCCTCTGACCATCCCTTTCCCTCTGTTAGGAGCTCCGGGGCTCTGCCTTCTCCACAGCCCAGACCCGCCCCAGCCCTGCAGCCTGGGCCTGAGCTGCCGCGCCCCCTCCTCGCCGCCGTCACCTCCTGGCGCGGGTCCCGTGTGCACCACTGCTCCCAGGCAAGCTTTTCTACCGCAGCGTCAGGGTGGGACTTCCACCGCTTAAGTCACATCAATCATGATTTAATATCATGTCAATCTTACATTCCAAAACCTTCTAATGAATTTCCATCACACGCAGAATAAAATCCCAACCCTTTGCCATAGACTAAACACGCCAACCTAAAAGGCCTGAGACCTAGTGAGCTGCCACCCACCTTGGTCTGCCCGGCCTCGGTGCTGGTCCCTGAGCGCAGCCAGTACCGTTCTGCACAGACCTCTGCGCTGCCTGCCTCCTCTGCGCGCGGCGGTCCCCTCCTCTCCGGCCTGCCATCTGCATCATCACTTTCCACCCGTCCTTTAGGTCTTTGCCCAAATACAGCCTCAGCGGAGGTGCTCGACCTCTTGGAACTGCTCTCTGTAAGAGAGCACCTCCCAATCTGGGGCCCCCTCCATTTGTCTACTGTGTCTTATTTCCTTCAGACCACTGACCACAACCTGACGTTTCTCTGTTGCTTGCTGTCTTCATCCCTTATCAAAAAGGGATGGGAGTCTGTTTTGCTCACTAACCCTGCACAGTGCTCAGGGGGTCATAGGTGCTCAAGGAGTATTTCTGGATGACTAACTGAGTGAATGAATGAATGAACTTTGAGGCCTAGCTGGATCAGGGGACAGTTTATTCTTTATCTACCTTTTCCCCACACTGAGCATTTAATGAACAACCAGATGCTATGCTGGGCACCCGTCAGACAAAGGTTAAAAAAAAAAAAAGGTAAAAAATGTATAAACTGAGTCTCCAGGAGAGAAAAAGAAATAAATGCAACTTGTGATTTAACCCTGATGAGACGAGGCATCAGGACAGCCTCCAGGGAGAAACAGCCAGCGTGGCTGGGGGAGGAAGGGCTCCAAAAGGGACAGATATTTGGCAAAGGACAGGCGACGAAGATGAGTCCTGCACTCAGAGAAGAGGGGCTATCAAAGGCGTGCCACCTGCTGGTGAGGGCTGACAGGCTCTCAAGACTTCCTGTAGTTGGAAAACTAAAGTAAAATCAGTGCTAAAATCCAAGCAGCCAAATATGGATTTGGCCTTTGGCCAATTTGTCTCCTTTTTCTTCACCCTTCTGTTCATTATTTATAGAGACTTACACACACACACACACACACTCCTCTCTCTCTCTCTCTGCCAAAAGCAAATGTCTGAGCGTTTTGGAGGCATGTCTATTTGTTACTAATCCAAAGGTACCATCGTCTCCTACTTTGGAATTGAACACAAAGGATAAGAAGGGTTTCCTCAACTTGGCTAATTCATTATCCTTGTTGTTGTTGTTAACGGAGGTACCAGGGATTGAACCCAGGACCCCGTGCGTGCTAGGCACACCCTCTACCCCTGAGCTCTACCCTCCCCCCTCATTATCTTTTTAAATCTCCATGTTCTTAAAGGTATTTGAGAAACAGTAAATGTTTTTGACAGTGAAACACACGAGTGGATACAGGCATGCAAAGGGCCTCAGAATGTTTTCCTCTTAAATGAGCTTTAGGCATTTAATTCACATAACACCTACTGCAAAGACAGTTCTTCAGTTGCCATCACAAAAAAAATTTTAAAAGTTACCAGAGCTAAGACCCTAGTTAACACATTGACCATCGAAGACTGAGAGCATCCGTCAGGCTTTAGGAGGACACTCAAGTGTCTGAAGAGCTTTAGCACAGCGCTATGACTTATAGCGCGGATTTGAATGCCGATCTCAGACCATCCCCTTGGCAAACAAATGAGCAGCTCCCATCTCCGGGGCCGCGGGGCTGAGTGCCGGCCCCTGACGGGGCAGGATGATGTCCTGTGCACACGTTACTCACACCGGCTCTGTGTGCACCGCGCTACGTCTCGGCCGTCAAGGCTCTGCAGCGTCCCCGTATGCAAGAGCAGCAGCTGAGAGAGTGTACTTCTCGCCCGCGGACAAGTGACCACCCAGGCACAAAACCCAGCCCGTGGAAAAGACGCCGCGCAGGACAGGGCCCCCTGCGGGTCTGAGTCCCTGGCTTTTACTGTTTTTCTTTGGACTCGCCTGCTGTGTTTGTATTTCCATTGGAGTCGCTGTGACAGATCGCTGGGCAGATCTGGAAGACATCCCCTAGGTATTTATGCAAAAAACTATGGAAATGTCTAAAAAGTCAAACGGTTTTTATATGCTTCCTGCACGTTCTCACGTAGTGCCTTGATTTAAACGAGCTCCACGGCATGGTACGCAGCGCGTTAACCGGCGGGAACCTCTGGTCCTCGTGACGGAGGGAAAAGCGACGACGCGTTAAAGCTGAGAAGAGTGGAGCCCAGCGGGCTGCCAGTCCGACAGAGAGCCACCTGGGGACGCTCGTCAGAGGGGCCCCGGAAGCCCTGCGGCCACGGACGAGGTCCCCCAGGAAGGCCACACCGCGCGCTTCGAGGACAAAGCTTGTTGCTCATCGCTGTTTCATTTAAAAAAAGACCTCAAAGTAGAGCTCACACCTGACCTAGCTCACTGTTACGTGATAACACGTAACAAAGTCACTGGAAAAGTGAGGGGCTGTGATTTACTGAGCGCCCAGTCCGGGCCAGGTCCCCCCTAAACATCTGCAGTGTTAATTCACTAAGCATCTGAAGTGGGCATCACCTCCTGCCTACGGATAAGGAAAACGGGGTGAAGGACGTTCCCTGTCATCCAGCTGAGAACAACCGCGCGGAGTCTCAAACGCAGGCCTGTTGGACCCCGGAGTCCTTGTTTGGGCCACCAGGCCACAGCCGTCCTTTTCTTAAAGGCAGAGGAGTCATCAGTACCACTCCTGCTCTCACAGCAGGACCCCCGGAGTTGGGGGGGGCGGGGTGCCCAGGCATGCGCATGGCCTCAGACGGGCTCCGTGGAGAGCCAGGCTGCCCGGGTCCAATCCCCCAGCCCAGGGCTTGACGTCTCCTGTCCAGAATGTTCAGTGCAGCTGATTTCACCCCTCAAGGGGGCCGCACAAGTTAGCAGCCGGAAAAGGAACAGACAACAATGCACTGAACAACTGAACACGACACGAGTGGAGGACAAGGCTGGGGCTCTCTGGGAAAGGAAATGAACGCCCTGGGGTAGCCGACCGCTCGCGCGCCTCCAGCACGCGAAGTGTGGCTTTCCTTCCTTCACGGGTTGTCCCTGAGGCTGGGCAACACAGGCCACAGAACTTAGGCTGGTTATGCTGCCAACAGCTTTCCCTGGGGAAGGACTGTAAAAGCCTCAACCCGTTTTCATCAACACAGAATCCTTGACTCGCCCCAGTCACAGCCTGAGGGCCCCCACCCAGCCTGACCCCCGCGTCGCCTCCTGCTCAGGGTGCTGCAGCCCCGCCGCTTCCCTTCAGGTCCGCAGACGCGCCTGGCCCCGTCTTCCCCCCGGGTCCTCCCTGTTCCCTCTGCCGACAATACTTGGCCCCCCACGCCCTTCCCTGGAGAGGTCTTGCTCAACCTTCGGGGATGATCATACCAAATCGCTTGTGGTTTTTCAAAAATGCTGGGCTGCTGACGTCAGCATTCCTTGCTATTTTTATTTTCATTTGAAAGTCCCCCTCCACCAACAACTGGTCCCTCTGTCCCAGAGCAGCCGGTTCGGGAGAAGCGTTCTCGTCCAGGAAGACTTTCGAACGCCTCGGGCTGGCCTGGACACCCCTCCTCCACCTTATCTGCTTCGTTTCAGTTAACCACTCCAGAGAGATGCTTCTGCATTGAATTTCTCCTTCCTCATGAAAATGTGAACCAGCCCCCTTCGTCCAGGGCACCGTCCAGGGAAGAACGCAGTGCTGACTTCCCCGGGCACGCGGTGCTGAATGCCAGCACTTCGCTTTAACTGCCCTTTTAGTGATTTTCTCCAGTGACCCACAGCACAGAAGCCGTAAGGACCACTTGCTTCATTGAAGTTACACTTACTTACAGCTCTTCGGAGATGAATCTGAGTTTTGCTAGATTTGTTTTTTTTTTCCCTCTTGAGGCTGGAAGAGGCTTCTCGGAGGAGGGGGCACCAGTTTTGCTTTGCTTATGTTTATTTTTGCTTTTGTGTCAGTAGCCTCATAGTTTTGTGGCTCCTCTGCAAAAGTATTTGCTCGCCCATGTTGTGTTTCACTACCTTGGAGTCTGCCGGGAGTCCCTGCCGGCCGGTTTCCACAGG
Source organism: Camelus dromedarius (assembly GCF_036321535.1). NCBI lineage: Eukaryota > Metazoa > Chordata > Mammalia > Artiodactyla > Camelidae > Camelus > Camelus dromedarius. The sequence continues at coordinate 35,908,509 of NC_087456.1, forward strand.
GACATGGGCCGGGCTCTCCTTGTGCTGGAACTTTCTGCAGGAAGAACTCCCGGGATGGCGCCCCTCCCCCCCCGGGGGTGGTGGGGAGGTTTTGTCGGGCAGCCCCACTCCGTGGTGGGCATTTTCAAAATTCCACCTAACCTGATTCAGGGACCCCCTCACTGTCTCCTGTGTTCAGGAACCGCTATCAGAATGGACTGAAATCGGAATCATACTGATTTAAAAAAAATACTGACTTAGCCTCGGGCGTCATCCCAGCTTTGACTCTGTCATCCTCTTTCTCTCCCTGTTTTCCTTCCTGTCTCTGTGGCATCTTATTAGATGTGTATCTGTGTCCGTTATTCAATGCTTGTTTTTAATTTTCTTCCAATGTGTTTTCTGCCCCAGTGCTTTTGTTTTCTTTCTTAGGAAGAGCAATCTTATATTCGTCGAATCTCCTCTGTATATTTTTCACTGTTGTTATTTCTCCGCTCCGATTAAACTCCCTGTTCATGTCCGCTGCACTGGCTTTCGTTCTCCCCCGTCCTCCTGGTCTGGGGCAGCGCCGTCCCCACCCCACCCCGCCCTGTGCTGATGCTGACGTGCCCTCGTCCGGCTGGACGCTTCGTTCTTCTCCTGCTCTCTGACGGCTCCTCCCCGTGGAGGTCCCTCCACTCAGCGTCCATGGCTCACCGGCTCACACAGACGTGGCTTCTTTCTCAGGACACATGCGTGCATCCTATGAAGCATGTACCTTCGTCGAGAATTTGGTTCTGTTGCCAGAGAACAGATTCTTGTCTCGTGGCGGAAAAAATCCAGAGATGAGACACAGAGGTCAAGGGAGCCAAGTGAGGGCTTATTAAGGGATGGATAGGACACTCGCACAGGGAGAGCAGGCAGGCTCAGGTGAGCGGCTGCCCTGAGTGTCTTTGGCAAGCTGGTGACACAGGGAGTAAAAATGAGTGGGCGGAATACTCACTGGGGAGGGAGGGGTCTGGGGTCTCAGTCCCTGATTTCCATCCCGTCTCCCCCTTCCTGAGGGGAGGAGGGATTTTTGTCCTTGTTTAGTCTGGATGGGAAGTGTCAGGGCGTCAGTGCGTGACGGGTACTCCTAACCTGCAAGGCTAATTTTATTGTAATGGGGGCATAGTGAGCAAAAGGTTACATTTGGACACTGGAGATTCCTGCCTTTCCCACTTTGTCTGCCTCCAGGACACTTGGTCACCCTGAAATGTGGGATCTGTTCTCAGTCCCAAGGCTCCTGCTTTTCTCTGTCTGCCCACGGACCCCCACTGTTCACGAGACGCGCGGTTTCCTGCCACTTGGCCTGTGCCCCGCTGTCTCTGCGCACGTCTAGCTGCCTGCCTGCTCTGACCGCCCTTGCTGTCAGTGCCCAACTTGAAGCGTGTTTCTGAGGATGCACACGCCGGTACCACGTTTTAGGCGATATTGCTGGGTCATCTTATTTCCTGCCGAATTACTTACAAATTCCCCGAGAGCGGCAGCCCTAACCTATTTTTCCTTGAATCTCTGCTGTGTGGTCTAGTGCCTCGAACATGGCAGGAGCTCAGTAAGTAAGAATGAACTAAGCTGGCAGGTAAGGAAATCAAGCGAAGGGTGGTGATTAACACTGTGAAAAGGAAGCAGAGAGGTTCTGCAGACCAGGAAACATCTATATTTGATTTTGGAAGATGCGGCGTTTTCCAGGACCGTAGCACCAGACGGGAGGTTACTAAGCCCACAGAACAGAAACCTTGGTGCCCACGCTTCTCGGGTTTTAGTGATTCCCCTTGAATCATGGCCACCTCTGAACTGGCCACAGTATTCTTTGCGCCTGAGTCTGATTTATAGGCCAGATCCTGGGCCGAGGCAGGTCCCACCCCAAGTGATGTGGGCTGTAAATGAGAAAGAACTGACTTTATAATAAATAACGAACTAGAAAAAGTGGGACTGGATGTCAGGAAGACAAAAGCAGTACACGCCTAACGTGATCTACCTCCTGGTTCTAGGACATGTCTTCTGACGTTTCCCGGGTGTGTCAGTTCCTTGCGGCAGCCGTAACAGCACCACCATCTGAATGGCTTTAAGCAACAGTGTTTTACATTTTCAGTTTAGGGGGCTGGAAGTCCAAAGCCAAGGTGTTGGCAGGGCCATGCTCCCACTGAAGGGTCTAGGGGAGACTCCCTTGCTGCCTCATCTCGGGGAAACAGATAATGTCTGCCTCTGACATCAGATGGCCTTCTGCCCTGTGTCTGTGTCCAAATTTCTCACTTTGTACAAGGATGCTAGTCACTGGATGAGGACACACCCCAATCCTGTATGAGCTCATTTTAACTTGCTTATATCCATAAAGAGCCTGTGTCCAACTACGGTCACGTTCTGAGGTTCTGGGCAGATGTGAATTTTGGCAAGGACACTGTTCAACCCAGTACCTGAGGCGTCACCAAGCTCCTCCTCTGCCTAGAGCCTTTGCACCTGCAGAATAACCAAAATTCTCTTAAATGTCACCTGCTCAGAGGAGTACAATCGAAGGTAACGTCTCCTCACTCGTCTCCATGTATGTCTGTGTGGCTACTTCCTTTGCATTTGTGTTTCATTTACTCTTTTATCCTTAGCATCTAGCATTACACTTGACACGTGGTAGGATATCAACAGACTGATGGAGAAATCAGTGGATGATTGAAGGGGTGGGTGGATCGAAGGACGGATGGGCGGATGGGTGGCTGCAGTGACTTGACTATAAACAGGGGGCATTTTCTCCTTGATCACACTCGGTCAGTCAACATTTAGCCTTTGGCTCTAATGAATGACTGTTACATTTGTATACTTAGCTGTTTGTATCTGAGTTCATACCTGCAGAAAATACTGAGGGCCTTCCACAGGGGCAGTGTCTAGGAGGAAGAATGAGAGCAGCCTGATTCAGAACTTGCTCCCCAAAGCATATACTGTAAGATAGAAGAAACAGTTAAAACAGGAAAACAGTAATCACCCGTAGCACTTTTCTCTTAATGGCGCCATTAGTTGGACATACTCAAAAAACGGCAGCGTTGTAGGCTCACCTGTAGGTCACACTGAGCAGCACAACAAGGCGCCGGCACGTAGTGAGCACTCAGGAACCGTCAGCTGGACAAATTAAGGGATGAACCGTCAGTAAAGAGGCAGAGGAACCCCGTCCCTCCCCTGAGGAGCAGGCGCAGTTCTTGCAGACTTAAGCTGGCAGCAACCGTGAAGCCGTGCAGCGCTCTCGGGCGCCTCCCCCCGGCGTTCCTGGTCAGGGCGACCTGTGTGCGGCAGGGTCTGTCTTGCTGTTTGAAAGTTTGCAAGAAGGAACCCCAAAGTGACAACAGACTGAGCTGGCTCCCCTGTTTAGTTTGGGAACATTCCAGGGTCCCTTTCAGAGAGGGACTGATGGGCAGATTTTTGTTTTAGTTAATTAAGTCCTCCACCTGGGTAAGTCAGTGGTAAGCTGGACACAGACGGCGTGAAAGACTGGTGTGCCCCCTACGGGCTGGAGTGCGCCGGGGCGTTCTAGATACACACGTTCTTGCTCTCCACTAGGCAAGGAGAGTGAAACTGGACGTTCTGTGACGTACGACTAAGCACGTCGCACGACAGCGTGAGCAAAGCCGGCGGCAGTCTCCTTGGCGAAAGCCGAGGCCGTGTTACTAGCTTACCGGCCCTGCCGTGCGTGTCTGAGCTGGCTTTCCGGCACGCCCCTGCTCCCCGCAGATGCGCCCTGCGCTACGGGCTTGCGGTGTTTCTCCTTTTCACGGCACCTGCCTTTCTATGAATCGCTGTGCTCGTCCCTGTCCGGGACCACAGCTGTATCCGGAGCCCCGGGCCGCCCTGGAGGCCCGCAGGCCTGCACTCACTGCACCGCCGTCCCCCCGGGAAGGGGCTTCCCTTGCGTGGATGTTTCTCGCAAATAACGTCGTCTTGAGTTTCTGACGTGATCCCGAACTGCCAGGCTGGCGCTTTGTTCTCCCGGAGATGAAGCAGCGGGCGTGACTGGTCTCCCCCTCCCCCGCCCCAGTGTGCTCAGGTCCTGGGCTGCGGGGCGGGCAGACGGGGCCACACGTGCCGCCCGCGCTGCCGGGCCGGCGGGCTCCACGTGTCACAGGCGGGCGCTGGTTTACACAGAGGGAAGGCCGGAGGGTCAGGCGCTCTGACTCACGACCAGCTCTTTTTGAAGCGTGCATTGTGATTTCTGACAGAGGAAGGAAGGAATTCAGACAAAACAAGGGAAGGAAGAATTTGTTATTTCTTTCCACCAGCTGAGTCTCTGGTTCCTCTTGCCAAGAATATCACTTCAATTTATAAGACAAAGACAAATCGAATTGTACATCATTTAAAATTTAATTTGGAGTCACCCCATGTCTGGAGTCAAGTTCTCTATTCTGAGGTTAAAAAAAAATAGGAACATGAGAATAAGAAGAATCATGGCCGGCCCCCTAGTGCAAATTTCACCACCTGTACGTGTGGTGGACACAAATATGGATGTTGAATAAAATTTCATACATTGCATCTATTTTTAATTAGGTCTGCTGAATATATATACCATTGCCACAGTAAGGAGTGTGTTCTGATTTTCAGCAACATATTTTATAGAAAGGAGGTAAGCAGAAGACACAAGGTGGTCTCGGCATCGGGGATTAACAGACACACAGCACTACATACAAACACATGAACAAGGACCTCCTGCACCACCCAGGGACTATGTTCAACTCCTTGTGATGAGCTGTAATGGAGAAGAACCTGAAAAACTGTATGTATTTGTATGTATGTGTATAACTGAATCTCTTTGCTGTACATGTGAAACTGACATTGTAAACTGACTATACTTCTATACAAAGTAAAATTGTTTTAAATTACTCAAAAAAGAAAGAAACAAGGTAAATATGAACCAGAATCATTACACAACAATGCTGCTGTCAGAACACAGCTTCCAACCTAGGCTGTGCTTCTCTGTTACCTGCAAGGAGGCTGGAAGCACAGGCTGCACATCAGACATGAGGAACCTGAAACCATGCTGAGCGTGGCCCTTCGTGGTTTTTCATCCACAAGTGAAAACGCCCCCAGCAAAGCTCACCGCTGAGAAGGTGTCCGTAAGGAGTACATTTTGGTTACGCAGACCCATATTTTCTTCCTTTTTAAGAAAAAAAAAATTAATTGCAGGATAGTCCGTTTACAATGCTGTGTCAGTTTCTGGTGTCCGGCATCATGTCCCAGGCATCCATATACATAAACATTTTCTTAATTCAGTAGTTTGCCTGTCACCATGGCTTTCTGGCATGAACACTTCTAAGTGCCAAACAATTAGCTTCAAGAACAAAAGAATGCACGTGTGCACAAGCGATCAGCTAGTCTGCGTCAACCGACAATTCACGCGAAAACAGCCGCCGGGGCCAAACCAGCCTTTTTGAGACTGAGCTTCAGGGCCGGTGCTCTCCTGACTCCCCAGCTGTCAGTGAACACAGGTGAGTGTCGGCCTTTCATCCTTACGCACACATGGGAACAAGATCATAGAAGATGTGAGCAAAAATGGTATTAAACAAGATAGAGATTCTGTGTTCAAATAGCACACCAGGAAGTATCAATGTCAAGGTCCTTTTTAGTAACGTTGCAGTGAGGACACTGGCCACTGCGTTTCCACTGACGTGCTTATCAAGGAGTAAAAATTATCATCACCTGCTCTGGAAGTGGAATGTGACAAAGTTAACACTCCTCTAACAAGAAACCCAGTAGAGAAAGAGAAAAAAAACCATAAATCATCATCAGCCATTAATTTACTTTTACAGAGAAAAGTGAGGGAAAATCGTAACTGTTTTGCATTTTAATATTCACATTCAGTGCTCCTGTTTCTCCTAAGATCTAAAAGCGCTTAGTTTTTTAAAGTTAACACACCTATGGTGCTATATTTTGGATTTAAAAAACCATTTATTCCATGGTAATGTTTGTTTATTCTGAATTGAACACGAGAAAACTCTCACTGTGTTTTTTTCCTGTGAGAAACTTCCATTTCTAAAGGAACACTTCCCCACTCGGCAGCGCAGCAGCTTTCCGGGGGCCTCGTGTTCTAATACGTTCTCGTGGTGGAAGGGCACACTTGCTGCCGCGTCGCCCCATGGAACCAGGGCAGCTCACCCCGACCCTACTTGTGAGGCAGCCACGCGCCCCTGCACTGATGGTGTGTCAGGACAACTCTGTCAGCGAAACACTCCGCCTAGAAAGTTACGGAACGTAAACCAGGCTCCTGCATTTGTGCGGCTGGAATTTCTCTGGCAAGTCAGCAGCAACAGGAATCACATGTATTTGTGATCAAAACAAGGTTTCACCAGAAAAATCCTGTCACTCTGCAAGGACTTGGCTCCTGACAATGTCCCGTCCCCTACCTCCACACATCTCTCAAACTCCCCTTTTAACTGAGTCAGCATAGTATGTGATGACGGTTTCATAAGAAAGTCCCTCAGCTTCCCCGTCTGCATCCCATTGTTCGTCCCCATTTCTCTGTCCCTTTCACAAAACCCATAACAAATGCCTTCCACGTTCCCATGTGCAGTCCTCGTCCGCACCCTCTGGACCCCGTAGCCCCGCTGAAACTGCTCTGGCGGGGCTCGGGGTCCTCCTCCAGCCCAGGGCTTCATTCTCTGTCCCTGATGCTGGGTGCCCTGCACAGTTTGCAGGGATTGACCACTTCTGCATCAAAAGCGTGGCAGCATCCGTCTTGTGCAAACAAGTGCTCTGACTTCACCGAAGGCTTCCTGTCAACATCCTTTCAGGGGCTCCTCTGTTTATCTACTCTGGCTTCATAGGTGATTCTACTCGGCCCTGCGGCTTTCCCTTCCATCCCTCCCCTGTAAGGGCCCACTCTCTGACAGCGTCACCAAAACCCTAGGCCTAGACTTGTCTGGCTTCCTTCCCTCCTCCGGATGGGGACGTCACCCCTGCTGCGGTTGCGTCAGTCTGCTCTTTTGCGTTGTTGTATAGTACTCCATTGTGTGAATGTTCCAGTCTATTTCCTCCATCTGCTGCATGTGAAAAATTGAGTTGCTTATGATTTGGAGATATTGTGAGTAAAGATGCTGTAAATATTCTTAACCATGTCTTTGGTTGGATATAAGCATTTATTTTGGTTGGGACTTTGTTCGAGAAAGGAATTAATTGCTCAATTCCATTCCTGGATACAATACTTATTTTAGGAGGTTCTACCTAAGAGGTTCCTAAAACATTCATATCAGGCCACACACCTATGATCAGTGTAAGGGAGCGTCACTGAATTCAGAGGTGCACAAACTTGACACTGATTTTTAATTTTAGCCATAGTGAAAATAGTGTTATCTCATGTTTTAATTTGCATTTTTTCTGTTGCTGAATGATAATCAACATATGTTTAATGTCCAGTTTTATATCTTCCTTCATGAAATGTCTTTTCAAGTCTTTGCTTATATTTTTTTGAATGATCTTTCATTATTAATTTTAAAGTTTTTAGAAATCCTGAAAAGCTTTATAGCTTTGAAATACCTTTTACTGGTCTGTGGTATGCTTGCCCTTTACTTTCTTAATAGTGTTTTTGAAGGAATAGAAAATTTTAATTTTAATGAAGTCCAGTGTACTGATAATTTCTTTTACATTTAGTGCTTTTTTTAATCCTATTTTAATTTTTTAAACTGAAGTATAGTTGATTTACAATATTATATTAGTTTCAGGTGTACAACATAGTGATTCAGTATGCTTATAGATTATGATCCATTTTGAGTTCTTACAGGACAGTAGCTGTTTTCCCCTGTGCCTTATATGTTTGTTGCATGTTTATTTTATACACAATAGTCTGTGTCCCTTAACCCCACGTTCCCACCTTGCCCCCCACCCAGGCCTCTCCTGCTAGTCTGTTCTCTGTATCTGTGAGTCTGTTTCTGTTTCATTGAATAGATTTGTTGGTTTTATTTCTTAGATTCCACATATAAATGGTAGCATAGGATATGTGTCTTTCTCTGTCTGACTTGGTTCTACTAAGCATAATACGCTCTAGGTCCATCCATGCTGTTGCAAATGGCAGAATGTCACTCCCTTTTAAGGCTGAGTAGTATTCCATTGTGTGTGTGTGTACATACATGTATATATATAGACACACACATATACACACAACATCTTCTTTATCCATTCATCTGCTGATGGGTTCTCATATCATGAGAGTTGTAAACAATGCTACTATGAACACTAGGGTGCATGTATCTTTTTTAATGAGTGTTTTAATTTTCTTTGGATATATATATACCCAGCAGGGGAATTGCCGGATTGTATAGTAATTCTATTTTTAGTTTTTTGAAGATTGTCTTTTCTCCATTGTATACTTTTGCCTCCTTTGTCATAAATTAATCGACCACAGGTGTGTGGGTTTACGTCCACACTCTGTTACGCTGACCTCTGAGTCCGTGTTTGTGCCAGCGCCTTGCTGCTGCAGTCACTGTAGCTTTACAGTGTTGTCTGCTGGCAGGAAGCACGATGCCCCCAGGTTTGTTCTTCGTTCTCAAGATCTCTGTGGCAGTTTGGGGTCTCTTGTGGTTCCATTTAAATTAGGGTTATTTGTTCAAGTTCTGTGAAGAATGTCCTGGGTATTTTGAAAGGGACAGCACTAAGTCTGTAGATTGCTTTGGGTAGTACGGCCATTTAAACAATATTAATTCTTCCAGTCCAAGAGCACAAATTATCTTTCCATTTCTTTGTATCATTTTCAAATTTCTTTATCAATGTTTTATAGTTTTTAGAATATAGTTATTTCACCTCCTAAGTTAAGTTTATTCCTAGGGGTTTTATTCTTTTTGATGTGATTGTAAATGGGACTGTTTCCTTAATTTCTCTTTCGGATTGTTTCTTGTAAGTGTGTGGAAAAGGAGAGATTTCTGTATATTAATTTTGTATCCTGCAACTTTACTGCATTTAGTTATTTGTTCTAATAGTGTGTGTGTGTCTGTCTCTGTGTGTGTGTCTGTGTCTCTGTGTGTCTGTGTGTAGAGGCCCTTACGGTTTTCTATGTATATAGTATCATGTCATCTGCAAACAGTGGCAGTTTTATTTCTTCCCTTTCTATTTGAATGCCTTTTGTTTTTGTTGTCTGCTGTGGTTAGAACTTCTAATACTCTGTTAAATAGAAGTGGTGAGAGTGGGCATCCTTGTGTTGTTCCTGATTTTAGAAGAACAGCTTTCAGCTATTCACCACTGAGTGTGTTAGGGGTGGGTTTGCCATAAATGGCCTTTATTATGTTGAAGCATGTTCCCTCTACGCCCACTTTCTTGAGAGCTTTTAACACGAATGGATGTTGAAATTCTGTGAAATGCTATTTCCGTGTCTGTCGAGGTGCCATGTGACATTTATCCCTCCTTTTGTTAATGTGTGCATCACACTGACCGACTTGTGAACACTGACCCATGCCTGCATCCCTGGAACAAATCTCACTTCATCGTGATGTTAAGATCCTTTTTACATATCATTGAATTCAATTTGTTAATATCTTGTTGAGGGTTTTGGCATCTACATTCATCAGCAATATTGGCCTGTAATTCTTTTTTTGTAGTATCTTTGCCTGATTTTGGTATCAGGATAATGGTGGCCTTTTAGAATAAATTTGTGAGTATTACATTCTCTTCAATTTTTTTGGAATAGTTTGAGAAGGACAGGTATTAGCTCTTTGTATGTTTGGTAGAATTTCCCTTGTGAAGCCGTCCTGCCCTGGACTTCTGTTTGCTGTGAATTTTTTCTTACAAATGTAATTTCACTACTTATTATCAGTCCATTTAGATTTCTATTTCTCTCAAGTTCAGTCTTGGAAGTTGTATGTTTCTACAAATGTGTCCATTTCTTCTAGGTTGTCCACTTTGCATAACAGTTCAGGTATTCCCTTATAATTTTTTTATCTCTTATTTTGTTAATTTGGGTTCTTTTTCTTTTTTTCTTGGCTAAAGATTTATCAGTTTTTTTTAATCTTTTCAAAGATCTACCTCTTGGTTTCATTGATGTTTTCTATTTTTTAATCTCTATTTTATTTCCTCTCTGATCTTTATTATGTCCTTTCTTCTGCTGACTTACAGCTTTGTTTGTTCTTCTTTTTCCAATTCCTTTTGATGGAAGCCTAGGTTTTTAATATTTGAGATTTTTCTTGCTTGTTGAGGTACGCCTGTATTGCTATAAAACCTTGTTTTTTAAATCCAATTAGCCACCTTACATCTTCTGATTGGAGAATTTATTCCATTGGCATTTAAAGTAATTATTGATCAGTGTATCCTTATTGCCATTTTGTTAACTGTTTTCTTGATATCTTCCTGTAGTTATTCTCTGTTCTTTTCATTTAGTCTCTTCCCTTGTGGTTGATGATCTTCTTTAGAGAGAAAGGAACACAAATATACCACTAGTTTTTGTGTATGTATTGTAGATTTTTGATTTGTGGTTACCATGGGATGGGATTCATATATGTTGACCTATAACCATATATATTTGTTTTAAATAGGTAGCCCTTTAACTTCAAATGCATTCTAAAAGATCTACATTTTTTTACTCCTTTCCCCCACACTTTGTGTTTTTGATGTCATACTTTACGTCTTCATTTTTATCCCCTTACTGATTATTGTAGTTGTTCTTTTTTAAAAAGCTTTTGTTGACATATAGTTGATTTACAGTGTTAGTTTCAGGTGTACAACAGTGATTCAGTTATACATATATACATACATGTATACATTTTCTTTTCAGATTCCTTTCCATTCTGTTATTACAAGCAATTTAATACAGTTCCCTGTGCTCTATAGTAGGTCCTTCGGCTTTTGCACAGCAAAAGAAACCACAAACAAAATGAAAAGACAACCTACAGAATGGAAGGAAATATTTGCAAATGACACAACTGACAAGGGATGAATTTCCAAAATATACAAACAGCTCATACAGCTTAATATCAAAAAAAAAAAAAAAAAAGCAACCCAATCAAAAAATGGGAAGAAGACCTAAATAGACATTTCTCCAAGAAGACACCCAGATGGCCAACAGGCCCCTGAAAAGATGCTCAACGTCATTAATTGAGAAAAGCAAATCAAAAGTACAATGAGGTATCATCTCACACCAGTCAGAATGGCCATCATTAAAATGGCTACAAATAATAATTGTTGCAGGAGGTGCAGAGAAATAGGCGCCCTCCCTGCACTGCTGGTGGGAGTGTAAGCTGGTGCAGCCGCTGTGGAGAGCGGTGTGGAGGCTCCTTAAAAACTAAAAACAGACTCACCGTGTGACCCAGCAATCCCACTCCTGGGCGTGTATCAGGAGAAAACTAATCTGAAAAGACACATGCACCCCAGTGTTCACAGCAGCACCATTTACAACAGCCAAGACATGGAAGCACCTAAATGTCCACTGACAGAGGACTGGATAAAGAAGAGGTGGTGTGTGTGGAATATTACTCATACATAAACAAATGAAATAATGCCCTTTACAGCAACATAGATGGACCCAGAGATGATCATATTGAGTGAAGTAAGTCAGAAAGACAAGTATCATATGGTATCACTTATATGTGGAACCTAAGGGAAAAAAAGATACACGTTCTATTTACAAACCAAAAGCAGATTCACGGACATAGTAAACAAACTATGGTTACCAAAGGGGAAAGGATGGGGAGGGACAAATTAGGGGCTGGGGATTACAGACACACGTTACTCTGCACATAACAGATAAACAACAAGGGCCTACTGTAGAGCACAGGGAACTATATTCAGTTTTTTGTAATAACCTACAATGAAAAAGAACTGGAGAACTGAGGGAGTTAGCTGAGTAAGGCTGAAGAACAGGACCCCAGCAGAGGCGGGGGCCAAGTTCACAGGACACGTGTTGTAAGACTGTGAGGACGTTCAGAGCCAGAACCGTGTCTTGTCCACCTCTGCCCAGCACAGCAGGTGAAAGGCGGCTGCCTCTATAAGCATACTGATGAAGAGACTGTCTTTTATTCCAAAGGCCAGGGAGCCACTACAGGACGCAGTATAAAGGAGCAGCGTAAACAGGTTTCTGCTCTACGAAGCTTGAGGGACTCCAGGATGCTGAGACATGCAGGAAGATGTCCAGTGCACTTGGCATGTGGTCGGGGTGAGGACCCCAGCTCAGGAACAGAGGGTCAGCGCCAGGAGCAGTGAGAGATCAGGCTTGGGGGGAGGGGCGCCTGCTGATGGGGATCTTTCAGAGCCAAAATGAGCAGTTTGGACTAAAATCACAGGAGATCAAAAGCCATCGTACGGTGATAACTGAACAAGGATCTTAGAAAACTCAATTAAACAATGAATCATAAGGGCAACAGCCTAGAGGTTGAGCATCCAGTTTGGGGACTTCATGGAGGGGATTATGTGCCCGCAGGTGCAAGTTCAAGCTGGGGTCCTGAGCAGGATAGAGGGAGGGAGAGATACCTTTAAGAGAAGTAGCACTTGGCGATTCCATTAATTTACTCAATTATTCAATTTATTCACTAATAAGCCACATCATTCAATGTGGAATCTAAAAAAAAAATGATACAAATTCTATTTCCCTTCAGCGGGAGACACAGGCAGATGGTCCCTATGGCTCCTCGTGCTGCGGGACCTGGCGAGGGATGGCACTCAGGCTGCTCTTCTCCTGAGGCAAGTTTGATTTGATTTTGTTTTCTGATACTCGAAGGAAAAAGGAAAAAGCCAGTTGCTTGAAATAGGAAAGATGCTAAACATAAAAAAGCATGTGTAAGTGGCAAAGTCCTTAGAGAGGGGGAAAGAATGCAGTAAAAGGACCAGCTTGAGACACTGGAGACGCGGGAGCGAGACGTACACAAAGAGAAGCGCCGGTGTGAGGAGGGGCGGCCGGGGACAGTCACTGCGAGCCATGGACGGACAGCCTGGTGACGCCACGTCAGTGTGGTCAGGGCCACACATGGCAGATGGGGCTGGACCCTGAGCCCAGAAGGGCAGAGGAAGTCGTACAGGTTTTGTTTAGGAAGAAGGGCATCAAAGCCACGTGCTTTCCTTTACGTGTGGAAACCACGCCCCTGCAGCTGGTGGGCAGTCTCGCCCCGCGTGTGAGTGTCCGACGAGAGGACAGTTTTCCCCCGCAGCCCCCCTCCTCCTCACTGGGCCGCCTCCAAATGTGAGCCTGGGAAGCAGACATGCTGTATCTCGGTTTATTTACCGAATATTTCTAAGAAAGAGAATTCTATTTTAAATCCAAGTAGAAAATTCCCGTGTAGTTTCATCAATGCCTGGGACTATATTATTACTGTTTCTCCAGAGTCAGAGCACAAGTGGCATTTGCTACATATATGACTCAAGACTTGTAGTTCCAAGCAGCAGAAAGCCACGCGCACACAGGCTTAAGCAGAGGTTGCTTTGTGTCTTTTGGATGAACTGGGCTCCCGCCGCATCCGGGGCCCCTTCTCGTCCTCCTCCAGATCCCTCCCTCTCCCTCTTTCTTACTTCATCTCTGAAGTCATCTTTCTACTCGTTCAGCTTTTTTGTCAAACAGGCTCCCTTACGTGGTACCCAGTGTCCACCAGCATCTCATGGTTACATCTATAAGTCTAAAGAAAGAGGAAAGCATTTCTTCCTTATGTCAACAAAAACGCCGCAGTTGTGTTTCTCTGGCTCTGACTGGCTGGCTTGGGACACGTGACCTTCCATCACCCTGCGATGTGTTCCCAGTGCTCAGATCCAGAACACATCCAACTAGGACCTCCCCCTCCAACCAGGGATGGGGAGAGGGCAGGGCTATCGTCCTAAGGAAAATCAGGACGTCAGTCGTAGGTGACGAAGTAACGGATGCTATTGAAGTCACAGCGATGTTTGCTACAATGAAAAACATTTAAGTACAATTTCAGTGCTTTCATCTGCTCTCCAGTTTTGGATTCAGAGTGAAAATGTCTCCAAAGAGAATATGTCCGTGGCTTTTTAGACTCACCGTCTTTAAGTGGCACTTTGAGTAAGGACTGTATTGAAAACAACCAGAAGGTAATAAGAAAAAGAAAAAAAAGCATAACCTAACATAAGCTACGGTAAAGTCAGACTATTTTCAATGATGGCTAACTAGAATTATTCTGTAATTACTCCACCATAGCCCTGAGAGTGAGTCACCAAGGACTGAATATTCATAAGCTTTCTGACCTCAAAAAATTCAAAATCATAAATGAGGTCACCTAAGGAGACTGTGGAAAACTTCCATGCAACTTACTGGCAGATGATTTTAGTTCTTATTTCAACATGCTTGGTATGAAATGCATGCCATCTGGTTACTGGGAAAATTCTAGGCCCTATTAACTGCTTGTTGTGAGAGGCATTCCTGCCATTTAGTTGTAAATGATTGCACCTGCAAATAGAAAAAAATCCACATCTTATCACTTGCTCCTGGGGCTGGAAGATTTGATGACACAATACTGCCATTTCATCCACTTTTAGAGTCTGTGTCTGATCAGTACAGCTGTTCTCCCGCACTGGTTGAATATGCTGCGTTGTGCACCAGCACGCAGACTTGCCGGGGGAAATTGCAAGTAGCACTAAATGTGAAGACTGAAGTGGTCCCGTCTCATCTTTTGAAGGCAATTCTATTTCATGGCAAGACGCGGGTACTTCTCATTTTGATTTTAACCCTGTCAGAGAAGTCTCTTTCAGGAAAGAAGCTGCTACACAATTCTGTCTGTTCCATGCTTGACTCACGTGAAATTGTGGGCACACCTCTGCCTAAGACAGGGTCGTGGGGTCTAGGAGGCACAACAGAGAAATCTGCATGACAGCGTCACTCTCCCAGTGAGACAGCGGAGATAATCCATGCCCCCTGCCTCAAGCTGGGAGATGCAGACTTTACAACTGAAAACCCTGTTACAAAGAGCCTTGCAATATACTAGGGTCCACGTTGTGGATCCAGCCTTTGTCTCGCTGGTGATGCACTGGGTGTTGCCCTCAATGTCGTGAAGCCAGCGGACAGCAAAGAAGTTCTCAGGACGATGCGAAGGTGATGGAAGTTACACTGTAGATGCACTTTATTCACATCCTAGCTATGACACTTACTAGCAGTGAAAATGCTGGGAAATTACTTGCATTTTTGAGTTTTGAGGGTTTTAGTTCCTCAAAAGAAAATTAAATACCATTATCCTAGGGCAGATGAGAAGGGCTTTTTTTTTTTATTGAAGTATAGTTGATTTATAATGTATTAGTTTCATGTATACAGAAAAATGATTCAGTTCTATATATACATACACACACATATATATCTATACATACACACACACACATATATATATATATATATCCATATGTTGAAGTAAGAACTAAAATTATAGGTTATTACAAGGTACTGAATACAGTTCCCTGTGCTCTACAGTAGGCCTTTGTTGTTTATCCATTTTATATATAGTGATGGGTATCTGTTAATCCCAAACTAGAGTTACGCAAAAATAAACAAAGGGGACTTAATTAAACTTAAAAGCTTTTGCACAGCAAAGGAAACCATAAACAAAATGAAAAGACAACCTAGAGAATGGGAGAAAATATTTGCAAGTGCTGCAACTGACAAGGAATTAATTTCCAAGATATACAAACAGCGCATATAGCTTAATATGAAAAAATAAACAACCCAATTAAAAAATGAGCAGAAGATCTAAATGGATACTTCTCCAAAGAAGACATCCAGATGGCCAACAGACATGAAAAGATACTCAGCATCGCTAATTATCAGAGAAATGCAAATGAAAACTACAATGAGGTATCACCTCACACTGGTCAGAATGGCCATCATCAAAAAGTCTACAAATAATAAATTCTGGAGAGGGTGTGGAGAAAAGGGAACCCTCCTACACTGTTGGTGGGAATGTAAACTGGTGCAGCCACTGTGGAAAATAGTGTGGAGGTTCCTCAATAAATTAAAACTAGACTTACCATGTGATCCAGCAGTCCTACTCCTGAGTATACATCCAGAAAAGACAAAAACTCTGATTCAAAAAGACATGTGCACCCCAGTGTTCACAGCAGCACTGTTTACAACAGCCAAGACGTGGAAGCAACCTAAGTGTCCACCGACACATGAATGGATAAACACTATGTGGTGTATACACACACACACACACACACACACACACACACACAGACACAATGGAACACTACTCAGCATAAAAAGAATGAAATAACGCCATTTGCAGCAACATGGAAGGACCTGGAGATTATAATACCAAGTAAAGAAATCAGATAAGACAAGCATTTCGATAATATTTTAGATGGAATCTAAAAAAATGATACAAATGAACTGATTTACAAAACAGAAATAGACTCGGACATAGAAAACACTTATGGTAACCAAAGGGGAAATTCGGAGGTAGGGATAAATTAGGAGTTTGGGATTAACAGATACACATCACTGTATATAAAATAGATAAACACCAAGGACCTACTGTACAGCACGGGGAACTGTATTCAATATCTTGTAGTCACCTATAATGGAAAGGAATCTGAATTATAACTGAATCACTTTGCTGCGCACCTGAAACTAATACATTATAAATCAACTATACTTCAATTTAAAAATGCCTACCTTATTTAATTTTAAATTTAAGGTTAAGAGAACAACCTTCCTGTAAACATCTGATGTTCTATTAGTGTGGTTTATAAAGCACGAATATCTTTAAGAATTTAAACTGTGTTTCAACTACCTATTCAATTCTTCTTACAAACTTTTCAAAGATTCTTTGACATTGTTCAGTAATGATTGTGAAATGCGCAAAAAAAAAAAAAAAAGTAAAACATTTTCTAACCATCAGGTAGTTACTATTTTGCAGTTCATGAAATGGATATTATGATGTAGGGTTGATATATTTAATTAAATTTTTCAAAAGCAGCCCAAAGAAATGGTCAAAACTCAACAAGGTATATTGAATACATAATGTTTTCCATTGAAGAAAAGACATGCCAACAAAATAAAGGCCCTGTTGACTGAGAAATAGTTTACGTTAAAACTGCAAAGGAAAAAACCCTAAATTATTTTCATAACTAATCTACTGGAGCAATATTTGGCAGCCAACTTAACCAACATTGTTTGCGTGTGTCAACATAACGGGGCTCAGAGTTCTCAGCCTTGTTCAGTCCCGTATCTTAACTGCTCATCTAATTAAGAAGCCAGGAATACATTTTGCAAACTATTGCCCTCGGCTTTGCTTGGCTTTCCACCTCATCAACATTCAAATGCTAATCATCTAAAACTAAAAGTAAGTCAAGTTCGCTCTTACAGTTATTACGGCTGAAAATTTGGTTTAAACTGTTCTTTTGACAAGTAGATGTCTAAGGCAAAACGAACCAAAGGAAGAAAATGCGTAAAGAATTATCAAGTCAGAGATGAAAGCTCCTATAATCAACTCTGAATAATTCACAAAGAAACATCTATTTTATTTATCAGACTACTTATCACTATAATAAATTTGATTTATTTCTATAATGAAATTTAACTTGCTGCGATTCTCGTCTTGATGTGCATTGAAAAATACAGGAAACAAACATGGTTGATGACTTCCAAGAGTTTATAATCTAAAATATATACTATTCATAAGAATACTTCACTATAGTAACTAAATGAAACACATGAATATAAGGCACCAATACTTTTGCCACAAATGTCCCACTAAGCAGTCCAGTGACATCGCCTCTGCCCAACACCTGCTGCAACCACAGTGTCCCCGGTCCCTAACTCTTAGGACCAAATGCCTTTGTAATTTAAAATATCCCTGATTGTAGGAAAGTAAAACATTTATACCACATGTGATTTAAAACCTCCAGTAGGTATCTTATAATTAAACATATTAACATCTTTACAAGGAAACATATGACTGTTGACTCTAAGTGGCATAAGTAATGCCTGAATTTCCACGTTATTTCAGATCAGGACTTACTACTAAGTGAATTCATTCAGATTCATTTTTAAATGTTGAAGCTTTTTAATTAATAGGCAAGCCGCAGACTGTGGGAAAACAGTATTTGCAATACATGCATCTGGTAGAGAGCTTATATCCAAAATATATATAAAGAACTCTAACAAATCAACAATTTAAAAATTCTATAAAAAATGGGCAGAAAAGTTATACACCACTTCATAAACAGAATACACAAATGGTCAGTAAGCACCTAGAAAAGTGCTCAACATTCATCGTCAGGAAATATAAACTTAAACATCCAGTGTGACACCATTTCACATCCAGTAGAGTCCCCAAAGTCCCGAAGACCCGGCGGGGCTAGCGCTGGAGACGCAGAGCGACCAGCGTTCTCCCACGTTGCTCGTGGGAGGGCAAAACGGTGGCACTACTTCAGAGGACGACTCTGCACTTTCTTACTAAGTTAAAAAAAATTGTATGACCCAGCAACTCAGTTCCCAGGTATTGACCCAAGAAAAACAAAAGTAAATGTCCACAGAAAGAGACTTGTACAAGGACAGTCCCATCCGCGTTATTCACAACAGCCAGCAACGGGAAACAACCCGAATGCTCACCGAGGCTAGACGGTCTGCCGTAGTCAGAGTGGCCCGCGACTCGGGAGAAAGGGGTGCACTGCTCCTCTTCTGCGTGAGAGCTCGGCCACAAGGGCAGCACACCGCGTGGTGAGGTCTGCGAACAGGCAGACCTGACCGGGGCGGAGGGGACCAGAAGACGGTGGCTGGCAGAGGGACCCGCCTGCACGATACGGAAACCATGGGGTGCTGGGAACAGTTTGCATCTTGCTTTGGAACTGTGGGAAGTTACACAGGTGTACCCTAACTGAACACTTAGGACCTGCTATTTTATAAAAATTCTACGTCAATTTGTTTCAACTCTGCTTTCAGAGTTGTTTTGAGTTTGGAATCGCAGGTAAAGGACTGCGGATCTGTATCTAATGCTTATTTTCTGCTAAATCTTGCCTCTGATGGAAGGACTTGCATGCATTCTGCAGCACAGAGGAACTGTGTTGCTAAGAACTGCTGGCCTGGGGTTTCTGTACTGACTGCCCTGACAGACGAACCTTACGCAGCTGGGTTTGGTAAGCTGGTTAGGCTTACTTCAGAGACCGAAAACGATGTGGGTTGGCTTTTGAAGTCTCCAAGTACACCTCAGTCTAGTAAACCTGGTGTCTGGTATTTACAGCTTAAAGCAAAGGCCCTGTGTACCTTCTCCAGATCAGAGCTTGTTAACTGTCCTACTGATACGGAGAGAGAGAAGCTGGGAGCTGGGACTTCACGTGTTCACACTCATTACTGAGAGGGCCACAGGTGGGGCGCCTGCTGTTCACGGCTCCTGGGGTCCAGTCGCACAGCCAAGCTCAGCCCTGCACTTCTTGTTTGGATCGCATTCCGTACTGTGGAATAAACACACCACCCCCGTGGGAAGCCTCTTCCAGTGGGCAGGTAGACCAGTTGCTGCAATTATGATTCTTTGGGGGATGACTTGATGATGACTTTCCAATCAGATTTGCTGTCTTCGTTTAAGTGCTGGCTTGGAAGAGGGTGAAAAGCCAGGACTATCTCTTATACAGTCGTCAGAAGCCAAATGTTTGCATCTCTGCATGTTTTTATCCGAAAGAAAACACAAGCCCCGAATACTATTAAATCACATTGAGTGATGTGCTCCTAACAGCTCACTGAGAAACGTCTCCTCGTCTACTTTATGATCTCCTTGTCTTTAGACTGTGCTCTACTGGATGAGTGGCAGAAAGCAGACAAAAACCTATGCATACTGATGATAATTACATTATAAACTACATTACTTACACAACTCTTAAGACAATTCACTGTTTACTCCTGAAAGCAGGAGGCGACGTGGAACAGAGGAAACCCCTCGGGTCTGGGGGCAGCCATCCTTCCAGCCGTGGAACCAGGGACACTTCCCTGACTCCATTTTAGTCCTAGTTTCCTCATTTGTGAAGGAGGGTGACAGTATTTACTTCAATAACTACCTTTGAGAGTTACTGAGAGAATCGACGAAGACCCTGTAAACGTCGAGCAGAAAAGTGCCATATTTAACTTCTCTTGGCAAATTGTTAAGCAAACTATTTTGTTTCATTTTGCCCCAATTTCTCATCTGAAAAATACAAGTAATATCAGCCCCTGCCTTGCAGGGTGAAATTGATACATACAGCAGTGGCCACAGTGGCTGGCCCAGAAAACAAGTCAAGAGAAGGCAGGAAATATTAGCGCTGTTTCTCTCCATCCCTCCCACCCACTGTTGCCTCCCACACCCCGGCGCTCTGCATCTTCATCCATCCCTGCGAATGAAGGTCCGGAACCGCTCCAGGCGGGGACAAGCACTGGCCTGACCCCTCAGTCCTCGCCACACACAAACATGGTGACAACAGTTGCCCTGAGCGCGAGTCTGTCACGAGCAGACACTACACTGCTTATGTGCATCGTGTCATTTAAGCCCAACAAACCCACGCAATGCCTGTGATATTATCCTCGTTTCACAGAGACAGAAACTTTCATTGTGAGCCTCTCCCTGAACAAGCCGCAAACAGTGAAGACCTAACCCCAGCCTGATGGCTCAGGCAACGGAGTGTGTCACCAAAACACAGCGAGGGCTCCTCAGGGAAGGGCTGATTTCACCTGGGAGTTGGCCTGGGGGCTGTGGGCGGGCCCTGCGCACGAGTGGTCCCCTTGCGCAGAGGAGAATCGGCGCGCCCCTCCTGCGCACATCTGACTGGGGCAGAACCGCCTTCCCCTCTGACGATCCCCAAAGCCCACGGGAGCCCTTGGTGCCCACCCTGAGCTACGGCGACGGGTGCTGAGCTGCGAGTCCTGCTCAGACTCAGCTGAATCCCCCCGAGGAGACCAAGCACACCCAACACAGAGCAAGTCAGCGCCCTGCATAAAGCCTCGGAGGCACCACCCACTCCGATGGAACAATGTCTCCTCCCAGAACACACCCTTAAGATGGAGTCAGTCGTGAAGCAAATTCATCACACAAGGGTATTTCACGCAGAATTACTTACAAGAGTACAAAATCAAAAACACAGAGTCCAACAAAAGGAAAAGTTAAATTGTGGGAAAACCTTAACATGGGCTATTATATAAATCTTAATAAGGGATGCTTTCAAAGGTTATTTGATAACTGAAAATTACCTATGAAAAACTCAAAAATTAAGTGAAAAAGCACTTGTGTGTATGTGTATATAATGTGGTTTGTATAGATAACATGACCACAGCTTGGCACCACAAAAGTTAAATGCACATAAAACATATATAAAAATATGTATATATACAATTAAGTGCACACAAGTCTATAAAGACAGAAATAATTCTAAAATGTGAATGATGACTATCTCTGACAAGCTCTCAGATTTTTGTTTTCCTTTTACTTCTATATATTTTCTTTTATAAATAACAGAATATTCAAAATGACAAACTACACTGAAGAGCTAAAACGTCATCTATACTGTGAACGTGTGTGCACCTCTGTTGCCGAGCAGAGAGGGAGAGCGACAGATCAGCCGGTCGATAGGTGAGTCGGCAGACAGAGAGGACAGGGGCGTTTCGTGCAGAATGACTTCACGCGCACACACGCACAGCAGGTGTGCATGTGTCCACAAGCTTCCACTTCACAGAGAGACAGCTGAACCCTGGCTTTGCCCTTTCCTGCCTCACAACCACAGGCCACTTGTCTCATGGCCCAGGGCTTTACCTCTTCATTTCTGACGACAGTTCCCACTGCTCAGCATCACTGACAGGACCAGAGACAGCACGTGGAAACATGGAAACAGACTAGGATGTCGTGGTTGCTTGACAAACAGCAGCTCTCCTCGCCGTCGTCACATCCCGCCCTGCATTACTGTAGCTTGATTTTTATGTTTGTATTAATCATTTATAACCTCAAGGAGGACAGGGGTCATCTTTTTCCCTGCAGCACCAAGCATGTAGTTCCATTAAGAGCAAATCTTCAATTACACCCCCTAAATAAAGAACAGGCAATTAAGGTATACATGGAAACCACTCCCGGTGTACACACGGTTACTGTCTACAGCCGCACACAGCCTGGGAGAGACGTCACACACGGGGAAGCAGGGGCGGGGCTCCGCGTCCCCTCTGCTGCCAGTAACTTCGGAACATGGTGAACGATGCCGGGCTTGGAACTCTTTCTCATAAGAAAACTTGAATAAGTAGAAGGCACTGTGCAAAGCAAGCTGGTTCCACCTCCCAAAATATTTATAATTTAAGATAGAGACTTTTTAAATTGGGGTAAGGCACTTACTAATACAAATTATCTTTCAGCCTTCTCTTCTGAAGCATAGGTTTTTCTGCTGATTTTCAAGTGTGTATACATGTATTTCAAACTATTTCAAGGTCCTATAGATTGAAGAAATTCTGGCAACAGAATAAAAGAATAAAATCAAACTATCTAATGCTTTAACCCATGATTGTGTTTTCTTTTTCCAGTGATCATTAACTTTTGGATTGTTTAATATTTTTCTATGTCACAGTATAAAAGATTGTATTCCCAAATCATGTGTCATGTTTGCACATTTTAGGAGATGTTCTCTGAACCCTGGTCTAGTGGAGAGAAAGTGGTCTTAGAAGCAGAGGCGGGGACTCAGTGCAGTGCTCCCACTCACTGGGTGTACTGACCTGGCAGGCAGGTCCCGTTGACTTGTCTCCTCATTTGTAACATATCAATTAAAATGTCACCTTTTAAGAAATAAAAATCATTTAGTCTGTGAGCTTGTAACCAATGAAATTAAACAAATGTGGTACCTTTGACATGTGTTTCTCATCTGTGACATTTCTGAAATATCACATCCTGATAAATAATGTGTTTTATCTCGAGTAGCTGAAATAATGCTTTGGAATCAGTCCTAGAAAAGTAACTTCTACAGACTCATTGCTAAAATTTGCATTTGTAACATGAAATAAATTTTCTTCCTGTGAAATTGTGCTGAGTCCTAAAGTATCACTTTTTGTAATCTGTGAGCTGCTTTTACCATTATATGTGCTAAAATTAAAGACGGGAAAAAATTGGCACACAGGCTAATAAATCCATATTAATAAATTATTGACTATAAATAACTTAAGTGTAAGATGGTATCTTGGTTGTAAATGGTCCTTCTGTGAAAAGAATTTACTCACAGTAAAAAAAAAAAAAACATTTCGTCTGTGAGGACTAAATGAGATTGTATATGTGGAAGTATTTTAACGGACATAAGTGTTTTTATGACCATCAGTGTTTTAAATATGACTCACCCCCCCACACACACACCCCGCATTTGTGCTTCAGAACACTAGCTACTTGTATTTAAATCCCACGTCAGAAGCCCCACAATCTGGCTCCATCTGTGTCCTACGCTCACTGTAGGTCAAGTTCCTTCTGGCGTCCCCGCCCAGCCCCGGTCTCCATTCCCTCCCTCGCGCTTCTGTGCTCTCTCCTACCTCGTCTTCAATGCCTCAGCTTTGTTGTCAATGCCTCAAAAGCTGCTCCCCAGCCTTCCGCTCTCCGCTTGTCACTCTTTACAGGAGTCCCCAGATCCCTGTGGACTAAAGGAGCCCTCCTGCCACAAGGCAGCAAAGTGCCAAGCAACTCTCCTTCACTGATGTTGTCACATGTCTTCTTTTCACCAGGCAATGTCTATTAGTCACTCATCAAACAACTGCAAGAGTGATGAAGCAGCAGCTCTTTACAGGCCTGGGTCAGATAAGACTTCCCCAGGGCCAAAAGCAAGCTCCAGGACCCGGCTAAACCCAGTGCCGCTGCACTGGCACTGTGCTATGGCATGAGCGACGTGACCTGGGAAGTTACTTAAGTGCCCTTGTTTGTTCTCTCAGAGACTGGGCTATATCAGGGACCACCGACAACTGGCCTACGTCAAATTCGCTGGCTCAAGTAACTGGGAAGGGAACATGCCTGCCCTGCGGCCTCCTTTGTCTAACCTGTCACAGCATCCGCTGCCGCAGACCCCGCCTCCCTCCTGTTACTAGACACGGACCACCTGTTTTCCTATAAAACCCTCCGAGCCTGTGCCCTCAGCGCCATCCTTCTCTCTCCTGCCTGAGGACCTGGATCCAGCAATTCTTCCTTCTCACTCATGTAGCACCAATTTTTCTCTTTCTTCCTCATGGTCTTAAAAATATTTTATGATTTCTTTTGTCTTAAAAAATAAAATAATTTTAAAAAAAATGGAATCCTTGTCCCCAGCCAAATGCTCCCTTATTTAATTATTTCCCTTTGAAGCAAAACTCTACAGCGGAGTTGTCCGTCCTCGCTCTCGGCCTCCCCCTCCTCCCATCATCTGCTGGCTGCACCTTAATCGAGCTTTTGCCCCAGCTACTTCAGTGAACCACTTCCAGGAAATGTCACCTTTCAGGGTCATCAGTTGTTTCCACTCTGGCCCACGTGACAACTGTTGTTCCTCCCCACCCCATCCAATCCCTTCACTTGCCTGATGGAGCCCCCCCACCCCCGGCTCCGGGCGTGCCTCCAGCATCACAGCTCAGCCCTTCTGTTACCAAGGCTGCTGCCCCAGAACCACACCTGCCCCTCCCTCCAGTGGAAACCAGTTGCTTTTATCTAAGTTTCAGGAGGCAGCTGCAAAGAGAAACACCAGAACTGAGTAGACCAGCAAGGCCCAAGATGGCAGAAGATCTGACGTCCAGTGGACCTTGAGTCTCATTACACGCTCCCTGTAATGCACAAGCTGCTACATGACACTCCCACCAGCGCCCTGACAGGGCAGCTGCCATGGCAACAGCCAGAAAAGCCCATAGGGGACCGCAAAGGAGAGATGCCTCCGTCCTGGGCCCAGACCACAGCCCTGTTCTCATGAATGCTCCGTGGAGAAGTTGCCTTGCGCACTAGGTTCCCGCTTCTCCATTCTTTGACCCCGGAATGAAACTCTGCCGTTCCAGGCTCAATGTCCGTTTCACTGTTGGCTGCGCAGCTCCCATCGGAGAGGACCCGCCCTGGCGGAGGCAAGGCTCTCAGCCCAGGCTGGGACCGGGCGCGCTCCAGTCAACCCGCTGGCTGGCACGGCTCAGAGGAAGCCCCCGCGGCGCCGGGAGCTGCTGGCGGGGGCCCAGCGCGTGCGCTGCCCGCGGCCCTCGAGCTGCAGGCCTGCCTTGGCCAGCTCGTCCCCGCTCCTGCCACTAGACGTCGCTTTCACCCCCTCGCCCACTAAGCCTCCTCGCTCCAGACTCGCACATCCAGCTCCTCACCACGGATCTGCTCGGGTGACACACTCGCCCTGGGCAAAGCTAAGCTCCTGCCTCGCCCCCTCCCTCCCCGCCTCCGTGAACAGCAGTGCCATTTGCTAGCTGCTGGGGGGGGGGTGCTGTCATGAGCGATCCCCCTCTCCCTTCCTACTTCCGCCCAGCCCTTCAGGACTCCCTGCTGGCCCTGGATCCACATGCACGTTCAGCCACTTTCTCGCCCTCGTCTGAGTCACCCGCAGTGACCTCCTCCCTGCACTGCTGACGCAGCCTCCTTGTCAGCCTCTCCCTGCGCTTCCGCTGCTGCTCACCCTCATCGTCCTTCTCGAGAAATCCTTTAAATGTGTAAGTCGGCTTATTTCACTCTGCCGCACAAAACCTCGCGGTGGCTGCACATTCCACACAGATAAAAACAGAACTCCCACGAGGGCTACGTGGCCCCACACCACCTGGACCCACCCCTTTGCTTCTCTGACCCTTTCCCTCTCAGGTCTCCCCTCCCTCAGCCCCAGCCTCGCCGGCCACCTGGTCCACCCGGCACTCCCTCGCCGTTCCAGCTCCCTGGACCACTCTCCCCCAACGCCCGCTTGGCTCACTCCATCTCCTCTTTCAAGTGTGTCAGGTATCTGCTGCAGCGCCCGCCTGGGCTCTTCTTTAAACCAAAACCCGCCTGCTCCCCTTCTCCCAGCCCTGCTCCTTCCTTCCTCACCTTCCTCCATCCCCTCCGCCCCGCAGGACTGACCACCCTCTGACACACCATGTAACTTGCTCACTTACCATGTTTATCGTTTGCCTCTCCCTGCTAGAAGGTACATTCCACGAGGCCAGCACTGTTAACTGTTCTGCATCCCCAGAATCTGGAACAGCGCTTGGCACTCGACGTGGCAGGCACTCGCTAAGGATCTGACGGATGAAGGGGCAGGTCAGAGGCGGACTGGGACTCGGGGACGCCGCTCCCAGCCCAGAACCCGGCTGTCAGGGGAGGCTTTCTGCGTCCGCCGTCTCCGTGTGTGCTCGCCTCCCCTCCTCCCACAGACACGCTTCTCCGCAGTGCGGTGGGGCTCGGGGTGGGGGCGCAGCCACAGAGCGCCCCATGTTTCTGTTGTCCCATCTACTGACCCAGAAGTGAAGAGAGCGCTTTTCTCTTTAGGGGTCAATGGAATTGCAGGGAAGGAATCGATTCCTTTGGTCAATGGACAAAGTAAGGCTCATGTCTGGGTCACAAGGCCACCCCTCCTGGGGGGAGACCCTGTGACTGACAGCCTGAGAGGAACCCCACGCAGGAGCAAGTGGTGTTACCGACGTATAACAAACTATCCCAGAACCTAACAGGCCAAAAATATCAAAAGATGATCGCTCCACTGTCTCATTCCTTTGAACTTTCTCTTTCCTATTAGCCTTTTCCCAATTTCACTTTGTTGCCTCTGCTACTAGAGCATGTGTTGTTTGTTAAAACCATGTCTTTAATCAGAATATTAAAAACCTGGAAAATATCACTCTGAGCCTTAAGATGCAGGAAAAAAGTGTAAAGGTGAAAGTTGGAGACAGGAGCATTGCACACTGACGGGGAGGGGCAGTGCCTGATAAACACTTCATGACAATCCCAACAGTAACCTACCTGCAAATCGTGCTGAAAGCATACAAAATACACACATACGAATCGTCATAACCATCTTTAAGATACATTACTATTATTAACCACATTTTTATGAATAACAAAGCTGAAGGATAAAATTGCTTTTCCAGGATCATGTGGCAATGAAATGGTGGATCCTGGATTCCACATGCGGCCTTTTGAGTCCATATGTTACAAATGGACTCAAATATGTTCTTACTATACAGCGCTGCTCGCTCAGAAAAATTTTACTAGCAAGTAACATTTTTTTCTATCACTCTAAAGTTTTCCCGGTGGCCACATCCTCACCCAGCGCCCAGTCAGCACCATCTTGAGCAGATAACTCTAGCATCCTCTCCACGCCGGACCGAGTCCCATTCTTTGTAACGTAGCCGAACATACGCTCTCATTTCTTCCGCAATAACAGCCCAGCAGACATACACATAAGAGGTATACAGGCGCCCTGTGCTCTCACGCCATCTTAGCAATCAGTATCCCCACAAAATACTTCATCTACTGCGGCTGCCTCAGTCCAAAGTCATTAAGAAATGGAAATTCTAAGACTAACTAAAGACAAGAATGTTCAGCCACACGGTCCTATTTTCGTTCTCTCTGTTGCAGTGATTCATGGTAGTTTCAAGAAAGTGTTTCATGAAAGACTTAAAACCAGATTCATACTGGCTTGGTGTATGAATGTATAGCTCCTACTGATTCTGGACAAGAAAGCCAATTTAATACAAAATTAGGTGCTTGTTTTTCAATAACACCCTCCCTTCCTAAACAACAGTGAATATAGTCACTGAGGTACTTGAAGACGTGCAGGGGAGCGACTAGGGACGTGGGCCCCAGGCCAGAACCGCCCCTGCAGACCCCAGTCCTGCCACAGCGCTCCTGGCCGTGTGGCCTGGAGCACGCTCTGCTCCCGCCCTGCCGCTCTCACGAGCTACAGAAAGAACCGATCACAGACCCTGCTTCACAGGGTCGCTCTGAGCGCCCGCGAGCTGCGTGAGAGGCACGCAGGGCGGCGCCCGGCGAGGACTGAAGGTGGGATGTCGAGCAGCCCTGCCGTTTCCCCGGCGAGGAGACCTGGCAGAAAGGGGGCAGCGTGCCAGCGCCGTCGTCTAGTGTAGGCATCTGCCAGCTCTCAATCCAGCTGCCTACACTAGACTACAGTAGACATTAGACTACACTAATCTCAACGCCTCGGCTTTCCTTTTATAGCCTCTTTTAACACAAAATATTTTCCATTCATTAGAAGTAAATGTTAAAAAAAAAAAAATCTAAAACTGTACACAATATGAGAACCAACTCTGTCCACCGGAGTCCACGCCGAGCCCCAGGCAGCGAACAGCCCCCGACGCGCAGCGGGAGGACTCAGCGTCACGCCCCGGCCGAAGGCGCGTTAGCAACCCCGCCGGCCGCCCTGACGAGGGTCGTGAGGCGCAGGGCTCTGCTGTTTCTGGGATTATAATTTCATTGTTCCGCGTTGTCCTGCATGAGACCCATCCCCTTCTTCCTCATTTCAGTCAGTTTGCTCTGCAGATGGACGTGAGCAGAGCTGCACCTAATAAAACGGGAGACATAATAATGGATAACGTGCTGTCTGTGCCAACCACACAGACGGGAAAGAAACAGTGCACGCAACACGCACCAGGCGTCCATCAAGGTGCGGGGTCAAAACCAAGCGTGTTGCAGTGAAGACCGCGGCGTTCAGCGGTATATGAAGCACAACAGGGAAGTCCAGACGACGAACCACCTTTCCCCTTCCCTTTGATTTTGGTGCTAGCGAGACTGTGGGCGAGGCACTCCGCGTCCGCCTGCGGCGCTCATCACCCGCACGGGCCCTCCGCGCCGGGCCGCCCCCGGGCTGCGCTGGCCCCCCCGCCTGCGACGGCGCAGACGAGCCGAGCCGGCAGCGGGCACCCCGGCGCAGTGCGCGCCCGGCGTCAGGTCGGCAGGCCGCCCCGGGAAGCGCCGGAGGGCCCGGCCAGCACGGAGCGCGCAACAGAGTGCTTCCGAGAGGGGCTCGCGTACAGACAGCGCCTGATCTCTACGCGGTCTGGGGGTGGGCGAGTGGGCGCCACCACTGAGAGGAGCTAATACTCGGTCACTTCCTCCTCGAGTATTGAGTTAGGCTTCGAATATTAGTTTTCCTTAGAATAGCGGCTTAGTTTTATTTTGTAATAGTAAGCAAGTGATATGATTGAATATCATATGATACCACTTATGAATGAAATGACGCCACTGGCAGCAACATGGATGGACCCGGAGATCGTCATACCGGGTGAAGTCAGACAGACAAAGACAAGTACCATTTGATGTTGCTTATCTGTAGAGTCTTAAAAAATGATACAAATCCTATTTACAAACCAAAAACAGACTCACGGACATAGTAAACAAAGTATGGCTACCAAAGGGGAAAGGGTGAGGAGGGATAAATTAGGGGCTGGGGATTAACAGACACAGATGACTGTATATCAAATAAACAACAGGACCTACTGTAGAGCACAGGGACCATACACAACTTCTTACAATAACATATAATGTAAAAGAATCTGAAAAGAAAATACTTATGTGTATCACTTTGCGGTACACCTGACATGAATGCAAATCAACAAGATTTCAATAAAAATAGGAAAAAAAGCACAGGGAACTATATTCAGTATTTTGTAGTAACTTATGGTGAAAAAGAATATGAAAAGGAATATATGTGTGTTCATGCATGGCTGGAGCACTGTGCTGCACACCAGAAACTGATACAACACTGTAAACTGACTGTACTTCAATAAAAATATATATACACAAAAACCAAGAAAGTTGGCCCAGATATCTACAGCCTAAGAATGCACCTGAATTGACCAAAATACCCTTTAGCAACATTCAGCCTCTCCTCTCATTTGCGTATTTATTCTCTTATCTATTTACCAAGAACTTGCAGTCACTGTGTGAGGCACCAGAGACAGAAAATCTGTTTTTCTCCACGGGGCTCACTGACCAGTAAAGGGTGTGAGAATTCAGGGAGCTCCAGCGCACGGTTCCTGAACGGACCGCATCCCCCAAGCACATCTTTGAGGGAATGACCACATGTAATTGGTTAAGATGGCTTTACGTCTGAGAGAACGTAGACCGGATAGAGCTGAGGGAGGAGAGACTGCCTCAGCCCCCAGGAATGTGGGACGGGGTCAGGGAAGGGATGATGTGAGCAGTGGGTCATGAAGACACAGTGCAGCTTTGATGGAGCAGCACTGGGAAGCCCTGGACCAGACAAATGCGAGAGATGCCCCAGCCGAAAACGCTCAAAGGCCAGACAGGCACATGAAAAGATGCTCAACATCACTATTAGAGAACTGCAAATCAAAACTACAGTGAGGTATCACCTCATACAGGTCAGAATGGCCATCATTAAAAAGTCTACAAACAACAAATGCTGGAGAGGCTTTGGAGAAAAGGGAGCCCTCCTACCCTGCTGGTGGGAATGTAAATTGGTGCAGCCACTATGAAGCACAATATGCAGGTTCCTTGAAAAACTAGAAATAAACTTACATATGATCCAGCAATCCCACTGCTGGGCATATATCCAGAGAAAACGCTAATTCAAAAAGACACATGCACCCCAATGCTCACAGCAGCACTATATACAACAGCCAAGACAGGGAAACAACCTAAATGACCAATGACAGATGACTGGATAAAGAAGATGTGGTATATTTATACAATGGAATACTACTATGCCATGAAAAAGAATAAAAGTATGCCATTTGTAGCAACATGGATGGACCTAGAGATTATCATACTAAGTGAAGTCAGACAAAGACAAATATATATCACTTATATGTGGAACCTAAAAAAAAATGACACAAATGAACTTGTTTACAAAACAGAAAGTGACTCACAGACATAGAAAACAAATTTACGGTTACCAATGGGAAAAGGAAGGAGGGAGGGATAAATTGGGAGTCTGGGATTAGCAGACGCAAACTACTCTGTACAGAATAGATAAACAACAAGGTCCTACTGTAGGGCACAGAGAAATATATTCAATGGCTCGTAGTAACCTGTAATGAGAAAGAATATGAAAAAGAATATGCATACATAAGTGTAACTGAATCCCTATGCAGTACAATGGAAACTAATCCAACAAACTAATCAACTCTACTTCATTAAAAACACACACACACACTCAAAGGCCAAACTGAAGTAAAGCACGTGGAACAAAGGAGCTGAAATCAGAAGGAAAAAAATCTCCTTCCACGAGTGTTATTTCATTCTTCCAGATGGAGACATGTCTCTGACAGAGCAGCACCCACTCAGGCTGTCTCTGAGGACGAGGGGAAGACAGACATGTTTGGAAAACCCGAATGTGAGGAGGCATCAGGTACGAGCATCAAGCTGGAGGCCCAAAGCGGTAAACAGCATCCGATGGAGCCAAGAGAGCTGCTGTGTGGATGAGAGGCTTCGCAGCAACGTGGTAAGACCAGGGAGGACGCTGGCAGTGGCACCCGCCCATTTCTCACGTGCTTAGTGGTGAATCTGGGGATGGGAAGTGCAGCCTCTGAAGGCTGAGGTTTGACAGGCCAGGCAGCATGTTGTCTTCTGCGGTGACACCACGATCAGAGCTGACCTCAAGTTCAGACAACAAAGCAGAAGGATGTGGACCCCGTGACCAGAAGCAGTTAATGCCGATCAGGCCTGCGGGGCAGAGCTGGCAGTAACAGGGCAACACGGGGCTGCAGGGTGCAGAGCTGGCAGTCCTGGGTCTGGGGACACTGGTGGCCCCGCAGCACAGTGAGTGGAAGTCATGGTGTGAAGACCATCAGTTCTTGCCTTCGCACATACAGCATCGCCCCCTTCCCAGAACCCTTCCGCTTCCTGGGCCTGAGCAGACTGGAAGGTGGTCACTGTAAAACCGAGTGCGGTGGGCTGAATGGTGGTCCCCCAAATACATGTCTACTTGGAGCCTTTAAACATGGACCTTACTGGAAAAAAGCATCTTTGCAGATGTAATGAAGAACCTCAAGATGGTCCTGGATTAGGGTGGGCACTGAATCCCAGGACAGCTGACCTTGGCGGGGAAGGAAGGGAGGCACGCGGGGAGGACGTGTGAAGACGGAGGCAGAGGGTGGAGGGGTGGACCCGCAAGCCCAGGAGCGCCAGGGGTGCCCAGCGGTCACCGGGTGCTGAGCAGCGGGCAAGGAACACTCTCCCTCGGAGCCCCCACAGGAACCACCCCTGCAGACACCTCGATTTTGGACTTCTGGCCTCTAGAACCAAGAAAAAATAAATTTCTGTTGCTTTAAGTCACCCACTTCCATTTTCTTTTCACAGCAGCCACAGAAAACGAACACAGTGGGCGCGGTCTGAGGAGGGATTTAGAACCCCCCTGTGGGGAAGTCACAGGTACACTCGGCATCTGGGGGTGTCAGGACTGCAACCTGACTTGTTGTAAAAGGCAAGTGCAGATTTTAATTTGAGGACATAATCAAAAGACGAAAATAGCAGATGAACTGTTTGACTGCCACTCTGGAAGACAGTTTTCTCCGTGTGCATTAGAAGAAAATGCTGCAATGGGTCCCTTTTGATTTTCCAGAAGTTCTGGCTGAAGTTAAGATCCAGTCTCCAGGGACAGAGAGACAGAAACAGGAAGAAACCGTGGGTCCCACGAGTGCCGGAGCCAGGCAAAGCAGGGTCCTTCCGTGACAAGGTTGCCCTCAATTTTACTTCTACATTTATAATGACGCTCATTACCCTTTCCACTTGTGACATTCCTGTTTGCCACTAATTGACCAAATTAATCAGTGGGACGGGAAATAATCGCTCACTCGCTGTCAAGCAAACCTCGTCACTTTGTGACTTCCAGGGGCTCAAAGCCACTCAATTCAATCAGCCTCACTGCTTTACATATGGCGCTCCACAGCCATTCGGAAAACTCCTTCATGTGTTGTTTTTCCTTTTTCCCCCATTAGACCATGACACATCTTAATAAATATGCTAAATAGATAAAGAACCAAGAATGGTTTAAAAAGAAGTGCTGCTTTTGAAGGATTCATTCTCATCTGCTTCAAAATTATCCAACTACAAAAGTTCTCCCCTCTCTGAGTGCCCTTTTCATGTCTGGAGGAAAAACCAGATTTTCTGGTTGTCCAGAAAGATCAGTAGCTAATTACAGCTAATTACAGTCAACTCACCTCTCCTCGCTGACGGGGGGAAGCACTGATGCGGGCAGTCCCCACATGGCAAGTCTGCCGTTCGCTTTCAGCAAGAAAACACACCAGACATTGGTCTTCAAGGCTTTTCTCACAGTTCTTTGAGGAAACTCGCCATCAGATCAGGGGTTGAATTTTACACTGTCTGAAGGTCACATGGGTATGTTTCCAGGACCCACTGGACTGACCGTCCCCGGTGCTAGAATTCAAATGTAACTGACATTTCTTAGCAGATACTGGTGGAAAAACACAAATGGGAGGGACTCAGAGGGCTCCTGGCGCCGGGTCACAAAGCTCGGAACCTGCACGTGGACCACTGGTGGGAACTAATGACAAGCGCAGTCGCAGCTCCTGTCACGGAGCACCTGTTCCGTGCCAGGGTGTCCCTTCACTGCTGCAAATCCTGGTGACAAACCTGCCAGGTGTTATTATCTTCATTTCACAAACAAGGAGCTGAGTCCTGCAGGCGTCATGTGACGGACTTCACACTACCTGGACGGTAACTAACCAAGGTTAGGTTCAAACGGGACCTGACTCCACACTCGGGCTGCTGGGGTCCTGCTTACTGTTAAACCTGCAGGTGTCTGCTGCACGTCCTCGCTAAGTCACCTCGCAAGCCTAGATCCTGGAGGGATAAAAATACACTGACAGCTCTCTAAAGAGCAGAATTTATTGTATGGCAGGTGGGACTCAAGGGTTTAGTTATTGAAATTTTAAAAGAGCCTAAAAAAGTTAAAGGTCGTTTTATTCAGAAGGCAATGACCATAAAACGACAGTGAAAGGCCCATTAAACCAAGGCTCTGGCGAACGACGGGGTCATGATCTTGGTCCTACGTTAACTCCGCCCACCACCGGGCTGAGCTCTAAATCAGAATTCTCACCAGACCCAGACACAGCAAACAAACCTGTGGTTACCAGGAGTAGGAGGGGACGGGAGGGCCAGATTGGGAGTCTGGGATTTGCAGGTGCTGACTACTGTATATAAAATTAATAAACACAAGGTCCTACTGTAGAGCACAGGGAACTATATTCAGTATCTTGCAATAACATATATTGTAAAAGAATATGAAAACAAGAATAAATGAATCACTGTGCTGTATACCAGAAACTAACACCACATTGTAAATCGATTATACTTCAGTTAAAATTTTTTTAATTTTTTAAAAAATTTAAATTTCTCATCAAGTTTAATTCTTGTCTTCCAACTTTATAAATAACTGTTTTCTAGAAATGAGCTTTTCTTTTAAAATGATGTTAAAAGTGGATATGTTAGGGGGAAAAAGTTAAACATAGGAATCCTCACTAAAGAGAAATTACACTTCTGCAAAATAAAAATGATGATGAAGACATGTGATAAATGTTTTTTGTATTCCCCAGTAACCTCATTATCCTTGAATTTCATGCCACGATGGTGATGATTAAACTATTATCAGTAAACGCCATGTGTGTCCACATATGCGGACTGAGTGAGGTTCTGTCCAAGTGCTGGAATACAGAAACTATGAATAATCTCTGACCACGTTCTAACGGAGGAGACACACAGCTACTCAGAGAATCCTACCCGAAGTCCAGTTTCTGTTGACAGCATCTCCATCCCCAATGCCCCTGAAGCAGAAATCCAGAGTGACTGATGCCTTAATCTCTGAGACCTCTGCCTTCGGTCATTCTCAATGACTTGATCATTTTACTTCCTAATTTTTTTTAGTTCCACCCCCTCCTTCCCACCCCAACTCTCACCGCCTTTGGCCAGGCCGGTATCACCTCTCACCTGGACTTTCAGTGGCCAGCCTGCCGCCCAGTCTTCCCCTCTCTAACAGAAGGTCCATTCCCATATTTTCCCCCATAGATTTGCATGTCCATGTTGAAAATCCAACCCTGTGATTCTCATACTTTCAGTCAATGAATGTCTTTGTGATACAAATGGGATTTAGTGGCAAAAAGAAGATCAACTCCTGGATTTTCCATGAATTAAATGTGTGAACGTGGGTTTCAGTTCTCCTCTCTGAGCCTTCTTCATGACACGTGAACCTGTAAACGGCCAGCAATAACCTCGGGGATAAGTGAGACTATTACAACTAAAACAGAAGCCATAGTGATCACTCACACTCACACGCAAAAACTCAAAACACTCAATAATTAACAATCCTTACTTCAAGCTCTTAGATTTGCACACACCAGCCCTCCGTGACACGGCCCTGCTCCTGCTTGTAATCTCATCCCCAACATCTCTCTGCCTGGCACTCCGTGCTCTGGCAGCATGTGAACATTTGTAGTCACGGGAAAGACAGTGCCGATCGCTTAGCTTGGAACGTCCTTCGTTCTTGGGGGAGCGGTCAGCACAGAGCCACCTCACCTGAGGTCACAGCGCTCCTTAAGCAACCGACAGCCCACGCCTAGGCAGGCGGAAGTATAAAAGCCCAGCCATTTTGGCCCCAATCCTGTTGGACACAAGTCGTCCTAAAATTGGCTGGAACCGGAATCAGAATCGTTTTAAGATGAAAATGCTCCATCTGAGATCAAGCCCAGTTACAGCCAGAGGGCATAAGCAATTAGTCCAGTCACCCGGGCCACAGGCCAGCGCTGGGCCAGCGCCCCTCCCTGAGAGCACACCAAAGGCCACGCGGGGGGCCCGTCAGACCAGCCAACGGAGGGAGGAAGAAAAGCAACCACTGTTCACCTGCTGATTGGCCAAGGATGCGAGTAAAAGCCAAAACAGATGATGACTTCATTCCAGCCATACTCATGGCTGGAGAGGGGAGATCACAGTGGGTGGGACAGAAAGTGGTGCACGTGGTCGTCCACGCCATGTAGACAGAAGAGTGGGCCAGTGCTAGTGCACACGCCGTTTCTGGGCAGTGGCTGAGGGTCTGACTGTCTGGGGACACAGAAGGAAGAAATGGAAGACGTGCTAGTGGTACCCGGAAATGAATCAAAGGGTGAAGATCTCTGTACCGCATCCCACTGTCCCCCAGAAACCAAACACCAGAGAAGAGGCGCTAAATAGCCAGGAATACGACTCATCCTGTGGCTGCCAGCCAGTCGTCGTCACTGGCCACCCCGAGACTGACCAGCACAGCCTGTCGGGAGAAATGGAGGCTCTGCACGCGTCCAACAGCATGGATGTCTTCTTCCTAAGATTGATCTGTCTGCTGCCATCTCTGAACAGCCAACCTGGCAATCACACAGACCAACACTGCATCCCCAATATGACACTCTTTCTTAAGAAGGTCAGCCGGCCTGCTGGCCAGCTGGCTACACTGGGCCCCTGCATCCTGACAGGGCTAGTGGTTAGTACTCCTAGGGACAGGAACCTCTTCTGCGTATGGCGCTGCCTATTCTGCTCAGAGAGCCTCAGCCAGCATCAGTTGAATGCTTACAGGTTTCCTGATGCCCTGCCATAGAATCCCAGGCAGCGCACCACCTAGCAGGGGGGTCACTGCACAGTGAAGAAAAGGAGTAGACTCAAGACCCTGGGATCGAAGGTCAGATCACCGGGCGCTTCCAGAAGCAGCCGGCCTCACAGGGTCCAGGAGCTGTCTTGAGAATGGGGCTAAGTGCCAGCTTAAGGCAATACTCTGTAGGAACACACACTGCATTAGAGAAACTCAACACGGTGCTGCTTCTAATAGGCAGGAGCCAGGATCAGGGAACCAAGGAGTAGAAGCAGGAGTGGCCTCAGTTATCATCGCTCCTGATGCCCCACGGAGGAGCTTTATGCTCCTCACGCCCAGCCCGCAGGTTAGAACTCCTGGTTCCCAAAGGAACAGGCTCTTGCCAGCGCTCACACCAGGGGTCGCCCTGAGCTGCACACCCTGGCTGCCCCCCGCGCCTTCGGGCTTGCTGCACGCAGAGGCCCGCGGGCCTGGAGAGGAGCCAGCACTGCAGCAGGGACGTCTGATTTTTTTTTTAACATTTTTTTATTGAGTTATAGTCATTGTACAATGTTGTGTCAAGTTCCAGTGTAGAGCACAAGTTTTCAGTTATACGTGAACATATATATATTCATTGTCACATTTTTTTTCATTGTGAGCTGCCACAAGATCTTGTACATATTTCCCTGTGCTGTACAGTATAATCTTATCTATTCTGCATATGCCGGTCAGTATCCACAAATTTTGAAATCCCAGTCTGTCCCTTCCCAGCCCCCGCCCTTCTGGCAACCACAAATGGCAAATGCTGGAGCAGCTGTGTAGAAAAGGGACCCCTCCTACACTGCTGGTGGGAATGCAGTTTGGTGCAGGCACTGTGGAAAACAGTATGGAGATGCCTCAAAAGACTAGGAATAGACTTACCATATGACCCAGGAATCCAGCTCCTGGGCATATATCCAGAAGGAACCCTACTTGAAAAAGACACCTGCACCCCAGTGTTCATAGCAGCACTATTTACAATAGCCAAGACATGGAAACAGCTTAAATGTCCAACAACAGATGACTGGATAAAGATGTGGAATACTATTCAGCCATAAAAATGACAACATATCACAATTTGCAGCAACATGGATGCTCCTGGAGAATGTCCTTCTAAGTGAAGTAAGCCAGAAAGAGAAAGAAAAATACCATATGAGATCGCTCGTATGTGGAATCTAAAAGAAAAAGAAAAAAAAGAACAGAAACAGACTCACAGGGATGTCTGACTTTGATCATCATCAGAACACAGCGCTTCCTTCACACGGTGGGAGCCGTGAAGAACACAGGTGGAACCCAGTGACCCACGTGGTTCACGCAGCAGGACCCACCCCCCTGCCCAGCTAGAACTGAGAATGTGCAGCAGCCCTGACTTAAGAAGGTTGTGAAGCCCTGGGGCTCAGCCCCTCAGGAACGAGGGTGAGGGTTACACCATCAACTAAAGCCCCGAGACCTGCAGGGGTGACGGCTGAGCTGGGGCAGCTGCAGAATGGCTGGTGGACGGGGAGCTGGGGACCAGCAACCCCAGCCCTGAGACCAGCGGCCACGGCCGGGCCTGCGCTCCTTCATTCTAGCCTCCCTCCCAGGCCCCTCCTCAGGGAGAGGCCCTCGGGCACCACGGACGTGCTCCTCTGCTGGGGGGGCGGGGGCGGGCTGTATGAGGGAGGCAGCCACGGGGCAGCGGCTCAGCTCTCCCTTCAAGAGGGATTTTGCTACAAGGAGAGACGCTCATTAACTCACAGCGCGGCCCCTTCACCCTGAAGCCCTGCTCCCCTGGGGCTGCTCCCAGCTGATGACCGATGACCGAGCACAGTGGGTGGCTGGTCGGGGAGGGCAGGATCCTGGCCACTTCTGCCCCCTATTGGGACTCTGAGACTCTTGCAAGTACTGGCCAAGCTGGCCCCCAAGCTGCCCTGCAGTTTCAGCTTCCCCAGCTCTACCTTTCTTCTTCCCTCGTAACTTCCACAAGCATCAGGCTTGCAACAAGCCCTGAGACTCCTCTCCGTCACTCCTGCTTCCTCAACTCTTTGTCCCTCACAGGGATTTCCCTCCACAAACCCCTCGCACATCTACTTCTAACGTGGCCCCTGCTTTCTGGAGGAGTCAACAAGTGTAATCCATCTCATCTATTTCTCATTTCTGGGTCTTTCAATGTGCTCCGACCTCCCCAGATACCTCCCTCCCTCCACCTGGCTGGCTTTGACCTTGACCGCTTTGACTACAGACAACAGATATCAGCGCAGGTTATCACTTCCTTCAATAAACCTTCCCTGATATCTCCACTGCCACCAAAATCTACGCTGGATGCTGCTGCTAGAAGTCCCAGAGCAGCATGGGCACTCCGTCAAGCCCCCATCCCTCTGACGTGACATTTCTCTTTTTTGTCTGCAACCCTCCTCAAACTATAAAATTCGTAATAGAAGGGTCTGTATTTATTTTTTCACCATTGTATATTTAGCTCTACCACAGTGCTTCACAGTACTTAGCATGTTTTAGGGACTCAATAAAGATTTGCTGAGTGAATAACTAGACACAAAGCAAGAGAATGAAAACCATGGAAACCAATCAAGGCAGGACCAAGGGAGGAAGGGCCCAGGTAGAACTCAGAAGAATCCCACTGAATTAAGAACACTCTTCAGACATTTTTAAGAGAGACCACAGAAGATGGCAGAGTAGAAAGACCCTGAGCTGGCCTCCTGCCACAGGCGCACCACAGTTACAACTATTTACAGAGCAACTCCTGACGAGAATGACAAGACGACTAGCAAAAAGATCTTCTACAACTAAAGACATAAAGAAGGGGCCATAAAAAGACAAACAGAGCCAGAGTCAGACCCACTGACTGATCCTGGGGAGCCTCCTGGGGGGGGGGCACCTGGGACTCACTGGGGGACACAGATGCTGGAGGCAGCCATTGGGGGGCTTGTTCTATCAGAGGACACTGTGGCTGGTGAGCACCCTTCTGGAGTATTCCCTCCAACTTATTAGCATCAGTACCCAGCCCCGCTCACCAGCCAGTCAGCACCAGTCCTGGGTCCCCTGCAGGCCACGCAGCTAGCTGCATGGAGACACAGCTCCACCCACCAGCAGGCTGACAGCAGCCGTAGGCCCAGGTTAACACCCCCAGCCCCTAGGATACAGCCCCATCCTTCAGATGGCCCAGGGCCTGGCCCTGCCCACCAGTGGACGAGCACTTGCCCCAGGACCAGCGTCACCCACCAATGAGCAGGCACCAGCCCCCTGGGCTCTGGTTGTGCTACCCAGAGGGGGGCACATCAGTCCCAAGGCACCCTGGGCCCCCAACCAGTAGCCCTGGGACCCAGTCACACCCACCAGCAGGCCAACACCAGCTCCAGGACCCCTGGACCCACAGCCAGCCGCCCCTGGACCCAGCTTCACCCACTAGTGGCTGACAGCCCCTGCACTGGGCATTGCCTGGCACCCAGCTGGGCCAGGACCAGCGTGGCCACGTTAGTCAGCCCCGCACAAAAGAAGGGCCCGTGCAGCCTGCGGTAGGGGCCCCCTAGAGCATACAGCTCTGGTGAGCAGAGGGGAGTGTGCTGCTGGGCCCCACGGGGCGTCTCCTGCAAAAGGCCACTCCTCCAAGATCAAGAAACAGAACTGACTACCTAATACATAGAAATAGACACAGTGAATCAGACAAAATGAGGCAATGGAATTGTATTTTTGAAATAAAGGAACAAGATAAAACTCCAGAAGAAGAGCTAAGTCAAGTGGAGATAAGTTAATTTACCCAATAAAGAGTTCAAGGTACTGGTCATAAATTCACTCAACAAACTGAAGAGAAGAATGGATAAACAGTGAGAAGGTTAACAAACAGTTAGAAAATATAAAGAACCAAACCGAGCTGAATAATACAGTAACTGAAATAAAAAAAAAATACACTAGAAAGAATCAAGAGTAGATTAGATGATACAGAGGAACAGATCGGTGAACTGGGAGACAGTGTAGTGAAAATCACTCAAGCTGATCAGAAAAAAGAACTTTTTTAAAATGAGGACAGTTTAAGAGACCCCTGGGATAATATCATACATACTAACGTTTGCATTATGAGAGCCCCAGAAGGAGAGAGAGAGAGAAAGGGGCAGAGACTGTATGTGAAGACATAACAGCCGAAGCTCCCCTAGCCTGGGAGAGGACACGCGTCCAGGCAGCACAGAAAACCCCAAATAAGATCAACCCAAAGAAGCCCACGTCAGTACACGCTGTGACTGAAACGGCAAAAAGTAAAGGAAAAGAATAGAAAACACAGCGAGGGAATGAGGACCAGTTTTGTACAAAGGAACTCTGTAAGACGGCAGCCGGCTTTTCAGTGGAAGCTGCACAGGCCGGCAGGGTGCGGCCCGGCGCACCTACAGCGATGGAAGGAAGATGACCTCCGGTCAGGGACGCGCCGCCCAGCAAGGCCGTCATCACATTTCAGGGCAAAATGAAGAGTTGTTGCGGACCCGCGAAGGTAAAAGAGCCCATCGCCGCTAAGCTGGCTCCACAAGAAACCTTAAAGGGCTTCTCTGCGGAGAAGGAAACACCATGGCCAGAAGTACGAAAATTGTGAAAGAAAAAAATTTCGTTGGCAAAGTTAAATATACAGTAAAGCCAGTAGATCCAACACTTAAGAAGCGAATAGGAAGGTTAGACGCAAGAGCAGTCCAGCCGCCCACGCCCAGAGCCAGGGACACACACAGCAGGCGCGAGACCTGCGTCAGAAACGCTCAGTGTGTGCGCGGGACGAGTGAGAACGCAGGTTTGTTAAAAGGCACTGAATTTAAGACATTATCAACTTAGAACAACCACGTGTATGCAGATTGCTATACATAAACCTCATGGGAACCACAAGCCAGAAGTCTGTAATAGAAGCACACCAAAAAAAAAAAAAAAGAGAAAGAAACCCAAACATCACACTAAAGACAGTCCATTAAATCAGTAGGGAAGAGACCAAAAGAAGAAAGGAACAAAGGATCTACAAAAACAACCCGAAAACAACGAACAAAGAGGCAGCAAGTGCATGCCTGTCAATGGTTACTTTAAATGTAATGGAACTAAACGCTCCGATTAAAGACACAGACTGACTGAAGGACACAGAAATAAGACCCACATCCAAGCTGCCGACAAGAGACTCCCTTCAGATCTGAAGACACACAGGCTGAGAGTGCACTGCCGGTGGGAATGTAAATGGTGCAGCCACTACAGGGAACAGACGGAGGTTCCTCAAAACATTAAAACTAGACTTACTGAACAATCCACGTATCTGGCAGTGGAATTGCTGAAGAAAACAAAAACACTAATTCAAAAAGATACATGCACCCCTATGTTTACTGCAGCATTATTTACAACAGCCAAAGTATAGAAGCCACCTCAGTTCCATCAACAGACGACTGGATAAAGAAGATGTGGTGTGGGTATGTTTGTGTGTGTGTGTGTGTGTGTATACATACACACACACACACACACACACACACACACACAATGGACTACTACTCAAACATAAGAACAAAATCTTGCCAAATGTGCCTAACCCTAGCTTAGTGTTATGCTAAGTGAAATAAATCAGATGGAGAAAGACAAATACTGTATAATTTCACTTATATGTGGAATCTAAAAAACAAATGAACAAACAAAATAGAAACAGATTCGCAGATACAGAGAACAAACAGATGGTTACCAGAGGGGAGGGAGGGGGTGGACGAGAAAATAGGTGAGGGAGATTAAGAGGTACAAACTTCAGTTATAAAATAAACTAATCACAGGTATAAAACGTACAGTCTGGTGAATACAGTCAATAATAACATCATATTGTATGGTGACAGATGGTTACTAGACTTGTGGTGGTCATTTTGAAATGCACAGAAACATGGAATCACGACGTCATGTACCAGGAACTGACACAGTGCTGCCGGTCAATTACACTTCAAAAACACACTCACTCAAAGAAAAAGGGATCACAGCTGGGTGATCAGAGCGGGCTGAGGGAGCAGGGGGAACTGGATGAAGTTAGCCGAAAGGTACAAATGTCCAGTTTTAAGACAAATAACTACTAACGATGTAATGTACAACTTGATAAACACAGTTAACACTGCTGAATGTTATGTATGAAAGCTGCTAAGCCAGCAAACTCTGAGAGTTCTCATCACAAGAAAAAAAAATCTTTTCCTTTCTTTTCATTTTGTATCAATAGGAGATGCTGGATGTTCACTAAACCTACTGTGGTGATCGTTTCGTGACGTACACATCTCTCAATAAAGGTGGACAAGAAAGAAAAGGTATCTTGTGACTTCACAAGTGGGTAGGGTGGAAACTATTACGGGCACTGACCCAGCTCAGACACAAATCTTCAGAACCCTGTATTTTACCCACAAAATTCCCTTCATTGGCAATGTGGTCAGTTTTGCTGAGCTGGGGGCGAGGCCATGTCTGCGCTCTGGAAATAGCCCAAGCCAGATGACGCCAAGTACAACCGCCCAGAGCCAGCCGCTCCATCTGGGGCAGGGATTGAGAGTCGCCCTGTGTATAAGCAGGGTGTGGCCCCAGCTCGACCGTGTGGATTTACATCTGCAGCTCAGGGAGGTAGCAAGGAAGCTGCCCCGACAAGTCGACTTTCGAGACCTTCTCTCATCTCACCTTCCAATTTGCTGGACTCTTGTCCTGAGTCCCGTAAACTTGATTCCAGATTGTAAGTTTTAGACACCAGACGCCATACCTGCTTCTAACACTGTTGGGTTTAGTGACCCTCAATTCTTCCCTTGAGTTTTCTACCAAGGTCCTTATTCTCCTGTGGTTTCAGGTTCTTTCTGTTCCAGCTATTTGTGTCCATCATTAGTTACCCTGAGTGAAGATTCTCCACTCTTTCCCAAAGGAAACCCAGCCCAGTTCTCATAAATTAGACTTCCGTTTGGGGCTAAGAGAATTATCATTGCAATAATATTGACTTTAAAATTTATCATCCAGAAGCCATAAAAATTACATTCATTTTTCTGAGTTAAAAAGAATCACATGTGTGAGTACATAGGGACGTCTACTAAACCAGCAATGGTTTGGAGGTGGTTTATGCGAAGTCATCAGAAATTGAGGTCACTTCACTTAGACATCAAAAGTCGACATATCCAAGCATGTAATTTATGCAGTGAATTTTGGTCTTAATGTAAACATTTTCAAAAACTCTTGAATTCTCAGCAGGGAGGGTACAGCTCAGTGGTAGAGCGCATGCTTAACATGCATGAGGTCCTGGGTTCA
The DNA here is from genome assembly GCF_036321535.1 of Camelus dromedarius. Lineage (NCBI taxonomy): Eukaryota > Metazoa > Chordata > Mammalia > Artiodactyla > Camelidae > Camelus > Camelus dromedarius. The sequence goes on from NC_087456.1 coordinate 35,952,138, forward strand.
AACCCCAGTACCTCCTCCAAAAAATAAACACATAAGAAAACCTAATTATCTTCCCCCACCAAAAAATAAAAAATAAATTTAAAATAAATTTACAAATCAAAAAAACAGTATCAGTTGTATTAAAAAAGAAAGAATATATACATATATGTGTATATACTTAAAAACCACATCTATGTACATATATGTGTGTATATTTAAAAAAAAACTTAAATCCTCAGAGGGACGTTAGTTAAAGAGATCTCAGGGGGCCTTTCTTCCTCCCTGACCCACCCTCCTCCCCCAGGGAAGCGGTGTGGCTTTGCGCGGAGGCCGAACGGGCGGCGGGCTCCCCCGGGCACAGCCGTGGGGCCTCGGGCAGAGGGCAGAGCTCGGCTTCGGAGCCCAGAGACCCCGGGGAGAGCCATGCAAGGGGGTCTGGGGCTGAGGAGCAGGACCAGGGACTCAAAGGGCAGGAAGAGCAGGTTTAAAAGAGAAAGTAAGGGGGGGACCGGGAAAGCAGCGGAGCAGTCGGAGCCCGGAGCCCCGAGCCTGGAGCCCCGCCGCAGCCGCCGCGCGGGGCCGAGCGAACCACGCGTCACGCACGTGTGCGCTGAACGGTATTGAGCGTCTAAGCCCTTTAATTCCCTGTGTCTACGAAAAGTCGCAGTCAGAAAGCCCAGATGGGCTGTATTAATCAGAGCACATAATTTTCGTGGCAGACACGCTTGTTCCCAGAGCCTGGACGTATTCCTGGAGCCTCTGCGATGCCCGTTGTCTCGAGGTAAGAAACTCGGTTGGCTCGGCAGCGTTTGCTAATTTATGTAAGAAGGAAAACGAGTCGCATATAAACATATGGAAATACCCCAGTGCCATTTTTTTTTAGGTTAGCTCTTTGCGGCCTCGTTTTCCTTTTAACCTGGGGTTCATACTACCAACTCTTAGCACTAAACACAGACCCAGCATACTTAGCTTGCAATGTGTGTGTGTGTAAGTCTGACAGATATGTATGTATGCACATTTATAGATGTATGTGTATAGTTCAGACTAAGTAAATTAGTGTTTTCTTTGGAAAGAAAACTGACAAAGGACGGGAAATGCTTACTTGAGGATCTCACAGTTAAGGGCTGCAAACATTTAAGCAGGAGTTACTGCCATCCACAGGCAGGAAGCCATGAATTGCCACATCCCATTACTTACTACCAAGGAAGCAAGCCAAGAAAAACGTGTGCATTGTGGCAGTGTTGCTCATTAAATCATCAAAGAATGGGAAACGAATCCCCAGAATCAGGTGTCACAGGGTCCGCGGTCGCACTGTCGCCATGAAGGGGAAAATGCGGTTCTCATTCTTCAAAGCGGGTCACAGTGAAAGAGAACTCAGTTTTCCGTGACATAAGACTAACCATTTCTACAGACTCCCCAATGTGCAAAGCATAAAACATCTTGAGAATGAATTCTTCTACATTTCTTAGAAAATCTACTTTTTCCTCATTTTGAAAGCATACTTCGGTGGAGACACTGAGATTAATGCTTCTAGTGGCTGATGAAAGCAGCCCATTACCCTGCAGCAGAAATAGAGTATTTCTTGGCTCTGAAAAGTCTGCTAGGACACTAGGAAGTCCATCACACACACAAAAGGGTGCTCAGCATCTGGATATTAGCTTCCAAAAAACATCTGCAATGTATACAGTGAATCATTTTAGTAGAATTGGTAAGTAAAATCCTGAAAGACTTTTTGCATAGCTGAAAAGTGTCAGGATTACACCAGAAGAGTTCCTTATGACAGCAGCTCTGACTTAGAGAAAAATGATACATTATTCTTCTAGAGTCATGTCAGGTGACTTGATCAAATGGCTTGATCATCTGGCATTACTCTCTTTAGGGTGAGTTTCTATAGCTGTTACAGAGGCTGAATTCCCTCTGACAATAAATGAATAAACAAATGCATTAATTCTAGAATATTTCTGCTTGTTTACATTTTGTTAGAAATTCAAATTCAAACCTGCATCCGTCTGAGTTTTTAACAAGAACAAATAATAACTGCAAATTACATTTGTTATTCGCACTTTCCCCACCAATCAATAAAAATTATTTTATATGTACATAACCTTTTGAATACTTTTTAAGATTTTGACTACACATATACACACGTGCAATCTGAAAGGTAAGTAAAAATACAATCAAACCAAGCCTATTTCAATTTTCTAACCAACTTACACAGAGGATTTCAGTCTGGGAACATTATGAATCAAATAAAATAATTAATAATTAGATGAGAAAATATTATTAAATAGCTATTTTCACTCTACCAAAATCATTTATTGTGCATTTTAGAGTATCTTTAGGAGCCCACATTCAAATGCACTACAGGGGGGGATGAGGAAGGTCCCGCCCATTAGAAATATAGTTTGACTTTCTTAAAACAAACCCCAAACTGCGTTTCTGTAGTTGCACTGTGCTATGGTCCCTGCCTTACAACCCTGTTCCACTTTTTGTTTGTTTGTATAGTTCCATGAGATTTCTGCATGTGCAGGGTTATCAGTGCCCTCTGCTGGTTTCCAGCCCGAAGTCTTAGAAGGAGGAAAAAGAAGAAAAGGGGACGAAACAAACATTCCAACCCTGGGAAACGGCACTCGCCCAACTAAACGGAGAAAAGAAAAGAAAAAGAGAGAGAACTTCCCTATGACGTTACTTGTCTGCTCGCTTGTTGTCTGAAGCAACTGTTTTACCAAAGCCCAGCTGTGAGGTGGGTTGTTTCTGACTTCCAAATCCTCATTAAGTCTTAACTCAGCTCCAGGAAAGGAGTTAGCAACATAAAACAAGGGGGAAAAAACTGCAAATAAATTGAAAAAAAAATTATTTCATCTGCACCTAATCTATCTGTGACTAACATAGGCAGCAGTTTGGTGACAGGTACACACTCGGCGGTGACCTCTTAGAGGCTGGCGTGGAGACACGGGTCCAGGGGGGCATCTTCACTCCACACTTACCATACACCCTGCTTAAAATTTCAGCAAGGATACCGTAGCCTGAATCCCTGTACTTCCCGCCTCCTCTCCACTCACCGCTCTCTCCCAGGCTACAGCCACCTCTCGTCAAGCCTCCCAGCGCCTTTCCCCGCATCCTTCTTGATCTCCCTGCAGTCCCGTCTCATGGAGCAGCCAGAGCGATTCCTCTTAAACAGGACATATCATGCCTCTCTCCCAAACAAAGCCAGTCAGTGGCTTCCCATCATAGTTAAAATGAAGTTCAGTCTGTTTTGTGCCCTGAATTCCCCAGAAGCTAGGATTACGCCTGGCCCAGAGCAGGTGCTTTAAAAGTGAGTTTTCAATGAATAGATGGATAGACAAGACAACAACACTATACTAAGGTATTGTCTTTGTAAATTTTAAAAGAAGGAGCACTCAACTTGGAGAGTCAGTGAAAACTGGTCACTAACAGGCTTAAGTGAATTTCCTTTACCCCTTTGGATCTGCTTTGACATACAAAGTAAATAATGGCCCTAGGTCTAAAATTTTAATGGTTCAAGGTCTCTAGGTTTTGCATCTAAACACAGACACACGTGTGTGCTAAGTATAGAAGGAATCCTACCTCGGGCTGTTTTCCGAGGACATGACACTGTACAAGGGACAGAAGAATGTAGGCGACGCTGAACACCTGCTGTGTGCCAGTGCTACGCTGCACATTTACACAGACTTACGACTTAAGGTGCATTCACTTACTGATACTTCAAACAGCCACGCTGTAGGTGCTATTATAGTTAGTTTGCAGGTGAGGGAAATGGGAGCGTGATTACATACCATCCCTAGAGCCGTATCGTTGGTAAGTGGCACACAGGGATGCCGATCCCGGGTCTGATCACATCACCCTGCGGCCCCAGACCGGTGACGTTCGCCAAAGGAACGCCAGGCGCCGGCGGGCCTTGTCAAACCCGGCTCCACCTTGAGGTTCGGGATGGACCCATCTCCCCCTGAGCCACAAAGAAGATGCGTGCATATCTGTACAAAACCGGGCTTCTGTCAGAAAGGAAACAGAGGAAAATGGATGCCGGGTGGACAAATAACGGTGCTTCCTGCAAAATGAAGACTTTCTAACAACATAAATGTTCACCACTAACAGAGCAAGAGTTAAATAAACGATTCCATATCCCAAAGGTAAAATATGATGAAGCCACGAAAAATGAGGACAATGCTGAACAATAAGAGAAATGCAGAGACACAGAAATGCAGAGAGAAAAATCAGAAAGCACTGTAATTACAATTATGCAAAATTGTACATGCATATGAACAAGAAGCGGGAAAATCGTGTTTACCTTTTTATTTTTAGATTTCCATTATTCCTGATTTATTATTGTTTGTGCAGCAAAGAAAAAGAAAACCAGTAATCAACGTCAATTTTCCTGAAAACCTACTCCAGATAAATGATCTAAAATATAGCACAGCCTGAGCAACAGCCCGAAGAAATCTACAGAGAATGTTTACCATGTCCTGAGAATACGCAGCCTCATGAAAAGCGCATGATTTGTTCCATTTCTCCTTGTTATCGTCACCAATACCACTTCCTTCCAGTGACTTTTTTTAAATATATCTCAGTCCTCAATTCCAGAGACTGTCTCTCATTACATAATACCTCAAAATTTAATCCATGTTTTCCCTGGTTGAAACCACCCAATAGAGTTTATTCCTCATTTCCACGCCCCGTTAGCAGCTCAGTGTGGGAGATACTTTCCACTCACAGAGCTGATCATTAGCGAAGTACTCTGAAGTCTCAAACATTATATAGCAACGGTTAAGTGAACGAAAAGCCTACAGGTAATATATTTTATTTTGGGAATAGGAGGAAGAAGAGAGGAGGGGTAAGATGACTTTCTGGCCTTTTAACATATAATTTTTTTTAATTTAAATTAAGTGATTTTCTTGTACTTTGCGGAACTGCACATGTACGCAGGCACACATGCGCACGTGTGATGTGTACACATCAGGTTATCAGCGTTCCTCCTAGTGGTGTGTGTGTGTCTCCACACAGAGCCACGTGAGCTCCAGGGAGGGCAGCCCGGTGCCTGGCTGCTGTTTTCCTCCATCCAAAGAGTAAAACTCAAAATAAAATCAGTATCGACATACTGACCAGGATACAATTTGGATCATATCTGTACCAGGCAGAGCTTTTCAACTGTACAATGTTCAGTCCAAAGGATTCTTTATCTTTCAATATTGCTTGCCACAAAATGGTGAGGTCAGGAAACACTCAACTGGATTTGAAAGAGAAATTCTTCTAAATAGAAAAAGCAGTTCACATGTCTAGTTCAAATATTTGCAAAGCAAAGTTGATAAAATTATTCATTAACAGAACAAAAATGTGTATTTACAAAAAAGATTGTGAAAATAACTTAAAATATTGTATAATATTATATTTAATGTTTATAAAATTGAAAAAGCAATCAAAGTCCTATGGAAAGTGAATGAAACTTTAAATCAACACAAGAAGCAAACATGATTTTGACTCCCAAAGATTTTAGATCATGGATAATCAGTTACAAAAAATAAAATAGGTATATTTAAAACATTTTTTAAAAACAGAGATCTTTCAAAAACACAAAAAGCTTAAGATACTATTTAGAACCCCACTCAGGTTAGGGAAAAAAATCCTAAAGAAAAAAAATATAATCACTGAAATTAAAACCTTACTGGACGATTACACAGCAGACTGCGTGCAGCGGGAGGTACAGCTGACAGCTGACCTAAAAACTAACCCGGAAAACTGTGGAGACAGAAAGATGTAAAGTATGAGTAAGAAGTTAACAGACATGGAAAAGGAACATTATGTCTAACCGCAGTAACGGAAGTATGGAAAACTTGGTGTCATGCTGTATTCAACAAGCATATGACTGAGAATTCAGATTCAAAAATCCCTGGGAAACACAAGCAGGAAAAAGAAGACACCCACGCCTAGACACATGAGAATGGCGCTGCAGGCCTCTGGAAGAAACAAACAGGAAAACAAGGCAGATTTTCAAAGCGGTCAGAGAGAGAGGACACAGTACTAGGAAGGGGGTAATTAAATCAACAGCATAATTTTTCACAGCAAAACTCCAAGCCAGAGGACCACAGAAACATCGTCAACAAGGAGAAAGTAAACACTTTTTATTCAGTTTACATCTCAAAAGATTGACCTCCAACAGATCTCCCCTAAAATAAGCTGTAAAGAACTGCTTCAGGAGGATGGAAGTTATTCAACAGACAATGAATAAGAAACAAGAAGAAATGGAGCGAAGAAACAAATAAAAGCAGGTAAGATGGAGGAAATGTTGACTATACAAAATAATAACTAACATGGGGTCGAAAACTTAGAACAAAAGTACCTGACAAGACAATGGAGGTTCGTAGAAATTTATGAGTTTAATCATCTTACGTTGTTCACGAGGAAAGCAGGTAAAAGAGTTAACCGCAGACCTCGTCAGCAGGCACACAGGGGTGGCACAAGGAGTAAACGTAAGGACAAGCACCTCGGGAGACTGGCAGCCTGAGTGCGCCCCACCTCGCCGAACCCGCGGCTCTGGCAGTGCCCCTGCCACGCTCTGCGGACTCGCCACGTAACCTGCCCTGGCCAACGGGACAACAAATGCGATGAAAGCAGAGCCTTTAAAAGGAGTTCAAGTGTTTCTTCTTATTTTTCTTATTTTCCTCCTTGTCTTCCTCCTCCTTTCTTTATGCCCACCCGCCGTCTCCCCCTCACTTCTCTGTAGTTGCCATAAGGACACGCATGAAAATAAACTCGGACGAGCCTGCTAGAGAGAAGAACTCAAGGAGAAGAGCCAGTTCATCCCGGTGAGACTGTCTCCGACCCTCACGCAGACAGCCCACCAGCTGCTGCGGAGATGTGAGCAACCCTGGCGGAGACCAGCGGAGACCAGCAAACCACTCAGCTGACCTGTAGAATCATGAAAAATAGTAAATCTGTGTTGTTTTACTTCACTAAGATTCTGGGTAGCTTGTTATGCAGCAGGAGCTAGTGGCAGTGACGATGGAGCTGAGTCGCTCTAGTACGTGGATAACGAAATAAAAGCCAGCGAGCGGAAGGCAGGAGCGGTCAGTTACAAGGCAGCCACGTCACACGTGAGGTGGTCAAGTGTTGTTTGAAGACGGACTTGGAAGAGCTAAGAATGTATATTGTAAACTTTAGGCACTAAATAATTTTAAAGGAAGTGTAATTGATATTGTATAAAGAAATAAAATGGAATCACATAAAATGCTCAGTAAAACAAGAGGAGTCTGAAAACGGAGTCTTTTTTTAAAGAAGCAAAGAATAAGGGCAATGAAAAAAGTTACAAACACAGTATATATTAATCCAACTATGTCAATAATCACTTTAACTGTAAATAATTTAATAGACATAGATTTTCAGAGTAGATTAAAAAATCCCCAGCTATATTTTTGTCTACGAGAAAACCACTTTAAATATAACTCAAGCAAGTTAAAGTAAAGGGAGGAGAAGGAACTGCTGTGCTAACACTAATCAGAGAAAGCAGGGACCACCGTACCAGCTGAAGACAAACTTGGGAGCAGGGAACATTCTCAGGGATAAAGGGTGTCACCCACATCTCGATAAAGGTGTTAATCCTCTAAGAAACCATAATGTGTATGTCTGAATGCAAAATGTGTATGAATCTGACAACTCAGTATCAAAATACATTAGGAAAAAAACTGAAGGTAGACAAATCCACTAACCTAGTTGGAGATTTCAGCACCTCTCTGTCAGTATTGAAACTCAAGCAGTCAGAAAACCAGTAAGGACGTAGAAAACCTGAACAATGCTATTAACCAATTTGATCTCATTGTCCTTTCTGCTCAGTCAAGAACAGCAGAGTACACGCTCTTTTCAAGCTCACATAGAACATTCCAAGATAGACCATAATCTTTGTCAATAAAGCATAACAGATTTATAAGAATAAAAACCATACAAAATATGTTCTCAGACCACAATAAAATTAAATTGTCAATCAATAAGAGCAAGATAATGTAAAATTACCAAATATTTGCAGATTATACAACACACTTTTAAATAACATAGGGGTCAATGAAGAAATCCCAAAAGAAATTCAAAACATCTTAAACTAAATGAAAATACAAACTAAACTTTGCTTTGGATGCAGTAAAATCAGAGCTTAGAGGGAAACTTGCACTACCAAATACAAGTTAAACATGGCCTTATCATATAATCTATCATACTCCAAGATATTTACCCAACTGATTTGAAATCTTAGGTTCACACAATAATCTGCATGCTGTTTACAGAAGCTTTATTCATAGGTAAATTAAACAATAATAAATTTGATTTTAAAAACCAGTATATAAAAATCATTGCATTCCTATACAGGGATAAAATTCTCTTTTAAACAGACTCTAAACTTGCAGAGATACACCATGTTCACGGATTGGAATATAAAATATTGTTAAACTATTTACAGGATATCTATAATTCAAATAAATGCAATATTAATACAATCTCATACTATATGGAATGTAGGGGGAAAAATCTAACAAAATATATGCTATATCTTAAGGAATAAATATAAAACTTAATTAAAATATTTTGTTAAAGAAGACAAAATGAGTAATATATTATGTTCATAGATAGGAGTATGCATATATTTAAATATTTCTCTAAAAATTAGTCTGTAATTATAATACAGAATCTCAACAGAGGTTTTGAGAAATACTGCAAGTATATTTTAAAATACAGTTATTTAAAAAACAAAAATTATAACTCAAAGAAAAAGATTAATTTGACTGTATTCATATTTTAATATATCTGCTCATCAAAAGACATCAACTCAAATTGAAGAAAGATGACTCAGTCTTAAAAAACACATTCTGAACGCATGTAAAAGGAGAATAATCAACAGCCAGGACAAGTAAAGAACTTCTACAAGACAATAAGAAAACGACAGCTAACTTAAAATGGGCTCTTATGTGGAAAATGAACAAAATCCATGAGCAGGCACTTCACAGATGACGCAGACAAATGGCACATTCATTTAAAAAGACGCTCAGCCAATGCCAAGGAGAAATGTGAACAAAAATCACACTGAGGAAGCAGTTCCCATAGTCAGATTTACAAAAATAAATATAAAAACAAGTTTGCAACACAGAGGTACATCACAGAACAATAGAAATACCAGTGTCAATACACATCAACACAGGGGCTGGGGAAACTCCTTTGGACCTACAGACCCCCTTCCCACCGCAGACGCAGCGGGCGGACCGCTGCGCGTTCTCCGTAACGGGCTCGAGCACCCACGGATTTCGGTGCCCACCCCCTTTGGATGCTGAGGGACAACCGTGTCTCCTAAATCTGAAGATATTCCCCCCTCCACCACTTGTCATTCTACTCCTAGGAAACTAAGATACGCACAAAGAAAACCAGCACGTTAAGTGTTCCCCACAATAGCTAACAAACAGGGTCAACAAAAACGCCTACCAAGTAGAGGATGAGTAAGTAACGAAACCACAGTCTTGCAGCAGTCTGTAACGTATCACTTTAACGTGATGGAAAGGAACTCCTGTAGCAACATGGATAAATCTCACAAAGATAATGAAGCAAATTCCAGAAGGACATATACCGGATCTATACAAATTCCTAATTTAAACCATGTTTTAAAATATTTAATTTAAAGCATAGGATGGATATATTGCTTAGAAATAAACTGGTATACATTTATGTAAATGAATATACGGGGAAGATAATCACAAAATTCAGACAGCGGTTACTTCGAACGCTGTACTAGCAATGGAGGAAACAGCACAGAGGGCTTCCACTGCCTCTTAAGCTACTTTGTGAGTAAATGAGTATTTATTACGCTAGTTCTGTCACCTTTTTATAGCTAAATTTTTTCATTAAAAAAAACAAAAACAAAAGGCGCATATAATCTAGAACCAATGTTTGAATCCCAGTCCCGTAATTACTGTTACTTTGACCCAGTTATCAGCCTGAGCCTCACAATCCCATGTAAACAGAGCTACAGTGATACCTGACTTACAGTTACGCTGAGAGTTAATGCATTATTGCTAACATATGTGAAGCACTTAGCATAAGACCAGATGCAGAAATCACTCAACGAATGGGAGCTATCACTGCCTGGACGTGTCTCATCCCCTAGGGACGTGTCTCTTGACCCTAATTATTGTAGAATCGTGTGCCTATTGTAGTGCAGTCAGGGTTTCTCAAGAGCATACACCTTCATTTCCATAAAGCTTCTGGCGCCTTTAGACCCTGTCAATTGTGTCATATGAAAAATATAGACACACTGTGGGTAATAAACATTGTACTTACTACATTTAAGTGAACTACTGGCATTGAGTTAACTTATGAATATTTTAGCAAATTATCAGAAAAATCTCACTTCTTTGCTAATTGCAAAATAAGCAGCTCTCTAGTCAAGAACTGATTCTAGACCAGTGTTTAAGCGAAGTAGGTAAATGAGCTAGCTACTCAGAGACTCGGAGGCTTTTAATAACTTCACTCTTCTCCAATAAACAGCTGCGCTGAACCCGGGAGGACTGAAGCTTTGCAGTGACAGGCAGCTGGGAGCTTTTTATTGCACTGCACTTTCTACAGAAAATAAATATACTTTTTTAAAGATAAGCAAGTCAACAAAGGATATTCTTTCTGCTCTTGTGACCCAATCTAGTTCCCCAAAAACACCTCATCATGAAAAAGAGAAAAGTCCTTTCACGTGCTTCATCAAAACTGCCAAATTTATGACCTTTTGCCACTATATTTCACTTCTACTTCAAAAAGATAAAAACCATCTTTGAACATTAGCATGCCAACCACCATGGTAGTCTACTCGTTCTTGGTCTAATGAGTTGCAAATATATACAACTGGTGGATAAAAATACTTTTAATTAAAACGAGCCTCAGATTCATCACTGAAGTCGAACTCCACTGGCAAAACAGACTCTCGCTGGCTGTTAGGCAAACTACATCACTGTTGTTTGTGAAAGTCCATTTTTGTCTCCCTTCCAAATCCAAAGAAAATAATAAATCAGAATCCTCCAAAGACCACAGGTGTTGAATAAAAAATATTAATTTATTAGTTTCAGTTCTAATATTTTCCTCCCCACTTCCTCTTTCCAATGTTTTGCTCTTCTGAGAGAAAACGAGATTTTTCTGTCCTGAAATTGTGCAGTTTGGTTAGAACCTGAAACCAGATTATCCTTAGAGGTGGAAATCGTACAACCTGTGACTGTACTGGCTGAACTGGAGAAAAAGGTCACCTCGGGTGAGGCCCTGAGATGTGCATCCCAAATGGGAAGGGGACAGGGCTTTACGCCCCCGCCCTCCCCACAGTGCTGTGAGCCAGGGCCTCTCTTGTTCCAAAGCGGCCCGAGTTCCCTTTCCGTCTAATGAATCTGCCATCTTGGTGGCACGAAGATACAGCAAGCAAACATACTTTTTACAGAGAAGTGGGGACTGTTACGCTAAGGTTAGATGGAAAGGACACAGTCAAAGGTATTAGACGACAAAGAAACCCTTTATAACGTTGAAAACTGCAAGGCACAATGCAGAGTAAATGAGTCATTGTGGATAGACCCCCAAACACAGCAGCAACTTACCTACAGGAGCAGCCACAGGAGACGGAAGCGATGGCGTCAAATGCTGATTACAAGGGGTTTTAAATACCTCTCCCAGTCCAAGGCGGATGTAGTGAGAAAGTTAAAGATAAAGAAGACCTACAAATCAACCCCATAACGTGGACGTCGTATATAAATGTTACAACCCAGTGCTTTGGCAGCAGAGAACATATGTTCTTTCAAGTGAACACAGAGCCGTCATACAAATCAATTACATATAATTCCATACACAAAAATAATAAATCCAAAACAGCTAGTTTAAAAGTATTAAAATAAATAGTACAAACAGTATGCTTTTATCATTACACAATAAAACCATAAACAAATTACAAAAATTTGCAAGTCTCTTCTACTTGGAATGTTTTTTAATGATATTAAACAACCCTTGGATCAAAGGGAAAAACACAAAACGGAAATAGAAAATTTCTAGAAAACGGCAAGAACACAGCTTTTTGGAATCTACGGGAATTGCTAAAGCAGTGCTCAGAGACAGGAATGAAACTCATACTCATAACAATCATATTAACAAAAATGCACCTCAGAACAGTAATAAAAGACCAACAAACAAACAAAAAAAGAAATAAAGGGCAAGAGGAACAAATTTTAAAACAGATTAATAAAAGAGAAAACACAAAAGGAACTAAAGTCATAAACCACCAACCAGCCTGAAACGATCCGTCCCTCACATGGCCCAACAGAGTAAACTCCAATGGACTAGAGGTACGAATGTAACAAGGAAAACTTCACGAGCTCCAGAAGAACAAACGAACATATCCCTTTAAAGCTGACTGGGGGGAAAAAACTTTCAACTGTGCTTTGAAATCCAAAAGCCATTGAAAATAGTAAATTTGACTCCTAAAACACATACCATTAAATAAAGGCCGACGTGACGCTGGTGAAGGGCCCGTCCGTACTGCACCACAGAGGGGCTGCACCGTCCACGAAGTCCGAGGGGACGACGTGCTGAAGAGCGGCAGCGGGAGGAGGAAACGAGCAGCGCGGCCGGACGCAAATCAAACCCTCGGCGGTGGGCGCACGCAGTGTGTACGGAAGCCGAAAAATAACATTATAAACGTTATAAACACGCCGTAAACGAGTGAAACAAAACAGAAGAGCAATGTAGGAGGCGACCTTCCCGGTTCCGCACGGAAGCGGCCCAGAAGACGCCACTCCGTCCGCACAAGCAGAAAGCCGAACAAACCGCAAAACCAATGGCGTCTCCTGGATCTGCAGGGGAGGCGAAGACTCAGGGAAGACCCCTGCACCCGAGGGAGGAGAAACAGGCAGAGAGAGACCCGGAAACGACAGCTCACCTGGGCGAGGCGCGCGGGAGCAGCCGTGGGCCCCGCGGGCAGCAGCCCCTGCTGCGTCTGCGGCCCGGGCGGCGCCGCCGGGGCTTTCAGCCCTCGGGGGCCTCGGCCGTGGGGCGCCCACAACTCCGTGAGGTTCGCCTCCAGGGCTCAACCTGGGCCCCACAGAAGACGCCGAAGACAAGCCGCCCCAGCTTTTCCCAGGGCCCTGCGTTCTCCCTACCAAGGCCGCGCCCGGGGAAGCCAATTAACCAATTAACCAGAGCCCGGCCGCTGGGGGAGGGGAGGCCCGGCCCCGCCCCGCCCCCGCCGCGCCCCGCCCCGCCCCCGCCAGCTCTCCAGCGCTGCCCTCCGGGGAGGGGGAAACGCGGCTCTGGCCCCTCCGGCCGTCCCCCCACCCCCACGAGGGGAAAGGAAGCCGAGAAACGGCAACCAGGTCAGCGCCCAGAGGCACCGGCTCGCGGACAGCCGGGAGGGTCACGGGCCCCGCAGCGCCGCTCACACCCCCCCCACCCCCAGCAGCTGGCCGCAGTGGCCACCCAGACGTCTGCACATCTCCTTAGACGTCAGGCCCAGGCAGCACGAAAGCAGCACACGGCTGCCAGGAGGAGGGCGAGCGCACGCCTAGAGAGGAGCCGCGCCGCGCAGGGCCAGAGCTACCAGCGCAGGGACGCGGAACAGCTGCGCCGCACGCGCCCAGCCCCGGCGGCCACGGGCGGGCAGGCGCGACGGGCCGCGTGAGCGGAGAGACGTCCTGGAAGGAAACAGGGCAGCGCGAGGCGGGAAGAGCCCTGGAACAGAAACGACGAGCGCCGCAGGGCTCGCCGGGGAAAGCAGACGCGGCCGAGCGAAGGCTCCCTGCGCCGCAGGGCGCACCGGCGCCATTCTTGCGCACAGAGCAGCAGAGAAAACAAGGGCCGAGAAGACACAACAGGACACCCAGCAGCGGCGCGACAACTCCAGAAAGCGCCAGATACGCAAAATGGGAAGACCAGGGGAGGAGAGAAGGGAGCAGGATGACTATGTGGAACAACAGGGGCTCAGAATTTCCTCAAGTTAATGTCCGCGAGCACACCACGGATTCGGGGTGCTCAGAGAACATCAAGCACTATGAAAACTAAAAAAAAAACAAAACAAACAACAAAAATCTGCACCTAAGAATATTATCTCCAAACTACGGAAAGCCAAAGATAAAGAAGAAATCCTGACAGAAACCAGAGAAGTAAAAAACAAAAAAAACAAAAAAAAAAACTTTACCTAGAGAGGAACAAAGATAACAACTATTTCTGACTTCTCAGAAACCATGCAAGCTAGAAGGAAGTAGACTGAAATATTTCAAGTGTTGAGGGAAAAAAAACACCAACCTAGAATTCTTTACTCTGAAATTAACCTTCAAAAGCAAAGGAGAAATAAAGACTTTCTCAAACAAAAACTGAGGAATTTGTTATAAGCAGGACTGCCTTGCAGGAAATGTTGAAAGAAATTCTTGAGAGAAGAAAAATACTATGGGTCACAAAGTTGGATCTTCGTAAGTAAAGGATGAACATCAAGGAAGAAGTAAGTGAAGATAAAATAAAAATTTTTATTTTTCTTATTCTTTATCTAATGTATAGCAATTTGTCCCAAATAATAATAGCCACGATGTATTTGATTATATATGCTTATGTATACCTATGTTATGTATGCTTATGTTAAGTGTGCACTGTGTATGTGTACATATATGTTTTTCTCTACATACATACTGTGTGTATAAGTGAAGTAGATGGCATCAATGAGATGAGGGGTGAGAGGAAGGAACTAGGATTATTTTGTTATTGCTGGTTTCTCTCCTCTGAAGTGCCAGAGTGGACTTGGATTGGGTATAAATGTGCATCAAACACTAGGGAAACCACTAAAATAAAGTAGCATAAAATGTATAAAAATATACTTTTATTGAAGCATAAAAAAGTATAAATGTATGCTTTTATTAATGTATAAAAATAAACATATAAAAAAGAAAGGAGAGAAAATGGAATCATAGAAAATGCTCAGTTAGAACCAGAAAAGATAGTAAAAGAGCAAGAAACAAAAATATAAATAAAGAACAAGGGCAACAAAGAGAAAAGAGCAACTGACGTGGTGGAGAGTAACTAACATGGTGGAGAGTAACTAACATGGTGGAGAGCAATCCGACCTTGTCAGCAATCACT
The DNA here is from genome assembly GCF_036321535.1 of Camelus dromedarius. NCBI lineage: Eukaryota > Metazoa > Chordata > Mammalia > Artiodactyla > Camelidae > Camelus > Camelus dromedarius. The sequence goes on from NC_087456.1 coordinate 35,967,246, forward strand.
CTGAACATCAGTGGTGCAAAGGCACCACTTAGAGGACAGAGATTGTCAGCGTGGATGAAAGAACGGGACCCCGTGATATGCTATCTACAGGAAACCCACCTAAACATATAGACACACATGGATCAAAGGTGGATGGATGGGAGAAACAGATGCCATGCCAACACTAAGCAAAAGAAAGCTGGAGTCGCTATGTTAATTTCCGACAGAGGAGACTTCAAAGCAAGGAAAGTTATCAGGGATAAAAAGGGGCATTACATGATGATAAAAGGTGTCAGCTCCCTGGGAGACATGCAGTTCTTATGTGTTTGAGCCTAAAAGCAGAGCATCAAACTACATGAGGCAAAAACGGTCAGGGAGAAAGGGATGAATCCACTGTCATAGCTGGAGACTTCAACACCCCTCTCTCAGGACAGGACAGATCCAGCAGGCAGAAAATCAGTAAAGACAAGGTTAACTCAACAACACCATCAATCAACTGGTTGTAACAGACATTTATAGACTACCTAACAGACAACAGATTATACACACTTCTCCCAAATTCACTTGAAACATTCACCAACATGGACCACATCCTGGGCCATAAAATATACCTTAAAACATTGGAAAAATACATATACATCACGTAATATCTATTCTCATACTAAAATGGAATTAAACAAGAAATTAACAGAAAGGTAACTAGAAAATTCCAGAATACATGGAGCTTAAACAACACATTTCTAATTACCACATGGGTCAAAGAAGAAATCTCAAGGTAAATTTAAAACATTGTGAACTAAATGAAAATGCAAATTACAACTTATCAAAATTTGTGGAGTGCAGCAAAAACTGTGCCCTACAGAGACACACATGGCATCGCATGCACACATTAGAGAAGAAGGAAGATCTAAGTGTCCACTTTAGGAAATTAAAGCCAAAACAAGAAGAATAAAAGAAAAACTCAGAGCAAAAATCAATGAAACTGAAACCAGGAAACCAACAGAGAAGAATCAACAAAACCAGAAGCTGGTTCTTTGAAAATATCAGAACATTGATAATCCTCTAGCCAGGTTAAGAAAAACAGAGAGGACACAAATTACTAACACGAGGGATGAAAGAGAGGCCATCACAGCAGATCCTACAGACGGATCGTGAAGGAATACTATGAACAACAATTGTGGAGTGCTCTGCTGAAATGTCTTCCCATCCACAAACCACCACGGAGAAAGTACAGGGGCCGAGCACCGTTCTAAGCCCCGGAGGGACAGCGAACAAAAGAGAAGCCACTCATTCATTGGCATCTAATCTGCTGAAACAGACTTGAATACACTGCAGGGGCTGACTGTGTCTGCAGACTGCCTGATGGCTAGGAGACACTGGATTCCAGGGTGAGACCAGTTCCCTTGCAGAGAAGCAGAGGGCTTTTCCAGAGGAGCAGACATGTGTCCAGTGAATAATCCAGGAAAGTGTTATGCATATTAGCACAGTTCCATCAAAAAGTCAGATCCCAAATCTGTTATCCTAATTAAAGAAAATTAAAGGTCTCCTCATACTATTAATTTTTTCCTGTCACTGCTTAGTATATGCTATATTGTCAAGCCCGTTAGCTTGTATTTTGCACATATATCAGAAAAGCATAAACCAAAATGTGTTAAATCATTTAATACCCACGTGCTATTTCCATAGGCAGGCTTTATTCCTAAGCAGCAGAAGCCTTTCCAAAGTCTGGAAATAACCTCCTTCTTTTCCACTTGGAGAATAATTTTTTTTTTTTATTAAGCACATTGTTAATAGCCAAAGAGCTCAGTATTTAATTCTACGTACCATTAATGTGATAAACGGGAAATTAAGTGGTTTAGGTAACTGGCAGCGTATGTGGGAAATACGCAGCCCTTTGTTACAGTTACAAGTTAGAGTACACACAGCACTGCTTTTCACGTTGAAAAGAAAGAGACGTCACAGCTACTCCCGGGGCTCTTTGTAATTATGATCAATCAGACGGAAAGATAAATGGGAATAGGTTTCCCGTTCCGAAGAGGAAACTGCTGTGTCTGTTCCAAATTGTTCCCAGGCTACGTTTCAGATGGTGGTGGGTTCCTGGCCCCTTCTCCCCTTCCTCTCCCCTGTAGTCTTGACAAGTCAGATGTCATCCAGAAAGGAGTAGGGGAAAGGAGGGCCACTTTGCTGCTGTAGCTGCTCTAATAAAAACCTTCTGAGAGACGAAGATTATACATACGTTTTGGAGAAAAGAAGATCAGATCGAGGGATTTAGGTAGGTTCAATGTGTCTCCTGTCACTTCAGATACAGTCCACGTTTGTATTTATATTAATTCAAGTTGTTGTCATTTTTAAGCTCTTGTTTTATACCCAAGAATGGATCATGTTGGAGAAAAAAATCTTCCAACGGTCCCTTTTGCTTCTGTTGATTTTCTCTATACATCTATTTTGTGACAATTGTAAATGTGTATGTGTATATATATATATATATATACACACATATATATACATATTTTTGAACCATGTGAAATTGTTCTTTCTGTAGGTAAAAATGATCAAACATGCACATGAAATCATCAGATGATTGTTTTCATGTGGAAAAATATGGAAATAAATAGGAGAAAATAAATAGACCAGAAGCTCCTTTAAAAACTATTAAACAGCAGTTCCCAATTGATATTTGTTGAATAAATAACAAAATTATACCATTAACAAATAGATGAAAGCCAACCCAAAATTAAGAAATGAATCAAATAGTCATTCCAAATTATTTTTGAAACACTAAGCTGAAGATTATATTATATAAACAACGTATCTAGAATCACCTACATTTCCCATACTATCCAATTTATATTTTCATTTTAGGATCTCAAAGTTAAAATATCCTACAAATCCAGAAAGCAACGAATTTGCCACTGCAAATTCCAAAAACATGACAGTAGTCGAGTCACTGTTCTTTACCTGTTTCCAATGGCAGGGATAAGAGTAAAATTATAGTCAGAATATTTTTAATTGAAATTCTAAACTATGCCCCCAAATAGGAAACGCAGCTACAAAACAAAGTCATTCATTGTGTAATAATCCTGTGCTTTTAAGCCTTCCTATCATATCCAGCCTGTATTTTTAAGCCAAAGTTGATGATTTTTCCTAAAGACAACATAAGGAATGTGTCATATAAGTTTTATGAAGGAAGCTGATAGTCAAAGGAGACTTAACTTGTTTAAGATCCTGCTAGCAGTTGAGTTTCTATCCCTTGTCTTCTGTTTCCAAGAGATTATTTCTTTATACCATGCATCACAAGATGGTCAGACTTCTGGAAATGGACGAGAAAAAACAAATACAGCTCTTTGCCGCCTCAGGCGTTGCGATGAGGGCTGGAAAACCTTAGCTTATTCTCTAGATTTTTCATTTTCAACCTCCTACATTACATCTTTTTCATCCCTCTTTGTCTGATTTTTTAACATTAAGCAGTATTCCTCATGAAAAGCAGTTTCAAAACCATCATTCATCTATTCTGTTAGTCGCTTTCTTTTTTATGGAAGTTCAGTTTATTTACAATGTTGTGTTAGTTTCAGGTGCACAGCATAGTGATTCAGTTATACATACATACCTACGTACGTACATATATGCATTCTTTTTCAGATTCTCTTCCATTATAAGTTCTTACAAGGTATCACATATAGTTCCCTGTGCTGCACAGCAGGTCCTTGTTGCTTATCCGTTTTATATGCAGTAACATGTAGTTGTTGTCTTTAAAGCAGAAGCTGTACGGAGGAGCAATTTGCAAAGGTTTCTAACAGCACTTTTTTAAAGCAGTGAGATGAATTTTGAGGAAGGATGCTGGGGCCACTTGTTTCATCTACTGCTCCATAAAACTCTCTCGGGGGAGGGGAAAGTGGCCACTGCACATAATTTCTTGCTCCCTCTCAGTAAGAAGTCCAGGTGGACATGCTGTTGCTCTCACTGAACTACCTACCATGACGATATTTAATGAAGTTGGTAGTTGGAGAGGACGAGGCGCAGGATGTGTGCCACGAGACCAGACGCCTCCAGCGTAACACGTGTCAGCTCTGCCCCAGCCTGAGAGGGTCTGTGTCAGCAGCATGTGAGAAACAACTGCCCTTGAAGGTAACAGGGAGCTCCCAGGTAACAGCATCTGAGAAAAGCAGGACAGGAACCACCTGAGTACCAGCCTTTAGTGCCTGGGACTGAAAAGGAGCTTTCGTGGGAGCCTAAACCGAAACAGGACTTCCAGAATATTTATATAATCTGCTATATTTTAAAATTTACAGACATCGATCAAAGAGAAAGCAGTGGATTTCCCTAGATGTGAACTCAGGCCAGGCTAACCCTGTGCACGCGACTGGTGGGCTGACTCTCAACATCCTAGATGTAATTTTCCACCACATTTGACCAGCTAAATCCACACATTATAAAGGGTTTTGGCAACAGTTTTCACTTCATTGTCGGTGTTTTTCTAAACGCGGGCACAAATAGGGAGGAAATCCTCAAAAGAATGAAATCATTAGAGTAAGTTCGATTTGTGTATTTTCAGACCGTCAGAACAATTCTTTGAAGGCAGTTTGTGGTCATAATTTTATGCATGTTTCCTATACCGTCTGTGCCCGGAATCTGCCCTGATCTGGCTTCCTGGCTGGCTGCCCTCTTGTAAAAATGGCAAAAATGGCACCCTGCCAGGAGGAATTGTCCCCGAGACAGGACACGCCCTGGAAGCCCATGGCACAGTGGCAGTCTGAGTTAGGAAAACAAGCCTCTTCATCAGACTCAAAAATTACTACTGAACGAATCAGGAGCCTGTTTCCCTTAAGCTAGAGCAGTGATGGCGAGGATGATGGAATGCTAACCCCTAGTGATGGAAGCACTGCAGCAGGCACTTCCTCTCTCAGACAACAGGACAGGGCTGGAGTTCTTCTCCCAACTTCACAGGTGAAATAAACAAAAGCCCAAAGAGGTGAAGGTGCTTTCCAAAGTCACAGCAAGAGACGCCCTCCCCCGCCCCCAGCGCCTAAGAAGATCTGCAACGCTAACTCATCCCGCCACCGGCCAGACCACAGGCTCCTCAAGTCGGCGCAGTCAGCTGAGTCCCGAACAAAACAACACAGTGGGACGGTGCTTCCCCCGGAGAACGAGTGACTCGTATTGTCATCTCTCCTCTGCACCCATTAACGTGCCTCCCAGAAGTTGCCTGGGTCTGAACAAAATCTAGAGAGAGAATAGTAACAAGAGAAAAGTGTGAAATGTTGTGTTGACATGAAGACCAGGGAGAAGAACATTTAAATCCATTTTGAAAAATAATTTTCATTTTTATCTAAGAAAATCGCCTCTGTCTTTAGTGAATTCTGCTGTCCAGTTACCAGAACAGGAGAAAAGAAAGATAGAAAAGACAATTTGAAATAAAATAAACTGTAGCCTTCGGTGCATGTAACACAATAATTTTCAATGAGTATGTATTTTCAATCAATACAAAATTAGTTTCTACCAAACCCCACGGGATGAAGGATGAGCAGTATTCTGTAAATGCCACTTCGGAGGGGGTCCAGGTTATTCGGAAGGCAGGGATATATATACCTTGTTTGATTCATCTACTTATTTATTCATTCATCCCCAAACCGTTACTGAACACGAGCACCCAGGGGTAAGCAGTGGACATTACAGCCGAAGGCCTGGTCACCGCCCCAGGGACGTCTAAGGGGTGTTACTTAAACGCTTATATAAAAAGTGTTCATCAAGTTGTTCTATGTGCAAAGTGCTCTGTTTTACCCTTAGAATGAGAAGGGGGAGCACGCAGGCATCCACTTCAGACCATATGTGCCAGGCAGAAGGAAGGAAATCAGATTGCAGTGGTTCCAGATGAGAGGGCACTGGTGGGACAGACGGAGACCACGACCAGTCCAGAGCCAGGACAGAGGGGAGTGGGCCTAGGGGAGCCGGTCCACTCTTCATCCAGCCACTCTCGTGGTTCATGATGGGCAGAAAATTGTACCACCCAGAAGGACGTCTGGCTCCAGGGCTCACCTGCCAGTGACCAGGCTGCTTCCTGTCCCCGCCTCCTCGTCTTAAAGTGACAGAATGTGGACCAGGTGGTCTGTGTGTTCCCATGAATTAATTTCAGCAGTGTGAACCTTTATTTTCTCATTTTATTCAGAGACGGGATTATCAATGTAAAAACGTTTTGATCTCTAAATTCAGCAACTGAACTTTCTTCAGTGGAAAGACTTACTTCCAAACGTATCATGATCATCTTCCAAAGCACCTCTTTTTTTAAAAATATATTTTCATTGAAGTCTAGTCAGTTCACAATGTTGTGTCAATTCCTGGTGCACAGCACAGTGCTACAGGAGGAACACACATGTATTCATTTTCATGTTCTTTTTCACCATAAGTTACTACAAGATATTGAATACAGCTCCCTGTGCTCTAAATAGAAACTTGTTCTTTTATCTATTTTATATGCAGTAGTACCTGCAAATCTCAAACTCCCAGTTTATTCCTTCCCACCCCCTTCCCCCCAGTAACCATAAGATTTTCTATGTCTGTGAATCTGTTTCAGTTTTGTGAATACGTTTGTTTATCTTTATTTTTAGATTCCACATATAAGCGACCTCATATGATATTTTTCTTTCTCTTTCTGGCTTACGTCACTTAGAATGACAATCTCCAGGACCATCCATGTTGCTGCAAATGGCATTATTTCATTCTATTTTATGGCTGAGTAGTATTCCATTGTATAAATATACCACAGCTTCTTTATCCAGCCATCTGTTGATGGACATTTAGGTTGTTTCCATGTCTTGGCTGTTGTAAATAGTGCTGCTATGAACACTGGGGTGCATGTATCTTTTTGAATTAAGGGTCCCTCTGTAGATGCCCAGGAGTGGGACTGCTAGATCATATGGTAAGTCCATTTTTAGTCAAAGCACCTTTTGAACACTTGTTGGCCAGGGGCAGTGAGCTGTGTGGTGGACAGTGAATCTCGGGAGCTTATTGTTCAGGCAAAAATGATAAATAACAGAATAATATCCATCTACATTATACTGAAACATGTATTTGAAAAGTAAAAGATGCGATTGACAACGGGGTATCTTCTCAGCACCGTGCCTTCCAGGAGGGGCCTCCTCCCGTTGGGCGCGCTGAGAGTCACTGACCTGCTGTGGTTTGAGGACTCTCTCTGTTGCTAAGTTCTGTCACTATATCTGCAATTCTGCCTTTACTGGTTTATGTCTTCATGTTAAGACATTATCTCTGGGATTTCTCATCCAAGATGCAAATCCTTAGAGAGTTTACTGCAATAAACCACAAGCCAAGAGGAGACTGAGGGGAGAAAATGTTAGGCACGTACATTCTGATGAATAGGAGACAAAGAAAGTCCAGGAGAAACGGTTTGCCTTAGAGAGGCTGTCCCTCCGTAGAGACAACCCCGGGTGATCAGAGGTCGAATGAAAGCCCTTCGTAGACCAGAGGGGAGATCTGGCTGCATCAGGAAAAGCAATGCTGGACGAGGTGGGAGCGTGCAGAATACAAGCCTGGCTCACTTGTAGTTTTTCCAAGGCTTAGTCCTAGTGCCAGGTGTGTGTCGTCTGGCGAAAGGCGGGGGGACGGAACTCTTCATCCTTAAGGCTGAAGCATTTTCGTTGTTTAGATATGTGTATGGACTTGTCGGGAATGGTCGAAATTAAATGAGATATTGCATGTGAAATGGTTCATATCAGCTCAAGTCGGAAACAGATGTTCTCGGTTTTATTTTATAGAGAAAACAAGGGCGATGGGCTTTAGAGGATAAAGAGAAAGGGAAGTAGCTATATAAACAGGTTAAACTGTATCTGGCAGTGCAAGCAAATTTTGCCCCCAAAGCATCCTGCCCCCTCGTAACCTTAACATCCATCCCTCACTTCTGAACTGACGCGTAGGTGGGTCTTTGGGAGAAAAGCTTTTGCCACCTGAGCACAGCAGGGCAGGAGCCGAGCGGGATGGGCTCTTGTCAGGAAAGGAGGAGGCTGGGGGAGCAGGTCACCCCCCAGCGTGCCCGGGGACATCAGGGTTTCCCCCGGGAGAAGCCCTGTTCTATACTGGGGGGACGGAATGACCCAGAGTAAGTCCAAATATCAGAAGAGTGAACTGAATGATTCAGAGTCCGTTTACGCAGCGATGCGTGGAGGACGCTGATGGGGGCGGACGCTGCGGCTCCGGCTGGTGGATGGTGAGCTGTATCCAGCCACAGTGTCTGCAGTCGTCAGGGAGCGATTACAAAGCATCTCCACCTCTGCAAGTTGACCACAGTGGTAGTTAAGGACCAGTTCTCCACTCTCAAATGTCTGCTATGGTCACAGAAACTCTTTTAAAACCTCTGGCTCAACAGAAAGAAGATCCAACCTTCAAACGGAGAAGAGACAAACGCTACTTCCTCCACGGAATCTCAGTCATTTTCTGCCATCATCTTATGATGATTCAAACTTACACGCATAAAACTTGAACCCTTGACACAGCTCCAAGCACCGAATCCTATTACTCCAGATTCGGTCACTGTTTCCCAAACCACTGCTCCATCCTCACTTCTGTTGGCTCCTTTTTTATTTTTTCCATGATGAGCTAGAAGGAAACCGGGTGTTAGCCCTGATTTCAGAGAGAAAAATACCCAGAAGTTTCCACTCTGAATCCCCGAACAGTCAACACTCGTCACCTGAGGATGCTCTGAGCACAGAAAATAGCCTGGAGGCAGAGGCATTGCTGACAGCAATTAAGCGGAGGCCAGAGAAACAGAACACCGAGGTCTGCTGCAAACCGGTCTCAACTCAAGCACCAGGACTCCTCGAAATTTCTCGCTCTGATTAGTAAGTCCCCAGAAGAGAGTTCACCAGCCACGGAGGTTTTATGGAGGTGTCACCAGAGCGACACCAGCCTGGCAGAGTGGCCTGTGGAGGCCCAGCTGTGGAGTCTCTAGCCACGCCCTGCAACCCACCACCCCAGAGGGAAGCCTTGAAGGGACAGGGGCCGGAGGAGAGTCCTCCCCCGCCACACCCCTCCCTAAAGGCCACAGAGAATCAGAAGACAGACGTCCTTGTAGGAGTTAGAACCAGGGGCAGAGAGGTCGGACACTGTCACTCCTCTGTCAGGGCCCTTGCTGGCCAGGTCAGTGAAATCAAGGAGAGAACACTACACCTATTAGACCAGCAAAAATGGGGAGCTGATGACACGAGGTGAAGACAGGGACTTGGAGGCCAGGGGAGAGCGCAGAAAGGTAGGACTTTTCTAGAGAACAGTCTGGAAGCACTTAATCAGATTACACACATTCCTCACAGCTCATCGGTTTCAATTATATAAACATGCCACACACACACACACACACGCACACACACACGCACACAGACAGGACGCACACACATATGCACACACACGCACACACTGACACAAAACACACATACACATATACACACACAAAGACACACACACGCACACATACATATACACAGATACATGCGTGCGCACACAGATAAGACACACACACACACATACACACACAAATACATATATATCCCAAATGCATCTTTTAGTGATCACTGTCTCCAAACTGGGACTCAGGAAATTGACGGCAATTTGAGTACCTATTACTGGGAGTGCGCACAGGAACAACATGGTGGGTGCGCTCACTGATTTAAGCAATAAATTAGAAGTACATGAATTAATAGAAAAGGATCTTATACAATATATGGGGGAATAAACAGAATGAAGTAAATAATGCAACTCCATCTGCATAACTTAGAAACACAGGCACCCACAACCACAGTATCCATTTGTGAACAATGATTGCAAACAAAAACATCCACATTGAACATGACATAAAGTTGCCTGTCGGGGAGGGGAGGAGGATAAAAGCAGGAAGTGAGCATAGGAGGAGGAGGGAGGAAACAAAGGGAAGAGCCTTCCATGGAATTATGATGATTCACCATAACTGGGAAATACCTTTAACGCAATCATCCGTATCTGAGCCCAAACAACATCCCGTCTGCACAGTCTGGCACAGACAGTGTTTCTCCTTTGTTACCTCCTCCTCTGTGTCAAGTCTTATGTGATGCAAAGTCACACGCTCACAATGGACATTAGGCAGGAGGGGGACAGACCAGATGGATCCTCTGCAGACCCACGGGGGTCCCTTCACACGCTAAGGTGTCCAGGTCCACACCCAGAACCCTTGTGTAGAGTTCCTAGAAATCACTGCACTTCAAAGCTGGAAAAGAACTGAAATGTCACTCAAACTTCACATTCTACAGACGAGGGAGCTGGAACCCAGCAAGATGACAAGTGACCCAGAAAGAGAACGCACGGCCCTTAACTCCAGCCAGGAGATTTCCCACTACACACTTCAACTACACAACGTAGCACGAAGCGACAAGACCTTGTATCATTTCTGAGGGCAGTGGCAGTGTCTTATTTGCCGGCCTTGTTGGACCTAACTCAGGAAGAATTTACATCGATGGACAGAAGTTTACTCGAAAACACTGATCGGCCTGCCCTGCTCCTGGCAAGCTGACAGGTGCCGTAACTGTAAGGACCCCCCACTTCCATTCCGCACATGTGGCCTCCTGGTCATGATGAGAGCTGGGGCCACGGCAGACCCTTATGAACAGCAGTTGAATCTTGATTGAATCAGTGGGTTGCTATCATGATGAGGAACAAAGTTGTCTCTCTAAGCTGATTTTTGTGTCACCACAGTTCTCACCGGGAACACAGCAAACTAATTAGTCTATGACTCAAGACAGAGTTCGGTGCATTCCATTTGCTAAACCCCTTGATCTAATATTGAATTAACCTCCCTGGGGTCCTGCCATATTGATTTCTCTGCAACAGCCACGTCACACCGTGGCATGGGAGGAAGCATGCAAAGCTTTTACACGCACTCCAGTAACAGCGCTTTTCGTTCTCCTGCACTCCCTACTGGTTCACAGCACCCTGCCAGGTCCCCAGCAGCCAAGACGGTCCCAAGTACTGGTCAACTTTTAGTCATCCTTCAAGACTCAACTCGAGTCCAGGGAAACTCTGAGCCCTCACTACACATCCAAAAAATAACCTGTTCACTCTCTGTGGTCTTCTATCCCCACCTGCAGAGCCACGAGGCTGCAGGAACCGAGTCTTCTTCCTTATCCCCTGTGGCATCTGCCCAATCCCTGGCTCACAGGAGGGGCTCAGCAATTGAGCACGATGGATGCAGAAAGCTGAGAGGCAGGATCGGGGGCCCGGTTAGTGTTCTCCAGGTGTATTAACGTAGAGGTTCTAGCGCCCAGGACAGAGGAGGACCTGAGGTTCGGGCAGGCAGAGGGAGCAGCTCTGTGTAGGGACCAAGGGTAGGCTGGTCTCCCAGGTCAGAATCTCACAACGGTTGATGGTAGGTTTTAAGCAAGAGGAGCAGCTACTCAGGCAACGAGCCTCACCAACAGAATGTCAGAGAGCTCGGCAGAAAGCTGGACAGTGAAGGCTCAGGGACCAGGGAGTCGGACCTGGACACAATGCCTGTGGCTCTGAGCTGAGGGTGGTCTGTAAACTGGGAGCCAAGGACCGGGGCTGGTTTCAGAAAACCGGCCAACACAAAATCCAAGCTGGCAGCAAGTCAAAATAAGTTGCTAGTGTGGACACCAAAGAGACCAAGAACAAACCGGCTGTGAGAGCGCTTACACATAGCTCCACGTGAATTCAGTAAGAGCAGACCATGTCCTCAAGTGTCCATCAAAAATGTGTGAGAGGGAAGCGCTCATAGAAACACAACATACGCAGAGTACAGCCTCATAAAATCTCCCGGTTTTATTTTGCTGGGTATTCTGATCCGTTAAAATAATGCTGCTATCCCGAGACATTTATATTTAGGAGCTGCAGAGGGGCGTGGTTACGTCGTTCAGAAGTGGTTTATACATGACAGAGCCTTCCTGCTATGGTCTTAGAGCATACAATTGTAATGCTTATATGATAAAACTGCTTACTCAATAATATTAACTTAAACTTTCTAATTCTGTCTTTATTTTTATACATTTAAAAAAAATGCCTTTAAATTTTTTTATTTAAATCTATGGATTTACTTATCAGAAAATCATGCCCAAAGTGAAAAAGACAGCCTGGAAGGCTGTTCTCTTAATAGCTTGCAAAGTAACCTTTTTTTTTTTTGCACCGTCAGGTCAGTTTAAAACTTTGCTGATAGATCAGTTCTCTCTCCAAAGCCGAGCACCAGGAAATTTCTCACACACCATCAGACAGCCTTGACACCTCTCCAGAATGCCGGGTTAGCCTTTCCAGAAGATATTTTGGGGGAAAAAAATAATCTCTATCTCAGTGTACAATGTGGTAACAATGAAAAAAAAAGTCATTTGGAAATTTTTCAGAATTAAAAAAAAAATTTATTGACGGATCGATTTACCATGTCATGTTAGTTTCAAGTGTACAGCAAAGTGATTCAGTTACACATGTGTATACGTACAGATTCTTTTCCATTTTAGGCTATTACAAGATACTGAATATAGTTCCCCGTGCTGTACTGTAGGTCCCCATGGCTTACTCATTTTATATATAGCAGTGTGTATATGTCAATCCCCAAATCCTAATTTATCCCCCCTTTCCTCTTTGGTAACTGAGTTTTTTTCTATGTCTGTGAATCTGTTTCTGGTTGTGAGTCTGACTTGGCTGTGACTTCGTGACTGGACAAGGGAAGGATTCACCGTGACAATCTAGGGCCCCTGGGGAGGGTTTGGAAGAACTGTTCCGGTTCAGCTCCTCTGGATGTAGACTGACTTCCCTAGCTGACTTTCCCATAATGCACCTCTCCACGTCTCAACATTCGGCACTAACCCCCCGAAACCCCACTTCTCCTCACCCCCCTACACAACAGGCAAGGCTCTGGGGCTGCTCTGTTGTCATAACCGGACTGTTTAAAGAAAGAAAAATACACAACAGAAAGCTTCTAGCGCTGTGCAAACACACTGAATAACCTCCTGGAGTATTTCTGTCTTTACATAGAACGAGGTTTTTAGCTGTAAGGTGTACCTGCCGTTAGGAAACACACAGGGCCTATCTTTGTTAAAGTCGATTTTTCAATGTTTTACAGAATTACAGGTTCCAAAAAAAGGTTTTCTAATGAAGTTGTTTATCAAAAACCTCTGAATGATGAAGAAGAAAAAGTCAGAATTTTTTTTTTAAGAAGTTTCCAGAAGCCGTTACCAAACTGCATTCCCCAATAAACGTATTCCGGCACAGGAAGGGCTGACAGGCATACCTCGCGCTGTGCTCCGTGGGGAGCTGGTTTAATGCCCATTTAGAGCAATCTGCTGATGTTCCCGCAAGAACCTTCTTGAAGACTACAGATTGCAGAGGACAGGTGATTGAAAAAGGAATTTAAAACGTTAGGAGGCTTACCGGGTTGTCAGAGGTGACGCGGGACAGAGTTCAGGGCTTCAGAGAGTCGCTCGTGCGTGCAGTCCGCTCTGCTCTCTCGCCCGAACGAAATGAGGACGGTTAGCGGAGGGCCTGACACGACCTCGCAGACGGCGCTTTCCTCCACGGCCGCTCTCACGGAGCCAGCGTCCTCCCCGCACTCTGCCTGGGATCTGGGGTCACGTACCCGCGAGGGGCTCCTCAGGGCAGGCGGGCATTTGTTCCTAATTCTAACATTTTCTTTTAATGGAAACTTTGTCTAAACGCAATGTGGTTTCCTAGACCAAATCATGGGAAAAGGATATTAGTGGGAAAAATGGAAAAATCTGAAGACTCTGGAATTCAGTTAACGGTAATGTACAAATGTTCTTAATTTTCCCAAGTGTGCAAGGGTATTATGAGATAGTAACAAGGAACGCCAGGTGAAGGTTGTCTGGGAACTCGCTACACTTTCTCTGAAACTTTTTTGTAAACCTGAAATTATTAAAAAATAAGATGTGTATTTTTTTAAAAAAAAAACCCTATGATATTCTTGTTAATAAGCATCGTATTTACCATTCCAGGCAAAACTTACTTGACTCATGCTGCCTTTAAAATGCACATAAAATAAATTAGATCTCCCAACAGCTAAACTAAAAACTCTAACTTGTCTTAGAAGAACAGATATTTATAAAGGCATCTGGAGATTCTGTAATCTCATTATAAATCAAGTCATAGATAAAAGAGGATTCGCAAAGCAGAGGATAAAAATGCCAAGACAGTCATATGGCTCTTGAAAGGATAACAAATTCAATTAATGGGGATTGTGAATTCCATATTTCTACAAAAAAATAACTTGTATGAAAGCCACTGAAACTCCTTTTTATTTTACCATGACATGCTCAATAGAGCAAATTATTTATTTTAATTTAATCAAAATGTATTGACAGTGGGGGACTCACTGCTCTGATTGGTGGTGGGAGTACTAAACAAACATAATACTGAACTTTCACGGATTCACAAAATCTACAAGGGTCCTTCCTCGTATAGGTCTACAGCTTGGGCCACTGAAAGAACAAACTTGCTAAGTAAAAATCAGTAACTATGTAAAAAGTACTTTAAAATGAAAATATAGAAAAATCGGATTTTATGTTATAAATTTTCCTTTTAAATCTTCACTCGGATGAATTTCTGTTCTATCTCAGGGCAAGAAAAAAACTATATGAAGGTCTACAGAGTGATGATTGAAGGAGCAAGAGAGGAAACGGTGACAATTACTGACAGATGCCAATCATGAAACTCCCCACGGAGCCGTGACGATTCCTCCTCCTGCTGGCAGCAGCTTGTCCACAATCACCCTGGGTGATCAGTCTTGCGCCTACAGTGCAAGGACGTCAGGAAGGACACCCAGACGGCGCCTTCCAACACTTAGCAACTCTCGCTGCTGAGGAAGTTTCCCCTTACGTCAGTTTCCAAATTATGACATGATTCCACATCAGGGAAACAGAGAGGACGTTAGTATGTCAGCCTTTCTAGCCATCTTTTCTCTCCTGGTACAGCGTGGATCAGTCCCTCAAAGACTGGTGCTCTCCAGATGAGTGAACAACATAGTTCCAGAGATGTTTTTCCCTGGATGGCGACTTCTCCATCACACTGCAAAACGTCACAGCAGACCTACGACGTCTACCCTGAAACCACCCCTTCGTGCTCCCTAACCTCACAGAGCTCCCCAACCCCAGGCACGTATTTATAAAAGACACGGAAAACGTCCACAGAAGGGTTAAGCATGGCCGCCCTCACTGAGACTGGGTTAGGACGGTGCTAAGACAACACGACCTCTCTGTGTTGTCCCCTGTGCAATGAACTTTGCGTTAAGCAAACTCCACAGCCATGCTCCAAAGCAGGGAGCTTCTCAGACAACCAACCACTGTCCCATAAACTCCTTTTCCACACAATTTATAATCCCCAGGTGAGCTTATTACAGCTCCTTTAAAATAGCTTTTCACATTAAGAAACTGAGAAATTTACTCAGACACAAAAATTAGCAAATTATGCTGGATTTGCAATTCTATTAATTGCTCTTCCCTTGTGTTTCTTGGCAGAATCTGAAGACTTTGCAAAATTTAGCTCTACCTATAGTGGATGAAATACTTCAGGCCACTGGAAGTGCCGCTGATGCCATTTTCCAGGCCGATTTCAAATTGAAAACACGTTCATGCTTTCTACTCGGTTCTGTCACACACCACCCCTCAGTGACTCGCAGAAGCTCCACGGTGATTGTTTAAACGAGGTTATTTGTGGGTATGACATGTGACAATTTTTGACAGACCAAGTGAAGAACAGGTTTGTTAAAAAAATGCCCATTTTTTAACTTAAAAATGCTTTCAACGTTAATTGTATGTAGCAAACTGTGTTTTCGAGACCTCACTAAATTATCCCTGTAGTGTCCTGGTTTGTCGATATTTTTTCCACTTTTCTATATAAAAATAAGGTAAAAACACATTGTAAAGTGCAGCGTTAATAAAAAGCAGAATAGAAGTGTGATCTTGAACTTTGAATTCCAGCTCAGTGTTAAGCACATAAAACCTTTTTCATAAAAATAATCTAAATCTTTTTCATTATAGTGAAATTCCTAGACGGTTTAAGCCAGCTGTGACTTGAGGCACTGAAAGAATAAACTTGGTAACTAAAAATAAACAACTCTATTTCAAAATACAGAAAGAAAAAGAAGACTGCAATTTATGAATCTGCCTTTTAAATCTTTACCCAAATGCATTCCTGTTCTAGCTAAAGGAAAGAAAAAAATGTGCTAGGATCTAACGGAGTGGTAACTGAGAAATGACGATAAAAATGGCGATAACAGTATAAGGAGAGAGAGTATTTGGAGACTTCTTGGCTCCATGGTCAAACCTGAGCGTTTTGTTAGATGTGTGTTTTTAATCCCCTCTGGATGACAGTATCTCTCAGTCCCCCCTCAATCTGAGTTCTCCCCATGGGCTGGTATCGGACGTTCTTCCTAAAATCAAGTTTCAAACACACGTTGTTGTCATGCTGGGTGAGCAGCAGGAAGGGTCAGAATGAGCGGGGCCAGGACTACAGGCTGGACGCGCCCACTGAATGGGCAGGAGCCTGGGTGTGTTTGGAAGCAAACAGCAGAGGAAATCCAGCTGCCAGGACTGTGGGGAGATGGCGTCCAGGACCAGGAAACTGGGGGTGATCCAGGCAGGCAAGGATGCGGTTGGTCAGCATCTGGGGAGACTGGAAAGGGGACAGTCAAGTCTTCCAAAGAGTGAGTAAAGCAAAGCATGTTGGGTAATGGGCTGACAGTAAGACAAAGGCTGGCCCTGAACGTCAGTCGAGGCTTTCAATGGCACATGGCAGCCTCTCGGGGGAGCAGCAAGAACAGAACTGGGCCTGGGTCTGGGACGTCCTGGAGACCTGGGCAGATCATTACAGTGGGGAACCAGGAGGGGGGCAACCAAGTTCACCCTGATGTTTCTGCTCAGTGGCCAAGGAGCTTTAGCTGTGCACGATGAACACGTTCCAGACCTGCTGCACAACCTTGTGCGTGCCGTCCTCAGACCTGTGATGTGCCTGGACATTTGTCAAGAGGATAGATTTTGTGTTACGTGGTCTTACCACAATAAAAACAAAACAATAAAACAAACTCAGTCCCTGACCCAGGGCACAAGGCAGAGGGGTCTTGGTCATGGAGCAAGGCCAGGTCCGGCCACTAGGACCATTATCAACTCAGAGCCCTGGGAGCATCGCCGACTGACCTCATATTGAAAGAATTATAGGCCAGTAGCCTCTCCTTGCATATGCCTCGTTCTCCTCTTTGCAGCACTTTGAGCAAAGGAGCGACACAGTAACTTACAGTCATTAAAAACGTTCTCTGGCATCTTACTGGAGGCTGCACTGACAAGGCAGAGAAGGGAAGCCCGGACGAGAAAGAGAGAGAAGCCTCCTCAGCCGTGGCGGTGAGCGCAACTCAAACCGACACGGCGGCGGCAGCAGTGGGAAGTGGGCGGGCCGCACCTGAGAGGGGGGACGCAAAGGTCTTCCTAACACATGGACGCACACCGTGAGGGGAAGATGGGGGTCAAGTCCAACCGCAAGGCTTTGGGCTTGAGCAGCTGAGCACGATGAAGCTGGCATCCGGTGAGATGAGGTCGCCAGGAGAGACCATGCAGACAGGGTGAGGAGGAAGGTGAAGGCTGAGCCCCGCAGCATCCAACACAGAACAGCAGGGGGACGAGGAGCTGACGGAAGAGACCGAGAGTCGCCTCGAGGACAGGAGCAGAAGCAAGAACGCGCAGCGTGTTGTCCATCGACAGATGACTGGATAGAGAAGATGTGATGTGTATACACAACGGAATAGTCCTCAGCCATGAGAAAAATGAAAGACTGCCATTCGCAGCCACACGGACGGACCTGGAGAGCACTGCGCTAAGTGGAAGAAGTCAGACAGAGAAAGACAGTACCACACGGTATCACGTGTATGGAATCTAAAAGCTACAACAAACTCGGGACAGTAACAACAGAGAAGCAGGCTCACAGATACAGAGAACAAACTAGTGGCCACCTGCGGCGAGGGGGGGGGGCAGCAGGGGGGCAGGGCGGCAAGAGGTACAAACTGTTACGTATGAATTAAGCTACAAGGATGTACCGTACAACACGGGGATGAGGGCCGACACTGTATAGCAACTATACGTGGAGTTAACCTTTAAAAACTGTGAATCACTATATTGTACACACGGAACTAATTTTTTAATTCTTATTTTTTATCGAACTGCAGCTGATTTACAATGTTAGTTTCAGGTGTACAGCAAAGCGATTCAGTCACACACATGCATACACATATATACATTTTCAGTTTCTTTTCCATTGTGGCTCATTATAAGATATTGAATACAGTTCCCTGTGCTGTACAGCAGGTCCTTGGTGTTTATCTATTTTATATACAGTGATGTGTATCTGCTAATGCCAAACTCCTGATCTATCCCTCCCTGCCCTTTCCACTCTGGTAACCACAGTTTGTTTTCTATGTCCGTGTACACATGTAACTTATATAATATTGTTCATCAACTATACTTTGATTAAAGTTAAAAAACAAACAAAAAAAGAAAGTGTGGGGAGCAGAAGCCACGTCTCAGCATACTGAGGCAGAAGGGGTGGTCAACAGTGGAAGGGTGCTAAGTGGCCAGGAAAGATGGGGACTGAGAATTACTTGTCGGACCATCTTGTATTCAGGTCTCATTTATCTTTGAAGCCCCAGCACAGGACCTGGTAAGCAGTCGGCAGCTCCTTCTGCTGTGTGCGCATGAGAGCATGGGCTCACAGAAGACGGGAAGCGATGTGGAGTGGAGTGGAGTGGAGGTGGGGAAGGGGCAGGCGAGACCCATCGCCGCTGGCACCTGGTGCATTCCCAGTGCTCAGCATCTCGACACCTGCATCACCCTGATGTCTCTGCCCGCGCCGCGTCTAATGGGCGCAGATGATCTGCACAAGGGCCCTTGGTTGAGGGACTTCACTTTTACAGCGGCCACAGAACCTTGCTAAACATTTGCGTGCTGCTTTTAGAGAGCTCTCGTTAGCTTTCATAGACACAATTCGCCTGCCCGTGTCACTTTTCAGATTCTCCAAAAGGAACTGGTTCATTGTTGAAAAATATAGTAAGGGCGTGGGGGTACGCCCAGGGGTAGATAGTGTTACTCCAATTTTTTTTTAAAAAAAGGTAAAACCTTGAACAAGGAGGATGGATGAGAAACTAGAAAGTGCCATGAAATTTTAAAATACGAAACTAACCAAACATTCAGGGTCAAGCAGTATCAGTAAATAGCAAACTCAACAGAGAGGGTACCAGTGTTCTAGGACGTCTGATGCATTGCAGTATAAAGCACTCTGAGAAAATGCTTAAAAAATGATTTGGTTAAACATCCTGTCACTGGCATTGAAGCAGCAAGTCATGAAAAAGGTCAGTGCCCTGAACGGAGAAGACGACGGTTCAGGGGATGACAAAGGGCCGGGGGCAGACTTGTTTCATGCCGCCTGTTAATGACTTGGAAGGAGGAGTAAACAAACACTGACAGATTACGTTCGGAGATGGCACTCACTTCATGATGCTGCAAAAGTGATTAATAGAGGAAAATAAAATGTACCAGGGCCTGGGAGGTTGAGCAATATTAGTAAGTGAAAGAAAAAAAAAGATCTGTTTGGAATAAATGAAAATAAATTTTGAGAATTTTGGATTATGTAGACTTGGAAAACTTCTAGGAGTCTGAAAGCGATGATTCTAGGAGTTTTTAACACCTACAGAGGCTAACAGGCTGTTCTGAAGATAATAAATGGGGCCCGTGTGGGGCTCAGCTGCGTTTTGGTTCACGGACATCAATGTATGTGAGCATGCGCTTCTAGGAGGGGAAGCGCTGGGCTGCAGGACGTGCACGGGGCCTCTTTCGTAGATACCGTCAAACAATTTACCCAAGTGGTTATACACTTGCACTCCCACCAACCACATACAAGAGATCAACTGTAGCAAATGTTGATACCTGCTAATTCTGCACAGTGGATACACAGATGTTTATTAAATTATTGTCCAATACTTTTCCTACATTTGAAAGACTTCACAACTTCGAAAATATAAAAATTAAAAGCAATTTGAGGAAGAATGTTCAACAAAATGGGGCAAGATGCTTTTATTCTTGCCCCCTCGTCCTGGACAGCGGACATGCAAATGTTAGAGGAACAGAAACAGACGTGGACGACTGCGCCCCAGGGTTGTCTCACGTAATAAGACTCGGGGGCTAAGTGAACGGACCTCAGTTCTGACAGAGGATAGAGGCGAGTTTTCTTGCAGGTTCTCTATCGGCAGAAGCTACCAGAGTCAACCCCTCAGCATCCCGCCTTCACCCCGACGCCCAGAAGCTCTTGCAGGGAGTCCAGGAGAAAAGTCAAAGAATTTCTAGGAGCCATGAAGAAACAAAGGGTTAAGAGCTCTTGCCCGGAAGTAAAGGAAAAGGGCCCAAAGGTGGGGGGCGGCGCACGCAGGTAAATCCATTGGCCGCGAGAGCTGCCGAAGGAGCCGAGGCCAAGCGAAAGCAAGGCGAGGGCTGGGCGCGCGAAGGCACACCCCAGACCCGCGCGCCCGTGGGCCAGGGCGCGCCGGCCTCGCGCAGGAGCGAGGCGCTCCGTGCGGGTGCCGCGCTCGCGGAAGCCTGCTCACAGCGGGCGCCACGCCCCCCGGCGGCAGCGTCAAAAGCCGCGCCTGCGTCAGCATTCCGGGGGCTGAACCCAGGGAACGCGCTCTCCCAGCAAGCTCCCCTGGTGACGCTGGTAGAAGGCCAAGTTCTGGAACCACTAAACACGTCATCTGCTGTATCACCGACTTGGCCCACGGATTTAAAGAATTAAAAGTCACTAAGCCATGGATATTTCTGGCTCTTTCTTACCTTTGAAGAAAAGTTCATTCAGGGGATATTGATTCATTTGGACCTGTGACAAGAGGTGATTTTATCCACAGTGAGGAGGTTGGGGACGGAGCCCGAGCTTGAGAACTCTGAGCTGGCCCGAGTCCCTGAGAAGACGGCACTGCTGGGACCCGTGCGCCCCCAGGTCAGAGCCACCGCACTGCAGTCCTGCGCCTCTTTGCGGTTTTATCCTCTGTTGACCACTTTATAGAGCAGAACGCTTCCTGGGAAGCTGAAGAGAACGTTAAGTGACTTTTTTACCCTAAAACTGGAATATCTGCTTTATAAAATTAGATACACATTACTTAACACCAGAGCATCCAGTCCAGTGTGACAGACATTCCATTTGGGTCCAAAGGCGAGGGTTTTATTCCACACTTTCATTATTCTTCTCTTGAAGAAATCTCTCTTTGTGATGGAATCACTTTTTTTCCCCTTAAATCCAAGCATAGTCCCCCTCCTTCCCTCAAACTGCAATCTTTTCCTTCTGTTTTCCTAAGGATTTAGAAAGTACTTTCTGTTCTTCGAGGCATTAGGTTTAGATGGAATAGCATTTGACACACCTGTCTCTACGCCAGACATTGCATTAGCTACGTATTACTTGACTGATCACAAAGGATTCAGTCTTAGCAAAAACTGGGTGTGGTCATAACCCCTATTTTACAGAAGAGAAACTAAGGTTCAGCGAAAGTGCACCCTGCGCCCCAGCTCACGCTGCTAGTACGTGAGAAGAGAAGGGTTCCCAGGCAGGTACTGGGATGTTATGTCTTGCTCTTTCTACAACATAAGTGTTTTTCAAATTGCATTCTCTGGAACTTCAGTGTTTCGAAGATGCGCTTTTTAAGAGTTTTGCAAATGTTAGGTACAAATTTCATTTTTAAGTCTTAAAAATCCAGCTTTCACTCGGTGAGGACCACCATCAACCGACTGGACAGTGAGTTCCTCTTGTTTGGGTGCCTTCCTTAAATAAACATTAAATAAATTCTCTCCTGTCATCTCCACGCAGACCTTTGAACTTCTTATAAACGTGCTGATGATCAGGATGACGTCTTTTCTGTACTGACCTTCTGTTGAATTTAGACATGCTCACACCTTCATAAATTCCACGTGTGCTGGGTAGTCAATTAAACACTGCACGAAGCAGAGGAGTAGCTCCCAAACCCGTCAGCCGATCACGGTACGGAGTCTGCTGTGAAATCACGAGTTAACGCAGAACACATCTCCTGGTGACTCCACACCCTTACAGTTAATAGATTGTCAATAGCCTATGACAAGCTTTGAATTCTGAATGTCTACTTTACTACAAGGAATTCAATCAGTTGTTAGAAATTTCTTGTGATTGTTTTTTAGAAGGTTGATTCATCTTTAATACTAAAAGTGTTCTGTATTCTTTTAAACATCCTGAGATTATAAAGTGAGCTGTTTAAATACTTGTTAGCTTTTGCAACTACTTCTCTGTAAGACTCAGGGTTTACTTGCTACAGTTTAACCAGACGAAACCCAGAAATCGACAGGACGGTGGCACCGATGTTAGGAGACGTCTGCCGTCCTTAGCGTCTAAATTTCACGTGTGCACTCGCACAGATTCATTATTTGATTTTATAAATAAACATTATCCATTTCAACTACTGAAAAGACATCCAAAAGAAATAGCATTATCATCTATTCTGTAGAGCGGGTTTCAGAGTTTTCCTTGAAAAAAAGGACCCTGACGCTTTGAAAATTTAAAGATTATCCTACTACACAAAGCATTTAGCAGATAAAAGAGTGCCTTGCCGTGAAAAAAAAAATGAATGCTTATTGAATAAGCAGACTACTTGGTAAACTTCTGTGGTAACAAACTGAGGTAAAAATACCTTTCACTGAGTTCCATTATTCTCCAAAGCAAAGTCTTAACAGAAATATTATTATATTCTCAAAGAATATTTCATCCATAGCATCCCCAAGTGAAATTATCTAATTAAAATGGGGATGACTTTATAAAATCGGATCACTTTAGCCAATACAGCATCGCATATTCCATTGTCCATCTGTATCATTATTTACAGTAAGACAGAAGAAAGTGTGACTATAATATGCCTACACTGATGCATCCCAGCACAAAGCAGTCAATACCACGAATGTCTAGAATACTATTTAGAAACAGCCTCTTACCAATATAAAATATCATGGTACACTGTATTTTCTAACACACAATCTACTCTTCTTTCTCAAAGCTCAACAACTCCGGACTGTTTCTTTATCTGTCAAATCCATCTGCTAGTTCCTCTAGAGCTGACGTCTCCACTGGTACCCAAACCCCACCCCCCCACCCACTCAAGGGCGTCCTGCATCAGCTCTCCACGCCCTCTTCTGTGCCGTCATTTCCTGCTCCCTACAGGACCTTTCTCATCAGGAGCAAAACACCCTTTTTCATTTATCTCATTGGAAAAACAAAAAACAAAAAACCTTCTTTATCCTCCATTTCCCCAACTAGCTACCTCATTTTTCTTTTTCCCCTTACAGCAAAACTTCTCGAAGGAGTGGCCCCTGTATGCCATCTCCAACCTCTCTCCCTCACCCCCTCTTACATCCACTTGAGAGTGACTGTGTCCGTCAGTCCCATCCCTCCTGTTAAAGTCACCCGTCACCTGCACGTGTTAATATCCAGCGGCCAGCTTCTCAGTCTTCATTTACAGACTTAGCAGCAACCCTTGACCCTGCGGAGCGCCCCTCCCCTCGGCACGTGGTGTCCAGGGCATCAGCGCTCCCTGGACCTTTTCTACCTCAGTGCCTATTCTTCCTCAGTCTCCTTCGCTCCTTCCTCCTTCCTCTCCTCCCTTACCTTGCCATTGTCTTTTCTTCTTTACAAAACTCCCTCGGGGATCCCACTCACTCACGATCTTAAATACTATCTACGTGCCAGTAACTTCCAAATTTTTATCTCCAGCCCTGACCTTCCAGATGCCAGATTTGCTATCCAGCTGCCCACCTGAAATCTCCATTTGTTTGTTCAATAAACACATCAACTCATCAGTTGTCAGACTCATGCCACCTACAGGTTTCCCCGTTTGCATCGATGGCAACTCCATCTTTTTAAGACGCTAGTGCTAAAAATCCTAGAATTCTCCCAGCTGCTCACTTACAGCCACCCAGCTCTAGGGACTCTCTCCCATCTAGTTAGCAACATTTTGACCTGTGGGGGTTATTACTTTGAAAACATTTGACCTAGACTTTACATGGTTTTTGAGTGCCACTGAGTACTTACAAAACGCATCCTTTCAAAAATTGTGATTTTTACTCAAATGCAAAAATATGAGCTTTGAAGACAGGCAATCTGAGGTTTTGCCAATTATTAGCTGGGTGGCAATAATTATAAATTAAATTCAAATTATTGTAATTTGTTCAAAAATTACTAAGATTTTTAAGACATGATAGCAGGGCCTTAGGCCAAGCGTCAGGCCCTGCAACACAGAAAAATTAGATAAACTGTTTGACAGTTGGTTTTGTCATTTATAAAACTTGTGAAAGTTTAGGACATAAAGGTTTTAAAAGTTTCTAGCATGTATTTTCCAAAACCACCCATCACAATAGCTGTGTCATCACACTGTTACAACTTAACACAATTTCCAACATTCCAGCTTAGGTCCCACTCACTGGAAATGACACTGTGACATGTTTGTCTGTGAAACTGCAGCACTTGATGAGAGTGAAAGACAATTGAACCACATGCCCCAAATATTTGTAACTACGGCAGCTAACAGTTGGTAAGGCCACACGGGGAGAGGCACGGAGTTCCACTGCTCTAACGTATTTAATTAGACACACTGTGGAGCCTTCCTGCCTCATTCTCTTCACCTACAAAAGTGAGAGGACTGAGCTGAAAGTCTTAAAGCCTTTGTTTCCACTGAAGGAGCCACGTCCAAAGGGAGCAGACGCAGGCAGGTGTCCCAAGGCGGGGCTCCCTTGGTGGAGGGAGTGGGTTCCCAGTCCTGGTCCTCACCTTTTCAGATTCAGAAACTATCTTGAATTAGGTAAACTCAGAGAGATTTATTCAGGCAAACTAAAATTTCAAGAATCTGTCTTACAAACCAAAGTGCCCACTGTCAATTCACAACAGAGGCGACACCAGCACCGCCTTCGGTCATCAGCTTAGGGTGTGTCCCCCGGTGGATCAATTCACTTCAGCGACTGAATTACAGGCCAGAAGTTTGCTTGAAGAGCCCAGAATCAGAATGGAGCAGCTAAACTGTCATCGAAGAAGGAGAGCTATGTGAACTGGCCTGGGGGTACTTCTGGCCCGGGAAGCAGTATTAGCCCCCTGAACTAGAGGGACGGACGCCTCTTCTGCACTAACCTGAGCAGGACTTCTCACCTCCGCGTACACTGAGGCCTTTCCATTGACGCGTCCCTTCCTCACACAGTCACGCTCGGCACGTTTGATTAAGCCACTTCTTCAGTTACATCTCAGCCACGAAACCATACTCTAGCCCCGCTGGCGGACCTGAGCCCCCGAGTCCACAAACCTACAGATCGCCCTCTAGGGAAAGAGCAGCTTCATAGCTGTCTGCCGTACAGACTCGGAGCACTTGCTCTGGGATCATTTGGGGTAATTTATGAGTAAATTTAGGCAAGTTAATTAACCTAAGTCTCAAAATCCTCATGTGTAAAATAAAATAAAAACCCCTACTCTTCACATTCGTCGGAGGGATGTTTATGAAGGACGCGCGGGGCCCAGTCAGGACCGACAGCGGACGTGGCCGTCAGAACTTACGGCTCTTTGCATGTGCGTCTACTACCGTCACTCCTCCAAGGCGGCCTTTCCTTATTTCTTTGTCCAAAATAGGGGAGGCACCTAGACAAGCCCTCATGTCCTGACTGCACATTTCAGCACTAACGTAAGTCCATGTGGTACGAAGGCAAAGGCAGGTGAACCTTCAAAGGCAACACGCCCCTCCAGAGTCAGAAATCACAAACTTGAGTGCCATGAATACACACTCACGTAACAGATTATAACTCTGTTTTGTTGGTATGGTAACGCACTGAACTATTTCCTCACAGCACATGTTACGGAACTGAACCCATCAGTTCATGAAAACAAGTCCGGCACCCCTTGTCGGGTTTAATAGAACTCAGCCGTACCGTGATGTTCTGTTCTGTTACAGCTCATGAGAGTTACCAGTGTGCACCATGCAAACTCTGGCCTTTTAGCTCCAAGACCATTTTTTTTTATTACATTTCTTTGTTAGAAGGCTCTGTTTGTATGTAATTAGATGTGGCTTTCTTAAACCTTAACAGTTGGTAGCTTAACGTATTTTTGTTTTCTTCTGAGTACAAAGGCTATATTATGCTTTTGTTGGCACCAATGCTAGTCGGCATGCCAGCTCAGTAATTTTGTTCTCTGCAGTATGTCAGTATTTGAGTGCCTTGGGCCTAACAGGTGGTGCTCAAGAAGGTTCTGGAAAATCAAACAGGTAATGTGGTTATTTCTTTTGTCAAATTATAATTAAAAACAGAGTCTGTGTAAAAGGAGACGTACTTTTTCCTGTTTTAAAAAGGGCTCAACCTCCAGTACAAATTGTTTTCCTAACAAAGACCCACGAGGAAGGAAGCATGTTGTCTGCGTAAGCGTGCAACACCTCATCTAGAGTTTCATCGCTCTCTGCGAAGTTTACCTTGCAGGCCTGCACGGTAAGCACTGCTGCCTAAGCTCGTGGCGTCTCCACCTTTCTGTAATTCAAGCGTGTGAATTTCAGGCCATGCCAAACATTTGTCAGGAAATGGGGACACTGTTATCTACTATTTTCTAGAATATGAAGAAATTCTTTGATATTTTTTACTTGAATCATCTGCTTAAAAACATGACCTCTGCACCGCAACATCCTGGTCCCTGACGACAGCACAAGAAAGACCAGCGCTTCCATTGTCAGGAAGCTGGAAAGACC
This sequence comes from Camelus dromedarius, assembly GCF_036321535.1. NCBI lineage: Eukaryota > Metazoa > Chordata > Mammalia > Artiodactyla > Camelidae > Camelus > Camelus dromedarius. The sequence goes on from NC_087456.1 coordinate 35,994,022, forward strand.
CTCAGCCCAAGAGTCAGGGCTCCTCTCCTATAATGTCCAGCCCCAGGGAGAGGGGCACCTCCCCACGGTGCGATGAAGCAATGAGAGACTCACGCACCTGACCATGTCTCTGAAAGTTCTCACTGGTGAAAGTTGCTTCTGCAGGACAGGCCTGTGAGCTGCTCAGCTAGTTGCTCTTGTGCGCTCAACACCATCCCAGAAGGAACAAACCAGACAGTGGCCACATGCGCCTTTGTGCCCAAGAAGAGGCCACCACTGTCTTCCTGCATGCCAGAGTAAATTTACTATTCTGGTTTGAGTGTTATCACACTAAAATCAAGACATGTTAGAAAAGGAACCTATTATCTCCTCACACGGTCAGAATGGCCATCATCCAAAAAGCCCTCAAATGATAAATGCTGGAGAGGGTGAGAAGAAAAGGGAGCCCTCCTGCACTGTTGTGGGAATGCAGTTTGGTGCAGCCACTACAGAGAACAGTATGGAGATTCCTTAAAAACCTAAAACTAGAGTTACCCTATGACCCAGCAATCCCACTCCTAGGAATATATCCAGAGAAAATTCCAATTGGAATAGACACATGCACCCCAATGTGCACAGCAGCACCATATACAACAGCCAAGACACGGAAGCAACCTGAGTCCATCAACAGATGACTGGATGAAGAAGATGCGATATATATACACAATGGAATACTACTTGGCCATAAAAAACAATGAAATCATGCCATTTGCAGCAAGATGGATGGACCTAGAGATGATCATACTAAATGAAGTAAACCAGAAAGAGAAAGACAGACATCATATGATGTCACTTATATGTGGAATCTTAAAAAATGACACAAATAAACTTATTTACAAAACAGAAACAGACTCACAGACATAGAAAACAAACTTATGGTTACCAGAGAGGAAAGAGTTGGAAGAGATAAATTGGGAGGTTGAGATTTACACATACACATGACTTTGTATAAAATAGATAAACAACAAGGCTCTGCACAGCACAGGGAACTATATTCAATACCTTGTAATGGCCTATAATGAAAAAGAGTATGAAAAGGAACAGATACACATTTATATGTATGACTGAATCATGAAGCTGTACACCAGAAATTAACACAACATTGTAAACAGATGATACTTCAATTTTTTTAAAAAAAGAAAAGGAACGTATTATGTAGTTATTTTATTTGAACACAATTTGATCCAATGATAGTACTTCACTAACCTGAGCCCTTATAGCAGACAATCTGAAGAAAAACCAAAGCAAACCAAAAACAGTCATCTGAACTTGCCTCTGTACAAACGTCTTGACACTCAGGCGCACTGGGCACTTGACCTCATGTAGACATGACACACAGAGGCTGAAGGACCCTTCCCCAGTGGTTGGTTGAAACCTCAATAACAAGCATTGGATTTTCTCCTTTCAACTGGATTTTCCTTTATGCCCCATAGAAAGAGATCCCTCGTGGCAATGTATGTTAATTTTCTCTAAGTCCTTAAGGCCTTCACGCAACCAACACTCATGACTTATCACGTCTAAATGACACCTTCATAGACTCTGCAGTGCTGAGATGACGGTATATCGTTTTGACAGACTGAGCAGCATCCACACTGTTTCTCTATTTGGCTTTATTCATAAAGAGTATGTCTCTTTCTGGTGACAACAGAAAGTCAGCTTTCTAGACTGAAAGCCAAAGATAATTAAATTTTGTACAGATTTTTAAATTAAAGGCTAAGCAGACTGAATGTGTGTCACACATAAGACATTAGACCACGCTTCTGGTCTAACACCAGTATTACCTAGCTGAACAAATGGGAAAATAACTTCTCTGCTCTTAATTGGTTTCTTCAGCTATAAAAATGAGGGTCTGGACTAGAAATAGAGGTTTTCAAAGTTTGAAAGCAGTATCTCCCCTTCTTCAAGCCAAAAAAAAAAAAAAAAGAAAAGAAAAGAAAAGAAAAGAAAAGCAAGCGAGCAAGCCTAAGGCATAAACCTGATCTTCACGTGTCCTCCTGCTCCGCCGCCAACCCCACGCCTGGCTCTGGGACACACACAGGGAACACGCAGGGCTCCAAGGACCAGTGGACTCGCTGGTCTCTGAGGCCCTGATCCAGCTCTGCAACTCCATTTCTCTAACATCACTCAATCACAAGCATTTTGTAAAACACGTGACAAAGTAAATCACTTACAGTTTCTGTTCCTCTCAATCCTCTGAAATAAGGAGTCTGGGTATCATTATTCCTGTTTCAGAGACGAGGAAGTTGAACCTCAGAGAGATGAAGGTGATCTCTACTCCACCAGCAAATAAGGGCTAAAGCTGGGATTAGAGTCAGAAATCTCCCAGTGTTCTGTTTCCCACTATGAGCTTTTTTGATACTGTGTGGTATCGTAGGTTTTCATGCTTTGTATTTTTGCAAGGTTCAAATCAGCCCCTCAAATTTTGGCCCTAAGAATGAAGACAAGACTTTATAGAAGCTTAGAAAGAAGCACCATCAAGTTACCAAATTCAATAGGCTGGAGGAACTGGCTCCCAGTCGGTGTCACACTAGTGACTCCCGGCGCCCTCACAGGGCTGTAATGCACAGATTTGGGCTTCAGCTACTTTTTATTGAAGGTGTGCAGCACTGCAGTGACCCTACTCCACTACGGTGTCCAATGGGCCAAAATTTTCTATCCCACTTTCTCAGATATTGGGGTAACGTGAAAGAGAAAAATCTACAATGGAACAAAGTCTGTTCTCTCCAAATTTCTTTATAAACAGTATCATTCCAATTAAAAGTCTGACAGGATGTCTTTTAAATAATAAAAACTACTTTTAATTCTAACTGAATAAATAATGTATGAAAATACCTACAACGCTAATGATAAAGGGTAAGGAAAGCACAGTATAGAGCGTTAAACATATTGTAAACATGCACTAAATTAAAACAGCAAAGTATCGGTGCCGGGGCTGATGGATGAATGGAAGGGAACCGACAATCTATAAACAGACTGAAGCAGCTGTTCTTAAAATGTGGTCCTAAGGCCCCTGGCCTTCTACTACTATATATGAAATAGATAAATAGATGCCATCTACTTTATGTATAGTGGTAGAAGAGACGTAGCTCAGACGTCACATCTCTGGAAATCTCTCCTTAAAATCACATTACCCCTCCCTCCCAACATGCTCCCAGAGCACCCTATGCACACTCCTATGCCAGCATTTCCCTGTTACATTCATCTGCACTTAGAGGTCTCCCCTCTCATCGGTAAAATGACCAAGGACCAGACATGTCTTCCATTCTTTTATCTGATCATCTAGTCCAGTGCCAGCAAATGGGCCACTCAGTGGAAGTGCACGAGTAAACGCTCAGGAAAGAGCCAGTCTTCCCACTCATTGTCACCACGCTCTGTCCTGACAGGTGGCTCAACAGAAGTCATGTAAAATCAAAAAAATAACAGAGGTTAAGACTATTCTTAACCACAGCAATCCCACTCCTGGGCACATATCCACAAAAGATGAAAACTGTAATTTGAAAAGATACGTGCACCTCAATGTTCACAGCCGCACTAGTTACAGTCGCCAAGATGTGGAAGCACCTAAATGTCCCTCCACAGATGACTGGATAAAGGAGATGTGGTAAATATATTTACAATGGAATATTACTCAGCCATAAAAAAGAATGAAATAATGCCATTTGCAGTAACAAGGATGGACCTAGACACTATCATACTGAGTAAGTCAAAGACAAATATCATGTGATATCACTTATATGTGGAATCTGAAAAAAGAGACAAATGAACTTATTTACAAAACAGAAACAGACTCACAGACATAGAGAACAAATTTATGGTTACCAGGGAGAAAGGGGGCAGGGATAACCTAGGAGATTGGGATTTGCAGATACTAACCACTATATACAAAACAGATAAACAACCAAGTTCTACCGTAGAGCACAGGGCACTCTATTCAATACCTTATAATAACCTGTAATGAAAAAGACTATGAAAAGGAATATACGTATATAACTGACTCACCCTGCTCTACACCTGAAACTAACAACATTGAAAACCAACTATACTTCCATTAAAAAAGAATTTTTAATTAAAATAAAAAGACTACATTCTGAGTTTGCTTCTTCACATTTGTTCCATTTACTGTAATGCATTCAGCCTCTAATATTACTGATACTCAAATTTAGTGGCACTAAGTATTCCATGTATTACAGTGAGTTTTTATGGGTATTTAAACATTTAACACTGAATGCAATGAACAACATACTTAGAACGTTTAATGCAAATCGATCCAAAAATATTTGTCACTAAGTATATCCTGATAATATAATTATAACTGGTAATGTGTAAAAATTTGCATTATTACACAACACAGACTCACTCCTAGAACTGTGCACACTGGACCCCTGCTCCCTGCTCCAGAAGTGATGGATGACGTGTATTTAATCCTGCTGCTGTATTTAATCTTCCTCCAAGGGGTTTAGCCGTCTTCAGCTAGAAACCATAGTCCCAGGGAACACACCTGACTCACAGTTAGGGTGCAGTGAGGGTGTGCCCCCGGTGACCACGGTTCACATAGATTATAAATCTCTGGGGACCCAGACTGTCTCCCGCCAGTTTTTCCCATTGAGCCTCAGCCACATGCTTGCCCAAGGGAAACACACATTCATGTTTTAGGGAATCAACTAAATTCACTACATTTAGTTCAGTTTAGTCCTTTGGATGAGAAGGGATTATTGACAAAATGGGCTGCCTCTTTTACGTAATGTGTTTTGCTTTCGAGAATGTTTGAATTGCCTTTTAATCTTGGTTCTGAGAGTCTGGTAGGCTTTCCTCTAAAAGCATAAAGTGTTACTTTAATCAGAAAATCCCGGAGAGATTTATCACTAAGGCTATAAACGTGAGCTTAGCCGACACCCCTCCCCTCAGCATCCCGCTGCCTGGTTTCTCTTTATAAACACTTGGTTGCATGAAAATGCGGACTGTCTGCTCCAGGACTCGCCCTTCCTATAACCCTCTCCTTCCTCACTACTGTTTCCGTAGAATCAGTGGTGAATGGTGCAAAGAGGAATTCTTTAACAAATAGAATGTTAATTTTCTAAACACGAATTTTATCGAAGGTTCCTAGCCTTCAACATTCTACAGCTCCTGGATGATGTTAAGAATACAGAGATGTATGATTCTACCGCTGGCAATGCTGAGTCTCTTCTAGGGGGAGAAGCTCAGTTTCTGGACGCGGTTATGTTCAGACTGTCAGCTGTCAATCTAGCAAGTCCAGATTCCAAAGACCAACAGAAGCAGAGAACAAGGATCATTGTATGCTTTCTGGTTAATGTACTGTACACAGTTTAATAGAGCAAATAAGGGTGATTCTAGGGGGGAAAATGGGTCAATTTACTGTTAAGTTTTCCATGAAAATTTGCTGCAAATAAACTTTAATTGGATTTTTACTGTATTTAGTCAGCTGTGTTTGAAATATCTTTGAACTGAAGAAGATCACTGACTCACATTTTTAGAAGAAATGATTGAAGAGTAACCTTTAAAAAAACTCATGAATACAAATGGATTTTAATGGGGGTCTATTATCGCCTCAATGCTTGTATGAACTGCATTAATATTAATGAGAGGCAGACGTACACACGTATGAGAGATGGATGGACTCTTACTGTGTTCACTGCAGGACTGCTGGGCTCGTCCAGAAACCTGTAGTTTGGAGCTGAACTAGAGTTGCCAATAATAATGAATAGAAAGAGAAGGCGAAATTTTCTCTAATATTTACACTCCCCCCTTAAGGATATACCATTTCCTGGAGGAACAGGGAATTTTTAAATATGTGCTCTTATGCAATTGTAAAATTTTGCTTTAAGTGACAAGCTCACGTCCTGCATAAATAACCAGTAAGACAGAAGTGAACATGCAGCAGGCTGCTTCATTCCTCTAAGGCTCAATGCCGTTTCTGCAAATTGGTTTGTGCCCAGTTTTAGTTCTCCTGTGTCTGCCCATCTGGGCATTTTCTCTGGCTCCTCCTTGGTGTCCCGAGACCACACCAGAGGCTTGCTAGCAATCGACCTGTTTAGATTACACGTGAATGGCATCTGTTAAAAGTTACTGTCCTGTAGTTCCCATGAAGTGCCGGCCACATTACTAACTTGCAGCCAAACCAGTAGCAAGACTCTTGAGACATCCTCTTCCTTTAGACGACTTCATTTGTTCTCAGCGTCATCTCCATTAGAATTGACCGAGAACAAAGATCTGTGTCCCCTGCAGCTCACCAGCCCCGGGGACAGGACGCAGCACTGAGCGGTCTGGTCCTTATGACCTCATGAGCCCTCACCTGCTCCTCCCCTCCTCGGGCTCCCCACCCCAAGAATAACAGCCCCTGAAAATCAATACGGCTGTGCCCAGGAGAGAAAGGCTCAATGCGAAGTCAAAGTCCGATGAGCTGCCCTCTGCCACTCACTGAAATGATGGGGACCCCGCTACTCCCAGAGCCTCTTCCTGCTTCAGAGGACGGGGCCCTGCAGTTCCTTTCCAAATGCCCGGACGTGCCTTGCTCAGTAGGAAGCACCTGTCAGCAGTCCCTGCTTTCCTTTTGTTGCACTAACGGAGGTCAGCTTGAGCTAAATTTGCATGCCAGAGGTTAGCAATGAGACACAGAGGCTCTCCTGGATGGAACAGACTGGCACAACTGCTGACCGAGGCGCTCGCGAAGAGCCACGCGGCTGTGATGCTACGAGGCTGGCGATAATCTAGAGGCTAATTAACAGCACACGAAGTGGGGGGCTGTTTTAATCTGGGTGAACTGAATTCAGTCCACGTCCCTCTAGACCAATAAGCATGTTTAACAACCTGACTGAAGACAACTCTGTTGAAGCAAAAAGAAAAGTGATGTCATATCACTTACAGTATAATTTCTTTTTTTTAGATTAAAAAAAGTCAATTTACAACGTTAGTTTCAGGTGAACAGCAAAGTGACTGATTCAGTTACACACACACACACACACACAGCTTTGTGGCCGAATCCCCAGAGACGGAAAATAGTCCACGTGAACGGGAGCAGCCGAAAGAACAGCCCGGCTTCCTTTCCACGTGGCCCGAGGGCTCATACATCTCCCCGGCGTTCAAGGCGAGAGATTAAAAGTGATCAATACCCAAATCATTTTTTTTAAACGTTGCCCTCAGTAAATCTATTTTTGTCATCTGTCTCCCCCTGCCAAGCCTGGTTTTACAAAGCTTGGAAAGATCCTTTTCTCCCAACACAGAATTGCATGCACAGCTCTGTCCTCAGTTCATTTTGACTTAATTTAGCCTCAACTGTTCAGTACATTGATTACTTGGGCTGCACAAAATTTCTTTGGATTTAGTGAGTTTCTCACTCCTTGAGTTTACCCTGAAGTTTCTATTTGCAGTAAGAAAAAAAGGTTATTGAAGAGGAATGAAATGTAGAAGGAAATACTTTGGGCAAACAAAAGAGAAAGAAAGAAAGAAAAGGAGGCTCAGATAAAGTACCAAAAATAGACAAAAATCAGATTATTAAAAAAATCATTGTTTTCCAGGTTGAGTTTTTTTTCCTAATTCACATGCTATATAAGAAAAAGAAAGAGTCATGGCCAGGGCATAAAATAATGCTAAATTAATTAAGTAACAGGATAAGCAGTAAAGAATAAAGAAAACAATATTTTTGTGGTTTTCAATGAAAATGAAACCCTAACACTTGTCTCTCGTGGCCATCAGAAGCAACACATACCTTCAGGGGAGATTCACGTGGAGAGAAAAGGAAGAAACGGGAAAGGAAACCAGCAGTTAACTAAGGAAGGAATACTTTGATGAGTTGCTGCCTGGATCGAGAGGAAAGCTGGCGTCTGAACAATAATGGCTTAAACTAGATCTCACTGGGTACAGAGCTTCATCTTAAAGGACGCCATCCAACTCAGTGTTCCGGGAAACAGCTGCGTACAAGGTGCTTCTGTGTCATCTTGTAGGTATAGCATCAAAAAGTAACCTCCTAAGAACCAATTTTCTGTAACGATGGAGTTAATCAGTTCCCTGACATTCACTCAACAAACACTGAGCTATGCTCCTGACCACACGCTGTGCGGGGCGAGAAGGGAGAAACGTGGAGGGAAAGACGCCGCCTCCGCTCCTTGAGGGGCTGTAACGTAGCTGAGAAGGTCAGACAAGCACCGGAGCGAACGTCGGGCCAGGCCACCGCTGGAGCCGCTAGAGCTACAAGGCGCCCTGGGTGTCAGGGTCGGGAGGATGTCACTCCCTGGCTGAGCAAAGGAAGCTTCCCGGAGGCGGCTGTATGTAAGCTGAGTCCAACGCAACGCGCAGCTGAAACAACTGGGAAGACCCAAGCTTTCTCAGAAACAAGGCATAGGACAGAGATAGCGATCTCCAGAAGTGAGCTGCAACATGTGCGTAACAATACTGCCTTTCTGTGACTTAAACACGGAGCCTTAAATTAAGGGCCAGGAGACTTTTCTGCAAAGAGCCAGTCGGTGACTGTCTGATGCTGGGTGGCCCACAGACGCTCTCCGTGGTGACCGCTCACTCCAGCCCGGACAGCGGGTAAGCGAAGGAACACTGCCCAGTTCTAATAAAACTTCACTCACAGACACCGAAATCCGGATTTCATATAAATTTCACATGAAACAAAATACTGTTCTTTTTCCTTTTTTCAACTATTTAAAAGTGCAAAAGCCATTCTTAGTTCCCAGCCTACAAAAAATACAGATGGCAGACGCGGTGTGGCCCAGAGGCTGTAGGTTGGCAGCCCCTGTTAACCTTCAAAGCCTCAGGCTCTTGCCCCAGACACACATTTCTTTGTAATTTTCTACCTATCACATCTTCCTCACACCTTACTTCCCCAAATCACCTTCCCAGCACATCCAAAGAAAAGGAAAAACTTCCTCCACCCCTGTGCATGTTCGTAGTCACTCTTTTCTGAAACGTTCCAGCTCTTCTCTGATCTTCTTGGAACGAGTTAAGCAGCATGTCCACAGCACAGGGCATATTACAGCCCATTGGTTTTTTTAAGGGCAGGCTCCAATTTTTGTTTGGGTTTTATGCTCCAACACCCTTCCAGATGACAACCAATATTTTTCTGAATTTTTTTAGCAACAACATATGGGTCAAAGCCGATGCATGCTTAATATGCTGAGGAGTCGACTGGAGGCACAGAACGAGACCAAGCACAGAGGACGCACATTAAAATGGAATTTGAAAGCACTTCCTAGCATGGAGGCTCATCCTACAGGCACCTGAGGCCCCACTGCTGGGATCTTTAGGGAAGAGCGTTTATGGGATGCGGGCTAAGACACGCACTTCAACTCTAGTTCATCTGATCTCATTCCATCCTCACTGTGATCCTGCGGAGGACATGTTATATCATTTCCATTTTTTAAAGTTTGAAGAGATGAAGTGACTCACCTAAATTAACATAATAAACAGTAAAAATAAAATGTAAAGCTAGAGCTCCTGCCTCCAAATTCCAGAACCACTGAATCTGCTGTTTCATTTCTTCGGATCTGAAGTCCAGGTTACCTCACCCTGCATTTTGATGCAATTAAATGTTAGGAAATTAACCAAGCAGATGGACTGTGCAAATAAAAGCAAATCCTTATTTACTAGTCAATGGTCAATCATTGTTGTGCAAACATTTAGTGCTTAATAAGTATATTGTATTATTTGACAGACAGAGAAGCAACAGCGTCCTCTCCTGAAGCCCAGCAGAGGGACATCTCCCTACAGCAATTCTAATTTCCTTTACAAAGAAAGAGTTACTGGTTCTGACACTTTGTTAATAAATCAATCACCTTCTCTCTACACAGTAATTCAAAAACAAACAAACAAACATCATCCTCACCTGTAACAAAAACTAAGCTAAAAAAAATAAAATATTCAAGCATTACCTCAGGAGACCATTAGAAATATTAAAGAACAGAACCATGAACTGCCACTCCTCCTAAAACAGTGCCTGAAATGGCACACAGCCCCCAAGTATCAGACAGGAGGCAGCTCAAGGGGTTTCATTCTTGCAGAGAAGCTACGAGCTTAAATCAGAGAATCCAGAATTATCGAAACTAAATAATAATACTGTACATGTCAACGAAACACATCTTCACTTCCCATCAATGTTAAAGGGATACAGAGGTACCGAGCTCTCCTGGAGGCCAGTACATCAAGCCACCAAGAGCCATCTCTTAGGGGGAGGGTAGAGTTCAGTGGTAGAGTGTGTGCTTAGCACGCACAAGGTCCTGGGTTCAATGCCCAGTACATCCATTTTAAAAAAGTTTTTTAATATATAAATCAATAAAAATAAATAAACCCGATTACCTAACCCCAAAAATAAAATTATAAAAAAGAGCCATTTCTTGAGATTATAGGACCTTGCGTGTTTTGTTCCTTTTGATTTTCAGCATACTTCAATAAAGACAAATTTTTTAAGGGAAAAATGGATTCTCTTCAAATTTCTTATTGATAACACTGTGATACATGATGATGTCGAAAGTCAAAATAATGAGAAAACTTTTAGCTCGGGAATAAAGGAGTTTCTGGATGTCCCACTGCTCCCCTCACTGACCCACTGCATTCCTCCAAAAAGGCTGCAGTATTCATTTATAATTTGTGGGGACTTATACCTTCCTTAGTGACTAGACAAAACTACTTACTTTGGTTTAATTCCACTACGTGTAGGGTGGCAATTTGCTTATCTTACCCTCACTTCCTCTGCGGGGTCCAGTGGTATCCGGACACAGTGTTCCCATGGCAATATTTTGCTCCCCAGTGATGTGATTCACAAAAAAGAGTCATTTTCTTCTAAATATCCAGACTTCTGTGAATCAATTGCTTTTATGTAACTTGTCATACACCTGCCTAAAAATCAGGGATCAAGCAATCAGTTAAATTTCTTCAGATAACCTGGTAGCAACCGACTAGCCGCACGTTTGATAGAGTCCCACCCTGTTTACCCAGACGGTCAGCATGATATTGATACAGCTGCTTTCAGCTTCTGAATCATCTTTCTACCTGGACACGAGCCTTTTTATACTATGTCTCATTTCTACATTTTTATCCCAGGACCTCATGGTGAGGTCTCTGGAGGCGGGCAGGTGTAGAGAAGGCTGGGAAGACATGGGGAGGCACTCACGGTGGCCAAGCTTGGATGTATATTTGGGGGGGTTTGAATTTATTTTGCTCCTTAACTTGTATTAGTGGAATTCTTTAACAAACCTGGATGTCAAACATGTAATTTTTATAAATTTTTAGTTGAAATATAACCTCCATCCAGAAAAGATACTCATCTTAAAATACATTTATATATCAATTATATTGTATTAATATCAAATATATTAAAATATAAATATTGCATTATTATATGAAATATATTAAAATATTAAATACAATATTAATATTAAAATTATAGATATAATCAACATTAATAGGTAAATATATTTATAAAATTAATACATAAGATTTATTAATATAATTTAATAAAATGTATTAATATTAAAGTGTACAACTTAGTGAATAACAGTGAACACACCCATGAACATCCCCTAATCAAGACACACAGCATCACCAGCGTTCCAAAACACGCCCTCTGGTCCCTCTCCATCACTGCCGCCTCCCTCCTCTCCACCAAGCAAGCACCATTTCTATAGTTTTTGTTCCCTTTGGACGTCATTTAAATCCACTCATCACCACCGTGTCCTTCTGCTCAGCGCTGCCATCCCTGCTGACTTGCGCAGGTGTCCGTGTCAGGGGAGGGACCTGGTCTTCCTCGTTTGCCTTAGCCCCGGCTCACCTGTCCCCTCCCCGGGCGATCCTGGCGTACCAGTGAGCCGGGCTTGTGCACACGGCTGCGGCAGGCACACAGAGCAGGCACCCTGGGCTCCTGGTGCCCTGGCAGCAGGTATATGCAAAAAGCACTTACACATTTGTTTGGTTTTTAAAAGACTTTAGCAAGTAAGTCTCCATTTTAAAAATCTAAGACACTCAGATCACAGTGAGAATAATCTGCTTCCACATTCAGTATTTAATGATGACAATTTTTCAGATCTGTAGCCTTTTCAATTACCAGGTATCTCCTCTGTACGTCAGCTTTTTTATTATCATCATCAACACGTTTGTGAAACGCTTTGTACTCTCCAAACTACCAGAGACACAGAAATAAGGTATTATTGCAATTGGTTAGCATCCAGTTTTCTCTTTAAAAATTACGCGTTTGCCTTGATTCTTTAACTGGTCAATTACAGTCAGATCTATGAAGCGTTTTATACTTTTCGGAAAGAAGCCCATACGTTGTAATGGTTCATGCAGGTGCTGTATTATTTTAGATACCTAGGAGGAATATTTTTAAATTGCTATTTCTACTTGCCTCTTTCTTCTTACTGACGTGAACACCTGCTCTTTGTAACAGCACATTTATTCTATTCCGTGGGCCACAACGGGTGACCTCTCAGGCCACTGTTCTTGTACCTGGAAACACAGGCACGTGTCACTGGCCTCCTGTTCCCGAAAGGCCAAAGCTGAGCACTACATTATCCGGGCAGGGGACACCTGATTCTTATTCCGCAACAGTTCTAACAGCTCACAGCCCCCTTGGTCCCTTTATGAACACAGATGTCTTTTTAATGGGGGGAGAGCCGAAGTGACAAGGTGACCTGTGGGTGAACCCAGGAGCAGGTGAGGCCTGTCAGTTTTTAATTTGAAACTGGTGTCAGGTCTGAGGAATGGCCGGTATAATCACGTTTGTAACTGATCCCCTATAAACTCCGCAAAGCTTGGTGGGACCGTGCTGGGCGGTGTGGAATTAACGATTCACGCAGGTCTCTGGGCGCCTAACTGAATCAGACGGAGCTTTGAAAACTGTATAAACATCACGTGTTTTCTACATGACAAGACTGGCGAAGCAAAAAGTACTGACTCTGCTCTTAATGGAAGTTTTTTGGGGGGCATCAATTTATAAAGACGGCATTTTTTAAGAAGACAATTACTGTTTCAAGGCATATATTTAACTTGCACATAGTCCAACAGAAAAGTGTGTAAGATTAAACCCATTTCTATCACCACATAATATTCATCTCTAAAAATTACACCCTAATGTGTATCTTTACATGCTGTTCCCGTGCAGTGTATGGACCAGTCCCTTGCCTACAGCGAAATACAAGACGCAGCCCCAGACAAGAAGGCGGCTTGGGCTGGCGGTGTCACCTGGAGATCAGGTCGAGAAATGGCGAGACCCCAGGCTTTTTCTCTGCCACTTCGTCTCTCCCCGGGGAGGCATTTTCTGTAACAAGGCAAGCTGGCTGAATGCTAGCGGTACCCGTTCCTGAAGGCGTCAAGGCTGCAGGAGATGAAAGCACTCAAGTGCTAAGGCTGCCCAGCGGCCGCAGGCTGAGCCCAGCACTTCCTCCCCTTGTTTCACCCTCACCCGCCCTCTCTACCCACGTGACTCCCACATGACCCGTTCTCTATGAAGGCCCCTCCGAGCCCCCAGGCGGATCTGAGTTCTCACCCCTAGTTCCCACTGGCATCTGTTCCCTGCCTCTGTTACACTCACACATTACACCTTAACGAGTCACCTGTCTCACTCCCCAGTCTAAGTGCAAGACCCTGGCAAACAGAGAACCTTGCTGGACGTCTCTGTGAACCCCTAAAATCTAACACAGCGCCTGGTACAGGCCAGAGGCTCCATACATGTCTGCTGAGCATAGGCTGGGATCCACGGTTTACAGCCAAGCAGACATGAGAAACCAACTTTGACTGGAAGACAACGAATTCCACAAATGAAATGCAACTCAGGCAGGGAAATGCATTAAACCACACAGACATAAAATGAGCCACACAGACGCAATTTGCAGGAAATTATCCAGTATCAGTGGGCTAAGTGGACGACAAGATGTATTTTAAAGAACATAGATAGTAAAGTCTTTTGAAAACCAATTCTGATCACTTAGACTTAAAACAGCGGCTTATCACTCACTAAGTAATCAATGTGGTCATTCATTCAACAAGCACTTTTGAGTCCCTTCTATTTGTCATTTAGTAAGTCAAAAACTGAACAGGACCTGGTTCTTCCTTGAATAGCACATGGCACTGTAACTTCATATGAAGCACTTGTAGGCAACACCACAGCACGAAACTGGAAGAGAAGTCTGGTGGCGAAATGCTTATAAACCACTGGGCCAGGAGTGTGTCTGGACAGCACGGAAATCCGTACGGCACCTGCGGCCACCTACTGCCTCCACAGTGCTCATCGGGCCAAGGTCTCAGCCACTGGCTCTCAGTTAAACCATCTCAGCACCGAGGACCTTCCCAGGAGAGCGGTCCACACAGCAAGGCAGCGCTGGTACCAGCGACCTTCGTTTTCACAAAGTGCTTCACAAAGAATTCTTTTTCTTTCCTTCCTCCTTTTCTTCTTTTCTCCCTTCCTTTCCCAACCCTAAACCCCTTTGACCCCTATGTGTGTTTGCTAGGGTTACTCTAGGAAGGCACCACAGGCTGGGGACAGACTTTGCACAGCTCTGGAGGCTCAGGACTGAGGTCGAGGTGTGAGCAGGAGGCCTCGCTCCTTGGCCTGTAGATGGCCGTCTCTCCGTGTCTTCACACCTTCTTCCTTGTGTGCAAATATCTGTGTCCTCACCTCCTCCTGGCACAAGGACACAGGTTATTTTGGTTAGGACCCAACCTGATGACCTCACTTTAACTTAACAACCTCGCTAAAGCCCTGTCTCCAAACACACTCACATCTGAGGTCCTGAGAGCTGGGGATTCCACACAGGGGTGTCGTGGGGACACAGCCCAGCAAACACCAGTCTCTGTCCTGCATCCTCCTGGTATCAACTGACTTACAGGCCTGAAGCCACAGCCCCACTCCCGCCTCTGACCGCATGGGAAACGACAACGCCAGCTGGATGAAGAGAGTCTAGAACCGTGACTGCACTACGGAGACACTCGGGACGCTGAGAACCACCACCCTGGTCCTGGACCTCACGCCTAGAGGCCGGTCTCACCGGCTGGGCGCAGCCTGGGCGTGGGGCCATTAAAAGCTCCCCCAGAAGGTGCAAACAGGTAGCTGGGGACGAGAACCAGGGGAGGAGCTCTTTGCACCAAGAGGGGCAGGGGTCTTAGGTAAAACTGAGAGGACTCTGGGTTCGGATGAGAAAGCACTCAGGACGTTCAGCGCGCAGCGCGTCGCAGGGCCGCGGGGGCCAGCGGGCCTCACTCGCACGCGCAGGCGCGCCCGCTGCCAGCGGGCCTCTCACCAGCAGCAACCGAGTCAGCAGGAAAGCCCGCCGCCGGGGGGGCCCCGGCGCAGCCACACTCCCCGGGCACTTCTCCCCAAGGGACCTGAAGTGGGCGGGGGAGGGGGCCCCAAGTCCACTTTCACACCCCCTGCTCTGGGGAACCTGAATGCCAAACCCAAAATAAAGTATTTTGCGCAGGTCCTTTTTCTTCCCGTTTTCCCATTCCTCAAAGCGCTATTTTTCATCAATGTCATAAAGTCAGTTTAATAAAGAATTGTTGAAACTCTGATGCCATTGATCGAACACAAGGTTTTAACTGGTTTGCCGACCCTGAGTTCTCGTTGTACTTTCAACTTAGCTGGTCCATAGGCAGGGCTGGTTTCTCCCGAAACACCAGCAGATCCTGTGAGTCAGAGGCTGATGCTACATTTGAGTCCAGAAAAACAAAATACATAATTTAAGGCAAAAATTCAAATTTATAAAATTGTCAGCACCTGCAAAGATTAAAATTCCTGGCTTCTACAGTACCCGACTTTGAAGTAGCTGCAGGCAGCTTAGGCCTCTCCATTATTTCCCAGAAACTTGGAAGTCAGCAAAGAAGGTGGGCGACATGGAGGAGACGTAGAAAAGAAACCATTTTACTTAAGCTCAGCGGAGGTGACTTACACCTTCACAAACACAAAGAGGCATTCTAAAGTTCTGAAAAGGACATTTTTAAACAGTGTTTCTAAAAGAGCTTTAAACTTTATCACTGTTATAATTACAAAGGCTTCAGCATCATGTTTAATTTGCACGTGATTCAAGTTTTACCTTCAGGAAAACACTCCTGTCTCCTGAAACCCGTATGCTTCTTCCTGTGTGACATGCGAATTGTGATTCTCAAACGTCAGTTTCTCCACCGGGAGTTTCCATCCTCTGTTACACACACACACACACACACACACACTCAGTTTGCTGGAACGAGGCTGCCTTCTGCACACCAGGGGGAGATACGGTTGCTACAAGGCAACGGAGGTAATGCTCCACTTACTTACACACTAGCTCTCCTCAAGGTCCATGTGCAATGCGGTTATAACTTGAAAAACATTTTGCTCTGGAAATAACATAATAGTGGTCATCATTTGAGGCCTGTCAACCACAACAAGAAGTCACTGAGACCTGTGCTTTATTTATAGGCACTCGCCCCTAGCATGGACTTGGCTGGTCCTCAGTGATGTCAAGGGCTATGTGAGGAAAAGGAAGGAGGAACTGGCCTCGTCCTCTCCAAGTTCCAAAGTCCCCCCCCCGCCCCCCCGTCAAAATGCACTGAGCTCAGTGAGCACTTCGCCTAGAAAGCCAGGCCGCCGGCGCTCGCCCTCACAGCAGCGCTGCGAGGGTTTGTTTCCGTTTCACACTGCGGATCAGAAACCCCGAGCAGCTGGCCTGGGATAGGACCGGCAGGACCAGCAGTGCAGGGACCCACGTTCACGTCGGCCTGAGTCCCAGCCAGCCGGAGGGACCGAGTGGGACTTCTGCGCACTCGCGTGTGAGTGCAGCTCTTCCCTCGCCCTGCCTCCGGGCTTCCCGACTCCCACGCCCAAAGGCCTCCCTCTGGTCCTCATCTGAGGCTCTTGTTAACTGTGTAATCCGTCCTTCTTGGCTCGGTGATAACTAGGCTGGGTGCGTGCCTCCCAATTTTCCCCATTTTTCTCCTGAGTCTGCTGACCCCTCTACTGTCAGGACAGAAGTCGTCAAGTTTTGATTTTCCCTAAAGTTAAATTAACCATATTCTCTTCTCGCTCGAACTCCTCCCCGTGGAGAGACTTAACCACTCTCCCATTTCAGTTACCATCCGGGGCTGATTACTGAGCATCTTCCCTCTCGCCTAGATTTATCAGTTTTAGAACTTTCCTCCAAACAACCTCCTGGAAGTGTCCGCCTGGGTAGCTCACAATCACCTCAGACACATTTCTGAAACTGGCTTTACCAGCCCCGTGCACTGCATACGTCTGTGCTTCCTGAGCAACAATTTCAATTATGATTGTCTATCCAGTCTTCTAAGAAACTAACTAGATTAATTCTTTTTTTTCAACTGAAGTGCACTCAGTTACAACGTGTGCAGCACAGTGTCCCAGTCAGGCACAAACATGCCTATATTAGTTTTCATGTTCTTTTTCATTAAAGGCTGTTACAAGGTATTGAATATAGTTCTCTGTGCTCGACAGAAGAAACTCTTTTATCTATTTTTATATAGTAGTTAATATTTGCAAATCTTGATCTCCCAGACTTACCCCTTCCCACGTCCCATCACCCAGGCAGCCGCCCTCCCAATCCTGCTTCCTAAATGAGCATTCCCTACACGCACCTTCTTGTTTTTTCCCACTGACTCCATGATGTGTCACTGAGGTTATCTAAATACTTTTTAAAGTGCTGTTCCTGCTCCTGATCTCACTTCACTCCAATCAAGCTATTTTAATGCTATGGCATTTATTTAAGTATTAAAGATTTTATCCAACAAATACTTGCCGGATCCTAAGGTGTAATGTAAGGGCGGGCAAAGCCCCATCTCTCAAAAAGCTCATACGTTCTACTGGGGAAAAAAATAACAAAATAAGAGAGTATCTTTTCAGAAGCAGCAAAATAGAAGTAAGCATAGGCTTCAAGAGGCTCGGAGAGAGAAGGCATCTGGCCAACACAGGAAGCGGGCTTGCTTTCTTACGTTCCCCACTCAGCACACGTGTCTGTTTCGGTTGGTTCAGCAAGGTCACTGTCAGAAGAGCTTGGAGCTGCAGCCAAAAATCAGAAGTGCAAAGAACCAGACAATAAACAGACCAGGAGAATCCAATCGAGTGGTGACAGACGCTGCGCACGGGCAGCAGAGCTCATCCACGCAGGTGACTGCAGTTGTAACAGGTTAGGAAATGCTGAGTGAGAGGACAGAGCCCGGGGCAGGCAGGAAGGAGTCTCACTCCGGAGGCTAGAAGGACTCGGAGTTTTCTTTTGTTGTGGTGACCACAAGCTTGTTCCTTGTGTCTATTTGTGCTCAGGACAAGCCTTACTCCCAAACTCGAATCCCAGAGCCAGAGAACCAGCCTGCCCAAGGTGACAGCCATGTGATGGCTGCGAAATGCCGGCCGAGCAACCCCAGCCCACCTGTGATGTCCTCTGTCTCTTTTAGCAGGTAAGTGTCTGGGAAGACGTGGAAACAAACACAACATCAACGTCCAGGTTTAATTGATTACATTTTCAAGAGTTATTTAAGGTGCTTGAGAAGAATATGAAAACGAATACATGTATGTGTATGCATGACTGGGACACTGTGCTGCACACCAGAAATTGACACACTGTAACTGACTCTACTTCAATAAAAAAAATTAAGTGCTTGAGAATTTTTATTACTAGAATTATATAGTTTCCTAATTATATATTTGAAGTACTTAAAAAGAAAATATGATATATTAACTTTAAAATTATTTTTAAATACTTAAGGGAATTCCGTTAGCTAAATTCCTAAAAGAGATCAAAATTTTAAGGGGAGTTAATCTGTTTAACTAAGATAATCAGATAGAGACAAAGAAACAGTGAAGAATATAAAACAGAGGCTCAAGCTTTGTAAGTTAAAATTAAATTTCAAGAAAAGTCATTTTAACTTCAATACAAATTTAACATAATTTCACTAATATTCCTTAAATATTTCTCTCTGCACACAAAAGCTAACCTCTGGCACAATAAAACTTACTTTGATGATTATATTATGAAGATTTATTATATGTCTGTCTCCCCAATAGACTGTAGGCTCCTCGGAGACCAGAACTGAAACTAGAAAACTCCGCGTCGCCTGGTGTAACTGACGCTCGTAAACGGTCACAAAAGGACGGCTCCCTGGTCCCGCGCCGGTCCGCTCGGCCCCGCGCTTTGTCACGTGGGCCTCCTGCCGACCCTCACACTCTGCGGTCTCCTCGTTCTTCCTGCTCAGTCACTTCCGCCTGCCCCCCACCCCTGAGCCTCACCTCTGCTGCCGGCCACCCTTCAGTGTGAACGCAACACACCGCAGAGTCACACAACCAACCACAGCGACACGACGGGTACAGTGCGTGTGTGAACGCTCAGGACACAAGTGACGAAAGAAAACGATTCCCTAAGTGTTTAAATCTTAACTCCAGCAAAACACTCTCGTTCGCGTCTACAAATACAATGAAATATGTATCTTCTAGAAAACACGATGAGCTGTGACTAGCTGGCCACACATTTCAGGAGGAAAACACGTTCGCGACACCACAGTCCTGCCGAAACGGCACGTGGTTAGGAAGCATCAAGGTACAGCTCTCTCTACAAGGTTTACATCGTATTAACCCATCCTACCTTTATTCTTTTATCTTTAAAGTGTGACTATTTTAAAGGTTTTCTAATATACTAAATTTTAAAATCTTGAAATTGTAAAAATACAAGAAATGTATGAAAAGGAAATCCTGCGTTCACCATACGTCATCATGAAATACGTCTCTGTCATTTTCTTTAAGAAGTGTTTTAAGTCCCATTTTTGTCACTTCCTGGGATTATGCACGTACATGCCAAGTGTTTAGCTATTTGGAAATCTGAAAAACTTCTGCCCCCAGTGCTTGCTTACTTCTGCATCAGCTAAAGCCAGCCACCCAAGGCTGTACTAGGCAACGTCCAAAGGGAGGCAGACTGCTACTCAAATTCCTAGTGACACGGAAAAGTCTTCATTAGAAGCACTGGCTGGGAGTTTCTGCTTCCAGCCACGATGGAGCGAGCAGAGCACACCAGCCTTCTGCCGTGAACGGCCAGCACCTGGAGCCACGCTGTGCAGATGCTGGACCAGCAGCCCGGGACTGTGATCTCGGAAAGAAGGAAAACACACACACAAGATAAAGCCTACTTTTTTTTTTTTTCTTTTTTTGCCTAAAGAAACTTTCCAGACTGTGGCACAGAGAGGTGGAGACCAACCAGAACACGGTGGTCTTGCTAAACTAAGAAGGCGGGAACCAGAGTAAGGGCTGGGGCAGCAGGCGAAATTCGCAGAGCACAGAACCAGAGGGGAAGGATCTGTGCAAAGAAGGAATTTCAGAAACCTGCAAGGTCAGGGAGGCCAAACACTAGGGAAGTGGGGATCTGAATGGTATTTCTGAAGATTGCACAGTTGGGAGACACAGGATTTCTGACCAGCCAGACTGGCAAGAACTGACCCCAGGCATTCAAATAAAACTCCCAAAACCCCCAGACATTAGGAGTAGGGCTATTCTGGCCCCAGGGTAGAGACTACTCTGGATTCACTGTAACAACTGTTAAAAACAAGTCTCAAAAGGACGGTGTCAACCCACCAGTAAGTTAACTACCTGCCGGAGCAGAACGCAACGCTGCTTAAGGGTAAACCCTCCGCAACGTAGGAACCATGCTCTCCAGCACCACTGAAAAAATAACTGGACACCTAAAGAAGAAGAAAATAATAACCAACACCAGAAAAGGAAAAACCATCCAGCAGAAGCTGACCCACAGATGGCAGGGCTGTCAGAACTGGCAGAAAGAAATCTTTTTAAGTTATTGTGAATTTATTTAAATACTTCAGGGAAAATACAAACACACTGAGTGAAGTCGAGTAGTTTCTCAGCAGAGAAATGGACTTTTTTTAGGATACAAATTAAAATCCCACATCTGAAAAAAACAACTGATAGGAAAAAATGGCAAAGTCGAAACACAGAAGAATTAACCAGAAAACACTGAAGTTGTTACTTACAAGATCCAGCGGGTGGCGGGGAAGAGGTGGGAGCACAGGAAGAGACTGGTGCTTCCAGATGCATGCGGACATGTGGGTGCTGAATAAGGTTCTACGCATTCAAAGCAAGCATTGAAAGGGAAAAAAAATCTAAAACTAAATTGAAACAGAAACAATTAGATTCAACTAAACTGTATGTATTTCATATGTGATATGAATAACATAATCACACTTAAGAAAATAATTCTTATGATTGCATTTATATTAAATTCTAGAACAGGTAATGATAATGAAGGAGATCAGAAGAGTGGTTGCTTGGAGGAACAGGGTGGGAGGCGGGCATCGGGGTGTGGAGTCTGCCTGGGAAGAGGTTCGAGGAACCTTTCTGGGGAGATGAAAGTACTCTGAGCCTTGATCCAGGATGTGGATTACACAGGCGCCCACACTGCTTAAAACTCATTCAACTGAAACACTGCATTTCAACTGTGTGTAAACTATACCTCCATTTTTAAAAACAGGAGGACGAATAATGGCCTGGATTTATAATTGCAATATAAATCATCAGCCTGGTCACATCGTCACCAAGGAAGCTTTTCTCAGGATCAATGCATGAATGAATATAAAAGACACAGCTAGCAAACTTGCAGCCCCTTCCTTCCCAGCCAGTGGGAAACAGCTTGAAAAATTCTTTCAACTTTCGCCACTTCTTTACCCCTGCTAAGAATTTCGACCGTGGACAGCTCCACCTGGCCATTCTAGAGAAAATGATGCTCTCGAGGGTCAGGAATGAGGTCTATCCGACCCGCTGATAGTCATAAAGAGAAACAGGAGTTATCTGCCCTGAGTTTTCAGCAACATTTTATTTTCTTATTATGAATACTATTCTATGGTGTCTGCCTGTCCCACACAATGCAATTTTCACAGCTGGGCTGCTCTCACCGACAAAATGTCCTTTAAAACAATGCTCTCTCTCTGCTGGAAATGTCACACAGCCTAGGAGAGGAGACGGGGTAAGGAGGGAAATAATTTCTTTCAAAAAAATTTCTTCAATCTACCAGATTATATATCAAAAAAACTTTTTTTAAATCTTTTATTATTTACAGTTAAAGACTACTTTGACCAGTAATAATCTATAATGAAAAAGAATACAAAAAGGAATATAAACGTACAACTGAAACACTATGCTATACATCAGAAATTAACACAACATTGTAAATCGACTATACTTCAATAAAAAGAATTTTTTAAACTACTTTGACCAGGAATGGCATTCTGCAAATTGACTGCCTTGTTCAGTCTGTTGTTTCTGTATGTCCAATAACTCCTTAAATAAGGATGGTCAGGACTTTTTCCTAAAGATCAGCGTACAACTTTATAATCTGCATTATATTCCCATAATTATCTGGATTCTGATACCTTAATGGTAATAAAACAGGCACTTTTTTACGAAACATTTTGTGCTTAAAATTTCCTATTGACATGGTCAATTCTTTTGCATATTTTTATAGTAATAAATGAAATTTTTCTGGCAGTCAAAATAAAAACAAATAATTTAAAGTTCATTCCGCTGGTGAATTCTCAGTACTTGAGTCTCAGAACAGTAGCAGGGGTGCCACACTGTGGCCCAATCACAAGTGCTGTTTCATGGCAGGGCAGCAGACGAGGATCTTTTCAATGTATCTCTCAAGCCAGTGAGTGAGTATCGAAAAAGAAATTGCAGGTGAAACGATAACAACAAGCCTTCCAGCTCCGTGTGGCTGTCTACGTATCTCATCAGCTTTCACTACCGTGTCACTGTATTTCAGTCCTTTCCAACAAACTCAGTAAAACTAAATTCTGGTATGTGGTCTTTTTTCCACTCCAGGCTACTCTGCACTCTTTCAAAAGGTCCATAAAGTGCGTTTTCTTCATTTGCAGAAGTTTCCCATTTCTATCATTTTACTACTGACTAGTGTTATAACTCTGTATTTAAGACAATGGTTTCCTCAAATGTGATTTTCTTCCATATAAATAACGTTCTAAAGAGGGGAAGAGAGAAACCTCCACCGCCGGGAGCAGCACCGCTGGCTGGCACCCACTAGATGTCAGCCGTGCAGCTAGCATCGGCCCACACGCCCACCCTGGCCGACGCGGACGGAAGGCCCGCTGCACCTCTCCCGGATCAGCACGGATACACCACAGAGGCACCCGGGGCCGGACACAAGGTGACCGAAGCCCTGTGCCTAGAAAAGCCGCCACTCTGCTCTAGCAAGGGCTCCAGCCGTCCGTGGAATGTGGGCTTTTCCCAAGCGTCGTTGTTAGCTGAGGACAACTGGGTTGGGGGCATTTTTAATCAGTTTACAAGAAAGAGGGACTTCAATTTTAGAAAAAAAATTTAATAAAATAAAATACATGAATAAGTAATGATTTTTAAAAAAGAAAGAGGGATAGGCTAATAATTGCAGAGGGAAATGTTTTGCAAGACTCATCTTGTGGAGCCAGGGAAGCAGAAAGCAGGAAGCTTCTTACATACATAACACTTAGAATATTCCTAAGAACAGCCTTCCTTCCCCCTCAGAAGTGATGGTTACAGCGAAAGTAGCACATTCCTGGTGAAATCAGCTTAATGTGACAAAGCATCCTGGGCTGCCGCCACCAAAACCACAATTAGTTCTTTTCTCTCAGATGCCTGGAGTCCTCACCTCGGCAAAACAGTGTGAGTGAGGTTTGTAGGAAAAGTTCTTAAGGGTTCTCACAGGAAAACACCATGTACGGTTCTTACTGTTGCTGGAAAGGCAGTAAAACGACCGTTCACCCAGCTCTCAGGCCACCCCCACCCAGTTCAACATGGTAGTTGTCACCATGGGTCGGCTCTGCAATCTCGCCATAAGACCAAGCATTCCACACAACCCTAAATAAAAGGGGGGCACAATTGTAATCAGGCCCTTAAAGATCTTTGGGAAAGCCTTAATTTCATTGGCAGTCAAATTAAGAAACTGAATTCATTCAGGCAACCTCACATTTTCCTCTAGCTCTACCATTTTGTGATTCTAAGATGAAAACACGTTCTTTTCCTTAAAATAATGGAAATGCTTCCAGATGACTAGCTGTAACATGTCAGTTGTTCTTGAAGCTAGAAAGAGGTAAATACATGTTGTCAATTGTGTCAGTCTCTGAAAACCCTGACCCCTGGCTTTTGTGATCTAAAGTTTGTAATTTTCCCTCCTCGCACAGCCAATGCCAGTCAAGGATGTGACCCCAGATTTCTCTTTGTGTTGCCTCTACTCACACTTCTCATCCCCTAGCCCCACTCCCAAACCCCCACACCACACAGGAGCCTCTTGCAAGAAGTGTTAGTTTGACCTTATACAGTTCAGTATCAAAAAAACAACATCCCATTCAAAAAATGGGCAAAACACCTAAATAGACATTTCTCCAAAGAAGACACTGAGATGGTCAGCAGGCCCATGAAAAGATGCTCAGCATCGCTAATTATGAGAGAAATGCAGATCAAAACTACAATGAGGTACCCCTCACGCCAGTCAGAATGGCCATCATTCAAAAGTCTACAAATAACAAACGCTGGAGAGGGTGTGGAGAAAGGGAACCTTCCTGCACTGCTGGTGGGGAAGTAAACTGGTGCAGCCACTGTGGAGAACGGTGTGGAGGGTTCTCAAACACTAAGAACTATCATATGACTCAGCAACTCCACTCCTAGGTCTATGCCTCAGAAAGATACAACTATTAATTCAAAAAGATGCACGCACCCAGTGTTCACAGCGGCACTGCCTACAATTGGCGAGGGAAGTGTCCGTCAACAGACGGCTGGGTAAAGAAGACGTGGTGTATTCACACAATGGGATGGCACTCAGCCATAAAAAATAGTAAAACAGTCTCATCTGCAGCAAGGGAGATGGACTTGGAGGGCGTTATACTAAGTTAAAGAAGCCCGAGGAAGACAGCTCCTGCGTGAGATCACTCACAGGCGGCATCTAAACCCACAGCAAACTAGGGAATGTAACAAGAAAGCAGCAGACTCCCAGATCCAGAGAGCAAGCTCGTGGTCACAGCGGGGAGGGGGCGGGAGGCGCAAAGCAAGGCTGGGGAGTGGGAGGCACAGACACTGGGTATCACATGGGCCCAAGGATGCCTCACACAACACAAGGAGCATGCGAAATACTCTGTAATGTCTATACATGGAGTGTAACTTTTAAAAAGTTTTATAAAAAATAATAAAAAGGAAAAAACGCTCACAGGTTTTTAAACGGTTAGTGTTGTTGCCCATCCTATGTTTACTTTTTGGTTTTATCCGATAGCACCTCTCCCTACTTTTTTTTTAGAAGTTTAGCATACATTGTCAGAACTAGAACCGTGTTTGCTAGGCCTTGAGATATATGAGGCTGCTTCCTGCCAAATTATCCAAAGGGACATTGCAGAAAACATTAAAATACTTAATTCAAAAGGCAAAGGGATACGTGGACACAAGCTATTACATAATAGGACCAAATAGGTAATTGAATAAACACCTAAGTAAGAGCCTGAGCAACTTGGGTAACGCAAACTTGTAATGACCTAAATTAACTCATGCTTTTAAGAGATGAGGCAAATGTTTGGATATCAGCTTGTTCATGTCTCTTACTAATTTGATTAACATTCCAAGGAAATATGAAATCACATGGATGATATTAGAAAATTTTGCCTGTATCATAAAATATATCCACAAAGAAATATTTTTAGCAATATTCATTGCTGTATAGAAGCTATCTGGATAGTCATTTCACTTAAAACTTCAATTATTTTCTCAGTGCCCTGCAGGAAAAAAATCCTGTTGGCAATTATCTTAGTAAGAAATCGTGTTACAAAGCTCACATTCTCCGCCTTATCCCAATGTCCCAATTTACCTTCTATTGTCTTAAAGTGAACGCTTCCAGTGCCAGTCATAGCCTGGCATGAAAAACAATGAGGCTGCTCTTAGACAAGGGAGGTTATACACTGAGCCCATCCAGACCCCAAGCAAGAGCCCACACCCTGAAGCCTGTTCCCCACCCAGAAAACTGTTCATCCACATCCCCTCCCGTTTCCTCAACACTGTGACCTTACCCCAGCTGGCGAGCCAGCCCCACAATCCATTTAGACTCCACAGCAGAAATAAGACGCACACACACTGTAGCTGTAATTCAATTAATCTTCTCCTTGGGCTTCCTCTGCTCTGTGCCAGGGTCATTTGTAAGGTCATCACTCACTCCAAACTGTTGCACCTGTGCAGCTATTGAAACACCCCTTCCTCCCGCCCGCCCCTCCCGGTCTCCATCCTCCCGGGCACAAAAGCTTTCCTCTGCAAGAACGCTTGAATTCCCCCACGCACTGGCAAGGAAATATTTAAATGTAATCAGAGGATCTTCCTTTGTTTTTTGTTTTTTTTTTCCTGGGGAAATTAATCTCTCTAAGGTATTCAATGTATTCTTTAGCTCTTCCGCGAGGCAACAGCATCGCACGGTGCCCAAGTGCTCACAGCCTGCAAAGGATAAATATTTTCTTCCCTTTCACTGCAGACACAGATGATACGTGCCTGGTTTCCTCAAGCATCTCTAAGTGAATGCTCTGCTTCATTTAAATTGTTTTAAACTTGGCTGTGAGCAATGTGTGCGTGTGTGTAGCCTACTCCTCCCCCACCTGGAGATGCGGGTGCAGAATCCCCTGCACCTGGGGCTCCCCTGTCAGCTGCCCCTCCCCACCTGCAGTTCCTTCACCTCCATCAAGCTTGAGAAACTTCTCAGCTCACTTCTCCCCGGTCCCTGCGAATCTCGAGGTCTGTCCCATTTCATGGAGTTCTAGTAGAAAAGCTGGACTCTCTTACGTATCTTGATAAGATTGGAAGTCAAACTGGCCTTAAATCTCTGCCCTACTACTTTGGAGCTGTGTGAGCTTAGACAAATGACTTGACATCTCTGAATTTCAGTTTCATTATTAACAAAGTGGGATGATACCAACCACACAGGGTTGCTGTGAGCATTTAATGGGAAAACGTGTGTAAGGTTGTCTAGCATAATAGCAGCCCTTCCTCTGCACTGAAAGGTTGGGGTGTCCCTCCTTCCCGTATTGTGACTTAACAACTTCTGGGGAGGGATAAATTAGAGGTTACAGATGAAAAGATACACACTACTATATATAAACTAGGTGAACAACAAGGACCTATAGCACAGGGAACTATAGTCAAGATCTTGTAATAACATATAATGGAAAAGAATCTGAAAAGAAGCTACGTATACACGTATGTGTACATGTAACCACTTTGCTGTCCACCTGAAACTTAACACTGTAAATCAACTACACTTCAACAACAAAAAAAATTAACTATTAGAATGAGATTAAACACATGGCTATAAACACTGCAAAAAATAAATAAAACATACGCAGTTTTTTAAAAAACAATTTCTGAGCGTCCTCAAATTGCAATCGTCTAGAGGAGGCAAAGACAGACAGATGAACTGCACCGCGATCAGACCAGCGAGAAGCAGGCGGACCTGAGGGCTCGCGGGGCGAAGCCCCGGGGCCAGGGCCCCAGACGTCAGCCAGCCCGCGTCACCAGCACGGCCGCCGGGCTCCGCCTCCAGCCTCTCAGGTGCACGGGGCCCGGTGCGCCCGGGCGGACGCGCGTCTGCAGCGAGTGCCCGGCGCCGGGCCACTGGCTCGGGCCGCGCCGTGAGAAGCGCCGCTTCCCAGGACGCGACGGCAGCAGGGCCGGGAGCACGGGGAACACGGCAGACACGGCGGATGAGCGAGCATCTCGTGCTGAGAAGAATCGGCGTTTTGGAGTTGTGAGGGAGCAGCACCAAAGAGGCTTCCCTGTTCACGAGGTGCCTGGACTACCCGGGCAGGGCTCCCGAGGGGAACGCACTCCGGCCCCCGACACGGACGCCCTAGGCTTCTGTCTGTTTTTATGAGCAGCGGTCACTTGCTCTTGCCCACGCATTCTGGCCGGCGGGGCCAAGTTCCAGCTGATAGTTCACCCCACCGAGGTGGGGCGCTCGGTGCCCGCCAGCGGGGATGAACAGACGCGACGGTCGCCTCCAGCGACGCAGGGCGGCGGCGGCAGACGTGGCGGTGGCCCGGGCTGGGCAGGCCTCGCGGCGGCCCAGCTGCTGCGGGCGAGCGGGGAGCAGCTCGGGGCCTTTCCAGACTCAAGAGTCCCCGTGACCGAAGCAGGAAACCGAAGCGCAGACGCCTAAGCCACCTGCGCGCCCCCGCGCTGTTGAGCGAGGTAACCCGGCCTTCCACGTATGACCCCGCGGTTTCAGTCCGCTCTGCCGTTTCAGCGCCTTTTCCATGAAACGACGGGGCCTGACCCAGGGCTCCGCTTCCTTCCGGCTGGTTCGTTCTGTGATTTACCGGGTTCCCTCTTTCAAATTTACGGTGACATTTCTTTTTTAAAAAGTCCATACATCCTCAAAACAGCAACATAAAGAGTGTCACCTTTGAAACGATCAAACATCAGCTCAGAGCATCTAATAACAGAACTGTCCCGACCTGTGCTTGGCTTTAAGCCTACAGGCCTCCCTCGCGGTGCTGAGAGGGAACCAAGGAGCTTTCTGCATCCAAGCTAGTTAACGACCTCTTCTGAAAGCAATGTGGGTTGTAAACGGAGCGGCCGAGACACCCCAGTGACATTTGGACTTCAGGTAAATCAAGAAAAATTCCAAAATAAGCGTTGACCCCAAGCGTTATGTGAACCGTACTCATCCTGGAAGACCTTTCTTTCTCCATCTGAAATTCAGTTAAACGGAGCAGCCTGTGTTTTATCTGCAACCGGCCGCAAAGGCTCCCCCAACAGGTCAACCTCAGGCTCTGTGTTGTCAGAAATAAAGGAGCTGGGGAGCTTGGAAACAGAACAATGTGTGAGGTGGGAACAGGCACGAAGGAAAGCCCCTCCCCACCGAGACCTCCTGCCCGCTCTGCACGTCCGGTGGGGTCGGGGGCCGCGTCAACTTCAGCTCCGACAGCGGTTTATAAATCATTACTGGCTTCCTGCCCGTTAACATTGTCAAACAGCAAGGGACAGCTGGCGAGCTACTGTCCTCAAGTCACGCCCTTGCCTAGAGGGGCATCAGGGCCGTTGGCTCCCTGAGTATATTTGTGCATTTTAATCCAGGCTTGCTCTCTCCTACTCAAATCCTAGCCCCCTCCATTTTTTTTTCACCCAAAAATGCTCTGACATATTTTTCTTTCACTTCATCATTATCCAATTACCAAAGTTTCTGATTTTTACCATTTTCCCCAATGTCATCAAAAGACCTAAACCCATTAAACAATGCATAGTCAATGCAAGCCATGGGGTCTGCTCCTGGGAACTGTGCTGGGTGCCCAAGACACACAGATGAATAAAACACCTGCCAGGGACTGAATTTCCAACCCCCAACCCCACTCACACGTTGAGGCTGTAACCCCAGCATGACTGGATTTGGTGTCTGGGAGAGAATTAGGTCAGGAGAAGCCACCCTGTTGAAGGACCTTGTCTGAGTAGGCAGCTGGGAATGGCTCACGCCGACTGATGACTTAAAGAGCAAATACACTTTGTGCTCTTGTTTTATTTAAAAAACATATATTAAAAGAAAGGCTGCCTCTATTTGTAGGAGAGAAGACTATAGTCCAAATGATGCCATGAAGTCAAAATAACTTGCATAATCAGCAAGTGACATTTCCTTGGGATGAAAAAACAAAGCACAGCAAACCGGAGTGTGCACAGGTTAATAAGCAAGTCACTGAGACTCAAGAAGGGGGGGAGACAATGCGTTAAAGGAAAGCAAGTAATGAGAAAGAGTGAAGCATTTAGATGGGTGGAGGGGAGAACCTGAAAGAGAGGGCCCAGAGCAACTGCAGGCAGCCCGAAGCCGGGGCATGACTGGAGATGCTGAGACGGAACTGTTCCCTTTTCGCCGGGTGCCCGTCAGTCTTCAGGCGCCACCAGGAGCAAGTGCTCCATCTGAGTTATTAAGCAGTTACGCAGTATTTTCAGTAAGTCCAGGCTTCTTGGGCTACAGTATCACGTAAGTCATATTACACTGTGCTGGGGGGGGGGGGGGCGGCGTGGCACACATTGATTCCTTTTCTAGGAGTTAAAGTATGGGGTTTTCCCCCCTGTTTCTTTTAAACATGTAAACATCAAAACTCAGAAGTCTTCACTTCATCCAGCGTATCGCAGTAAACCTCGGGCAGAACCGTATCGTCTCTCAGCAAGGCCAGTATGAACCGATGGTCTAATCCCTCAGGTGGCGATCTGGCTCCCAGGCATCGCGAGTGCGGGACTGAGTGGAGGTGGAGGAAGGCTGCAGCCCAGAGTGAAAGGACAGGCCAGCGTTCAAATGCAGGAGAAATCAAGACTGGAGACAGCGGGCTTTGGGGTCAGGAGAGTAGAAACCGCCATCACAGCAGAGCAGGACTCCAACACGGCCGGCCGGTGCAGCCTGCTCCCCCCGCCTCCAGCCAGGAGGACCCACCTGTGGATGCCATCACACCTGAGTACTTGGAAATGTCCCTCCCGTCCACGTAGTCAGTCTTCCTGCTTTTTCTTCCTTAAACGTCCGCCCTGTTGTGCACGCACAAACACTATCCCTTAAGATGCAGCTCAGTCAACAACCCCCTAGAACTTCCCATCATTTGCCTCCCTCCCCCGAAATGTGGAAACCACCACACGCTCCGTTCTCTCTCCTTTCTCCCCTGTTCCGGGGCACAGTCCTAACAAAGCACCAGTTTCATCTGGTTAAACTCAGACGCGACTCTCTCACCACCAGACAGAAGGTTCCTTGAGGGCAGGAGTAGCGTCATTCTCCTTACTACAGACGACCAAGAGTTACCAACCGAGAGACCGACGATTTGGTTACCATCCGTCTTAATCCCCATGACCTTAACCCGTATCTTTCAGATAATTCTTCGATCAGTAAGGAATTCAAGCAAAAAACAGAGGATGCCTTCTTTCCAAGCCTACAAACTGAGCTTTAACCTCCAGACAGGACCCTAAGCAAACTGTGTCTGGAAAGATGCCGGATTCCAGCTAACAGGAGGTCACCGTGGGCCTCCTCAGCCCTTTCTGGAAAAATGGGAGTGAAGCAAAGAATGTTCAGCCTGTCAGTTACTTAATCCTCCAGAGACTGGAGGAGGGGCTGTGAGGTCAGAGAGCCAACTCCTAGGTTTTCCAAGAGGAAATTCATTTCAAGTCTTTATTGCCTTAATTCTAATTCACTTGTATCCACTGGCTATTGGGTATTTCCATGTGGAAGCTCTGTAGTTAACTTCAAACCCAACTGTTCCAAATTCGAACCCATCACTGTCTCATTTAATCATCTCCTTCCACCAATAACCTCCACGTCCTGGACCACTTTGCTCAAATACTGGGATCACTGTTAATTTTCTCTTCTCTTTCACACTCATCTCACACACTATCACATTTATCTTGCATTTGCATGAGGCATTCCAGTCTCAAAAACTGTCATATAAATTGCCTCATTTAGTCCTTACAATAAGCCTGTTACAGGTAAGCAACACGAAAATTGGAAAAACTGACCAAGGTCACCAATTTAGTAATGATGGCATATCTGAGATTCAAATCCTGGTCTTCTGACTCCAAATTCAGGTCTCACACCCAAGCACTAACAAGGGCCATTTCATTTTCTCTGAAACGCCATCCCTCCTCTGAGCTCCTCCTGCCGGACAACTGCATCGCTGCCGGCTCTCAGACCCTCAGCCTGAATGAGACATTTGTCTGCAAGCGTCAAAATTCACTCATCTCCATCCACTCTCTTAGTGGTAATGCCAAACTGACATGCGGCAAACACCGCGTCTGCCATAATCCTTAACAATACAAAAGGTTTCAACAGCGTCTTTCTGCCCTGAGAGCAAGCTCCAGGGGAGAGCAGTGTCTGGAAATGCTCTGGGGCAGGAGCAGGCACTCCCACACACAGCTGCTGCTGGTGGAGACCGGTACGGCCTTTCTGGGGAGAAATCCGAAAACACCTATCAACATTCAAAATATGAATGCTCTATTCCATAGCAAGGTTACTTTTAAAATTTATCTTGTGGGAAAAATTCCTAAAGAATACAAATACATGTTACAATTCATCACTGTTGTAGAATTGTCTTTAACAGTTAAAAATTGAATGATGTAAATGTCTATCAACAGTGGAGTCATTATTTAAATGAGGTTTCATCTATACAACGGAATACAACGTAGTTACTTAAAGACTGATACAGATCTATGCACATCTGCGTGACAACACGGTCCATGTAAAGCGAAGTAGGCGATAAGGGAAGTATGTTATGACCCGTCCCATCGTGCTAAAGATATATGCACGTGTGTCTGGACAGGATATATGTATCATGTTTATATTCATATACATAACATTGATTAAACTAGAAATCTGTTAACAGGTATTGGGGAAAAAACCAAATTTTTGGAAAATAAAGAACAGACTTCTAAATAACCCATCTGTCAAAAAGAATATCTCAAAAGAAACAGAAGTATTTTAAACTGAAAGATAATAAAAATGAAATACATCAAAATGTGTACCATGAAGCTAAAGCAGAGATTAGAGAGAATGTTATAGTATCAAAAATGTATGTTGAAAAAAGAAAGTCTCAAATCAGTAATCTTCTCCTTTAAGAAACTAGAAAAAGGAAAGCATATTAATTACAAGGAAATTAGAAAAAGGAAATAATAAAGAAACAAATCAATAAAATTGAAAAGAGAAAAACAATAGAGAAAGTCAAGGAAAGCAAAAGTTGATTATTTGAAAAGATTAATAAAGTTGCTAAGTCTCTAGACAAATTGACAAAGAAAAACCAGAGAAGACCTAAGTTACCAAATCAGGAGCGAAAGAGGGGACCACAGACCTGAGACACTCAAAGGTGACTAAGGGGATACTACCAAAAACTTTATGCCCATAAATTTAACGAGTCAGATGAAAAGGATCAATTCTTTAAAAACTAAAAACATCACTCAAGGAGGAGTAGATAATCTGAATATTCTTAAATCTAAGAAGTTGAATTTGTAGTTTAAAACTTCCCCAAAAAACAAAAAAAAGAAATTTCCAAGTTGAGATAATTTCACTGGTGAATTGTACCAAATATTTAAGGAAAACATAGTAACAATTCTGCATAACATCTTCCAGAAAAAGGAAGACCCTGCAACTCAGTTTATGAAGCCAGCATTACCCTAATGCCAAAACCAAACCAAAACATTGTATTAAAAACAAGTAAAGACTAATGTTCCTCATGAACATACATGCAAAACAGTCAACAAAATATTATCCGTCAAAACAAGCAATATATAAAAAGAATAATAAACACCAACTAAGCAAGTTTTTCCCAGGAATATAAGGCTTATTCCATATTCAAAAATTAATCTGTAGTTCATATTAGTAAAGAAAAAAGGCATGTGATCATCTCAGTAGATGCAGAAAAAGCATTTGAGAAAATTCAGTACCCATCCATTATAAAAACCCTCAGCAAACTGGGAATAGAAGAGAATTTCCCAAACTTGATAAAGGGAATCTACAGTTAACATTATACTTGGTCACAAAACACTGAATGCCACCCAAGACGGGGAACAAGACAAGGGTGCCCTTTCTCTCAACTCCTACTGAATCTAGTACCAGAAGCGCTAGCCAGTGCGGTAAGGAAGGAAAAGGGGGAGGAAGGCACTCAGACGGTAAGGGAAGAAATAAAAGTGTTTCTATTAACAGACAACATGACAGTCTATAAAAAAGAATTCCAAATAATCTACAAAACTCACAAGGACTAACAAGAGAGTTTATCTAAATCATAAAACATAAGGTCAATATACAAGAAGAAATTGCATTTCTATAAAACAGCAATGAATAATTAGAATTCAGATTTATTTTTAAAGTGTCATATACAGCATCACCAAAAGCAGAAAAGCTAAAAAAAACAAACAAACAAACAAACAAAAAAACACCACACACACAAAACACAAAAAACAAAGAAAAAAAGTAAGGTATAAATCTTACAAAATATGTTCAGAATCCATATGCTGAAGACTATAAAATACTGATAAAATAAATCAAAGGAGAACTAAAAAAATGGAAAAATGTATTTGTTTATGGACTGGAAGACTCAAAATTATAATACTGTAATATTGTATAATATAATTATATCAAAATGCATTATGTTATACTGCAAGTGTGTTGTAATTTTATGATGATTATGAAATATTATAACATTTTACAATATTATATCATAATGTTGGACAATATTGTAAAGACAGTATTATGGAGGCTTAATAATTATCTATAGATGCATTATAATTTCAATCACAATCCACTCAAGACAGGATTTTTCTAGGGGAGGTATAGACTGACAAGCTTATTTTAAAATGTACATGGAAAGAGAAGGGAACCAGAAGAGTCCCAATAATTTTGAAAAGAACAAAGCTGATACTCATACTCCCGATTTCAAGACTTACTACAAAGTGTTAAAAAAAGGAACAACAGGCCAAGACAGAGCCACTTGTGCAAAGCCCCACACCAGCAAACCACCACTTAGGACCGTCCCTGACAGCAGTTTTCGCCCCTCCCAGGAACGTGCCCCGTAGCCAGTCAGTCTGGAATGACCTTCAGCCCTAGGAGGTCACCTGGGCGACAGACCCCATCCTTCCCCGCAGGAAGGCGCCTCAGCTGAAACAATCCACCTTTGCTGGAGCGGCTTCCTCGCCCTGCCTCTTTCTGCCTCTTTCATTCTGCACAGCTCCTTGGAGCTGCTTTGTACTCGCTGGACGGGGTGCTGCCTGATTCGTGAATCCCTGAATAAAGCCAATTAGAGCTTCAAATGTACTTGGTTAACTTTCTTTTAACAAAAGTGACAGTAATAAAGACAACATGGTAACAATGAAAAGACAGAGTCAACGATTAATAGAACAGAAGTCCAGAGGTGGACCCAGATAGATCTAGTCAACTGAATCTTTAGAAAAGTGCAAAGGCAATTTTGTGATGCTGGAGAAACTGGACGCCCTCATGGAAAAGAACTGAGCCCGGACCTGCATCTGCATGCAGATGCTTATAGCAGCTTTACTTACAATCATCAAAAACAGATGCTCAACTGAATGTGTCAGGAAGCTGTGCTACATCTGTACAATGGAACACCATCCAGCAGTGAAGTGGGGCAAACCTGGCTTACACACACCAAAAAAAAAAAAAGACAAAGAGAGAAGAAATCTTAAATGCATTTCACTCAGGGGAAACTACAGGAACTGAAACAAATCAGCAGTTGAAAAGGTGGGATGTGGAGGGGGATTCACTGCAAAGGTGCAAAATGAGAGAGAGGGGAATAAAAATGTGCTGCACCATGACTGGTGATGAAAGCACGACTGCATTCGTCAAAACCTGTGGAACTGTTACCACAAACAGTGAGGTTTCTTTCTTACCTTCTTTCCTTCTTTCTTTCTTTCATGTGTGTAAATTAGAAAATAATCACCAGGAGATGGGAGGCACTCAAAATGGAACACACATTATACCAAATAAATGCCACCAGTAATGAGACACATGACATCACGTGCCTCCTGATGTCGCCACTGAGACGGGCACAGCCCACCTATGGTGCTTTCAGCAAAACCGCACGACCGCACAGGGACACATCAGATAAACCCAAACTGAGACGTGGCTTACATAATAACTGACCAGGGCGTTTCCCTGTAAATTAAGCTGCGAAGCACAAGAAAAGACAGAGAAGATGTTACAGGTTGTAACTAAATGCAGCGTGAGAGCCCGGCTTGGGTGCTGGAACAGATGAAAATGGGAAAACTGGCAAAACTCAAACAAAATCCATAGTTCAGCTGATAGCATCGTACTAGGGGTAACTTCTTAGTTTTGATAACTTTACCAAGCTTTCAGAAGATGCTGACAGTAGAGGAATCTGGGTGAGAAAGATACAGGAACTCTGTCCTATTATTACAACCTTCCTGGAAGACTAAAATTATTTTGAAATTAAAAAGTTAAGGGGGGAGGGTAGAGCTCAGTGGGACAGCATGTGCCGAGCACACACGAAGTCCTGGGTTCCATCCCCAGTGCCTCCATTAAAAAAAATCTTGATATTTCAAAAACAAGGTCCTACCCTATAGGACAGGGAACTATATTCAAAGCCTTGTAATGACCTACAATGAAAAAGAATATAAAAAGGAATATGTATGTGTGTATGTATATGAATCACTATGCTGTACACCAGAAATTAACACAACATTGTAAATCGACTACACTTCAATTTAAAAAACATTGGAAAATCCATTCAGCATCTGCACTTCGTGTTACTTTAATATTCACCAGGTCTCCGCTCCAGCACAACTGGTGCAGAGATACAGAAACTGCTGTTCTGAGAAAAACTCATTTGATTTGGTGACCAAGTTTTTCTACAGTTTTTCCTGAAACATATGGGAAATATTTCCATTTCAAGGGAATTGGTACAACAGCCAGATTCAGAGAGAAGAATGCAGATTCTCCCCTAGATGCCTCCAGCACTGCAGGAGAGTAGACAAAACCTTGGGAAGTCCTTAAGAGTTTCCTAAAATCAGACTCTTCGAATGGCATACATGCTTCGGATGTGGATTCTTTGCGTTTCCCCTCAAAGAGTTTTTTCTTTATTACATCAGGGAATTGAGGGCAAGCTCCTTCTGGGGAAGTCACACCGTACATGGACAAAGTAGTTGTAAACAACATCATTGGGGAGGTTTTATAATCTTGAGAAATGCATGGATGTCTCAATATGCTTGATAAAGGCCCCTATGGGACAGTATAAAGGAATTATTAACATGTTACAATCAGTGTCTATCTTCAGCTATGGGCACGTACGAGGTCTACTGCAAATATTTTGGTGCCCTGGGCGTCTTTAGTGAAATGCTTGGAACAGTCCCTGATTCCCAGGCTTCAATTTCCGGTGAACGTTCGGGATCATCTAGCAGCAACGATGTGCATGAACTGCTATGACAGACAGTTAATGAAAATTATGCTGATGTCTTTGTAGGGCACGGCGTCTCTTGGTGGTCTTTTTGATCCTTATTCTTGTAGAATCTCCAACTCACTTTCTTAAGTGTTTAAATCAGTTGCTGCTGTAATTCCATAAAAACCAGCTCGGGAACCGGCATCTCCGAGCCGACGTGCGCGTACTCTGGAGCGCGCCTTTCTGGTCTTGAGCTGACCCTGTTACACCACGTTACGTAACGAACGTGTGAAACGACCAGTATTTCTACTAAGTTACTCCCTTAATTACCTTCGCAGGTACTGGCAAGGGCCACTAACTCAACCTTTCTCTGGCTCTTCAAAATGTTATATCTGGTTCAGCAGAGAGAGGTGGCTGGAAAACACCCATCTCGTGTTCGTGTTATAAGGATCAGGCAAAGCAGCATTTTTCACAATCTGCAAAACTAGAAAAGTCTCTCATAAGCAGCGGCCCTCTCTTAAGTCTCTCAACAGCGATTACGAGACATCTGCAATGAGAGGTGATGCTGGTACTATTTATATTTTCTAATTATAAATTTATAAAATATTATCATTACAGTATTTACC
Organism: Camelus dromedarius; assembly: GCF_036321535.1. Lineage (NCBI taxonomy): Eukaryota > Metazoa > Chordata > Mammalia > Artiodactyla > Camelidae > Camelus > Camelus dromedarius. Next base: position 36,031,524 of record NC_087456.1, read on the forward strand.
ATTTCAATTACATCATAGTTGTGAACCCTCGCTCTAAGGCTTCCGCGTCAGTGCTTCTCAGTGACTACTGCTTTACCTCCTCTGGAGAGAGAACGTCTACGCGTGAATCTGGAAAATAGGACAAACCTGAATCACCACAGCCACACGCAACCCAAACACCCAAACACGTTCAGCACGGTCTCAGCGGTTTCCCAGCGGAGATTTTATTCAACGGTTGGCTACATTTTTATTCAAGAATTTATACTTTCCATTTTCTTGAGATTTCTTCTGATTAGGATCCCATTCTTACGCCAGAATACCCACTGGGATAGAAAAAGGTAGATTTTTTCCAACTGAAGTACAGTCAGTTACAACATGTCAGTTTCTGGTGTGCAGCACGATGTCCCAGTCATGCACACACATACATATATTCGTTTTCGTATTATTTTCCACCATAGGTTACGACCAGGTATTGAATATAGTTCCCTGTGCCATACAGAAGAAATCTGTTGTTTAGCTATTTTATACATAGTAGTGAGTATCTGCAGATCTCGCACTCCCAATTTACCCCTCCCCAACCCCCTCCCCCCAGTAACCTTAAGTTTGTTTCCTATGTTTGTGAGTCTGTTTCTGTCCTGTAGATGAGTTCATTAGTGCCTTCAAAAAAGATAAATTTTGAGGAACAAACATAAGATACCTGTACTTGTTTAGATGAAAAACCCATCAAGGCTAATCACACCCTGAAAACTTCAAGTCTAAAATGGTAGCAACTCAGAGGAACAATTCACCAACAGCATCACTGGTTCCAACCTGTGTACCAGCCATTCCAGAGACAGTAAGAACACTGGAGGAAGCGACAGGCACTGACTTTGTCACTGCAGGTTGCACCCCATGCTGTCAGCTCTCCCTGAATATTTACCTAAATTCAAACCCAGAAATCGTCCAGCAAGATGGGGAAAGTCTGGCTTTGTAAAGGTGAATTAGTGGATAAGTAGACTGGTGTTTACTTATATTCAGAAAAGGAACTCTCCCCATGTGATGCTGAGCAGGACTTTTCCATAAATTCAACTCTTCATTGTATTCAAATTGGTTTCATTTTCCAAGTGTTTGTTTTTCACCTAAAAGAGTCTCCGTTTCCTGGGGTGTTGTAAACTCAGCGGTCTTACATCTCAAAATGCCTCTCTGGACCCCCTTTGCTTCAGTGAGCACCTTGAACTTTCTTGAATGATCTATCTTCAAATTCATAACACATGCTAAGAACGGATTTTTTCCTCCTAATTTTCAAATCCACGTTTATTTGAAGAAGTTTAGATATGTCTGATTCTTTAGCCTTAAATCACCAGGAGGAAATTTTGTGGGGGTGATTTGATCACACGGAAAGCTTTATAAGCTATTGATGTATTTTCAGAAAACTTTTAATGACATTTTTAATACAGGAAATTGGGTTTCTTCTGACTGTAGCTAACGTGGAATTTCAAATCTCAGCCCATATGCATCCACCTGTGATTGAAACAACCTCTACGTGGAGACAAGCATTGATTTAACCTGCAAGGCAATTTCTTTCCTCCATATTTTCTAATAAAATTCTAAAACGCCTTGCAGAAATACAGTGGAAATGTCTACTATTTCGAGAGCAGCCCACATTGGGAGAATGCAGAACCACAATTCTCCTTCAGTGTGTATTTTAAACGTAGAAAAATCTGACCTCCGAACTACCAGCCCCAGTTAGAATTTTGAGATAAACAATACCAATCCTTGGTCTTTAAAAAATAATCGTAGGTGACCTTAGTGTTTAGGAAATGTGCGTGGCTCGGTGGAATGAACCCAGACATATAAAGACAGTCGAGAGGCGTCTTAGTGAGAGTCACCCCTCTGTCTGGGCTCTCCGTTCCGAGCCTTCTTCAAGAATCTGCCACTGTGGGGAAGAGGGAGGTACAAACTTCGGCACGGAAGACAAGCTCAAGGATGTGTTTACAACGTGTGGAAAATGGCCAACATATTGTAATAACTGCAAATGGAAAGTAACCTTTCAAAATTACATAATTTTTTTTTAATTTTTAAAGAAAAGGTTACTGAATATATTGTAGCTTAGCAATGGAAGAAGGAAGAAGAGGAAGAAATGTACTGTTTTACTCGAGCTGAGATCTGCTCTTAATTCAACAGTGAAGTAACATCTCAGTCTGTTCCCAGAGTTAAAGCGACGATGGCACTGATCTCATGTTCACAGCCGCATCGTCCCCGTGCTCCTCTTTTATCTCTTCCTCTGCTGGCGCCTTCCATCCGTCAGCCAGCGAAGGTCAGACTCACCTCAGCGGCTTAGCACAGCAGTCCTGTTCCCACTACATTTACAGGCAGGAAATCTGAATCTTTTCCACGCTGATCTTACTGTTCTACAAGCTATTGATTCTAGCTCTCCAGCGCCGACAGCTCACGGGGGGCAGTGTCTGGAGAAAGAATGGCAGCAGGAGGAGCCACATCCCTCTTCCTCCCCCGACCGCACTGACTTCTCCATTAGTGGGATTTGGGTGGAATTAGAATGAATCACGGCAGGACGCGGCTCCCGTCTATCTCAGCCGGCCGCCCGGCTTCACCTGGGCTTGGGGCCATACATCAGAGCGCACATCGGGGCGTGATGAGGGATGGACAGCGAGGACGGGGGAGGTCAGCGGGAAGTGGATGGGTCCTCCCCAGGAGTGATCACAGAGCTACTGACACGCAAACAAATGGCACGGATCACACGGCACAACACTTAGGACGTGTAAATCTCATGTCTGACATACCCTTTGGCGAGAGACAGACCATATGAATCTTTTTCACATCACTAGAGCAGTTTTAGACGAGGATGCCCTGTCCTGGCATCACCTCAGCCTCAGAATGCTTTCCTTGCCCATCGGGAGAACGCTGTTTGCACTGCAAGGCTTTCGGCACATGGAAGCTCTCCGGCAATAACCACTGAAGCAGAGCACTCTGCCTCCGTGCGGTCTTCGCCCCGGGCCGGCTGCTTCCTACTCCTGTGATTCCTGTAATGCGCCCCTGACTCACTGAATGCTGACCATACTTGAGGCATGGTGCCAAGTGCCTTACACAATTATGTCACCTAGACCTCAACAGCCCTACAAGGGGGAGTCACACTGTCGTCTCCACGTCACGGATGAGAAGGCTGAGGCGCAGCAAGAGGGCTCCGTCTGCTCACGGGCACATGAACAGCAAGTACCGGAAACCAGACTTTCAACCCAGGAAATAAGTGTCTCGGTCTGAGTGTAACCACCGCACCAGACTGCCTCCTTTTTATTAAATGAACAATGACCGAAGTAGCCGGCTTCCCTCCCACCAACTGCGAGCCGGGTCTCTCTGCTCGGTGCTGAGAGTGCAAAGTTGAACTCGGCATCGTCCCTGAAGCATGTTGCAGGGTGATGTGCCCACACGGATTTACCCCAATGGCACAATGACATCACAGTGGCTAACAGGGGTCGCCTGCCACATGCCAGCCACTGAGGGAAACACTTTACCTCCCTTACATGATACAAGCCTCACAACTCACCAAGGCAGGCACTATCATTATCCATCCCCACTTTACAGCACAAAAAACAAAGCCCAGGCGAGTATTGCTGCCCGTCACGGACAGCCAGATGTCAAGGGGTGAATGTGAGACTCAAAGTAGGAAGAACCATGAGACGGATGGGGGTACAGCTCAGTGGTGGAGCGCCTGCTTAGCATGCACGAGGTCCTGAGTTCCATCCCCAGTCCCTCCATTTAGAAAAGAAAAAAAGAGCCGCAAGACATGTAGATAACAAAGTAGATTTCATAGGAGAACAGCTTTCCCTTCAACTGAGGAAAAATCAGGGAGAACTTCAGGGCAGAGAGGGCGTTTAATCTAGACCTCGAATTCTAAGAGGAAGCAAGAGGATGAGGTGAGACACAGATGGAAAAGGAAACACAGGGCAAATATTGAGAACAGCAAACACTGCAGAGGGAACACGCTGAGGGCAGCTGGGTAGACTTCCACACTCATGGTATCCTCAAGCTGTTGCTGTCAGCGGTGAACAGACTGCAGAGTTTAACCTGTGTGAAAACACAGGCAAACATACTTTTAGAAACCAGTTATTCTCATGCTCAGGGTGGACGTTGGGATGCGTCACAATGGAGTGGCAGCCCAGGGCCTCTCAGCTGTTGTCTCATCACTGGTGCCATCTCAGGGCAGATTTCCTCACCTCAGTTTTTATTAGGCACTGGATCAGCTAGGGTCCCAACAGGAAACAAAAGGCACAGTCAAAATGGGACGATCTGTGGAGGGTTTGCTTCCACGGAGACAACTACAAAGTTGTGAGTGGAGCGCTGAGTCAGCACCACGGACAGTGCAGGCAACAGGACCAGCGTCACAGGGTCTCCTCTCCGCGCGCGGCTTGCAGTCACGGGAGGGAGAAGTAAGGACCCAAAATGGGAGCGCGCCGGGCTGGGAGGTGACCTTGAAGGCAGCAGTGACCTTCAGGGGAGGGAGACAGCCAGTCTGAGGAAACTTTGAAAGGAACCAAGGAAATAAATGCTTTATTTCCCTCCTACCCTTTAGATCTGGGGGTGGGTGGACAGGGCCCCCACCGGCCTAAGCCAGCCAGAAGCTGGAGGGTGTGGGCACCACGGTCGTTGCCCATATAACTCCACAGCGGGGAGGAGGTGGGGGGTGGTCCCTGGAGGGGCAAAAGGAGCACATGGACATAAAAATGTGTTCTGCATATAATAATGACTGTCGATTTTTCAGGAATATGTGGTTTGAATAATCATTAATACACGAGGCGGTGCCCCTGATTTATACAGACTCTTTTCGATTATTACACAGGATCACTTGAACTCCATGAGTACCTTAACAAACGACATCTCATACTTCCGCAGTAAACATACACTCCAGGTGCTAAGATATTCAAGTAATTGTGTTGTAATGCTTGATTCAGACAAAAGAAACTCCAAGAAAAATCATTTGATATTTCGTATTTACTATAACGGTTGAAGGGTTTTTGAAATAGGTATGGGGTTTGCAGTGAAAACATCCATTTAGGTCAGGGGTTGGTTACCTTGGTTGCACATTGAAATCCCAGGGGAGCTCTGAAAAGTTCTGATGTCTGGGACCCACCCCTAGAGATTCAGGTCCACTGGGCTGGGTTCCAGCCTGGGCAACAGAAGTTCTAGATATTTCCCCAAAGAGCCTAATTTGCAAAGAATTTACCACCAACTTAGCCCACAAAGATGATTCACGTAACGTAACTGCATTATTCATCAGACTTTCACAATGTAATTGTGTTACTCCCGTTAGCTCATACGATACTTACTGCTCTTCAGGATCAATCATAAGACAATGAACTGCATATCAACTAAATCATTACATAAATTGAAATTAGCGCATGACTCCTGCCACCATCCCTTTAGTTTCACTCCACGTCAACCTCTCCTGAACCAAACAATTATATTTTACATGAAGAGCCTACATTTTATTCTAAAGTTGCCAAGGAAACAAGTTATTAAAGCATTAACAGGTTTAAAACTACGATGATGATACTTTGGGTGTAAGGGGAAGTTACAAAAGTGACAACACTACGGGGGAAGTCGGACATAAAGGGAAAAGCATGGGCTTTGATGTCTGAACACCCTAGGTGCTAATTCTGGCACCAGCTCTTTCTACCTTGCTCTTCCAAGTGTGATCCATGGCCCAGTCAGCAACTTCAGCGTCACCTGGGAGCTTATACAATTCTCAGATCCCACCTGAGACCCACTGCATCAGAATCTACACTTTAATAAGACCTCCAGATGATCTGAATGCACATGACAGTTTGAGATGCATGGACGGTACTGAATATAGAATATATTCATGAGGGTTAGGTTCAACTACAGGTGGAAATGGGCAAACAATAGTGGCTTAAACTATGAAACTTTATATTTCTCTTTCATTCAAAAGAACCCTCCCAGAGCTGATATTGGTCTCTACTGTAAAATCTCTACTGTCAGGGCTTTTCAAGTCTTAGTGATGGTTTTTTCCTCACAATCTAAGAAGGCTGTTGGAGCACCAGCCATCATATCTATGTTCCTGCCAGCCAAAAGAAGAAAGTGTGGGCGGGGGGAGGAGTCAGAGATACACTCTCACTTAACACTTCTCTGAAGTTACACATATTTGCTAATATCTGAACTTAGCCAGAACTTAATCCCAAGATAATGCCTAATTGCAAGGAATGCCTTAAAAGTAGTCTTTATTCCAGGTATTCTTACAGCCAGTTAGTAATCCGCAGAGTTTATTGATGATGAAGTTGAAAAGTGAATACTGGGAAACAACCAGCATTTCATGGAACGTGGAGCCTTGGGCACATTACTTAACCTCCCTGAACCTCAAATTCCTCCACGCAAAGTGTGAATAACAATACGCACGCGTCAGTTACTATGCAGATGAAGTGAAATGAGTGTAAAATGTCTCACACATGGTAGGCACTCAATGAGTCATGGTTCTTATTGTCTTGGAATGTTTCAAGAGCTCAGTCTTCCTATAATACATAATGCTGGTCAAAAATATCACAAGCAAATGGTAAATGTTATTGCAAATATTAAAATTTGCCTTACAGTTTTGTCTTTTAGAAAAGTCAGCTACATGCAGATCCCATGGGAGCTTTTCTCGACTGCAGTGGCATCTTCCCTGCAGCACAGGACGGCAGTCCTACCCGACGTACTTTCTCTCCCCTACGTGAGGGGCCACGGATGAGGAACAGCAACACAGCACAGGAGTCAGGGGCTGGACCCTGAAGCCAGACAGCCCGAGGTCGAATTCGGCTCTATTACTTTTAAGCTGCTCTATTTTTGTCATCACTTTTCTGATTCTGTAAAGTTGAAATAATAATTCTCACCTCACAGGGTTATTATGAGGATTACCTGAGTTAAAATGAGTAAAAGCGCTTAAAAAAATGCCTTGCCCATTGTGAGAGTTAAGTGTTAGCTATTAGAATCAACCATGCAACTTAGGGTGAGTTGTGTGCTTAAAAAAAAAAAAAAGTCTTTTTTCTCCAGCAGGACTTTCTTCTAATCATTACCAACCAGGATTTAGTTAACATGCAAAGGTCATTCACACAGCTAATTCTTGGCTTTAGAAAGCATAGGGGAAAAATCAATAAATACACAATTAAAAAGAAAAGGAATTAAAGTTTTCATATGTACATGAATCTCCCTCTTAGGAGCCTTCTTGATAAATACTCACTGATACTGCAATCAATAAAGGGAAGGATTTGAAGATCCCACCTCCTCAAGAAATAGAAAGCAAATGGAGAAAAGTTTGTTCAAGTCTCCTAGGATATAAAAGAATAAAGTTAATTTCTGATAAAATATTTAGTCGAATGAGAATGACTCAAAAATTGGCTTGGTTAGAACATGCTGAAGGTTTTCCCTTGGAGAGGGGACCAGTTCCTGCAATCCTATTTGCATTCACGCGGTTTATATTGTTCTTACCTAATGAGACTTAGAGAGCCTCGCAAACATTGACACATTTAAAGCATGCTTCACTCAGCGTGAAGGTTTGAGACATCAAGGATACCTTGAGCAACCTCAAATTCCAACCACTTGTCAGACAAATTAGCACCTTCTCAACCAAGGGTAAAATTAAGTTTCACGGTTCTCCCTGGTGGGGGGAAAGAACGAAGGGGGAAATCGCTCTGGTTTAACACCTCCTTTGTTAAGACAAATACAGAGAGCCTTATCATCTCTGGGCGGCTTCTCCCTGGCTGCCTGATTTTTAATTCATTGGTTTTAAATGATCCTTGACAGTCACGATCCTTTTGTCAAGTCCTATGTGCTGACCGCAGAAGACAAACTCTCTGGCTTTTTATTAGTCAAGGCTTTTGTCTTTGGATGCATTTAGCAAGCTAGTCTTAAAAATTTAAATTGTGCTCACGTGATGAAAAAAATAGATCATAAACCGTAAGTAAGATCATACCTGAAAATGCTATAGATGGTCACTTTGTAAATTTTATAGACATCTAAAAATTCAGTTAAGTCCAGTTTGTGAGCCAAGTTAAGCACTTTCGGGGTGAAAGGATCACACTAATAGCTTTAAAATTCCTCCGTGAAAGTTTGACAAGAATGCAGAACACTACCTGGTAATCGTATACAAAATTTACCACGGGCATCCCTCCTTTCTTCTTCCTACAGGTAACTTTCCCTTTTGTAATATGGAATACAATTATAATTTTTTGCATGAGAAAAAAAAAAGCTTTGAAAACTATTTTGTGTTGTCATGATAGTAAAGACAATTATCTCTAGAGATGCATCTTATAAAACCCCTAAGCTCCACAAACTTCAGAAAAATCCTTCCCTCTGAGAAGAAGCTCTTTTGTGATTAATCAAACCCTACACACCTTCCAATAGGCAGATATTTAAAAAGCAAAGCTGATGTCAGCAGGGAGCACCGAGCGGGGAGAGGTGGGGCGGGGGTCTTCCCCTGACACGTTGATTGGCCGGCTCTCTCTGGGGGGGGAAGAAGAGCTACACTGATTGGCCGGCTTGCTCTGGGGAAGGAGGAGGGGCTTCCACAACACCCAGGGTCTATCAGGAAGACACCTTTCCAGGGGAACCCAAAGCAAGTGAGCCCTTGGACAAAACGCAGAAGAGGCAAGAAGAAACAGGGGACGAACTGTAGAATTAGAAAACCAGGAGAGATCTGGAGGTTCACCTCCTCCAACCCCTCGTTTTTCAGAAAACAGGAGCCCAGAGCCACCAGGTGACTCTCCCACAGCCACGTCACCACCCCGACTCCCAGAACTTTTTTTTTTTTTTTCCGGTCATTTTTCACAAAGCTTCTGGGACTGGCAAGCAGCAGGGACCACAGGAGTGGCTGCAGTGAACGCAGTATGGATAACAGTGGTGGGTGTCCCCTCTGCTGTGGGAACAAAGGCAGCCAGCCACAGAGTGCCAGAACCAGAACCTGCACCAGCTCCGTGGAGGGACGGAGGCTCCCGGGCGGGGAGGCAGGAGTGGGGGCACCCACTCCCAGCAGCTCTGGCGTCCAGCAAGTGTGATGAGCAGAAACCTGGGGGCCTTCTGGGGGCCAGACCCCTCCCCCATACCCTCTGCTGCAGCTTCTGTCTGAAGGACCCAGAGAATAGTATCTCACGCACGTTTCCTGGGTTTTTCAGATGCTAAAACCACCACCAAATGGAAGAAATTAACTACTTGATAATCATGAGCATGTGGCCCCCCCAGAACTTCCGACGCCTAAGGGTTGATCACCATCAACCAATCAGAGAACTCTGCACAACTGATTGCAGACCCTGGGACGTCCCTCCCTCAGCTGGCCTTTTAAAATGCTCAGCTGAAGCTTTTCAGGGAGTTTGGAGATTTTGGGGGCATGAGCCACTTATTCTTGCCTGGCCCAGCAATAAACCTTTCTCTGCTCCAAACTGACATTTCGGTATTTTTTGGCCTCACTGGGCTTCGACACACGAACTTGCATTCGGTAACATGGATGCTCTAAAGACACGTGCCATTTAGAAGACAGCTACTCCGCTGCCCAGAAAGCCGAGTCAGTGTCCACTAACATTTCTGCCCTCTTCCTGCCCTCCCACTGCCTTCCTTCTTTGAGTTAACCTATGCACCCAGGTGTTACTTGGAAAATAAAATATGCGGAGAGATTACTTGAGAAATTTGATTCATCACATGGACACCGGAAGTGATTAGCTTTGTTAAACCCTTAAAAAGGCATTTTAACCATGGAGTAAAAAAACTGTAATGTTCTTTACCCTTCTTTTTTCCTTCATTTCCGTTATTCCATCAGCCACCTAATGGCAGTGATTTTTCTTGGATTTGTCCTCTTTTCGTTAGTTATTTTCTTCCCGTCTAAGATACCCTTTTGTCCTGAATCACTGCTGTCGTGGGCTCTTACCCAGTTTCCATCCCTCCATCCACTCCACCTCAAATGCCAGTACCACCACCAGACTGGTCTTCAAAGTCATGGTTTAAAAATAGGAGGCTGTTCTCACTTGGCTTCTGACCCTGTTGACCATGGGAAGTGCTGGCCTGGCAAGGCACTCCTCACACGAGAATAACACTTCCCATTTAAAGTGGGTGAGAAGTAAACGTGCCTGGGGAAACGCTGACATCTGGCTTTCCGTTCTACCTAGAATAAGCATATCAGGGCAGTTACTTGAATTCAGTCAACAGGCTTGAGTGTTTTTACCGAGCTGGTCTTGTAATTATGACATCATGACACTCTAGGTTCCTACCTGCTTAAAAGGATAAGGTTAAAATTAAGTATGTAGGCGGTACAGCAATCTCTAAAAGTCACTATCCAGCCACTAAACGTAAAGTGTGATTCTGGACTGGCTCCTGGGCCTGAAAAAGGACACAACCAGCAGATTTAACTACGACCCCCAGATGACCGCGGGGCATGGAGTCCGCGCGGACTCCCCAGAGCTTGTCAGCGTTTTCAGGCTCCGGTAGGGAGGCCCCCATGGGAGAAGCTGCCGGAAGGGCGTGCGGGAACTCTGGTTCATTTCTGCAACATTCTTGTAAGGCTAAAATTGTTTCAAAATAAAAATTTTAAATTTTTAAATGAAGTTACAAAGTCTCAGGCATTTTAAGCCATGGCATTAGGCACTCCATACGTTAGCGCTCCCCAGAGCCATTCACCTGGGCGAGGCTAACCACAGCGGAATAAACTCATTACCATCATGGTGCTTCCCTTAATTTACCACTTCCCGGCCACCGCGGCTGAAGCACTCGAGCTGAATTCGTTTCCAGTTCTGTGACGGCGAAGAGGAAGCTGTCTGAAGTGGGACGTGACTGTGGTACCACAGCAGCCTTGCTGCTCTGACTGGCTGCCAGGGATGTGCTGCTTTCGGGAAATGGGGGCCCCGCCCCCTCTAATGTGTACACATTCTAAGCAATTACAAATTTAAAACACACACACAGAGGGATGTGAAATTTCCTGAGGAATGTCAAAATGTCATTCTTCAGCAGAACCCAAGTGGGGAGTGTTACAGCAGAAACACACAAGCAGGTGGAGTGCCAGCCCTGCCATTTCTGGGTAGGAAATTCACACCAAGAACCAGGGTGTTCGTCGCCCCTCGACTTCAGGCAACACAGTCAGACTCCCTGAACCTCATGCCATTCTGTCAACTCTATCCTATAAGCCAGCAGTCAAACCGCTAGAACGTCTGTACACCATTTACAGCAGAAAAAGTTTTCACGTGTAATTTTTTCCCTTGGGGAGATAAGTAAGTGGTGGTCTGAAAGGAACAACTGTGCCTCCCCGCCACCCCACACCCACCCCCGACTGGCTTGGAAGGTGCAGGTGTTGGTCTCAGCTCATCAGGTCCAAATGTTATAACCCACTGCCTGATCCTAACGCTGGCCAGGAACTCTTGGGTAATGTCATGTCTTATAAAGAACAAGAGGCTATCTGTTAACAAGATGAAGAAATACGGCCTCTTAAACTGTGGGTCCTCACTGTGCTGTTTGGACCCAACCGATGCCGCAAATTTCTGTCCTGACAATGGGCTATCTAATGGTCAATCTCAGACAAAGACGAGTCTTCCGAGCGCAACCTCAGCAAACGTAAATTATCTGTTCGACCCTCTGTCGCGCTGTGATTTAAATGCGTTGAGTAGAGCTGGGGAAGATTACGTTTTGCGGAAGGAAAGTACAAAACACAAAGGTGCATTTAGGAAGATGGCAGCATGCCGGGCGTGCTGGTGACGACGTGGTCCGCGCTCCTCACGCAGGTGTGCGTGTGCAGGAAGGGCACGAGCTGAAACCTTTGCACACGGCTTTGCCGGTCTGTGCGCAGCTGTGAATAACTAGGATGGCCACAAGCAAATGACAAAAACCAGGGAATCTGCCTTTACTGACTATCGTAGCTCTTCTGCCCTGTCCCCCCCCCCCCCCCGCCAGGAGATCTTTACTTTTTCTTTTCTGTTCCCAGAGAGCCTGCCCCCATCAAAGCCAAATAGGATCTGACACCTGTACTTACCTTCCTGCCTTTATCCCATTGTACCAAGGTGTGAACTCTCCCAAGTGCGTTAAGACTTTTAATTCTGTGGAATAGGAAGCTTCCTTTTCTTTTAAAAGGACTGGGTGGGGGGGAGGCAGGGACTAGAAATGCTGAGACGCAAAGCATTCTTTCCTGACTCCAGAAAGCAGAGGTTACACACTTCGCTTCTTTAGAGGAGCCAGAGATGTTGAATCATCACGTTTCTGTCCCTAAACCCCTTCCTGGAAGAGCCTCAGCTCCTCCCCGACCCTCAGACTTCAGCTTCCCTTTCCTGTCAACTCACCCTCTTCTCAGTCCATCGCTGGCTGGGCTCTTTCTTCTCTCCCAACTGCAGAGTCTTCACGTTGTGATGTCTCACCCTCGTCTTCACATCTTATCACACCGCTCTCCCTCGGCTCCACACGCTCTGGCACCCAGAAAATCTGCAGATCAGGTGGGAGGGAAGAACGGGGGCTCATGAGAGCTGCTCTGAAGCAGACGTTCTCAGGACAGGACGTGTAAGATGACAGAAAGAATCCACCCCTTTAATGCTGGATGGAAAAAAAGAACTCACACCTTAAATTATTTTTTTTTAAAGTGGTTGATGTCAAAGTAACCCCTGTTATAAAAGAGTAATACAAAAGTTTCACCGAAAAAAAATACATTTGGGTATCCCTGAGTGGTAGTAATTTGTAGAAGTGAGGATGAAACAAGTTATTTGGAAGAACTTTGCTGATTATAAAAATAAAGTTACACAATGAAACCTGTGAAAAATTTTCATGATTTTGTGGGAATGTAAATTAGTGCAGCCACTGTGGAAAACAATACGGAGTTTCCTTAATAAAACTAAAAACAGAGTTACCATATGATCCAGCAGTCCCACTTCTGGGCATGTATCTGGAGAAAACTCTAATTTGAAAAGACACATGAACCCCAGTGTTCATAGCAGCACCATTTACAACAGCCAAGACATAGAAACAACCTAAATGTCCAATAACAGATGACTGGATAAAGAAGATGTGGTATATTTATACAATGGAATACTACTCAGCCATAAAAATGATATAACGCCATTTGAGCAACATGGATGGACCTAGAGATTATCATACTAAGTGAAGTAAGTCAGACAGAGAAAGACAAGTATCATATGAGATCACTTAAATGTGGAATCTAAAAAAAAAAAAAAAGAACTTATTTACAAACCAGAAATAGACTCACAGACATAGAAAACATAGTATGGTTACCAAAGGGGAAAGGGTGGGGGTAGGGTAAATTAGGAATTTGGGGTTTACAGTTACACATCACTATATATAAAATAAACAACAAGGACCTACTGTGTAGCACAGGAAGCTGTATTCAATATCTTGCAATAACCTATAATGGAAAAGAATCTGAAAAAGAACATATATGTATATGTACGTATAACTGAATCACTTTGCTGTCCACCTGATACCAACTCAACATTTTAAATTAACTACATTTCAATTTAAAAAATAAAAATAAAAATGTTTATGATTTTCTTATTAGATTTTGAAAGAATTATAGAAGTAATCTCACTTAATTTCCTATCCAAAGGAGGAAAATCTTATATTCTAATTAAAAGCATTTATTTCCAAACTCAGCAGGTTAAAAAGGATGACTCTTTACTAGCTGTGTGTTCTCAGGCAAGAGTTCATCTTCTCTGGGCCTAAGAGAAAGTTAGGATCATCTGAAGCAAGCCTCTAGGATTTGACGGTAGGATGCATGTAGCCTTCAGTCTATGCTGATGTATGAGGTGTTACAGTGGTGTTCATAAATTTTGTTAAATATGTGTTAGACTTAATGTAAATTTGGTTCAAAATAAAGACAAAATATTCACAGTTGAAGGTTTATTACTTAGAGTATTATTGTTCGCTCTTGTAGCAAAATGCACAATCAAAAAAAAATCCTCTATTGTGAGTAATGATATCTTACTGACACACTGATGACATTGTATGACAATGAGTGACTAAGTTCACATTTCTGGGTGAGATGTGGCTCCGGAGGCCCCTGCCGTGGGTCCCTGACTTCTCAGCCGGCTCCCTGATCTCATCTCCGCCAGGTCTCTCCTCTTCCACCTCCCTTCTGCCAAAGCTGTCAGAGAAGGAGGGGCCACTGATCAGCCAAAAAAGGAAAACTAAACCACATTTAGCTATAGAAAATGTGTTGTTTCCGGAAGAAAGCATGGCAGCAAGTGTTCAGCGGGTGAAGGGAAAAAACCAGAAGGAGCCCCACGCAGGAAGCCCCGGACCTGCACTCGCAGTGGATGCTGACCGTGACTCGCTCACAAGACGGCCTCGCCAGCTCGAGCTGAGCATGGCCACTTAAACACGACAATTTTAAAGCTTTTCAAGGAGCGAATTAATTCATTTGTTGGTTAAACAGAAATAAGGTCCATTTTTCTCTTCTTAGCCTCAGGCCTAGACTCTCCGAAGGCTGCTAAGCGGCATAATGACTTCATCTGAATTTCCCTTTTTTCAGGCTACTTTGGAACAAGTACGTGACCAAATTATATGAGTCATCTCGGAGAAACCTCAGACCCAGTCCCCACGGGGACCCCTGCTCAGCCTGGTCCCCCCGTGTCCCCGCTGGTGTGAAGGTGTCGAAAATTCCAGCATCATGGCTCAATGTCACTGGCCTTGTGGCTCTTTTTGTGGATCTGTCCCTGGTAAGTTAACATAAATTATTGCATAACCAAAGTTTCAGAAATTTTAGTTTATGTATAGATTTAAAGTTACACTGAGTATAAAACAAATTAAATAAAACCGACTTGGACACTCATCCTTGGGAACCAGCCTGGTGACCCAGCCACCTCCTCGTGGTCGCGCCTGAGCCACGTCCAGGTAGGAAGAATCAGTCAGAGGCCTTTCACGCTGGTAACTGCTAGTGAACGGCTCGCTCCAGGTGGACTGGGAAACTCAAAGGAGCCAGGTTATTTGGTCCGTAAGTTACGTCTGTTGGGGAGTAATTCTGGGAGCCTCCCCGACAACAGAACACAATGGCTCGGATATTAACTGGGACATTAACCCAGTGATGGCCTGACTCAGCATGATCAGAGGTGCTTCTGAAAGGGGGAAATTGCTTTTATAAGCTCTCTTGCACTGAGCATATTATTCCTGGGACTTCCTTCACTCTGCCCTAACCCAATCAGACTCTCACTTTCTCTTTTCTTCACTGCCCTTCTTTCTTTTCATCCGCTCTCAAGCCCCGGCTCCGCGAGCAGCGAAGGACGACGCTAGCAGAGAACAACGAATGCACCTCGCAGGTCAGCAAACCGGCAGTGACCCTCCTCACCAGGTAAAGGCATCATCTGCTCCCCTTCGATAAAACTGCACATTTTATTACTGCACCTGCATTTCTAGGAAATATTATTTATTATTACACCCTTCATTTCCAGAAAATACTAAATCTAAACCTAAGTCTACAAAGAGCATCCCAGCCTTGTGAACTCCATGAAGGGAGGATTCATTTATTTTGTTTAATTATGACTGAAGGGTCTGGCACAGCTGCAAACCACCTGGAGAGCTGAGTGTCTCACTGACATGTGGAAGGAGGGTTTGCATAATACGTTTAAAGCAGGGTAACAGTTTACAGTTTTATCCTTTGTTTCTGGATGGCCCCACTGAAACCAGAATCTGTTCCTTCAAGCACCCTCCAAAATGAAAAACACCAAACCAAAATGAAAAACACCAAACCGCCATGCATCTCAGAGTGGGAGGATGGGAACACCACATCCCAGGAACATGGTAACAGGGAAGAACCTTTGTATTCTATTACAAGTTAATCACCAAAGGGATGCTGCCTGTAAGTTTAAACTACACAAAAGGGCCCCTCTCTGGGAATCCTGTCCCCCAGGTAATGATATTAAGCTAAAATACCTTCATTTAGCTCACAGGAAACCTCCTGACCAGGCCCCCCTGTGAATGACTGCAGGAAGGAAGAGATTAACACATCCCCTGCAGAGGCTGACCGGAACCAGGAAATGTTTGACTTTACTCTCTCCCCTTTCAGGATAAAAGCAGCCTGAATTCTAACTCAGGGAGATGGTTCTTTGGGACACGAGTCCACCATCTTCTCAGTCTGCTGGCTTTCTGAATAAAGTCATTATTCCTTGCCCTATAGAACTCGTCTCCTGACTTACTGGCCTGTCATGCCACAAGGAGCGTGAGCATGGACTTGGTGACAGTGTCCGGAGTTCCTGGGGGAGATCCAGACGTGCTCCCAACTGTGGCTTCTTCTAAAACATGGTGGGCTTCCTGAGGCAGCTGCCTAACCCACATTACTTATCAAGGCACGACTGCTGCAGGCTTTCTGGGGGAGAATACGCACAATCTGAAGAATGGGTAGAAGTGAAAAGTAAAAGATGGCCAAGGGTGGTCCCCCTCTAGACGTGGGGACAAAACGTGCAAAAGTCCTGCAGTGAGCGGAGCAAGGACACGGCACACCCTTGGCATCACAGAGAAGGCCAGACCACAAGGGACCCAGGGAGAGTTGCAAGAAGCCCCCGGGGATGTAAGCAGAGGCCGGAGCACAGAGGCTTCGTGGCCACCAGTCCCTGGGAGCAGGAGCGCATTCCACCTCGCGTCCTGTCTCCCCTTAGCATCCCGCAGAAACTTTTTTCTTCACAGCTGATTAGAAATCCCACGAAATGCTGCGCCAGCATTTGCCTTAGGTTCCGAAAGTGGCAGCTGAGGCCACAAGGAGCTGGGCATCGCTCCAGCTGTGGGAGGTCTCCAGTGAAGCCTGGGCCTCCGGCTCCAGCTACGGGGAAAAGTGGGACTCCAGTTAATGAAGGGTAAGACCGCTGAGAGATGAGCCCCTTCTTCCTTTCCGGCATTTTCTCTCTTTCCTTCAAGCACTTCCCCAACTGTGTTCTCTGCCGCAGGAAAGGGAGGTGGCAGGCGGAAGACAAAAATAAAACCCGCGAAGATAAATGCCTTCTGAAAGCACATTCCTTAGTGACATAAACCAGACACAAAGGACAAACAGGAGGTCCCTGCAGCAGGCAGATTCACAGAGACGGGAAGTTTCAGAGGTGCTACCAGGGGCTGAGGGAGAGGGAAATGGGGAGCTACTGATTAATGGGCACAGTCACTGTTTGGGACGATGAAAAGTTCTGAAAACAGCGGTGATGCTCACACAGCCCAGTGAATGTGCTCACTGACGCTGAACTGTTCACTGAAAAATGGTTAGAGTGGTAAATTTTACGTCATGCATATTTTATGTAAGTAATATGAATTTGTTATTTTATCTTTACAGAAATATGAAATGTTCCTTTTGTTTTGATTTTTTAAAAAAATTTTTTGGACTTTGTTGGATAATTTTTATTACACAAAAGTACATTTTAAGGGAGTTGCTATTATATACTTTCAAATAAAGTTGTAATTTCAAAAAAAAAAATTTTAAAGCACATTCCTTTAGGGGAACCTAAATAGAGGCTGGCTGGTTCAATGGAAGTTTAAATAAGTTAAATGAGGTGAGAATTTCCGCAGCGCAGCCGCCCAGCCCACACGAAGCGGCGGGGACGGCGGAGCTGCCAGGACGGGGCGCGAGCCCCCCCCCCCCCCCCCCCCCGGCACACCAGCCGCTTCCATCCTTAAGGCAGCAGGAGAGAGACACCGCGCTCCCTTCCTCCCTCGGAAGCCACCCTGAAACAATGACAAAACGAGCAGGTGGACCAGAAACGCCGCTGGAGGAGAGTCTGCGAGGGCCCCGCCGGCCCGCGGGACGACACCCGGGCAGGACGCCCGCGCCGGCGGCGTCGGAGGGCCCGCAGGGCCGGCTCTCCGGGCGGCGAGCGAGGCTGGGGAGGGTCGTGGACGGGGCGCCTCCCTGCGCGAGGCCGGGGGACCCGGCTGGGGAACACCCTGCAGTCACCTCTGGCGAAGCTGAGCAGCAGGGCGTGGGCTGAACAGGGAGCCCCGAGGTGCACGGGCTCCGCCGGAGGCCACCTGCCACGAGGCAAGGCGTGGGGACAGGGCGCCAGGTGGAGGGCCGCGGCGGACCCGCACAGCTGCTCCCACGGGACAGTATGTGCGAGGGAGTTCACTCGGCTGCAGCAACCTGTGCCGTGAGGAAGTCCCCCGGGAACCAGGGGGAGCAGCGCTCAGGGAGGGCACCACCTCGGCCTGTCCCGCGGCCCGCAGGCAGCTGGTCCCAGAGAGCGCAGCGCGGTTCAACATTAATAATAATAATAATACAAGCAGAGGATCTATATATAGATAACATAAGGGGAAAAAAGTAGGAACAGGAGAAAACAAACAAATGCTGGAAAAAGGACATTCACCAGAAAAATGTTGCCATGTCACTGACAAAATCTGGACCCAATGTACTGCTATAAAATAAACATCATAATAATAATTCTTTAAAACAAGAGCTAAAGCAGAGTTCAGGGAAGACACAGCAAGAAAATAAAAGATGAGCAATTAGAGTTCAGAAAAAGTTAGAAGGAGAAACACCCATCACGTAAATAAAAACCACGATGGAAACAAAAACAGAAAAGTACTCACTGCATGCAACATGGCAGGGGCCAGAAGGACAGAGACTTCATAAAGAGCTGGCCAAACACATGGAAATAAGCAAGTAGTTTTAAAGGAATGGAGAGAACACAGTAACTATGAAAGACAGACAATAAAGATAAATTATACATAATTGGTGCCACCAATAGAGAGTGACACAAATAGAAAAATACAAAAAAACGCATAATTCAAGAAAACATTCCTACACTCAGGAAGAATTGTTATTGGAGATACAGCATTATTTTATTGATAAAAAAGGAGGGTATGAAGTGACCTTTGAAGCGTGCACAGCGAAGCAGATACTGCCACCACCCCTCGCAGTCCTTGGTCCTCTCGGGGCACCCACACTGACTTCTAACTACTCGCGCCGGTATCTCCACGCCTGAGGGCATCCCTTCAGCCAGCAGCGGAAGGCTTCTCTGCCCATGCACAAGGCGGGTCGAAAGTGCCAGAGGATTAATATTAATTATTAACGTAATACTTTATTATTGTCCTGATTAATATTTATATCATAATTAAAGTGAAAGGTTCGTGGGGATGTAAATTGGTGCATCACTATAGAAAATATTATGGAGGTTTCTCAAAAACTTAAAACTAGAATCACCATGTGATTCAGCAATTTCACCTCTGGGTATTTATTTATATGAAGAAAAAGAAAACACTAACTCGAAAGATTTCTGCAGCCCATGTTCACTGCAGTATCGTCTACAGTCGCCAAGATACAGAAGCAACCTAAGTGTCCCCTGATAGATGACTGGCTAAAGAAAATGTGATGTACACACACACACCACACACACACACAATGAAATAGTATTTGGCCATAAAAGAAGAAGGAAATCCTACCATTTGCAGCAACATGAATGGACCCAGAGGGCATTATGCTAAGTGAAATAGGTCAGACAGAGGAAGACAGACACTGTATGATCTCACTCATATGTGGAATCTTAATAAAATAAAAGCAAAAACAAACTCATACATACAGAGAACAGATGGGTGGTGGTTGCCAGAGTGGAGGGGCAAGGGGTGCAAGAAACGGGTGGTGGTGGGTCCACAGGTACAAACTTCCAGTTGTAAGTAAGCCTGGGGATGCGATGTACAACGTGGTGACTACAGTTCATGATGCTGTGATGCATATTTGAAAGTTCCTAAGGGAGTAACTTAAAAGTTCTCATTACAAGAAAGAAAATATTTTGTAACTATGTGTGGTGACACGTGTTAACTAGATTTATTGTGGTGACTGTTTTGCAAGATATACAAATATTGAATCACTATGTTATACACTTACAAATTTATATAATGTTGTGTGGCAGTTATATCTCAATAAAAATTTAAAAAACTAGAAAATTAAGTGAAAGGTAACAAATATAAAAATAGAGTAGCAAGCATAAGCCTGGATACCCCAGGACAGGAAACTAGTGACTAAAGGTTCCCAAAAGAGGAAAAGCAAGGAAGCTCTAGGTCTTGGCCTGTCTTTATTTCCTCTGAGAGTTTCCCAGAACCTTCCTGGGAAGATCTGTGGGCAAGGCTGTGAGTAAGTCCTGGAGAAAGGGACTCATCACAACCAGGGGATCCAGCAAGGATGAGGTGTGGTCCTGGCATGGGACATCCAGAAAGAATATGGATGGGAGACGGAGACAGATCCTGTCTGTGGCCAGCCTTTGGTTCTCAGCAGGGCAGATCCTAATGGGACCGGCACTGAAATGCGTACCCTCGGTTTATACGGGTTGCAGGAATGAAACACAAGTGGAGATAGCCTGTCCCACCCGATACCAAGACTTGCAAAGCAGTAGCATGAAAGGCAGCGTGGCACTGGGGCAAGAAGCATCAAAAAGGCCAGAGGAGCAGCCAGGAGGAGCCAGACGGAGCGCTGATGTGTCACAAACACAGCACTGCAGAGGACAGCGGTGTCTTCAGCCAGCGGTGCTGGGCCAGCCAGCTATCCACACGGAAAACAATTAAAACTTGATGGCTAACTTAAGAGCTAAGAATATATTTTTTAAAAGAAATTTCAAATGGATGGTAGACATAAATGTCTAGGGCAAAACAAATGATCAAAACAAAGTGTAGAATATTTTCAAGTGTTCAGGGTAGGAAAAGTTGTTTTTAAATAGAACACAAAAACACCAGTGCTACTGTCAGTTGGAATGTAAATTGGTGCAGCCACTATAGAAAACAGTATGGAGGTTCCTCAAAAAACTCAAAATAAGAGCATACCACCCAGCAACCCTGCTCCCAGGCATCTATCCACAAAATACAAAAACCCTAATTCAAAAAGACACATGCACCCCAATGTTCACAGCAGCACTATTTACAGTAGCCAAGACATGGAAGCAACTGGATAAAAAAGATGTGGTATATTTTTTGCAATGGAATACTACTCAGCCATAAAAAAGAATGAAACAATGACATTTGCAGCAACATGAATGGACCCAGAGATGATCATACTAAGTGAAGTAAGTCAGACAGAGAGAGACAAATATCATATAATGTCACTTACATGTGGAATCTAAAAAATAATGCAAATGAATCTATATACAAAACAGAAACAGACTTCACAGACATATAAAATAGACATGGTTATCAAAGGGGAAATGGGCGGAGGAGGGATAAATTAGGAGTTTGGGATTAACATAATTACTATGTATAAAATAGGTAAGTAAAAAGGATTTACTGCATAATACAGGGAACTACAGTCAACATCTTGTAATAACCTGTTATGGAAAATGACCTAAAAAAATTATACATATATAACTGAATCGCTCTGCTGTACACCTGAAACTAACACACTACTGTAAATCAACTCTACTTCAATATTTTTAAAAGCCTATATATCAAAAATACCAGTGTTAAAGGGAATTTGAATTATGACACCAATTAAACAAAGAATATATGTTCATTTAAAAGTTCTATTAATAGAGTATTAAAAACACACCATGAAATTGGAGAAAGTACTTATACACAAACAACTTTAAAAAGTCTCGCATCCAGAATATTTAAGCACATTTTACAAATCAGTAAGAAAATAACAGAAAACCTAACAGAAAAGTAGGGGCGGGAGGCGGGCGGGTCCCTGGTGTCTCAATCCGTCTGGGACGCTACAGCAAACACCAGAGGCTGCGCCGCTTACAGAGAACAAACATGCACTGCTCACGGCGCTGGATGCGACGGTCCAAGCTCAAGGTGCCAGGGAGGTGCCGCTCTGGGGAGAACCGGGTCCCTCGCTCAGGGCTGGCACCTTCTCGCCGGGTGCAGGGCAAAGGTGCTCTGTGGGGCGTCTTTTATCAGAACACTAATCCCCTCACGAGGGCTCCACCCTCACCAGCTCACCAGCATCCGGAGACCACACCTCCGAATGCTATCACCTTTGGGGGTTGGCATTTCAACATGAATTTTAGGGGGACACAAACATTCCAACCATAGTAACCTGTCAGGCACTTCTCAAAAGAAAAAGAAAAAAAAAAAAAAACAGAAAAAACTCCACCATTTAATTGACAGGGAATGTTTATAACGCGTCAGGGACTTAAGACCGAAGGCCACAGGAGGCACCAGCCCGCGTTCACTG
Source organism: Camelus dromedarius (assembly GCF_036321535.1). NCBI lineage: Eukaryota > Metazoa > Chordata > Mammalia > Artiodactyla > Camelidae > Camelus > Camelus dromedarius. Next base: position 36,053,590 of record NC_087456.1, read on the forward strand.
GCTAAAACGACGCGTCTGGCGGCGCCAGCAGCTGACGTGGAAGACGCTGAGCGATGCTCGCTCTCGTACTTGGCCTGGGGGACTATGGGGGACTATAAACGGGTGCAGCTACTTTGAAAACCACCTTGACGTTATTTACGTGAGAGACAGGCTTACCTCACAGCCAGCAATTCACCCCCGGTACTCGCCCTAGACGAAGGGCCCGCAGGCGAAGCCCCCATGTCAAACCCAGCTGCAGCCCGCGGCGGAGAACGCGCTTACTGGAGCGCAGCCGCGGCGCCCGGGGCGCTTTCGCACGGACTTGAGAGGCTGCACGACCCGGGGGACCCACAGCGTTCACTAGCTGGCCCTTCACAGGAGACACCCAGCGACCGCCGCCCTGAGGGAGAGCGCGCGGCTTTGCAGCCGAGGGCGGCGCGCCCGCACCGCGGCGACGGCGGCCCCAGCGGGCCCGAACGAGAGGCGGCCCCAGCGTCTACCGGCTCCGGGGCCGGAGATGAACGCGGTGCGCGTGGACACCAGTGGCAACAAGGGACGCACTTCGGTGGCACCACCAACAGCTGAGGGAGTCTCACCGCCACAGCCACACACACAGCGACGCGCACTCCTCGTGTTCCTCTCACGTGACGGGCAAAGCAGGCAACGCCGGAGCGCAGCGGCTGAGGAGCCGCACGCAGCTGGTGAAGCAGGAGAGCGAGGGCCGTCCTGCGGCTGCGAAGGGGCCGCAGGGGCCCGAGCAGAGTTGCGGGGGGGGGGGGGTTGTAGTAATTATTTCAGCTGTGCATACACTGTATTACCCTGCCATACTTGTGTCCATTTTCAGAGTGGAATAAGGCTTAAAAAAGAGTTGGGAGGACTGGTAAGCCCTGTGCAGTGGGCGCCACCTCGCACTCAGCGGCACGCGGGTGACTGGCCCACGCGGGGGGCGCCCTGCGACGTGGAACCCTCAGCTCTTCCCTCTCGGGCTTCTGCCCTGCCTCCCCAGACAAGGCCCCTCCGACCTCCCGCCTGCAGGATAAGGTCTGGGGGTGCGGAGCAGGCCAAGGAGGGCTGAGGGATGTCAGTTTCAGCCAGTTTCAAACACAGAGATTTCTGGGGTCCCCCCCACCCCGTGTCAGGCCTGGCTCCGCCCTCTCCAGGGGACGAGCCTTGAAGCGCTCCCGCAGGTTGAAATGAACAGCCCGCCAGCAGCAGAGAGCGGGAGAGGGTACCTGAGGGCCTGACAGTTTCCAGAACGTTTTCTTTCTTGGCTCCCTACGCCCGCTGCTCCCACCTCCGGAGTGCCTGGTGCCGGGCGTTCCTGAGCCTTTTGAGGATTCCACACCTGACTGGACCCAGCTTTCCGTGTTTTGAGCAGGATTTGGCTCTTCTGGGGCCTGCCAAGTCCACTCTCCCTCCCCTGTCTGCTTTCCAGCTTTCGTACGTGCTGCCTTCTCCCATTTTCTTCATCCCAGTGGTTTTAATTTCTAAAAATCTCTTTGCTGTATTTTCACTGAGGTTTCAGAAGAAATAAAGTTAGATGTGTCTGTTCATTCTGCCATTTTTCCACAGACGGTGTTTTGGTTTCTTAATCTCTAAAACAAACATCAGAATAAGCATCTCGTGGAGCTGGCTTGACTATGGAAAGAGGTCGATGTATTTAGAGCCACCAGCATCCTCCCCTGCGGCCATTAAAATAGAAGGATTTAATGCAGATGAAACCAGTTCCACCAACCCCCTGCGTGCGCGCACACACACATGCACACATACACAGAGACACACACACCCATCCTCACCCCTCCTCCTCCTGCCCCAGGAAAACCACGTCCATTGAATCAGTTTATACGTGGATTATTCAGAGACGGAGTTGATCCTGAACACGGGGCGTCCCTAATCCACAGTGAGGAAATACAATGACCACAGGAACCCTGCGGACACTGAGACAAGGAGGGTCAAACTTTCTCTTGAAAGACACCATTGAAACAGGACATCCAGTCGTCATTGGTCATGTATGCAGGGAGACACTGGGACTCGAACAGGACAGCATTAGTATGCATTAAGTGTGGCTTATTGCCTGACGTGTGAAACCTAGTGGAGAAAGGAGATCACCGTTCCCCTTGAATTAGGACCAGCTACAGTGCTAGAAACCTTTTCGGCTGATCACAGAGGAGGCGTTCGTACCCAGGAGACACTGACAAGCTCTTCAGCCAGTTAGCATAACAGAACTTCCGACGGGTTGTGTGGCCTCCAGGCTCTTCCATGCTCTGCCACAGTTTGGGCTTCGTAGTTTCTGAAGTGCTATTCCTTGCGTAGATAGTGTAAGTGAGATGGGCACCCGGTCTGTCCTAGAGTCCATCCGTGTGTCACCCAATTCTGAGCGCATTTTTGTGATATTCCCTCTTCCCACAAGAATCAGAAAATAGCGTAAGAGATCAGGAATGTTATTCTCATTTCTGAATCTGAATCCATGAAGATGGAAAAGGAAGGGGCTCAGGTTACGCAGGAGATCTTCTGTCCCCCTCTCGCCTTCGTCACGACTGACACGCTGGTCTCCCATGTTCAACTTCAGGGAATGGAGAAGAATGCGTTCTTGGTAAGGAGCCTCAGAGCAATGACTTCCTGGGCTGAGAGGAACCTTTTTAAGCCCGTGGTCTGTGGAAATAGCCCGAGTGGCACAGTGGGAAGATGGTTTCCTCTGGATCAAACAAATCTGCCTCAAGTCCCCACGCCACCACTGGCCACCAGAGCGCTCGGGGCTGCGTGGTTCCATCCTTCAGTGAGAAAAACAAGAGTCCTAATGCCAACTCTCAGAGCCGCACGGAAGTGAGAAGAAAACAAAAACCACCTGCACACCCGGCTCTCAGGAAGCTGCAGTTCTTCATGATCACCGGGCACTCATTCTGCGTTCTTTTTTTTGCTGAGACCAAGAGTAAAAGTCTTTATTGCAGAAGGTGTTGATGTACTTGTAGAAAAAGAAAAGTTATATGGTATTTAAAATAAGTTGACGTACAGTATCGTTAAAAATGATTCCACTTCCTTCCACCTGCTAACTCCTAAGACGCATCAATCAGGCAAGTTCCCTTTGTTAACAAGCATCCACTGAACACTCAGGGACCACTCCGTGCGGGGAGCTGGGTGTGTGCTCGGGACGGGGCCGTCCTGACTCAGCGGATCGAGACTGGCCACGTGTCCGCTCTCTGTGAGATGGCGGGAAGGGCACCCGTCCCTTTCCACATGCACAACATGACGTACACCCAGGGAGGGGAGCCAGGGGATAGCTTCTCCGTACGTTTCATACGGTGTTGGGAGAGACGCTGGCTGTTGCTCTGTAACATCTCCGTCAGAGAACAGAGAACAGGCAAGATGAAGAAGCAGTGTAAAAACAGGGTGTGACACACTGCCTGTGATTTGGGTATAAAAAAGAGGGCAGTGGACTCCAGGGGAGAAGCACTGCTCGGGGGACATCTGGGGAGACCCTCCCCCACCCCTGCCCCACACCCTACACCTGCAGTTCAGGGACCAGAGGTTGGGGGGGGGTGCTGGCGGGGCCGGCTGGGGTCAGGACGGGGAGATCAGCCCTCACACTTTCAGCAGGGAAGCCCCGCGACCAAACCAGCTTTTCAGGACAACTCTTTATTGTGGAAAACAGACTGGGGGGAGGGGGAGGGAAGAAGTGTTAGGAACCAATTAGGAGGCTGTTGCTTACTTGGACTTCCTTACACAATAACTGTATGTTATTCTATAAAGAATCTCTAAGGACCTCGGCGTCCTGTAACTTTTAATGTTTATTTAATGTTCGACACAATTTTGCTCCCCCAGCGTTTTCCTTCACTCCTCATTAGTGTATGTTTACATGCTGCTCTAATAGAAAATGAAAGTTCAATCCAACATGTATCTTCAGATATTCCCGGCAAGCTCCACTCTTCAAAAGAATGAAATGAATAAAATACGCATGTTCGCTCTGTGTACGTATATGAAAATAAACTTAAGAAGCCTGTTTCATCTGCAAACACGTTTGCCCTGTGGTCCACGGGAGAATCTGTCTGCCGACGCACTGACACCACAGGCTGGACACTAAGCAGGTGCTCAGCTGCACAGCACCGGCCTGGGCGGGCCCGGGCACTGGCGCCCCGCACACTCCGGGCGGAGCCGGCGCACTCGGGCGCAGGGCCCGGCGTAGCTTTGAGGATCCCACTGAGCCTAAACGGCCTGATACAAAATTGCTAACAGAATCTGCTCGAGTTGCACTTTGGAAATTCGTTGTTTTTAGAAGTTGTAAAGTATTCATAAAAGCTGAAAAGATGTGCAGAAATTTGCATTGATGGATGTTTCTTTCCCCTCCGTCAGGAAGCGGTGTACTTGAGACTCATTACAGGCCTTCCCGGGAACTGGGCTGAGCGTGCCTTGGGCTTTGTGCTCATCGGCACACACTGAGCTGACTGCATAATTCATCTCTCTGGTGTCACGTCTAATACATAACATGTATTTCCTGTTAATTATGAAAATAAAAACACATCATATATTCTAAGGGCGTAATTACAAAAATGCTGCACAAAGTTCTAAGTCTGAAGTCTGTTCGCTGATTCCTCCTTTAAACATTTAAGGGGAAGAGTCATTTTCTCCTGTTTTTCTAAAATCCATTTCTCAGGGCTTCCTCTTCCTTCCACCTGACTCTGCAGAATGATATAGAGGCCGCATCCCGTAGGAAACAGGAAACAAGAGAGACAGAGGAGTGACCGACTCCATCGTTCTGAAACATTTAGACAAATAAATAAAATGAACTCAGGACTTTCCAGGACAGAACCGAGACTGTTCTCTGGGTACGGAGACCAAAGCAATTCACTGATTCGTGATGAATTATTTTTTTTTTTCCTCTTTTAGAGACATAATTTTTTAATATGCTTCTAGTCCACGGAAAAACAAAATTCCACCAAGGCCCCGATCCCACAAGCCTCCTGCAGTCAAAGCTCTCTCAGATAACATCTCTCTCCATAAAGAGGAAATGCATCATGTAATTAACATTCTAACTACTTAATAATTATAATTTGGCTCGAGAGGACTTTTTAAGTGTCATGGAGGGGTCATAAATCTTGAAGTGCATGTGAAGTTACAAGCCGGGTCCCAGTCTACGCTTTCACACCGGCATGAGATACGTGCTTTGGCTGTATGAGGCAGCCGGCCCTCTTTGGTTGCTAATTAAACAGGCACATATTAAAAATGAATTAGCTACACAATTAATATTGCATACTTGTCACAGGTAGTTACTGTGGCGCTTTTCCCTCGACTCACGGAAGAGAAACTTCTTGTTGTTAAACTTCGGTGAGTTAATGTGACTCACTGCTCAAGCAGCAGCTGGACTGCTAGATGGGTTGTCACCAGACACGCACTCTCCCACGGAGAAGACTGTCCGCAAAGACAGACTCTGAGTTCCCTCAAGTGACTTTTCCACCAAAACCCCATCAAAGAAGAGAGTGACTTGTCTACCCACACATATAACATTCATAAACCTATTCACTCGGTGACTTGTTAATCTGCCTACAAGTGCCATCAGAAACTAGCATGTTTGTAAGAATGAATAAAAAAAAATTTTATTTGCAGAAATGGCAAATGGGTTTTATCTGGCCAATCACTCCTACTCTCTTGGCATCAAGTGCCTACCATGTTCATATGAACTCAGCATATGTTAGCAATGATGGTAGCTGTTACTGTAATAATCAGGGTCCATAAATGAAAAAGATGATGAACCGTGGGTCAACTATTTTCAGACCTCGAATAAAGCATTTCAGACCCTATCTCAGAAGCTGGTACTATGTACAGCAGAGGTGCCAAAAAGAGAATAACCCACTCCCCGTATGGGGTCACAGAGAGGAGGCCATGGGAAAGGGTCTCGTGGGGGGTTGAGACGACCCAGAAGAATCCGAGTACAGGGACTAGCGAGCAGTGTAAGACCTGGAACAGGAGCTGAGGACAGGTTTGGGCTTGAGATGAAGATTTGTAAGTTACCAGCATCAGATTCCTGAAAAACGTTTCCGAGGCGGGTCAGGCTGGAAAGACATCCCAGGGCAAAGCCAGTAACTTGAGCAGAAGAACACCTTCCTAACTTACTCTCCAGGTCGTCACAACAGGAGCGTCAGATGTCCCTTCCTGGGCAATGAGAGGCAGATGGTAAAGTACAAGAAATCTGTCTGTCTAGAAGGAAACACTAAACTAGCATTTCATCGATTTGTATTTCTCAGACACAAAATATGTCACCAGACTTACATCTTTGGGTATTTATATTATACATCTACATACTATAGCACTCCTAATTGTTAAATAGGTATGAAATCCTATTACTCACTAAATGATCTGAAGTAAATGCTTCTTTTTTATCCAATTATAACTGCTTCTTGGTGACCCTCACAAACTAAATACATATTTGAGCTAATAACTGCAGTGTCACCTCCATTCAATGATGAAAAAACTTGAATGATAATTTAATAAAGCTTTTCAAATTTACTTGTATACCTAGGGTTTTCTAAGTAACACATTCTTGAATATACGTAGGACAGATACATGGACTTTCAAGGGTTTGCTTAAATGTGTCAAGGCAGAGTTGAAAACAACCCAGTTGAGGGGTTTTTATCAGACAAAACTGACTTCAAAGCCTGGGCAAATTGCTTAACGTTCCCGAACATCTGCTTCTTCTCAATTGAAAAAATAGGATGTAGAGAGGAAAAAACAAGATGAAGCATGTGCAGCATGAAAATGCTAATAAATCGTGGCTGTGCTATCGCTAGAGCGAGTTATCACGGAACGGTGTATACAGTCTGTACAAGAAGCCCCGAACGCCATGCTGAAGTTGTGCAGTTACATGCTCACATTTAAAGGCGGCCCCCATTAGAGCCTATATCATGTAGTTCCTTTTAAGAAATTACAAGCGAGTGATGTAACACATAAAGGATATCAAAGCCAATTTGCATCAGGGAAGTAACTAGTGTACGCCACACGGTCCAGCAGAGTTCTGGTCTACCAGCAGTTTACAGGTGATGATTTCTGCAACGCAGGAAAAACATTAAAGAACCTACCTTTTTTTAACTTTCTTTTTTAAAGAGCAATTCTTTCTCTAAATGATTTTAAAAGTTGTGAAATTATTTAATTGAATGAAATAGTGAATTTTAAGCAGCTTCCAATATTTGCTGAAAAACAAGTCTCTCTTTCACTCCAAGAGTTTTCTCCGTGTAAGTTATTTTTAGGCCCCCAGCCTGAGACGCACTCTCATTAGTCAAACGAGAGACTGATGGCCGTTCGGAACATCCCAGTTTGTCCTCGGGATCGGACCCTCTCTCCCCTCTTACCCCTTTCCTCCTCCTTCCTGCAAAGACTTACTTGCGCCTGTCTCCTGCTTTCCCGTGACTGATCATGCGGGGCCTGTGGTTTCACATTCATTGCGGCCGGGCCGGGCACAGAGCCGGCTGAAGACGCGGGAACTTGGCCGCGCACGTTCAGGAGGAACTGGGGTTGGGGTTGCTTTTGTTCTGCCGCAGCCGGATCGGGGGACTTGCTCCATTCGTCACTGACGCTGACCCTAACTTGCTCGACTGGCCACTAACCCTAGCCTCCCCCGTTAATGTTCTGGTTCACTTTGAAACACTTACGGAAAGCTGCCCTCAAGCTTTTGAACTTCAAACCCCTCACTACCTGGATGGGATGAGAACTGTCCTGAGACCAAAGGGAAGGACAAAAGGTCACCCCTCGAGCTCAGCTCCGGCACGTACCCCCCTGCTTACCCCTCCCCTCCGCAGCCACGACCTGTTCATCTTTCTACCTCAGATCCACCATGTCTGAGGACACCTGACTGGACGTCTTTTAAACCTAGCCTGGCTTGGTCTCTTCTTATCATTATACGTAATAATTTTCATTCCCGATTTTTTTTCAAAACTGTTCAGCAACCTTATTTCCTATGAATTTAGCTTCACAAAATTAGACACTTAAAATAAGGAGAATCATGGAGCACAAGAAAGCCTGGACTCTCCCCGGACTCCGAGGAAGCGACTGTCTGCTGGCATTACACCCTTTTCCTGGACTCTCTCCTTCTGCTGTGCCGTTTCCTTGCAAGGCCTGACGCAGCACTCAGCATCAGGGGCCCGAGACAGACACACGAGATGCAAATTTAAGGGGAGTTACCTTTGAACGGCACAGGGCTCCTGCTCCCATGAGGAGTTCAAAGCCGCCTGTTCATTCATAAATTCAGAATCCCCAAACTGTATCATTCACAGACTCACCCACGATGTAAAGCTGTTATAAGTTTAACATTCACAGAGCAGAGGCTAGAACTCGGACTGCCCCGTGCACTTTACCCAGGGTCGAGAAGCTCAGAGAATTCTTAATTTTTTAGAAATATTTTTAAAAAGGAGAACTGTAGACCTTCAGAGTAAAGGGCATTTAAAGTTACAAGGTTACACATTCAATCAGCCAGGACTTTTTGATCCCAAAGGCTTAACCAGAGTGGACTGAATGCCCTTATATCCCACATGTGGGAATCCTGGTTGTCCCAGCATTTAACATCCCTGTAAACTTCCTTCTAGAGCAGGACCTGCATTTTAACCAACGGACTTTTGTGGGATTTCAGGAGAGAAAAAGGAGATGTGTGATGCACTATGAAGTTCTCTCGAGGAAAAACCGAGAGGTTGGCTCCATGCTAAGTTCTTTATGTTGATCTGTAAGTGATGGAGGTAAAATTGTTTTTCTCTCCTTCACTGCCCACGTGGATCAGGAAACCCCAGCTCACACTTCCCCATGAAATTCCAGGAAGACTTCCGGACCTACGAATCACTAGTAACCAGCCCTTTGTTACACCTGGCCTTTCCCATCCTCCCTTCTCAGGAACGCCTGATACGCAGCCTCCGAGCCACAGAGCCTCCCCACCCCACCTCGCACCACCACCACGGACTCCGTGGCGCGGGGCTGGGGGCATCGGTGTGGGAATGTCGCTACAAATTTAGCCAGGCTTCTGCTCTAACAAAACACAAACAGATGACCTCTTACAGAGAGCGAAGCCAGTGCGTTCGCCCAAGGTCTGAAGATCAATTCGAGCAGGATTTAGAAACTGGGACCGGAATTAGGAGGGAAGCAGCAGGAACCAAGTGTTAACTGGATTGGAAGGTTCGACAGGACCACTAACGGGGAGGGCAGAACTCAGAGGGAGAGCGCATGCTCAGCGTGCACAAGGTCCTGGGTTCAATCCCCAGCTTCTCCATTAAAAATTAAAAAATAGTAATAATAATAAATCAAGGACACCTCCCCAAACAAAAAAATAAAAATTCAAAAAAACAAGACCTCTAGACATCAGTTAGCCTTTTTCTTCCGAGGACTGTTTTTAGAAAAAAATTCAACCATCTGGGGGTTGCTTCAATGAGCTTTGCTCTTCAACACCTTAAAAAAAATAAGTAACGGTTACTAATTGGAAGTGTAATTCAAGCACTCTTTAAAATTCTTCCCAGAACTAACGAGGGCACGCAGAACACACAGGTGCCCAGAGGGAGGCATCTGAACGCAGCTGGTAAACAAGTTCACGACATGCACAAGAACGGCCACGGGGGCCACCTGCGAGGAGACCGGGAGTTCTTCATGCCCCGAGCAAGATCAGAACGTTCTGCCACAGACCCGCAGCTCTGCGGTGATCGTAGACCAACCCCCGGTGCCTGCGTGAACAGCTTGTCTCATTTTTCTCTTTAATTACATCTTGTGACGGCTGAATATTCGTCTTGCCCCCTTTTAAAAGGAAAAATGTCTCTTTGTCTGTCATTCAGAGTTTGTATAAATTCTTTTAATTTCAAGCAGATTCATCCAATAACGTGCCCCTACCGTGACGACCTCTGGGTTGCCCGCAGCCCCTACGACCAGGACGCAGGGTGACAGCAAGGGACCTTGGGCTCACTAAGTGTTTTATGAGCACTCTCATTTCCAGAAAAAGTATAAACTCGTTTTCCAGATCCACTCCCTCTCTACACGTGTCCGGGATGAAAGAGGCGAGTGCTCTTTTATCTCACGGAGAGCTTTGTTTTAGAGAAGATACAGAAAACAGAAGACGATCTGTAACAATGAATTTAATGCTTCTGATATTAAATTACAAGTCCGCGAACCTCAGATGACCTAAAACGAATGTGGCCACGAAGATACAGTATTCATTTCCCCCTGACGGCAGAGTCTCTACATATGAAAGAAGCGATTTTTTCCTCTTTATTAGCTCCTAATAACTGACTTTCTCACTGAGAATGTAAGAACCACTAACTCTGGTGAGTTCCGCTCTCTGGTAATCAGTAAGTTTCCCGCCCCCTTTCCCCCCATCGCTCCATGTAGAAATCTCTTTGTCCCCAGAAGAGACGTGGGAGAGGCTCTGGGACACGCGCAAAGCGAGTTACCTAACAGGGCACACAGAAGAGGCGGGTGACAAAGCAGAACAGAGTCAGACAGGAGCATCAGAAAGAACAGCTTAAAGATGTAACTTTGGCTTTGGACCCAAACCATAATAAGAGAGGGAGGGAAGGAGGGAAGGAAAGGGAGAGAGACAGAAAGAAAGAAATAAAGAAACCTCATCTACAACTTAAACTATGCACGCAGACCACTTTTCAAGTGCTTGCTTAAGCTCCTTGACGCCTTAAAAGGATTTTCCGACGTAGCATTTTCATTACTCTTAAATGGTTTGAATAATGAAAACTGTTTCTCTGAAAGCCCTCTGAATTTGTGAGCACACAGCATCATCCCCCGCCTGGCCCTGAATCAGAGCCGTCGGGCAGACTCAGGCTGCATGTCAGCGCGTGGATCATCTGTTTTATGATTTACTTAATTCAGCGTAGTCTCTCCCTCTGCTGCTTACTCCCCAGCACTATTGATCTGCTCTTTCCCAAAGCAGGTAATCCAGATCCGGATCGAACCTGTCTCTGCCAGTAACAGTCTCTCTGGGAGACAGTTCTATTTAGAACGTTTCAGGGGCCGCCTAGTTATCTGCTCATTGTTAGGGACGGTGGGCGAGGCCGAGGCAGACAAGCAGCCTCAGCTGGCCGCTGGAAGGATGGCCAGGGCTGGTATTATTAAAAGGATAGACGATATATTCTATGCCCTATGGAAAAGAGTTTGATACTACATCTTGACCCAGAACTTATTAAAAAATCCATTACCTTTTTAATTCAATTTCATAATACCCTTTGGAATTTCAATTTAGGCATTTCTTACCAAAATAATAGGCAGCTTTACTACCGGACACAGGAAATAGAGTCTCTCCCACTGACAATTCTAACATGACGGTTACTAATTTATTATTGACAAATTCATATTCTTACTCTTTGAAAAAAAAAAATGGTGGAGAGGTGCATATCTTTTTCTCCGAAGGAGACCTGAGGTGAACTTGGCCGTTTTCCTTGTGTTAATCCTACAGTGGGGCACAAATTCTAGTTTATTGGGCTGTTCATCTTTGTCTGACAAGACCGAGATCAGCCCCTCCAGGTGCTCAGGAGATCTGCACCCCGTGGACTTTGAAAACAACAGTACACAGAGGAAGAGAACAGACAGCGATGTTCACGCAGTCTGGGGTCATCATTCACCCGCAACATCGAAGGTGGCGCGTGGCCGCGGCAGAACCACTGGCCGCCTCTGGTGGCCGGGAGCCAACACCTGCTCCCCTCCTTCCGACGCACATGCAGGACAAACACGTGCCCCGTGAAAACGACACAACCAGCTCTTTCTCCCCCTGCTCTGGGGCAATCAACCACTCTGAGCATCCTCCGGCCTCTGGAACCAGGTCCCCCTCGGGCCTCCCTCCCACGATGTTCCTGAGCCTTGCAGGTGCCTTGTGGAAATGCTAACACAGCTGAGCTTCCTCCCGGCTGTGGCTAAAAGCAACTGAAGGCCAGGTGGTGCCCCCACTCCGGCTAGTGAAGGTCTTTTCCAGCTGGTTCCTCAGCCATCTTTTAAAATAATCTACCAGCAGAAAACTGTTTGAGTAGTGGGTGCTTCAATGATTGTTCTAACTGACCCAAGGAACGAGTGCCTGGTAACACCAGCTTTGCGTGTTGCTTCCTTAATCTGGGCCTCAGAATCTACACGTATCTCATGGGTGGAGCGTGACTGCAATTCGGGGCACAGACTGAAAGTCTTTCAAGGGCTTCGATCCGCCACAAGCGTATCGCTATCAAGCAGAACGCATAAGACAGCAGGTGCAGGCACCGCTGACCCCGGGCCCCTAGTTTACCCTCCCACACCCCCTTCCCCTTTGGTGGCCGTCAGTTTGTTCTCTACGTCCAAGAGTCTGTTTCTGTTTTGTAAGTAAGTTCATTGTGCCATTTTTTTAGATTCCACGTATAAATGATATACGGTATTTGCCTTTCTCTGTCTGACTTACTTCACTTTGTAAAGAATATGAAAAAAATACATATGTATAACAATCAAAATACTGTACACCAGAAACTAGCAAAACGTAGATCAACTCTACTTCAATTTAACAACAACAACAAAAAAAAAACACTAGCAGGTACAGCTCAACGGGGATTCTAGAAAATACGTAAATTATCATTTAAACGCCTCGACGTGTCTGTCAGAAGAGAAATACCGGAGGCAGTCAGTTCTACGTCTGAGGAACACGATGTTCAACGCCCTTCCATTTCTGGGCTCTTTCTGAACACTCAGTACCCTTTTTTTCTGTTTTAACCCCAGCCCTTCCCAGGAGGGACGCGTGGAGAAAACAAGTCCGTTTAGCCCGAGAGCCCCCGCGGCGGGCGGGAGCCGCGCGGCCAGTCGGTGCTCAGGGACACGCCAGCCTGGCTCAAAGGTGCGCCATTCAAACGATGGAAGAAGGCAGAGAGCACCTGACGGGCGCGGGTCAGAGAGGCCAGGAGAGGTTCCAGAGCCGGGAGGCAGCCTTTTTTTATTAAACAAATATGCGGCACTACCCACCCAGCGCAGAGGAAAAAGAGCGTTCAGCCGCAAATTTCTGCATCCTGGAATTTAACCTGTGCTTTGGGATTCAGAAAGCTGATAAAAGGCGAATGATCAGCACTAGCTGTGGTGCTGCAAACTACTCTAAAAATGGATCCTCAGAGCAGCTAAAATGGTAAGCCCAGCAGAGCTATGTGAGCAGATTAACTGGTAAATTGGTAAATGCGGTGAAAGTCAGACATACTCATAAATATGGACAAAGAATATTTGGAAACGAAAATCTAATTCAAAGAGATTTCTTGAGCATCCGTTCACAAAGCGTCTGGCAAGACCACACACTTCAGGCTGAGTCATGATTTCTGCTGAGTCATGTTATGAAGACCAGATTCTAGGGTTTCCCGCTGCCAAGCCCCAGGAGCCCTGGCCCAGCTCCTGTGCACACTGCGACCCGAGGGCCACGGCATAGGAGGCGACTGCCATGCCAGGGGCTGAGAGACAGTCACAGCCATAGCTAACTGCCCTCCAGTGTTACTGGGTACCCAGAGCTTTTGTGTGTGTGTGTGTGTGTGTGTGTGTGTGTGTGTGTGTGTGTGTGTGTGTGTGTGTGTCTTTTTTTTTTCCTTTCATTTACTTTTTATTTTTTAATTTTTAAAAAAATTTTATTGAAGTGTAGCTGATTTACAATGTTAGTTTCAGGTGTACAGCAAAGTGATTCAATTACACATACACGTACATATATATTTTCTTTTCAGATTCTTTTCCATTACATGTTATTACAAGAAATTGAATACAGTTCCCTGTGCTCTACAGTACAGGGAAGTATATTCCTTGTTTATCTATTTTATATACAGCAGTGTGTGTCTGTTAATCCCCAACCCCTAATTTATCCCTCCCCACCCTTTCCCCTTTGGTAACTATAGTTTGTTTTCTATGCCTGTGAGTCCATTTCTGATTTGTAAGTAAGTTCATTTGTATTATATTTTTTAGATACCACGTACAAGTGATATCATATGGTATTTGTCTTTCTCTGTCTGAGTTACTTAGTATGATAATCTCTAGGTCCATCCATGTTGCTGCAAATGGCATTATTTCATTCTTTTTTATGGCTGAGCAATATTCCATTGTGTGTGTGTGTGTGCGCGCGTGTGTGTGTGTGTGTGCATGTACACACCACATCTTCTTTATCCAGTCATCTGTCAATGGACACTCAGGTTGCTTCCATGTCTGGGCTGCTGTAAATGGTGCTGCTGTGAACACTGGGGTGCGTGTGTCTTTCTGAGTTATACTCTTCTCTGGGTGTGTGCCCAGGAGAGGGACTGCTGGATCATAGGTAAGTCTAGTTTTAGTTTTTTAGGGAGCCTCCACACTGTCCTCCATAGCGGCTGCACCAAATTACATTCCCACCAGCAGTGCAGGAGAGTCTGGACCTTTTTTAAGCACTTCATATATATTAGCTCATTCAACCTTCCTAACAGCTCCACGAGGTATGTATTTTTATTTTCTTTTTCTCCCCTTTTTCTCCCATTAAGGAGATGAACCTCCCATAGCTTTGGCGACTCACCCATTTAAACAACGAGTAAGAAACACAGCCGGGGTTCAGCCCCAGGCAGGATGTCCTGGAGTCTGTGGTCTGTCCCCCCATACTGTGCTGTTTTTGAAATTTGTCGCAACTTTTTAATATAGCGATGTTGTCTCTGGAAGTTAAAGAACAACAAGGATCATTTTTCTTAGTTCTACAGACTCATCCCCAATGCTATTTTTCACTGAAATTAATAATTAAATGGTTTACTTCATTGACAAATATTCACTAGTATACATTCACGAGAAATCAAATTACTAACATGTTTTCTCTAAAATAAATTTTAAATACTGTATGAAATGTGCATGCAGTGAGTAATCCAGACAACAAATGTGCATAATGAGCCAAAAGTAAATTAAGTAACATTTAATCCATTTGTTTGGGTCAAAATATGGTTCTGCATAATTTACCAAAATGATGGAAGAAATGGAAAACAGAACAGAAAATTGGCCTTTGTCCTCTGATAAAACATTATGTTTTCCTCTTTCCTCTAGTCCAATCTGAGGTTATGTATCAAGCATCCCCCATAATTGATAAGCAGTGTACTTTCTGTTCCTGAAAACTATTCTGATGTTCAGCCTGCCTACAACCTTATTCCTTTAACCACTTCTCCTCCAGAGCTAGCACGAGCAGACTGCCTTTTTGGTACTGAATACAACAAACGGTTACCATCACCTACCAGTGTCACCAGCTTTCAGGCATCCGTGGATAAGACAGAAGCCGGTCCAAGCCGCCGCTTGTTCAGTTGCTCTTCTATGACGATGTGGATACTACATGGTTCATGAGACAACTTGGACGTTGAAAGGTTCGTGGAAAAAATACTGTAAAATGAAATTTCTGCCTCGATCAATGAAGTATCCTGATAGGGTGATTTGAACGCAAATGCATTAACCATTAAACCACCTTATTGAGACAATTCATGAAACTGAAGACACAAAGACCCAGCTACAAAATTATTTTATGTACTATTAGTATTAGGATAGAGTTTGGGAAAGCAGATTCTTTTTTAAAAGACAGTTCACGGTTACATGTACCATGTGATGCCAGTTGTGATCAAGTACGAATTCATTAGTTCACACACATGTTTTAACTAGACTTCCTTCATCTGAGAAGGCGCAGAGGAAGGAAATTACTGATTCTTCCTCCTCATGTGACATAAAATGCAGACCGACTATCTGAAGGGCTGAGTATGCTGTGCTCCATACGTCCTACGATGTAAGTCAACTGCGCAAAGCACCTGAAGGAGTTGTGCTGGTGTATTCAATACCCTGCATCCTGGGATGCTACGCAATTGAAGGACAGAAAGAGAGGAAACGAGGTGTGAAAGCCCCACGTGATGTCGTCGTGCCACTTGAGTCGTTACGCAAAGCAGAGGGAATGAGCGCTGTTGGTCGCGCTGCTGCAGCAGGCGTTCTTAAAACTAGTTTCTCCTGAACAGACTCACCGTAGGTCCCAGGAACCCTGCTCCTGGGCGTGTACCCAGAAGGAGCCCTGCTTCAGGATGACACCTGCACCCCAGTGTTCATAGCAGCACTATTTACAACAGCCAAGACATGGAGACAGCCTACATGTCCATCAACGGATGACTGGATAAAGAAACTGTGGTATGTTTATACAATGGAATACTATTCAGCCATAAAAACTGACAACATAACGCCATTTGCAGCAACATGGATGCTCCTGGAGAATGTCATTCTAAGCGAAGTAAGCCAGAAAGAGAAAGAAAAATACCATACGAGATCACTCATATGTGGAATCTTAAAAAAAAAAAACAAAACAAAGCATAAATACAAAACAGAAACAGACTCACAGACATAGAATACAAACTTGTGGTTGCCAAGGGGGCAGGGGGTAGGAACAGATAGACTGGGATTTCAAAATGTAAAATAGATAATCAAGATTATACTGTATAGCACAGGGAAATATATACAAGATCTTGTAGTAGCTCACAGAGAAAAAAAATGTGTCAATGAATATATATATGTTCATGTATAACTGAAAAATTGTGCTCTACACTGGAATTTGACACAACATTGTAAAATGATTATAAATCAATAAAAAATGTTAAAAAAATAAAATAAATAAAATTAGTTTTCTCCTTAAGTAGCTGAAGTATTTCTGCTGAAGTTGTAAGTAACTTACAATCTTATGGGGGAGGGGGGCACTGGGGAAGAGATACGAAAAGTCCAAAGGACCTCAAGCTTTTGCCCTCCGGAAGCCCATCTCCCCGTGGTCCCCTGAAGTGCCTTATTTCCGCCCCATCTCACCCTGTAATGTACCCTGTTCTATGTTAGGTGCCCCCTCTCCCCTACACTTCCTGAAGGTACCATAAAAAAAAGTGAGGTATCAGAGTGAAACAGACTCCTTCCTGAACCCCAGCTCCACCACTAGGTAGCTCTGTGACCTTAGGTAAGCTTCCTAGTCCTCAAATTTTCAGTTTCTTCACCCACAAAATATGATTCATAGAAAAATTTTAAAAATACCATTTCTCAGAAACTGAGTCCTTCCCTTTCTCTTTTATGGAAATTTTACTTTAAATGTACTTTCCAAAATCCCCAAGGGTTTTGTTCAATATATCATCTTTCAGTTATTCAAGAGTTGACCATCCCATTTATAGACTGTTTTAAATTTGTAACTTCTTCCACTTGCTTGGCTCGGCCGGACCGCTGGGCTGAGTCACCATCAGGTGCGGAGTCAGAGCAAGGGGAATCCACCACCAACTGCATTCAAAGCAGGGAAATCCTGCGAACAGGAGCCAAATGGCTATGTGTGTTTCACAGGCATGCTCCTTTCTAGGCCAATCACTGTTCTTCATCAAACGTCAATAGTTCTCTTCTTCACCATCTCAGACCCCATCTTCCCTTCTTACATTAACCGTACCCTGCAAGAGTCTGCCGTTGGTTCCTGGCTCAAAGCGGACTCCCCGTTTATTAAATCCCTCGTTTATTTGAAACAACTTGCTTTTGATATGTTATAACACATGTCATCATCAAGTCATCATTTCAAATGTAAGGATGACATTAGCATGTAATGAAAAAGGGAAATACACAAAAAGAACTGATCCGAGCCATCCATAAATGCTCTTCTCTTCTCTCTGGACCCTTTAAGCATTTGTTAAAAATTTTTTTAATTGAAGGACAGCCGATTTACAATGCTGTGTTAGTTTCTGGAGCACAGCACAGTGATTCAGTTACACATACATTTCATATTCTTTTTCATTACAGGCTATTACAAGACATTGAATACAGTTCCCTGTGCTCTACGGTATAGGAACTTGCTTATCTGTTTTATACATAGTAGTTAGTATCTGCTAATGCCAAACCCCTAATTTATCCCCCCACCTCCTCTCCTTACTGGTAACCATAAGTCTGTTTTCTACGTCTGTGAGTCTGTCTGTTTTGTAAATAAGTTCATTTGTGCCATTTTTTTTAGATTCCACATCTAAGTATAGTATTTGTCTTTCTCTTTCTGGGTTACTTCACTGAGTGTGATCATCTCTAGGTCCATCCATATTGCTGCAAATCAGACCATTTAAGCATTTTTATTTTCACTTTGTAGTTATATAGTTGCCAAGTGCCCCCAAGAGGATCCACTCCCACAGGTTGGGACTGGAGGACCTAGCAAGATGTTACACTCCATTCACTGCAGGTGGAAAAGCCAGATTCACATCAAACCAACGAGCTGCCACACAGCGACCTGACTCTGGAAGCGACCTTGTTCACCAGCATCACTGAGAGACAGCGCACAGCGGGGTGTGAGATAAAGAGCACGCGTTAAACAAAGGGTCAGGGTCTTCTCCTAAAGATCTACGATGAACTCTCTTTGAAATGGAGGTTCTTTGTGGATGGTGCAGGTTGTGGTCAGGAAAGAGCCCCAACGGTCTCCAGACATCGCCTTCTCTCACCACTCCCACTGCGGCTCCTTCCCTGTCACTCGTTCTCCATCAAAGAAAACTGACTTTTCAATGCAGTTTCAAAAATCTGGTGTGTACACCTTACTGTCTGAGTAATGGATGCCCACCTCCACGCCAAAGAGTGTCTTACTGATATTTTATAATAACTATAAATGGACTATGATCTTTAGAAATTGTGACGCACAGTGTTGTACACTTGTAATTTTTATAATATTGTACATCAACTATATTTCAATTAGAAAAATAGATATCTGAAAAGGTAACCACTTTGGTTTAGGAAAAAAAGAGAGTCTTAATGTAGGCACTTTGTGTTCATCTCTAAAACAGATGCTAACGTCCTTATCTTATGTATCAATGGGTTAAGAATTGTGTTCAATCCCTAGTACTTTCTCTAAATAAATAAATAAACCTAATTACCTCCCCTCCTAAAATAAATAAAATAAAAAAAGTATTCCTTGAGAAGAAGTTCCTTTGATCAGCTCGATTTCTGCTTAGATAGATGGATCTCAGACTGCGAGGAGTTTGGCTCAAGGACAGGTGAGGTGGGGAGAGAAAGACATTTGGAAGGTGAGGCACATGGGAGGCAGTGAGACCTGAGGGCTGTAAGGCACGGGGCTGTGAGCAGCCCAGGACTGCGTGGAGAGGGGGCACCAGGCAGCAGAAGGGGGTGTCCAGCCACAGGAGATGTACCTTACCAACCTGGCAGTATTTTCCAGTGCGACCGGCCGGGAGCCCGAGAGCCGTTCCCTGTGATTCTCTGGTCTGCAGTGCGGGAGGAGGCTGCCTCCTGTGCTCTCTGAAAGGGCGTGGGTGAAGAGCCCAGAGAGGAGGCTGGACTCAAGAAGGAGCAGCCACCTTTCTTCCGTCTGCCTCACCCTACGCCTCTGCCAGGGGGCGCGATTCGGACGTGCTTGCCTCACTCAGACTGGGGCATTTTGAGAACAAATGATGTAATTTCTTTGTGAACCAGATCTGTTACCGGAACTGGCACAATGCTAGACATTGCAAATGATGCATGAAAATCCCACAGGTGACTGAGGTTCCCGTAACCTCTTACGTTTAATAAGAGAAAGCTGCTTATGAGAACATTTTTAAGAAATGAGTGTCGCAATGCCTAGAAACTTCACGTTCTCAGAAAAAGTAAGCTGTGCTCTGCAGAGTAAAGTGCAAGATGATTTTAGTAGCGATCAGGAACCTTTCTCGGAGGCCTAAGAACAGGGAGCCATAGAACAGGACTGACTCCCCGGCCAGGCAGGCTGCGGGGCTGGCACCCACCATCTCGGGCAGTCGCCACAGCGGCCCGGGCAACCGCAGCAGGTGCAGCCGTTGTTCAGACTCGGGATCTGAAGCGTGAAGCACACCTGCTCCAGGCAGTGCAGTCAGTGAATGCTGAAGGCAGAATTCAGATCCAGACGGGGGGCTCTTAAGCAGAGGCTGGCAAATTCTTCCCATAAAGGGCTCCACAGTAAGTATCTCCAGCACCGCGGGACACACAGCCTCCCTCACGACGCGTCAGATCTTCCCCGGCAGTGGGAAAGCAGCCACAGATGCCACGGTAACAAACAGGGCAACAATGTCAATAAAATTTTATTTACAAAAACAGGCAGGCAGAGGACCAGATTTGGCCCAGGTGACTCTGGAGTGCCCACCCCTGCCCCGACCCATTATTGCCAGGTGCTGCCTCTTAGTATATTTCATTTCATGCAGAAAAACTGAAAAGATCTGGAGCTTCCATACCCCAGTTGCTATCTGGCACGCTGTGACTTCCTTGTTACTCTGTTAAGGAGCCCGAGATGCACTGAAAATGTGTGGATCGCTTTTATAAAAGGGGTGGAAGACGTGACTGCTGTTTGACAGATATGCTGAGACATCCCACTGCTCGCCTGCCTGAAAGAGAAGCACAGAGGCTGTACCGTCTACCTGAGCCACCTCTGTCCCCTGTCCCCCGCCCCCTGTCCTCCATCCTCCATCCCTTGACCTCCAGGCTGCCTGAGGAGCCAGAAAACCCCCTGCTGGCTCAAGAGCCTGCCCCACGTAGAACATGCAGCTTGGTCAGTGGGGCGTTTGCTTCCAAAGACCAAGAGCCATGCAATACCGTCCGATGGTCCAGGACAGATGTGGGGATAAAGTCTACACTGAAAATACTCCGGGGAACTGAAACGACGACCAGAGGCACTTCCACCAGGCATGCAGCAGGTCGGAGTTTGGAAAATGTGCTCCATCTCGGAAGGTTTCCATGTCCCACTGAGCCCCACCTTCGACACCTACAGCTGCAGGGGCAGGAGGTCGGATTTACACGTGGTGGTGACCTCACTGTCAAAAGCAGATTTGGTGGCACCACCCTCCCCTCTACTCCCCGCCATCCCTTAACCTGACGGAAGGGAAAAAGGCTTCTGCAAAAAACCACGGAGCTGACCCCAGCAAGCCTCCTGCAGGTTAGCACCGTGTGTCTAGAGCTCTGGTCTCCACCACCTCTTCTCTGGAGAGGGCTGTATTCGTTGCGTTTGGGTGCTACACGGTGTGCCTGCGTCCCAGAGAAACCAGGCACTGACCACAAGTGTTCAGACTGACAAACTAGCCAAGATGTTGGCCAGCCTACTTCCCAGTCCATTAGTTCCTATATCACAAGGTTAGCATTTCAGCGTTGCAAGCCAGCTTGTGGTTTTCTTGCCCCTGCTCCTCCTCTGTTTCTCTCCCTCTCACCCCCACCTCCCTCCTATTCACGACCTGGTTACCTTGTTTCTATAGCTACTAATAGCAGAGCTACCTCGGGGCCGTAATGGAGTTTGCCTCTCTCATTCTTATTTTAAAGAAAATAGAAAATTGAGTCCTTTAAAACTTAGTGAATTCCTGCTTTTTAATTGCTCTGCCTCTGATGGAAAATCTGCTTTACCATGCCTGATTTTATATCATTTGAAACGGGGTGGCCAGCATGTGCGCATTTAGATGATGGGGCAGATAGAGTTATCTTTTCTTGAACTGAATTCTGGAGAATAAACAATTATCCTCATTTCCAGTAGGAAGTGGTAGATAATAAAACCCACCTGTATTTGCACAAATCTTTCAGCTTTCGCTCCAAATTAAGAGAAAACCTGTTATAGTCACTCGGGCAATTTCAAATTTCAATTAAATGTCTTTAAAAAAAAAAGTGCCACTCTCTGGGTTACAAATAAAAATGCCCCTGTTTTTGTCGGGAAGGCAGAAAATAGTTCAGCAGATTTATGGGAAAGCAAATTTTTTTCTATCGATCGATCCCTGGAGGGGCATTAACTACTCTTAAGGGAGCTTATTACAGAAGGCACAACAGACGTGCCCCACAGATGGAGCGAGGACGCTGAGAAGCGGAGGGGGAAACGGAACACTTTAATGTTACATCCTGGTCATACCAAGGTCCATCGGCCCTGTGCTTGTTCCAGGTAATTAATTTACAACACATTAAACCTCGATGAGAATAAGGCTGTTATGCATCAAATGTGTAGGAATAAAAAGTGTTATTGATCGAGGATTTCTGTTGTATCATCTGCTGACAGAAACCACCACCACCGAGTTACCTCTCACAGACGCAGCGGGTCTTCGCTGAAGGACAAAGCTCCGAATAAGAGCCCTTTGGAAGGCGCTCAGCGGGAGCGGCCCTGCCTGGGAGGGGGTCTGTGGCGTGAACTAGGGAGAGCCATCAGCCAACCGGCGTGTCTAACACGTATTGATAAATAAGCACTCTAGACATCAAATTTGGAGATGTGATAATGATCTTCTTTACAGTAAAGGTCTAAAATAGCGCCCTGCCCTCTGCCCAAGCTGACCATTAATATTTATTAAATAAAATATGAGGGGAACATTAATTTTAAACGACTGACATAAATCAAAGCTCTCTTCCTTTTGAAGTGGAGGAATTAGGAAGGTAAGGCCACGCGAGCTTGAAGCCGTGACGATTTGAAGAGACCCAGTTTCAACTTTAAACGTTAAGCGGCTTCATTAACTAGGAGAACTAGCATATTGGAGGAAAAAGAAAAGACAGACAATGAGTAACATTATTGGGGTTCAGCTCCTCGGTGACCAAGGGCAAGTCACTGAACTTCTCTGAAGCCACAAGAGTCGCATCTAATAAAGCAAAAATAGCACCCACTCTACGTGACCCAGAGGGACTAACGTCAGGGGTAAAGTGATGGAAAAAATTCCTCCCTCGTGTTTACATGCGTTACTGAAATTCTTTTATTTGAAAGTTGATTGTGAAAGACAATACAATGACAAGGACTTTTTTTTTAAGGTGAAATATTCTAAACACAGCTTTCTAATATACCAAAAATCCTCTCCATTTTTTTCTAAGTGGTTTATGATAATTTAGCCTCAAAGGGCTGAGTTTTAGGTAGACAAAGGAGGACGGGATGGAGGTGTGTGTACATAACAGAGGCAGAGCAACAAAGCTGCAAAATGAATTACTTAAAAATGTGGATGCCTATTATCCCATGGGTCAAATTAACACGATCTGAGTCCTTTCCTTAATTCAAGGGCCTCTGTATATCTTAAAGGGCGCCATCACATGAAATTTCCAAACTGTTTTTCTCTTGTTCTGTACCGGGCCTATCCAAAATACCTTTTCTACATGTAGCATTTTCAAATCTACAATAGAAAACCGATAGGACCATCAGCTGGTGATTATGTTGATCCCTTACAAGTTCTTCCTGTAATAAAAACAGGATTGTTATAGAAATGCATTGCCCAATATGACAGCCACCAACCACACATGGATATTTAAATGTATATTAGTTAAACTGATATCATTAAAAATTCAGTTTCTCAGTCACCTGAGCCGTATTTCACATCCTTAGCCAGGTGTGGCTGGCGGGTGGCCACAGTGCTGAAGAGAGCAGCTGTAACACACCCATCCTCACAGAAAGTTCCAGTGGACAGCTCTGCTGTAGGGGGTCTTTTAAGTCATTGCACCTTTTAAATGGGGGCCTAAAACTTAGTTGATTTTTTGAACATTAAACAGACTTTACTGAGTGGGTAAATTGTCCTGTCCACTGACTGACTCAGTAGCATCACAGAGAAACTGTAAAACTTACGTAAAGATTCCACAGGTGTGCACATCTATCAAAATTCATCAAACTGTACGTCTGAAATATGTGTAGGTTACTGTACAGGAACCATCCCACAATAAAGGTGTTTAACCAAAAAGTCACCCATCCAAGTGGCTGAGAGGACAGGCTCATTGAAGAATCTAGTGAGACCCACAGAGGCATGGCTATTGGCATAACCAGGGTGAACAATTTAGGCGGGAGCACGAGAGAACGAGCACTAACTGAACACTGAGTGCGTGCTCACAGGGGCTCCATGAACGGGTCTAATAAGTCCCACTTAGCAGAAGAGGAAACGAATGCTTGGAGTGTAATTTTCCTAAAATCATGCAGCTGTTTGATGATGTATCATTTCAATATACTTCTGTCTAGCTTCAGGGCTCTAATTTTTTTCCATAACACTTTAAAGACCTCTAAAGAGAATAATATATCAAAATTCTGGAATTCCTGCCTTCTAATCAGGGTAAAATCAAGACCTAATACTTTCCTCGGAGGGCAGTTGACCAAGAACAAGATACACCATAAGGTAAAAATTTAAGGGCAGTCAAACCTAGTGTGCAGAAACGGTGCTGGACACTTCAGGAGCAAAGAAGCTTTCATAACAAAGGTTATAAGGTTTGCATAATACTCAGATGCTGATCAAGTGCAGGGGGGAACTTTCATTGTAGTAAAAAAGAGGATCAACACAGAACCTGAAAAAATCTAATAAGGAGAAATAGAGGAAGATATGGACTTGGAATGAGCACCTGATTCCGGATGCTCGTGTAAAGACAGCATCATCCCTAGTAAGTGGCTATCGAGATGAATAAAAACAACAGCAATTATTCACACGCCCAAAACATCTCTTACATATGCAGATCAACCACAGCAGTTTGAGGATCATCTCAAGGAATCTATAGTTTCAAAACTGAAGAACTCATTTCTGCTTCGAGCCTTGATGGAGTAATTGGAACAAGACTTGCCTCCCACACACTATAAGGAACTAGGAAGCTGGGTAAGGTACACTAAACAACTGTTTTCAGTCACTGGACATGGAAAGCACAGAACTGTGTCTCTGAGAGAAGGAAAACAGACAGGTAACCCCTACAGTTGTCCCAGCTGTCTCTCTAGAGGGTTTTTTTTTTCATACTGTCTGGCAGAGAGGGGGAACTCAAGCAGATTATAGTAGTTGCTGAGTTGAAGAGATAGAAAAGGGAGTTCAGAGAGGATGAGGTGCTTGAGGTTTGAGGGGCACAGAACCAGAGAGCAAAAAGTTCAAGATGAACTATAACAACCTACCAAAACAACATTCAGCATTCTTTAAAGGAAGACACAACATCAAATACTCAATAAACTACTATTCACAATCCTTCACCCTGTAAAAAACTATTACACAGGCAATGATGCAGGAGGAGGGAATCCATAATTAGGAGAAAAGTCAATAAATGAAAACAGACCTTAAGATGCCAGAGATGCTGGAATCAGCAGATAAGGACATTAAGAGGGCTATTATAAATATGCTTGAAGATTTAAAAGAAAACATGAACACAAGTAGGAAAGAAGTGGAAGGCGTAAGAGAGAACCAAATGGACCTTAAAATGCTGAAAACTACAATATCTGAATTGAAAGATACACTAGCTAAACCAAATAGCAAATTAGATATTGCAGAAGAAAAGATTAGAATTAGAAAACACAGCAGTAGATCTGATCCCAACTGAAGCGCAGAAAGAAAAAAAGACCTTAAAACAAAACCAAAGTCTCAACAACCTGTGGAATAACATTAAGCGGTCTAACACACATATAATTGGAATTACAGAGACAGGAGGAGGGACCCAAAAATGATGAAATTATAGTATAAATTTTGTCAAATTTCAGTAACACTATAAATCCATAAATGCAAGAATTTCAAAGAACCCCAAGCATGATAAACAAAAATAAAAACAAACCAAGTCACAACATAATCAAATTACTAAAAACCAGTGATTAGAAAATATCTTAAAAGCAGAGACAGAAAAAAAAGACATTAAATACAGGAGAACACATAATAATAATCTCACTTTTATCATCAGAAATAATACAAGCTAGAGGGCAATGAAACAACATATTTAAAGTACTGGGATTAAAAAAAAAAATTAACCTTGTATTCTACATCCAGAAAAACACACTCTTCAAAAATAAAGAATATGGGAAAATCTTTGTGACACTGAATTTGGTAATGATTTCATGAATATGACACCAAAAGCACAGGCAACAAAAGATAAAACAGGTAAGCTGAACTTCATCAAGATTAAAATTTTATGTATCAACAGATAATATCAAGAAACAACCTACTGAAAGGGAGAAAATGTTTGTAAATCATACATCTGATAAGAGATTGACATTAATATATAAACAAATACTAAAATGCAACAACAAAATACAATCCAGTCACTCTTGCTAGTGCTACAGTGGCCCTGACACCTGCCTGTGACACTAATTCAGTTCCAAGCCGAGGCGGCCCTCCGTGCACCCCTAACTACAGAGCCATTTTAGCAGCCAAGTGACAGTCAGCTTCCCCTTGGCTTAATCTCCACTTTTCCTCTGATATGCTCACCCGCAGTTTGGCGCTAAGACATCCTACAAAGCAGCCTCTTCTTCAAGTCCCTCAGAGTTCCTCTAGACCTGTCAAACCCTCTCCTTTCTCCTGACATAACGTGAGGGAATGTCAGGACAGACGCGTCTGGCCCCCAGACTCTCCAATCTCGGTAGCCATCCTCCTCCCATAGTTTAAACGGGATGGGACAGGTTTCTCCCCCTCTTCTTGTATGCCAGAAAAATGCAAATTAAGACAACTACTTTTGCCCTACCAAAATTGAAGTTTAGTTTTCTTTGGAAATACTGGTGATGAGAATGAGGTGAAATGAACATTTTTCCACAGCATGGGTAGGCGGGTGCCTGGATACAGTCTCTTTGGGGGAAAGAACCTGGAACGTGCACCATTCTCTCAAATGCAGTCATCCTACTTTTGTGAATGTATTACTTTTAAAACTACAAAGCACAGAGGAAGGTTTGTGCAAAACACCCCTCACAGTGTCAGTTACGAAATCCAAAATGAAAAATGACCTACTCAATAGCTTGTAATGACCCATAATGAAAAAGAATATACATAACTGAATCACTATGCTGTACACCAGAAATTAACACAACATTGTAAGTCAACTATACTTCAAATTAAAAGAAAGACCTAAATCCCAATCAATAGGAGATGGGCAGTAAACCAAATGCTGTAACCATACGAGGGAATATAATAATTTAAAAGGTTCGGGGGGAGCATGTCACTCAGTGGTAGAGTGTGTGCCTAGCACGCACAACATCCTGGGTTCAATCCCCTGTACCTCCATTACAATAAATACTTAATTACCTCCCCCTAAAATAAAATAAAAAATAAACAACTTTTCAAAAATAAGTAAAAATAAAAATAAATAAAAGTTTCAATACTTGAGAATTGCTTATATTCTAATTCTCAACTAAAAAGACAGAATGATACCTTTCTCAAAAATCCTGTATGCTACATTACTTCAACTAAGTAAAAAACTTACATCTAAAAACTTTAAAAGTCAATATAACAAAATACGACTTCTAAGAGCAGGCTTAGGAGTGATTTTCTTTGTTCTGTACTATACTTTCTGTAGTTTTCATAATTTCTACCCTTAATTCACTCATTCAACACACTACTGAGCATTATTATATACCATCCACTGTCCTAGACATGGGGGACACAGTAATGGAAAAACAAAACACTCTAATTCTAAAAGACACATGCACCCCAACATACAGCACTATTTACAATAGACAAGAGATGGAACCAACCCAAGTGTCCATCAACAGATGACTGGATAAAGTAAATGTGGTGTATATACAATGAATACTACTCAGCCATAAAAAAGAATGAAATAATGCCGTTTGCAGCAACATGGATGGACAGAGAGATTGTCACAGCAAGTGAAGTAAGTCAGACAAAGACAAATATCGTATGATATCATTTACATGTGGAACCTGAAAATAATGATACCAATGAACAGATTTATAAACCAGAAATAGACTCACAGACATAGAAAACAAACTATGGTTACCAAAGGGGAAATTGGAAGGAGGGAATAAATTAGGAGTTTGGGATTAACAGACGCACATTACCATACATAAAGTAAACAACAAGAGCCTACTGTAGAGCACAGGGAACTATATTCAGTATCTTGTAATAACATACAATGGAAAAGAACAGAATCACTGAATCACTTTGCTGTACACCTGAAACACTGTAAACCAACTATACTTCAACCAAACAAAAAAAGGAAAAAAGAAAAAAACAAATGTTCCGTTAGCACCTGGGATGTGGCGGGCACTGTGTTGGGGCCGGATGTACCCAAGTCAGTCAGATACAGTCTGTCCCCTGGAGAGGCTTCCCTGGAGAAGCCTGGTAAGCACGTATGTTTTTAAAAGATTTTTCAAAAATTCCCCTAATTGCCAGCGGGTTATCGTCGGGCGGCGCCCCCAGACCTGCGCGGCCTGTACTCACCCAGCTTCCGGACCCAAGAGAGAACAGGGAGTCGGCGACAGAGACGCCGGCAGTTCAGTGGACGGGAGCTCACACAAGGTCCCCGAGCGCCTGGCCGCCTGTGCGGGGACAGCGGGCGGGACCGGGACGCAAGCCGTGCGGGGGGGGGGGGGGGGGGGGGCAGCGCCAGCGGAAGTGACGTCAGGTGGGCCCGCGGTCACCGGGGAAACCAGCGGAGGGGCACGCCCCTGCCGGCCCTCTGATGGGAAGCACCACCAGCCTGGGCCTGGGGCCACGTTACTGACCACACTTCAATCAAAAAAGAAAAGCTTCCGAGCCGGGAGAATAGGCATGGCACAGAAAAATAGTTCTCCTTCTGCAAACACTTGGTTCTGCCGCAAACTCCTCAGTTTCTCCATGTGAAGTCAGAGAGTGGCCACGGGCCGCTCCGGGCCGCTCCGGGCCGCGGCCCCCGCAGAAGGGGACGCGTCCTGCACGGGCGCCACCGCCGCCGCCGCCGCTGCCGGCTCGGGTGCGGCGCCCGCGGAAGCCTGCGGGCGAGGCCGGAAGAGGACGTTCTTCAAAGGAAAACCGACGGTGCGGGCGAAGCCGAACACGTGTGTGAAAGCATATTCCTTATGCCGCATGTTGTACCAAGCTCTGGTAATAACACCACTAACAGGTATAGACTCTGTGCGAAGCCTGCAACCTGACCCTCGACCACTCACGGCCTGAGGTCAGCACACCCCTCAGAGCGCAGTGAACCCAGTCCTGAGGAAGTTGCCCTGTCCGAAGTCACGCCCATTAAGCAGCAGAAATGGGACTGGCAACCCCAAGGGGGAGCTTAGTCATGACTTTCAAAGATCAGATTATTCCAAATGAATTCTATGCGTATTTGCTTTTAAGATGATTATAACCCTCGCCAAGAAAGATACTTTTTAAATGCTTAAATAATAAATCCAGTTCCCGTTAATACGTCCCCAAAGTGTGAACACAGTCGTCAACGAGTGTTATTATTTTAGGATACCTAATTCATACCTTACATATTTTTCCTTGCATGGGGTTGTTTTTTCAGCCATTGGTTCTCCCATTTGTTTCTCGATGTCTTCTTTGATTTAAAAAATATATATAAATAATAATTTCTTACCTCTAGAAGAACAACCTGAAAAAAATTAATGATCTTATTCTATAAACTACAGCTATTCTTGGCATTTAGTGCAGTGCTGTTCAGCCACCGAACTCAGCCTTCCCGTTCTGACCACGAGGTCTCCTGGCTGCCAGTCCCTCCTCCCACCGCCACGCTAAACTTTCTCCGTTTCCCCCCTGGCCGCCTCTGTGATCCCGCCCCTTTCCGGTCCCTGCTACATATAAAGCAGGCGGCCCAACCTCAAATATCAGTAATTCCACTCAATCCAATAAATACGTACAAAGTACCCGGCTATGTGCCTGTCTCTAGGAACTCCAAGAGACACAGCCCTTACCCTTAGGGAGCCCACAGTTGAGGAGGGCAGAGAGACATATCCCCTGTCTCTCATCCTCCCCTCCATTCCCCCCCCCTTTCTTCCTTGTTCTTAGGAGGAAAAAAGCAAGAGCTGAATCCCACCCCTCCTCCAGGAGCCAAGCCCAGCGCCCCGGCTGGGGCATCACCGGCCCAGGGGAGGCAGGGTCTTTCTCCACTGAAGCAGCTCTGCACAAGGGTGCCGGTGTGATAAGGGATGTCTTCCTCCCTCTTCCCTCCCTCCCTCCATCCTCCATCTTTGCTCCCATAATGATGGACCACTGTCTAGGTGTCAGATGTACAGCGGTGACCAAGGCAGGATTTCTACACACATGAACCTTATAGCATAGCAGGAAATATAAATAGATAATACCAGGAGGAAATGCAGTAATTTAAATATAAAGTAACATAGAACCATTAGCCCAACCTGAAGAGAGAGGAGAGGAGAGTGGGCAGAAGAACCCGGGGCTGAGCTGGGTTTCCCACGTCAGCTGGAGTCTGCTGAACGGAAGAACAACCAGGAAAAGGAAACAGGACACTCGGGGACGAGAGGTGGGGCTGCCTCCAGAAGTCCCTTTTGCTCTGGCTTTAAGGAATCCTCCACGTCCCTCTCAGCATCTGGCCTCCAGGTGGGCCCACGGTCCAGGAAAACCATCACTATTGTAGCATCAGTGAGCTACATTTTCATCTAGAATCTACCTCAACAGGGGCAAAATGCCATGGCATTAGAATTTTCTCAGAATCTAAAATCAGGCAGAGGTCAAGCAAAAAAGGAACAAATTTCATTCCAAAGCAGAGTCAAAACAGAAGGAAAAAAAAGTGTCATTTAAATTGGGGGGGGGGCAATTCCTTCTTTCCACTTCACCATCAGTCCGTACCCCAGTTGTCCAGACAGCGGCTCCAGCTCTTCCCTGCTCTCCTGTCTGGTAGAGACAGGAGCGAGCAGATCTCCAAGCATCTCAGCAAAGACTGGATGGAGGTTGTGGACCACACCTGTTTACAGATCTATTCAACACACCTGAGACATGTTTGCTTGGGGAAGAGCCAGGGTGGGGCCCTCACACCAGCTCAGCCACCCACCGATTTCTTCATGCAACACATTGGTCCCCTCGAGTGCGGTCTGGGGTCACCTGTGGGCCACCAGAGAGGGAAGGCGGGGCTGACTTTACGAGGACTGCCGAGAGATAAGGAGCAGGCTGCAGCTTCAACGGCCACAAGGTCAAATTCTTGACCAAAAGTGAAAACAGAAATGAAGCTAGCAGAATGTTGCAAATGACAGAAAAAGAAAAAAAAGAGAGAGAAATGATCTCTTAAAATAATATGCTATAGAGGAGGCGCTGAACAGGCATCCTGCTGAGGGCCCTTTATGAATCGTTGTGTGGTTTCTAGCCTGTCTTTTTATGATCATCTCAAGGAACTAAGTACATATGGCGTGTTTGTGAGTAAAGCAGTGGATGAAGTTGGCTGCACCTCTGCGTTTATTACCGTGCCCCTGAGTATTATTAACTTTTACACTCCCCATAAAATATAATTTATCACTTAAATAATTTGCTTTGTGTCAGGGTTCAGTGTGCACCAGCGCTCTCCTGCTCATTAAATGAGATATTTTTACTTAATGAGCCAAGGATGTCCTTTGTATTTAACATTTGAATTGATTTCTAACACTTCGTTTTTACAATAGTTTGGTGTGTAATTTCAAAAAAAAAAAAGTGGGTATTTCATTTCACACTGCCAAAGGACAACCATTCAGAAAACTGTTAAATACACGTGGCACTTCAAGTGATAAATGGTTTTATCCTTAACTAACCGTAGAGACTGAGCGTACAAAAATCATGAAAGTATGCTGTCATAAAATAATTATTTCTTCCCATAAGGAAATCACAGAATCTGGGGACTGAAGTATGTACTGATTGTTCAAAACAAAACTCTGAGCCGCTCAGAAAAGAAAGTTAGGATCTGATGGGAGACAGAGTTTTAAGTCGCGGCTGCAGTGGTTAACCCCCAGCCTGGGACGGCTCTCCACGAGCGCGACCGTCACAGTCTGATCTGGGATGGCCCATGTGACATAGTGACCGACTGATTCAACTTTTTTTTTCCACTTAACAAACCGAAGCTTGACAACTGAAGTCTCATGTTTCCTCAATCATTTTCCAGTCCTTTTTCTAAACAGCTAAGGATACTTACTGCCACCCTGTTACCAGGCAGGCAGAGAGGGAGAAAGGTCTTTGATCTCAGTACTACAAAGATGTTCTATTACTCCAAATTATTTATGATTCATAGTATATACATATATGTATATATCTCTTAATGTAAAGCTTCCATTTTAGATGACAGCACACTGGATCTATCATTTATTAAGCCTTTACTGCGGGGAGGGTATAGCTCAAGTGGTAGAGCACGTGCTTAGCATGCACGAGGTCCTGGGTTCAATCCCCAGCACCTCCTCCAAATATAAAAAATAAACCTAACTGCTTCCCCCTCTTAAAAAAAAAAACGAACAAAAAAGCAAAACGTGGGGGAAAAAAAGAGTCTGGTAAAAGAGTAGATCTCTCGTGTTCTTACCACAATCAAAAAAAAAAAAAAAAGCATTTATTATTATCCTTTTAAGAGATGCCAGTGAGTACATGGTTATCGGACAGAGTAGAATCATTAAGGAAACAGGACTGAGAAGGTTTGAAAATGAAACAGTCCGCTGCCCATATTCATGTTCTACTTTAGAGAACTTGAGTGCTTTCCCCCTGTTCCTTACTTAGAATTCTCTCCCATTTCCCTGCCGGGGTCCGCTTAGGACGTGCTGTCCATCCACTGTGCACCACTCCACGGAGCGGTCCCTTTCAGGTTGTCTCTGCGTGAATGGCACCCCCGGAGTCGCCCCACACACGGCCTCAGGGGCCGTTGTGCCCGCAACCCTGTGTCTGATTTTTCTAAACCTTGGGGTCTGTGGCGCTCAGACGACATCTGTTCTACACGCAGTGCAGAAGTCAGTTCACTCAAGTATTGCCCTAGAGGAATACAGCACTAATAGACTGAAAGGTAAACTTGACACTTGGAGGGAAGTTTAAATTATGAAATATTTCAAAGAAATGCAAATTTATTATTTGAAAGATTAGAGTCTGTATCTTTGGGATCCATGACCTGGAGGACCCAACTTTCATAAATGAAATAGTAATTATTTTAATGAGTACATGAACTATTTTCAATCAATTTATTATTAACCACTGTTATTTATTCATTTTTTAAAAATTACCCCAAGTCCTAATGGAGTATTAATTCCAAGTTAGCACAATGCAAAATAATAAAAATCTTGTCAATTTTGACATCTCGGGTCAAAATGTACATTAAAGAAAAACAGGACATTTATAAATAATTGGATTCACTTTTTTAAAAAACTGATTCACACAGTGTGGATTCCTTCAGTCATGGAGGGATCACTTTTTATTTTTTAACATAAACAAAGGCAACAAATGAGACTTTAAATGATGCTCAGTAACGTAGTTCTGGAAAATGAACGTTGGTCCCCCCAAAAATCTTTCAGTTCCCTAACATATTTGAAATTAAATCGAGTCAAGCCAGTGTAACTTTTCCTTTCATTCTAATGTGTATATAACCTTTAAAATGTATTCAAATTTTAGCTCTATATCTATAAAAATTACTATGAATGAATGTCATTGGAAAAACCCACCCACTGTGAGACGCCCCAGCCTACAAAGGAACCCTCATCTCCTGTCCCTCCTGACCTTGTCTGTCCTCCAGCAAAACCACCACTCCTCCAGGAAGCCTTTCTTGATTAACTCCTTCTGCTGTCATGGCGCCTGCAGGAGTGCCGCTTACCACGTTCGCACATTACAACGTGCCTATACTGCAGCTCAGGGTCTACTGGGAGTTGACTCTCCTGCCATCTTGGTGCCAATAGCTGTGTCATTCTTTTAATGGCTGCCCCCTGCCCCCTCTCCTCCTGTCTCGTTTTGAAAAAGAAAATCATCCATGAACTTGAGGGTTGGGAGACTAACCCAGTTAGGCCCCTGGAGATGATGAAGTCCTAGGAAGCAGGACACACCTCACCGTCTGTCTCTGTGACCGAGTTCCTTCCTTTCCAGAGGCAGCCCCTTCCTGACGCCTCCGCAGAAGCAGTACTGAGTGCAGAACCCAGGTTTACAGACTCAGCCGTGGTATCTTCCCATAAGCCCTAACTTCAGAGGATGCCAAAGAAAAAAAGGGTATTCTTAGCTATCATCAATCACCAAAGGCCTCACATTAAAATTAGAGCGTTGATCTTGCCAGAAATTTCCTCTGGTGTTTCATAAAAATACTGAGTCCCTGTGGTATCTCTTACTTATACAAGATGAGGTTTGCAGTTTGCGCAGCCCCGCAGCTCCGAGCAAACATGCTTTATAGAAAGCAGGTGGAAGAAGTCAGAGCTTCAGCTTTCAACCATCAGCAAGTTCTCACCCTCTATCTGCACCTGGCTTCCAGGTGAAGATGCACTGATGAGGGTGAACGAGACTGGTCCTTCTAGCTCCCGGGTGAAGATGCACTGATGGAGGTGGACGAGGCTGGTCCTTATCTTGCACCCTCTGCACAGCATGAATTTCATGCTGTTGTCCTTAGCACAGCAGCTTGCTGTAAAACCATAGTTCCTCCAATAAGAGTGAACGTGGCCGTATCTTGGCAGAGCTATGCCATTCACAAGGGAAGTATTAAGTCAAATATCACCAGTAGACAAGGTTGCATGAGCAGCCTGATTCTGTTCCTTCATCCCCTGGGATGCAGTTCTCGGCTCTGCAGGAATAGCGGCTGTGAGGTATGTGGGGGGCTTAGGTAAGCACAGACCCCAGACCTCACAGAACCCTGCAGTCTTTCACTCTAAGCAGAGTCAAACATGGAGTAGACGATGCTCAAAAAGAAAAAAAAAGGAATTTACAAATCAACCAGAATTTTGCCAAATGATTTAAATTCATTTTTCCTCACCACCTTGTGATTTCATTAACAAAAGTGATGTGCTAGCTCAAGTCAGATATTTTGTATCATTAAAACATCCACGAGCGAATTTGTTTCACTTAACAGTTGAGTAACCCTGCAGAGAGTGCAAGCCCAGGGGAACAAAAAATGAAAATACAATCTTAGCAGCATGATTTAAATTAATTAAAGGAACATTAACACCTTCAAGCAGTCGCACACTGCTGCTTCAGTCTTTGGTGGGAAAAAGCTGTAATTTACACGTTCCATCATTTTAATACTTTCTATGAATCAGAGATCTACAGTAGCTGCGTTAGCTGATGCTGTAAACAAAGGATACAGTTGAAAACACATGCTATAATAATTAAAATGTTATTATGCTGACACCATCATTCTTCTCAGATCCTGTAACATCTGTATTGACTGTGATAAGCATTGATTATCTGGAGTGATGTAAATATTTGGGGAGTTAATAACAATCAGGAATTCAGCACATGCTGAAATGCCAAAGATAAATCACAGGAAATTCAGATCAAAGCAGGTTTGTGAATAAGCTTGTTTTTATAGTTAATGACTAACTATAAAGGGCACATACACATTTCTTTTCTCCAGTGAAACGCACAAGGAAATGTCATAAAGAAACATCCCGTTCTGCAGAGCGTTTCTGTACATCTGCCGAATTTCCATATGTAGAGAGGATGTCAACGCAGCGCTACTTCAACTACAAAGACCGAATTGATCCAGTCCATCAAGTACTTAACATGCACTTTTCAAATCATTAAAAAGTTCTTTGAATTATTAAGACCTTTTTTCGAAAGAAAAAAAAAAGCCCACAACTTATAAATCTTGCATTTCCTGAGAGGTTAATTTAAGGATGCTGGGGTCAGCAGTTTTCCAGTTCCAGCCAAGATTCTGAAATTTCCCTTCAAATATGGCCCGACAACTAAGTTGTTGAGTTTGTTGGCTTCTTTTTCTTTAAGAAAATCTCATGCAGCCTCACCAATTGGACATCTTACATTTATTGTGAACCCCATTTTGAAAAGGGAACACATGCTTAAGGCACCCAAATGGAGCCCTTTTCAGTTTTCAGAATTAGAACGGAAATAACTGATGTCTGTGACCTATTCCTCACGTGTAGATATAAGAGTAAGCAGAAGCTTTTCCGAATATATAACTCTAAAGTTAATCTAAAAACCCGCCATGATCTGCCTCCTCCCTTCTCTCTAGCTGCAAGAGAAAGATCCTCTAGGTTTCAGAGCTACTGACAGTCTCCCGCCCCAGCGCCCCACAGCAGCCCCTCTGCCTACAACACACTTCCCTCCAGGACTCGCTGTTCAGCTGCTCCTGGGCTCCTCACAACGCAAGGCAGTCTGCATGCCCTCCTGTGGGGCACGTGCACGTGCAGGGTCCTAGGACACAGCACCCTGCACGGACTTACCACATCGCAGGGAAGTGCCATTTGTGTCATCTGTCTGTCCACACACCTACGAGCTCTTTGAAGCAGGGGGCCGAGCCTTAATTCATCTTCACGGCCCCAGGGTCCAGCACAGAAGGGGAAAATCAGCCAAGGACACATTCATCGTCATGACATAAGTTGAGAAAGATGCTACCAGAGGCACCCACATCCCGACTACAGTGCCAATTGATTCTAAGCAAGTTTCAGGGATCCGGAGGGTCCTGGCCTGGTCATCCCAGCCCTTTAGAGAGGATCCGGGTCCTTGCGAGTTCTAAAAGCACAGTGAGAAAGAACCACGAGAAAAATTAAGATCAGTTGAGATCCTCAGCCCAGAACAAAGCTGGAAGGTAATCAATAGGACCACCAGTATTTTCCAAAATGACATGAGCCAGTAGGATGCTTCCCAAACCTGGTCGCTTCCACTCCTGGGTGTTGACTCCAGAGATGGGGGGTGGGCAGAGGCTGGGGAGGGCCAGAAGCTATGTCCACGATAAGACGTGTACTAGAACGTTTACGACAACCTTATTTACAACAGTGGGGACCTGGAGATATCCCACGTGCTCCCCAAGAGCAGAACGGCTCACCCTTCTGTGGTCTCTTCATGGCACGAAATGCTATCAGCAATAAAAAGGAACCATCTGCTGATACACCCAACAGCAGGAACAAACAGAAAACCGTGATGCTGCGTGAAGGAAGCCTTG
Organism: Camelus dromedarius; assembly: GCF_036321535.1. NCBI lineage: Eukaryota > Metazoa > Chordata > Mammalia > Artiodactyla > Camelidae > Camelus > Camelus dromedarius. The sequence goes on from NC_087456.1 coordinate 36,090,172, forward strand.
TCCAAAAGCATACGACTTTTAACCTATTTTAACCTAATTAACCTATGTGACCAAGAAAATCAGAACAGTAGCTGCCTCCTCTGGAAAGGGCCACGAGGAGACGTTCTAAAGTGATGCTAACGCTCTGTATCTCACACCAGTATCATCTGAGTCACCTCTGGGTGACACAGGTGTATGTATTTGTCAAAATGTGCCAAATGGTACATATATGAGCTGTGCACTTCACCATACACAATTTGAACCTCAAAGTCGTAAACAAAGGAGCTCAGGTTCACTGCGTGTCTGCTGAAATGTTCAGGAGCGACATGTGCTGATGCTGTTCACCCGCTTTGACGTGCATCACAGAGAAGGTGGGCTGGTGAGCTGACGAAAGGATGAAAAGACAGATGCGTGAGAAGGTACACCCAGCAGAACGCTCAGTCGAGACTCTGGGTTGCAGGTGGATGAGATCATGCAATCATTCTTTCAACTTTGCTGTCCTCCAGATTTTTTATAATTCAATACTGGAGGTAAAGTATATGCTCCGGGCCTCCCATCCCAGAGACACGGGTGGAGATGGGGGACTGCGGGCAAACCGGTCACTTACCTGCACCTTGTTCGGTTTGCCCAGGAGTGTTCCACGCGGCCATCAGCTACGGGGGTAGAGGATTAGCGTGCAGGCCCCACGGAAAACTGGCCCAATCTCATAACACTTTGAGAACCCACACGGCAACCTCACATTTTTTTCTCCCATCACAAATTGGCGCCTGAAATTTCACCAACGTTGATTCACTCCATGAGGGAAGCGTGAAGAAGCCGGCAAACCAGTCATTCACCCACTATGGCAGAATAACGTCACCATTATCTGAAGATGTGTTTTCGAGGTAAGTAGGGCAGACCGAGAGCGCAAAAGTCAAGGCGGATCAGAGCGCCTGAACGTGCCGGGGCCACCCTGCCGCCTCCCAGCTGTTCCCGAAAGGTGCCGTCGCTGAGAAACCCGAGCACCCGACTCACCGGACTCCCATGCCGTCCGGGCCTCTGCGTCTTCCGCGTGGGAGAGGGACCGTCTTCCCTCACCGTTACCCGTCCTGGTTCCAAGATGCGGCTCCCAGGTGGAGTACGGGTGCTTGACTAAATTTGGGTTTTGCATAAACAGTGAATATTTTAGTATAATTATGTCCCTACTAGTACATGGTACATTAAAAAAAAAGGCAATCAGGCTCTACCTGGTGTTCAGGTTTAGCTGGGCATCCTGTTCCGTTGTTGCGGTTTGTCTTCTGCCGCGCCCGGCAACCTCTTCTGAGTGGATGCGAACATCAGAGCTTTAGCCCAGAATCACCAGCGCTCTGATGAAAAACGTCTTTTGACTGAGGAGCCGGAGACCCATTTTGAAAAATGTGATTATTACGTGTGCAGATGGTGTTTCCAGCCTCAGGTGGTTCCCACGAGGCACCCCGGTTGTCCTGGGGGCACCGGGGGATCCGCCAGGGGCCCCACTGCGCCCGGCGGAGGAGCAGCGGGGGCACCACGCGCCTCTGCAGCGGCCGAAGGGATGTGCCCGGAGGTGGGACTCCCTGCAGGTGTCCCCACGGCTGGAAGTCGGCGCACAGCCGGCGGGAGGAGGGGCAGCGCTTGCCTGGAGCCAGTGCACCTGCCGCGCAGCTTGGACGCGGGCTGCGGGGCCCGCCCCTCTCCCGGCCCCGCGTCGCGGGGAGGTCGGGCGCGGGCCTCCAGTGCCGCCCGGAACCTGCACCGCTGTCCTGGGTTAAAACCCCACGTGAAATGGTCACGGATAAAAAATGAGCTTTTTCTAAAATGCTGACGGAATCTGTTTCGTGGGGAAGGGGCAGGAGGCAGAGACAGCGGAAATCTCCCTGCCTGAGCGCTCGGCCGCAGTGGGGAAGCTAGCTCATTCATATTTATTTTTAACTGAAGTATGATTTTTATTTTTAATTGAAAAAAATTTAAATTGAAGTATTATTTTTATTTTTGTTGTTTAACTGCAGTATTATTTTTGTTTTTTCATTGAAGTATTTTTTTTTTTTTAGTGAGGTCTTCATATTTAAAAGTTGAAACTGAATTTCCAAAATCAGGTATGGAATTCAGAGGTCTCTATCGTAGGAGGCAGACGCAGAAGTGTCTCATTTATTCTTGTTTATTCTCATAAATGTAGGTCCTCGTGAAAGAAGTTTGCAAAGCATTGAAAGTAACATAGAAGTTGCTTGCAGATAGAAGCTGACCATCATCAGAGGTTCTCCAGGCTCCTCTCCCCTGTACGTGGTGGGTGAGAATTTTCTGTCCAGAGTGTGTAACAAGTCTCCCGGGCTTTTGAAATCTTGCCTCAAGAAATAAAAGTGTTTCCCTAAGTGCAGTCTTGTCTCCCCATACACATCAACACGAATTTTATTTTGTATTTTCTACAAACATTTTAACTTCCTTTTCCCTTTCTTTAAAACACACTGAAACAAGAAGTTCATAGTGTAGAGCACAGGGAACTATATTCAATATCTTGTAGTAACTTATGGTGAAAAAGAATATGAAAAGGAATATATGTATGTTCCTGTATGACTGAAGCACCGTACTGTACACCAGAAATTGGCACAGCCTAATAAACTGACTCTACTTCAATAAATACATATACATTAAAATAAATGCACTGTCTTGTTCTATACTAATTTCTCAGCTAGTCTTCCAGCTTTTTCTGTTGTTTTGAAGACTGCGCATTAACTTCTCCTGTAACCTCTGTGCAGCTTTTGCTTTGCCGGTTGGAACAGTCTGTACCAGGCGGAGGCTCCAGAATTAATTGTGTCTCCAGCCAGTATCTTGTCCTTGTGTTTTTCAGACTTGAGGTCGCTGAAATTTTTCAAAACAGCTCACGGCCTAAAAAGACATCTTCTGCACAATAGCACCAACGAACGCTCCGTAGACCCAACAGCGGCTGCTTATCGCCCCTCACAAAACTACTTTAATTGCCTCAGATTACCGGTTTTATTCAGATAGATTCATTCTCGTCCAAGGGCGCCTGTGGACGTTACAGGCAGTCTCCACAGTGCAGGGCGCTATGAGGAGCGATTAGAGTGCTCACTCTCACTCATATGTTTTAAAAAACGAAAGAAGGAAATGGATTTGTATTAAATTAAAAAAAAAAAAACAACAACATTATAGGTGCTAATGTGACAGAAAGGCTTTCTCATTGTATATAATACGAGTTGAAAGCCTGGTACCTGAAGACTTCATTTTGTCCCGGTGAGTTCTGGCCCTGTACCCACACAGACACTACAGCGTCACAGTCAGGTAACACATTGTCAGTCCCCTGAACAGAACCAAGCCTCCAGTGTCTGCTGACCCATTTATTCAGACATAATATAATATATACGTTTTCTTCTACCCTGAGCATCAACTGAAAAGGTAAGACGTTTGTGTATGTCCACCCCCACGTGACTGGAGTGTCTACTTCTGCAAAAAATAAGCAATTCTTTCAAGTTCTAAATTTATAAATAAAAACAATGTAGCTAATGTGTACTGAATGCCTCGTATGTCAGACACTGCGCTGTGTAATCCATTTGCTTTATGCTATTTAACCTTTACAACGTCTCTGTGAGGTACTTCCATTATGCCCACTCTACAGATAAGGAGACTGAGTCCTAGTGAAATTCAATAACTTGTCCAAAGTCCAAAGCACATGGTGTAGTCGGGATTCACACCCAGGACTCCAAAGCCCATGAGGCACTGGATCATGTGTTAATTATACATATTTTCAGATACATATATATATGCATATATTCAATTATAGTCATTATAATATATTCAGGTTTTAATTTGGCTAATAGATGATGTAATTTTACAACTGCATATTTATTTCTATTGTATATAAATAAGAAATACTGATAATGCTAAAAGATATCTAACTTTCCTTACAGCTCTAAAATCCTATGATTTTAATACTCTAGCTAAAAATTAATTTATGCATGACCCAGTTCACGTAAAAGAATCTCTAAAGATGTGTGAATCTCTGGCCACTGCTCACTGTACCACAAATAAAAGTAAATTCCAGTTTTGAAAAAATAAAAATAAAATAAATTCCAGGGGGAGGGAAATAGCTCAGTGGTAGAGCACATGCTTAGCAAGCATGACGTCATGGGTTCAATTCCCAGTCCCTTCATTAAAAAAAAATAATAATAAAATAAATTCCAGCCAAGGCTTAGCAGCTGAGGACTGTGCTTGCATGCGCATATGCCATGTGGCATTGCTTTTTCATAGAAACGATAAAAATGATTGGGACACAGGAAAACGTGCCCTTCTGAGGAAAATCATTACTAACCATTGTCGCCCTGCACTGAACGTTTCTACCTTCTAAAAGAAGGCAGGTCAATGGAGATGGAAAACTTCAATTCAGTTTAAATGGTCCAATTGAGTTTGTCTCTCAACACAATCCACACAGTCCTCTTCACAGGTTTCATTAAAAGACACAAGAAATTCCAGACTTTCTCAATATATAAAAATATGAATTTGCTCAAATGTCTCGATGTAGAGCTTAACTGAAATCAGTTTTCAGCCATTTGGAATCACATCCAAACTCTCCCATCTGCACTGCCCTCCTTGACAGAAACTGGACTCTAACATTAGGCTTTTTCATTTATAATAAATAGTTTCACAGTTAGTCTAGGGCAAAATCGTGAAGTGTGTGTGGCCTCTGCGACGCTGTGATTTATAAGAAATGTGTGTTTGCTCATTCTGGTATGTACTAGGGCTTTGGTCACAGGCCTGGCTCGCACCTTGGAATTTTGTAAGAGAGGAAAGCCATCAAGGTGTCTTCTGTCATGTAAACAAGGTGACTTTTGGACCCCATCTAGGGATGGGGACTGGTTGCCAGGGGAACCAACTTTTAGTCCCACCTCTCTGACCTCCAGGGAGACGTGAGGGGCTAGAGGTTGAATCAGTCGCCAGTGGCCAACAGTATGATCAATCATGCCTGTGTAATGAAACCTCCATAAAAACCCTAAAGGGCAGAGTTCAGAGTGCTTCCCAATTGGTAAAACACGTGGGGGTCTGGGGAGAGTGGCGCACTCGGAGAGGGCGTGGGGCCCCGCGCCCTCTCCCTGCGCCTTGCCCTGGGCATCTCTTTCGTCTGGCTGTTCCTGAGTCCTATCCTTTTACAATAAACCAGTCATCTAGGAAGTAAAATGCTTCTCTGAGTTCTGTGAGCCACTCTAGCAAATGGTGCAACCCAGGAAGGGGGTCACGGGAGCCTCTGATTTATGGTCAAAGCACATAGCAACCTGGGCTTGTGCGGGCATCCGAATGGGGGGCGGGAGGGGGGATGCAGTCTTACAGGACTGAGCACTTGGCGTGTGGAATCTGACATTATATTTGGCTGAGACAGTGTCAGGATTGAGCTGAATTCTTGGACACCCTGTCTAAAAATTGTGTGGTGTTGTGCAGGGAGCCCCCTCACACACACACACACACACACACACACCATGTTGGAATTAGTCTCAGAATACCAAAACAGTATCCCCTCCATTCTTTTTTTTTTAAATTGGAGTCCAGTCAGTAACAATGTGTCAGTTTCTGGTGTACAGCATAGTGTTCCAGTCGTACATATGTGTACATACATTCCTCTTCATATTCTTTTTATTAAAAGTTATTATAAGATGTTGAATAGAGCTCCCTGTGCTATACAGAAGAAATTTGTTTTTTATCTGTTTTTATATATAGTGGTTAATGTTTGCAAATCTCAAACTCCCCAATTTATCCCTTCTCACCCCTTTTCCCCCCAGTAACTGTAAGATTATTATGTCTGTGAGTCTGTTTCTGTTTTGTAGATGAGTTCATTAGTGTCTTATTTTTTCTTTTTTTAGACTCCACATATGAGTGACATCATACAGTACTTTTCTTTCTCTTTCAGGCTTACTTCACTTAGAATGACAACCTCCAGCTCCATCCATGTTGCTGCAAATGGCATTATTTAATCCTTTCTTATGGCTGATAGTACATACAATGGATGCTACTCAGCCCTCCAGTGACCTCTTCTCTGAGCTTCCCTGAGCTTCCGTCTTCCTTCAGCACTTCTTTCCCAAGCAGCCGTCCGGGTCCTTTCACCCTATCACTTCATGGGTTGAGAAAAGCAACACCAGGACTGCTGGTCAGGAAACGCACCCTTTGTGGGAGAACTGTACACACGAAGGCTCTGAACAAGGAGGCATTTAGGATTAAGAGTCTCGGATCAAAATGGTCTCTGCCCATCTCTTCTCTGACCCCCGCTGGGATCTGATAAAGAGCTCCAGTTGATAGCTACCTCTTCCCCTCAAAGTTGGGGAAGAGAGAAAAAAAACTTTGCCTGTAATATTTCAACTAGAAATCAAAGTCAAGGGAATTTGCAGGATAAGTGGTCCTTTGTTGGCCTTCATTCTAAAGTAAGAGACCCACCAAAACTAAAGCAAAATTAACGAGCCCCACTGCAGTGTCTGTGAGCCTGAAAGAAGGTGTCGAGAGGACCAGATGTCTCACCAGGGGTAGCTCACTCTCCACCCATGAACGTCTAAGACAGAGATCCTCAAACAGGAGTCCAGGTAATCCGCAGTGGAAGGCACTTTAACTGCAGAGTGTTTAGTAAAAAGCTTTTAAGTGTAAAGGATACGTCATATTTTAAGTGTAAATTATGAATTTAAGTGAGAAAATAAATGATACATTTCAACTATAAAAGAAGATCTTTTCTATGTATTTTTTAAATGGATGGTAATGAGTAACAGATTGCTCTGATGTTTGGATTCCATAGGATACTTCTAAAGAATTATGGGGTGGAGGGAGGGTATAGCTCGGTGGTAGAGTGTATGCTTAGCGTGCACTGGGTCCTGAGTTCAATCCCCAGGGAAAGGGGAGGATGGTGGAGGGATAAATCGGGAGTTCAGGATTTACAGATACAAGCCAATACATATGAAATAGATAAACAGCAAGGTCCTACTGTGGAGCACAGGGAACTGTACTCAATACCTTGCAATAACCTATAAAGAAAAAGAATAGGAAATCATGATGCCGTAGAGCTGAATCACTGTGCTGTGCACTGAAATTAACACAGCACTGTAAATCAACTATACTTCAATAAAAATACATTTAAAAATTAAAATAAATAAATAAGTAAACCTAATTACCCTCCCTCCAAAACAAACATCAACAAAAAAATTTAGAAAGAGTGATGCAGCAATTCGTTTCACTTCTTGGACCATCAGTCTGAGACCCTCTTACTCCATATACCCTCTCCTGAACTTCTCTGCGCCAGACCAAGTCGTGGTCCAGGTGATGACTCCTGTTCTCTTGTCCCGCCTTGCCTGCACAATTGCTCTTTGCCCTCTTGACAAAAGCCAGGCATGCCCCGGCCCCCAGATCTTATTCTGGTGCCTGGCTCCCCGGGCACACATTCTGTGACGTGGAGGGACACCACGACAGGCTCCGTGTGGACTGAGCCCATGTTAATCAAGATGGGGGCTGCTCCCGAGCTGCGTGTGTCTCATGTTCTCAAGGTGGTGAAAAGTTCCTCATTGCCCTTGGACAGCTCAGCGTGACATCGTGGGTAGAAGGAAGACATGTCAGAGGTAACTGGGGTTTATACTTCCCTGGCCATGTGTTCAAGCCCATAAAAGAAACATTTTCGCATCAGTCATCACCCCTAATCTCATCAGAAAAGTCTTGAAGTCCTGGGAAGCTGCCATTCCTAGTGGCAAATACAAATTTTCCAACATTTATGTTTTTCTTAAAACCTTGAATTGTATCACTGGCAATGAACACTGTCACTGTTTTTCTTGATAGGACAGACTCACTCGGTTCATTTTTTTTTTTAATGTCTACCGAGCATCCACGTCTCTGTAACCACAGGTTGCCTGTCAGTAGCCCTTTCAGTCAAAACGGGGCCCGTGGGAAAAAAGTAGCCAGTTCAGCTGTCAACATCGCACACATGCGTTTCCTTGAAATAACTGTGTGTGCTTCCTGGTTGTCCTGAGGAGTATGGAAAAGACGTAAACTCAGGGTAAAGATTTAATACAAAGACTTAATACAGTCAAAGGCCTTCTCAAGTGCAGCTGGCATCTTTTCGCCACAACTGTGTGGCAGCGGAGGAAATGCTGACTGACCACGAGCGCTACTGGGTGCCCCTGGCTGGAGTCACACTCAGGCGCCAGCAGTTTATCCACTGCTTTTTGCATCGTCAGTATGAACGCCCACCCAGTGACAAGCGGCTCGTAACTACTAATTACCATTATGAAAAGACCATGGACCAGAAAGGGTCCCCAGACTCCCAGGGGTCCAAGGACCACCTTGTAGGACTGTGGGGCTAAGCTATTTTGATTCCATTGGATACATTTTTTAAATGATCTCATAAATTTACATTAAAACTTTAACATTTGTGGGGGAGGCTATAGCTCGGTGGTAGAGTGGGTGCTTAGCATGCATGAGGTCCTGGGTTCAGTGCCCACTACCGCCATTAAAATAAAGAAATACATAAATAAATATATAAGCAAGCCTAGTTACCCCCCCCCCCCAAATTTAACATTTATAATTCACAGAAGATTACTACAATTCTACTTTTGGCATTAATGCAAAACAAAGTTGTAGATGTCAACTTAAGTGTGTGTCACAGTACTTAGTTTTTCAAAGCCCTTTCAGGAAAGATCAGTCCAAATTTTGCAACTCACTCCTGAGCTGAGCTTTTTTTTTATTGCAACAGGTGTTCCAGAAACAGAAATTCTGTCTCATGATCAAGCAGAAGAGACTACAGGGTGTCCACCAACAGACGACTGGATGAAGGTGTGGTGAGTGTATACGTACACAATGGAACACTGCTCAGCTGTAAAATGAGTGAAACAATGCCATTTACAGCAACATGGATGGACTGGAGGTCATCACACTAAGTGCAGTAAGACAGAAAGAGAAAAATACCATATGATGTCACTCACATGTGGCATCTGAAAAGAAAAAAATGAACTTAATCACAAACTGGGAATAGGTTCACAGATACAGAAAATAAACTCATGGTTACCAGTGGGGAAAGGGGGTGGGGAGGGATACACTGGGAGTTCAGGATTTGTAGACCCTGACTCCCACATATAAAATAAACAGCAAGGTCCTACTGCAGAGCCCAGGAAACTACAGGCAGTATTCTATAACAGCCGATAATGAAAGAGAATCTGAAAAGGAGTAGATGCATGCGTGTGTAACTGAATCGCTGTGCCGTGCACCAGAAACTAACACAAGGCTGTGAATTGAGCACACTTCAATTGAAAAAGAAAGATTTTGGATTCGTACAAGCGTTTTCCTCTCCTACCTTCTTTACACTTTATGCAATTGACCTTTCATTTCAGCTTCTTCTTTCCTGAAGTTTTTGGCTGTAGTTTCAGAGTTCACGTCTAATTGAATTTCAGTGAAGATACCAAAGGACACAGAAGTCTTTTCTTCTGACTCACTCTTCCTTTTATTTACTGATATTTTATACGTGGATGTGGACATACGTACACACATATATGAATAGATTTGCATATCCCTTCCCAATGCCAGGGACATATACATGCATGCACACACACAACATACACACACATATAAAGTTTTTGCTACCAACAGAAATAAGCTATGTCATAATTATTTATTTTTAATAAAAAAAATTATTAGTGAGATAAATAAATTTCATATTCTGTCAATGATTTGCAATTATTGTTCTTATCTAAGAATTTATTTGATAAATATTTTACTATAAACTGCTTAATCTCCAATAGTTTCCTATTTGAATATCTTCTGTCCCTAGGCTCCCCAAGTAGATAACTTACTTATTTTGTGTTCTCTCTCGTTCTCACCCAATGCCTTGCACATAGCAAGTAGTTGACAAATATTTATCATTTAGTTGTTAGTTTAAAATAAAATAGACATAATTAAGGAAAATCCCTTACAGAGTTAACTATTTGCACCTATAGCTACAACAAAATTAAAATTAGGTAATTTCAGAAATGTGCTTCTTTTAAAAAATTATTTATTTGTTTGTTTATTTAGAAATGTGGTTCTTTTTAAACACACCTAGACAAGAGTCTAAGTACCCCTACTAGTAAACCACTTATCAACTGCATTTATACCACATTATGCTGCACTGTACCATATTAGATTGCAGTGCGTCACATCAAAATTTTCAACAAGAGGTAATTATTTCATTATGCTCTTACAGCACTGATGTGGTTGCAAATCACGGTAACATGGAGCCCAGAGATTTTCTTTTTCCCTTGCATTGTTTATACATTTTTTATCATAGGACATTTAGTAATTCTATAATTAAACTCGTTCAAATTAGGAGAAATTTTCACTACAATTGCAGTGTAGGAAAATTGCACTACATTTGATTCCTGTATGTCAAGGGTTTGGAAAAATTCCAGTTCTGAAGACAAGTTCCCCTTTGTGATTCAGATTAAACCGATGAGTTCCAAAGATTGGTTTAACCAGAAGTTTACCTAAGCTGAGAAAGCTTATTTCCTTCAAAAGAAGATACAGGTGGATGTGTTCTAAATTCTGCATAAGCCTGTAGAACATACCGATGTGGGGTGTTACAGATTTAACAGGTCAGGTTATGAGCAACTAGAAAGTCCCTGTTAACCTGAATCTTGCAAGAAATTCACTCAAGACTCAGAAGACCTAATCTCCCTTCTTCTACCGAGTTTTCATTTTCATCCACAACAGCTATGTTTTTTATAAAAGAGGTGGTTTTCCTCCAGTGGGCCAGCATATGAGTCATCAGAATGGACTTTTTCTTTTTTCCCACCGAACTCAAAATCTAGCAGAACAAATTGGAGAAGAGAGCAAATGTGTGATGCCATCTCAACACCCTCCTCCTCGGCTGCAGAGCTGCCTTTACAAACAAGTAATTAATAAACACACTTATCTGAGATCCCGTGGGCATTAAGCTATGCAAAATCCTGACAGACAAGCTTCCAGGCATCCAAAGCAGCAGAACTTTCATGACGCTGTTTAACCCCTGTTCTGTATTTCATCCCTAATGTTCAATTGTTTCAAAGCTGGAATTATTCTTTTTTCTGGTCTAATTTCTCTCCCTTCCCTCCAAAAAAATAATATAGAAAGCAATACAGAATGTGAGGTGTGAATCATGAGACAAAATTTCTGTTTCTGGAACACCTGCCGCTGCGAAAAAAAAAAAAAAAAAAGCAGATAATACATACCCATTGCTCACACATGTGAAAAAACAAAAAAAAAAACTCATGAATATATTTTTTTGGTTTGCGATGAATGGCATCACAATAAACAGAGAACAGTATATACTAATTTCCACATCCTTAGGTTTACTTTGTTGAATATAAGAATCAGTCAATATCTGGCTCTATTAATTAGTTTCCTTCTCATTTCTCCTTTTCATGTTCTCTTCTCTAAAAATGATCTAAGATAATAGTTAGCAAAGGTGGGGTGGGGTGAGGGCGGAGACTGGAAGGCAGTTCACCCAGACATTAACAGGCATTGCTATGGATAATAAGGCTCTGAGTAATTTTTTATGCTTTTCTTGATCTTTCCAAATTTGAAACAACAAATGCATCTTAGTTTTACAGGCAAAAGGAATTGTTCTAAAGCATTTAAATTATATTTCTCCTGCTTCACTGAGCACAATAACAAAGTTCCTCATGCAACAGAAATACTGTTAGCCTTCCTCCACCATCGCACTCTGCTGACATCTGGTCCCCAACCATTGTGGCTCCTCAGGCTGGCCTCCAGGTCCTTGGGTGAACATGGGGTCCACCTGGCTAAGCCCTCCACACAAGGACAAGACCAAGGCTGTGTGTAGATGGAAGGCCTAAGAATAAGAACTGTTGGTCAGGACAAGTGCTTGGAGCCTCAAGACCACCAACCAAATTCAGCTCAGCAAGGGCTTTCTATAGACATGGTCCTCCCCTGGGATGCTTGCAGGAGGGTCCTCTCCGATGCAGATTTGCCAGTGTCCACAGCGTGCCCTGCAGGGCACGAACTCTAAATCCGTATTCCGTTAGTTATTACTTCCAGGTTTTAATTCACATGTGTCTTAACTGGATGGTCGAATGGCCATTAGTACTTTGTGAAGGCATTATCGGGGTGCTATTGTTAGCTCCTTTAAAGACGTGGACTTAGTTATTTATTAAGTGCATGGTTTATACCATGTCAGACCCCCCAGATACCCAGTGGGAGAGATTATTCAGCAGATTGGAACAGCTATCTAAAATTTTTCCATGGTCACTTTAACTAAATCATACTCAGATAAAAATAGAAATATGAAACCATATACAAGAAGAGTTGGTTAGAAGGCACACGCATACACACACGCACACGCATACACACACACGCACATGCATACACACACACACACACACACGCATCCACATGCACACACAAGTACACTCTGTTTGGGTTTTTATGGGGGGAGGTAATTTATTTATCTTATTTATTTATTCTTAGTGGAGGTACCAGGGATTGAACCCAGGACCTCGCGTGCTAAGCACACGCTCTACCACTTGAGTGACACCCTCCCCTACAAAGTGTACTCTGATAATGCATCTTCACGTAGCTCTTCAAGGAACAGTGGAGGGAGGGGTGGAGCTCAGCGGTAGAGCACGTGCTTAGCACGCATGAGGTCTTGGCTTCAATCCCAAGTACCTCCATTACAAAAAGAAGGAAACAGTGGAATTTTTGAGAGGCTGGAGGAAATTCTTCACTTTTTAGAAATAGTTGAACACCTTCAAGAAGTTAGACACCCTTTAATGTACCAAAAATGCAACCTTTAAATGACTTGATAATATCATTTGATATCTCTTATACATGGAATCTTAAAAAAAAATGATGCAAATTCTATTTACAAACCCAAAACAGACTCACAGACATAGAAAACAAACTATGGTTACTAAAGGAGAAATGGCAGGGAGGACCTTCTGTATAGCACAGGGAACTATATTCAATTTCTTATAATAATGTATCATGGAAAAGAATCTGAAAAGAAAAAATATACACGTATGTGTGTGTGTAACTGAACCACTTTGCTGTACACCTGAAACTAACATTGTAAATCAACTAACTTCAATTAAAAATTTTTTTAGAAGAAAAAAAAAGAAAAGGGATAAATCCAACAAAATCAGTTGTCGACTTACTTTGCCAATGTTGTAAATAAACTGTATAAAATTTCATATTATAGTTAATAAAATTGATCATACAATGTAAAAACAATGACTTGTCAGAATGACTACATATAAAGGAAGAATGCGATTAATTATTTTCACCTCTAAAACCAGGAAGGAAAAGAAGCATTGTCAGCAGTGGCAAAACACCTCCCCCCGAACGAGCAGGTTGCTCTATGCCAGACGGCCTGTGAGGAATCTCTACAGACGCCCTTTCACCCTGGAAGGCAGGTGTCGTGATCTCTGTCCTGCGGGCAAGGACACGTCTCGGAGCGTGTTACACCCAGGATCACCCAGGCTGTGAGCAGTAGAGTGGGGATCCACATCCAGCCGTGCTGTCCTCTGACCCAGCGTTCTTTCTAAGGTCTGACCACCTCTTCCAGCCAGTTAGGGATTTAGGATGACAAATACAAGTAGGACTTTTTCCCCTAAACCCACTGCAGTACACCTTTAAAACATATCCATGTATGTCCAACGTCGATGATAACAAAAGATGTGAAATGAGTGGCATAATTATGTCCATGTAGACAAGGGTGGCAGGTGGGGGGTCTGGGTCCCCTCCATCTGTATGTCACACAAAGATGTCTCCAGACGGAACGAGGCCTCGCCACATCCACGCCAAAGGAATTCTTAATGTCTCGGTTCGTGTGAATGCTTTCTATCATTTGAAAATGGCTTTTGTGATTGCCAAAATGCATGCATTTGTTTCTAAATCACAGGAAGATTGTGAAGGGAGTTAAATAGAAAATTAAGAAAGAGGCAAAACACAACAGCGTCTATACCATCGACCTTGACTCAGAACAGATTATTTCGCTGTGAGCAGGCGCTCTCCCAGCCCTGCTCCCAGCCCTGCTCCCAGCCCGGCCTGCCTTTGTTTCGTGCTCTCTGCTCAGCTCTGACAAAGGGAAATTGGTTGGAAGATAATTAGATCTTCTTTTTAAAACTGACCTACAATAGCAGCTTTAAAGCCACCTGCATCTTTCCAGCAAATGAAGTAACACATAAGTATAAATGTTTCATGCCATTATCAAACATTGATAATAAAGGTTTTAATATTTATTGTCACCTTTGGCCAAAGCCCGCGTTCACTCTTGAGCAGGAGAGACACCGGGAGGTGAGGGTTGCCTTTGGGTACCGCTGATTGGGACGGCGTCGGTATTAGAATGTCCCTGTGGGAAAGAGGGCTTGGGCACAGCCCTCTTAATCTCCTTAACATCCTCTTCTCTGCATCCATCTGTAATCAGCTTTCTTTCAAATTCTAACTGATTCTTCTTGTTTAATGTACGGCTCTGTGCTTCCTCACTTTCGGGGATATTTAAATAACCCAGGCCCTTCTGCAGTCCACAGAAGGGGTTTTCCTGGCTGTGCCCTAGGGGTTTCACTGTCCCAACAGCATGAATGACTCCAGGCAAGATGTGTTTCTATGAACATCAAAGTATTTTGAGCGCTTACCCAGATACCATATGAATGTGAAGTTCAAGTTTTGCTCTCTGCACCTCTCCTCTGCTGCTGCTAACTGAAGCCAGGTCAGGGTGGAAAGTCACACCCAAAACTGGACGGAAAGCAGACCTCACAGTTAGATGCAGGGGGCTGGGGGGATTCTGGAAGCTCTACTTTGTAAGCATTAACATGCTTAGCCCTCAAGATAGCCGTGGGAGGTAGGTACAAGTCATTATACCCATTTTAGAGATGGTAAAACTGAGGCATGGAGTCCTTAAGAAACTTGCCGACAGGTCACATAACTAGTAAGTGGCAGAGCTGGGACTTGAACCCAGGCAGTCAGGTTGCAGAACCAAAGCCCTCCAGCACATTCTATGTCGTGCTGGCCGTGGCTGAGAGCCAGGCAACGAGGGAAGTGCCCCATCCCGCTAGAACCTCAGGGTAAGCCCCTCACATCTGCTCACTATGATTCTTTTTTTTTTCATTTTTTAATGTAATTTTTTTAAATTGAAGTACAGTCAGTTACAATGCGTTGATTTCTGGTGTCCAGCATCATGTTTCAGTCATACACATACATACATATATTCATTTTCATATTCTTTTTCATTATAGGTATTACAAGATATTGAATACAGTTCTCTGTGCTAGACAGAAGAAATTTTTTGTCTATTTTATATATAGTGGTTAATATTAGCAATTCTGAAACTCCCAATTTATCCCTTCCACCCCCTTTCCCCCCAGTACGGGGGGTGGGACTGTTGACTACGCCTGTGAGTTTGCTTCTGTTCTGTAGAAAAGTTCATTAGCATCTTTTTTCCTTTTTCTTTTCTTTTTTTTTAAGATTCCAATTCTTTATCTGTCACCTCTGAACAGTGGCCCAGCTCCCCTGAGCTGCACCAGCCGCCCGCAGACCCTGCCCCCTAAGTTCAGGTCCCCACAGTGAACTCCCAGCTGCTCCTCACATCGGGGGAGATGAGTGGACTCTGGGCTCCCGTCCTCTCTCCTTCCTCAGGCTGTCTGCTCACTCGTGCTCTTTCCAGGAGTCTTTTACATTAAACTCTGTTTCCAACCAGCACTTCCCACGCCGTGCCCGGTCATCCTGGGTGTCCCCCTCCCCGTCCCGGCCCCGCCTTCTCCATCCCTCCGTGGTCCCGCAGACACCACTGCGAGTCTCCTGTGAGGATTATTGTGTCCAGACCCTGCCAGCGGGGAAGCAGGGGAGAAACACCTTTTCCCTGCTTTGTCTTTCCCGCACCACCTTCCTCCTGGGCCTTGGTTCCTTTCCCTTCTCTCCCCTTCTCAGTAACAGCCCCGAAGAAAAAGAAGAGGGTTTGCCTTCCAGCAAAGAGCCAGGAACTATATTTCCAACCATATTTTGCACGACGAAATTCAACTTTTTGAAATACTGCCTCAATTTATTTTCAGAAAATATTTTCCTTTAAAGTAATGCTCATTGTTCTTTGACACGGGGGGAATTGCAAAGGATGATGGAGTGTCATGATCGTGATGGCTTCTGGTGTGCCCTGATGGGGTTTGATTTACAAACGCTCTCACGGTAGGAAAAATATCTGTCACAGGAGCATCGATCGGCGCTTTGACTGGCGGAGGTTAAGCCACAGAGAGATGCCGTCGGGGGGAATCTCCTCCCTGCTCCCTGCAGAGACTGTGTTTGATGGCTTCCAGCCCAGACAGCCACCACCAGACAGAGACATGTGAATAAAAACCGAGCGTGGCATTCACTGAGATCCTGTTCCATGGGGTCTCATCAGACACCCTCCCCGCACCGTGGCTGACCAACTGAGATACGTAGCAGGGGCTTTGTCTCCCTCCCCTCCTCCTCCTGAATTAGAAGGCTATTAACTCATTGACAGACCCAGTTGTTCAAAACAACGAAAAGAATTCTGTGTAGACAGTCTCGGTTATTCCAGAGTTTCCAGTTTTGTGAGATGTTTTGTCTTCAGACGTCTTGTTTCACTATTGAGAAGATACTAAAATCTTTTCCTTTGCACATGGATGGGGCCAACAGGGAAAAGGAAGAAGATTCAATTTAGGTAGAAGTCGTTACATCCAGAGACTGCCAAGACGTTGAAGAGAACTTGGAAATCATTTAGTACACCACCTGATGTTGAAAATGAAGAAAGTAAACATCAGAGTAAAGAGACCTTCCAAAAACACCTGTCTCATTCGTGGTAAAACAGATTGATAATTCTGGAAACCAGCCTCCACAAACAGTATGTTCTTCCAGACCCAAAACAGTATTTAGGAGAAGCCCCTTTTTTTTTTAACATTTTTTTATTGAGTTATAGTCATTTTACAATGTTGGGTCAAATTCCAGTGTAGAGCACAATTTTTCAGTTATACACGAACATATATATATTTGTTGTCACATTCTTTTTTTCGCTGTGAGCTACCACAAGATCTTGTGTATATTTCCCTGTGCTATACAGTATAATCTTGATTATCTATTCTACACTTTGAAATCCCAGTCTGTCCCTTCACACCCCCTCCCCCCTGGCAACCACAAGTTTGTATTCTATGTCTATGAGTCTGTTTCTATTTTGTATTTATATTTTGTTTTGTTTTGTTTTAGATTCCTCATATAATTGATCTCATATGGTATTTTTCTTTCTCCTTCTGGCTTACTTCACTTAGAATGACATTCTCCAGGAACATCCATGTTGCTGCAAATGGCATTATGTTATCAGTTTTTATGGCTGAGTAGTATTCCATTGTATAAATATACCACAGCTTCTTTATCCAGTCAGCTGTTGATGGACATTTAGGCTGTTTCCATGTTTTGGCTATTGTAAATAATGCTGCTGTGAACACTGGGGTGCAGGTGTCATCCTGAAGTAGGGTTCCTTCTGGATATATGCCCAGGAGTGGGATTCCTGGGTCATATGGTAAGTCTATCCCTAGTCTTTTGAGGAATCTCCATACTGTTTTCCACAGCGGCTGCACCAAACTGCATTCCCACCAGCAGTGCAGGAGGGTTAGGAGAAGCCCTGTTTGATAATCACTGTTGAAGATTTTTTTTTTAATTCAAAATGAGGATTGAAGATCTTATTTTTCTGTCTGTCTGAAGTTACCAGTGCACACAATTGTGGCAAATATCAGATAACTTTTCTGGAGTCATGTCAACCAATATTTTCCCTTCTCCTTTTCCTATTTCTCTTCTGAGTGTAGAATTTATATATGTGAAATAGAATAGTCTGCAAATAATCTCTTTTTAATTTCTTTAATTAGTATCAGTGACAGGAATTTTAAAGAGACAAAAGAAGGGAGTGAGGGTCAAGGGAGTCAGCCCCACCCTAGTGAATGCAGAATGTGCAGTCCCACATCTTGTTAGCTTCTCCTCTGAGACCAGGAAATTCACCCTGAATACACGGTCCACTCCCTGCCTTTGCGACCGCCAGGACCACGCGGCATTCCTCAGCCTCCTCCCTCCCTGGGGCTTTTTTGTGGGCCACCTGTGGACAGACAGCTCTTTGAGGTCCTCGGTTATAGACAAAACAAACAGTTAAGGAGCTGATCTTGCCACCGTCAAACCAACGGCACGGCATCTTCTAGGCACGAAGCAAGCATTTTAATTCCCCCTCCTCTTCTCCCTGTAGGGACCCAGAATAGAGCTGGAGGAAAAGCTGAAAAGGAAAGCGTGGACCAGCTAACTAGATGTGTCATAAGAAACGATCGTCCAGATAAGCAGTGGTTTGCCTCGCTTATCTCCCTCAATATGAAGATAACGCCTGTATTCACATCTACTGTTACTCAGAGGTTTTCTCAAAGATGTATTGGATTACGCGGCTTCCTTATTGGCCAATCAACACCACAAAGGTTGAATGAGGGGTCCACCCTCCCCGCTCTGCCCTTGGGATTCCATCAAAGAGGCCACCCTGCAGCTTCCGGCTGGTCCACCCTGATCTGAAACTCATCTGTCACTGACGTCCACCAGCAGCGTTATCCACCCTCTCAAGACACCCGGCCCCCGGTCGCTGCCCGCATTCCGGTGGACACTTAAGCTTCTTGATACACAAAAATACAAATAGTGTAAAATACATGAATTAACCCTATAATCTTGCTCTCTTTGATCCACATCTCAAGAACATGCTTATAAAACCATGACACTGTAATACAGAGGTTTTAAATTTTAGACAAGATAAAAAAAAGCTATTTACTTTTATTTATCTTTTCATTTTTTCCATCTCTTGAAGGGGAACCATTCTGTTTTACTATAAATCTCTTTTACTATAAATTATAAATTATTCTCTTTTACTATAAATTACTGTATAATTTTTACTATAAAAATTCAAGTGTATTTAAAGTACTTGCCTTTTCTGGTTTAATATTAGGGGAACAAACTTAAAACAGTCCTTGAATTTTCACTGTTCTGATTACCTTATCAGTCTCCTTTGTAAAAATGTACCTTTAAATCTAGTTTAAGAAATTTCATTTTCTAAAATGACTAAGAGCACCTCAACAGAAAGACAGATATTCTAACTCAAAGCTGGATTTTTTTCCCCTTGAGTTTAAGAGACATAATCTCCATATGGATGTTAATAATCGCCATCTCTTAACCATGAGCTCGGTGAGGCCAGGGGCTCTTTTTTCTTTCTATATAGCCTGCACCTGACACATAATTCATTAAAATTTTTTCATTAAAATTTTTCATTTAAAAAAATGTATGTATGAATGAAAGAAGAAAATTCCACTCAAATATTCCATGTAAATTTTCTGAATGCGACCTTTTGAGGTTTTTCCTCAATATTTTCATGTTTAGAATGTTTTTAACTTGCAATATAAAGATTCCCCCCCCCCCCCCCAGTCAAGCTATTGACTCAGACATAATTATGGGGCTAGAATGCAGTTTCTTTGGAGTTAATTCCTGGAGGGCTAAGAAATTTCTCTCCCATCCCCATCCAAGAGTAGTGCTATTTAAAACTTTTACAAATAGATCCTGCATATAAATACAACTTTTAAGATAATATGAGTAACAAAAAGGCAAACGTTAAGTGAAGAATCCAGCTTTTCAATCAATATATTGAAGCTACAGGATGTTTACAGATTGCTGTTCACTTCAGGGAGACCTAGGAGAGAATCCATATCTATTGTTCAGGGAAACAGACAAAAACACCAGGAGTTTTAGCTGCCGGGCACCAATTAAAGAATAATGGGAAAACTTTTATGCAGCTAAAAATCTTCTGGGACTGCTTGCTTTAATGGACAGTAACAGTTTTGAAACACAATCTCTACGGGGTCCGTACGGAGGTCATTTATCTTTTGAAAGTTTACTTTAGTTGTTATTCGCAGTGTCCAACCGCAACCACTCATGCATTCATTCGATCAGCAAAATATTTTTTTAGCATCTATGTGCCGGGTGCAGGAGATATAGAAAGAAAGATGACAGGCCCTCTCTTCACGGAGCTTACGGTCAAGAGATGACACAGACATGGGAGTAGTCGGTGGTCTGTGCATACTGGGTAAGGGTTCCCGTGCGTGCACGTTCAACGCACAGTAACTCGTGCAGGAAGGGAGGCCCACAGCTGCCCCAGCAGCCTGAGGAGCCCCGGGCTGTCGGACGCTCTGCTTAGCATAAGCGTCACCACGAAGACAGCGGAGAAGAGACACGAGCGCACTGCAGTGGGCCGACTGCAGCCACGGAGCCGCGCGGAGGATGCCCGAGGGACATGGACGTGCGCCTGGCTCGGAGGAGGGGAGACGCATTAAGACGTCACCAAATTCATCCCTCCCTGTCCAGCAAACGCTCCAAGCCCTCAGTGCCAACTTCTGTTTTTATCCAGTTAATGTATCACGCCTTTTTACCCATTCCTCTAACATGGGACAAATGGCTTCTAATTTTTTTTAAGAGTTTTTTCTCTTCAGTGATTTGTTGTTGTTGTTCGTGGGGGTGCTGGGGATTGAACCTCAGTGCTCAGCATGTGCTCTATCCTCCCCCCGCCTCAGTACCAACTTACAGAAAAGACATGGTTTCCTTTTTTGCTACTCCCAAGTCCATCATTCTACCATAATTTGGGGTTCACATTTATTTTCATAAAATAATTCCAACAACAGCAAGAAAAGATGCTGCCAAGACGTCCAAATGGGCTTTAAGTACATGCACTTACAGATCTAATATTAGGGGAACAAACCTAGAACACGAGTGGCATTTCCACTGCTTTAATTTTCTTGTCATTTGCCTTCCTTGTAAGCTTGCTCCGTTTGGAGAGCAGGGTGCATAGAAGACAGAGCTCCTCCGGCGGGGAGTGGGCGTCGGGCCCGTCGGGGAAATGAGTGGTTCGTGCGGCTGCAACACACGGCGGGCCGGAGGGCAAGGCCGAACCCGGGAAGGGTGTGGGAGCCGGGTCCCTGCAGGCCTCGATCGCCCGCGTGAGCGGTTTTGCCTCCACGCTGCAGACCGTTCCTGGGGAGCAGCGCCCGTCCAGTCTGCACGTTCAGAAAGCTCGCCCCTGGGAGGGCTCACCCTGCTCAGCTCACAGCCTTCCTGAGTCCGACTCCCACCTGCACGCAGGCTCGACCCGGCCTCATTCCTGGGGACACATCTCAACCACGGGCAAGGGCAACAGCAAGGTGACAGCCTGGCTGGCCACCCTCCCCAAAGGCCCTTCGGCCGGCGCAGTCCCTCCTCTCCCCTGCGGGGGACACGGTCCTTTCCCAGTCCCACAGCATTTCTGCCTTCAGGGCACGGTCTCTTTAGCTTAAATTCCTGCTTTCTTTTTCTGGGTGATGCTGCCTCTCAGATCTTGACTCAGACTCTCCCGTCGCGCCCAGTCTCTACGACGGGCGTCAGAGTGTTACCCGGGGCTCCGCATGGTCCTCTTCCCCCAGGTCCCAAGCCCACCTGTCTCCCGACCCTTCTCTAGGGCTCCAGGCTCACCAGCCCCCCTTCGGCTCCGCCTCGCATCTGCCCTCGCTGCCGCACCCACGCCCGGGCCGGAGAGGAATCTCTCCCCGCAGGCGGCCAGGCTGGGGGCATCCGGCAGCCCCCGCCCTGCTGTGGCTTCCCCCTGCTCAGTTCCATGTCTGCTGGAATCGAGATCTTCCCTTCGGAGCCCTTTCCTCTCACCGGGATCACATTCTGTCCCCTGGGCTGGCTTCCGGACCCAAGCCCTACGAGGCTGTACCTGAACTAAGGGATCCTGGCACAGAAAGGTCCCTGCTCTTCTTACTCCTTCGGGCTTAGTGACGCCCAGGAGCTAATCGCTCTCCCATCCTCGCGGGACTTGGTACAGTCTGTGTCTTTCACCCTCAGCAGCTCGATGTCGCAGCCACAGCCACAGCCACAGCCACAGTTCACAGAGGGGCTACCAGGCTCAGACAGAGAAGTCAACCTGCCAGCAGGAGACGTGACAAGGCCACTTGAATCCACCGCCCTGTGCCAACAAGCGACGCTCGCTGTGTCTCGGGGGCTACGTGACCCCAGCCAGTGGGTGCCCTGGGGCCCTCGGGACGACAGTCGGCCTGCGCGACCCCCTGAGAGCGCCTAGCATGGCTGCGGGAGGCCTGGGGCTGGTCTGGACCCCGAAGGAGCAGCAGAACTCAGCCGGGCGAGCATGTCCTGGAGCCCTCGAGCCCTCGAGCCTCGGTGCATCAAGGGGCCGCAACCCGGAAGACACGGCTTTCCCTGCAGGGCTGGTGTTTATTTATATAATTTTCCCAGCACTAGCGGCTGAGAGTCTCTGATGTAAAGGGTGCGGCCCCTGGGACTCCCGTCCCTACTCTTCCCTGGTGGCCCACCTCCTACAGCTGCCTTCTAATGAACAAGACCTTTCACTTCCAGGAGTGAGACCACCTCAGATTTCAGACAGACTCTTTTCACACAAACCGCATCCATGAAAACCACCTGAAGCGACTCCCAGATGTGGCAGACTTTTTTTTTCCTCTAGGAAATTAAGGCAGGGCAGATAGGATTGGGATCTGACGAGGGTTACTCACTGACTCCACTCGCGGCCAGTGCCAGCGGCTTCTGCTTTCTCTCGCTCCAAAGAGCCCAGAGCATTTAGGAGGTGTCGCATCTCCCTGGACGGAGGCCCTGGGCTGACAGGGGAGGCAGCTTTCTGACGGGATGATAGATCCGTCCACTTGTATTTACAAAATGCAAGTGACCTTTTGAATGTGAAAGGTGGCAGAGTCCTTTAATAGATTTCCCCTCGGCTTCTAGCAGTTGTAAAACAAGGCACATTTATTCAAGATAAGGGGATAAATGACAATAAAGTCTCAGAACATCAATTTGTGCTCAGACAGCAGGTTGTTTTGTGCAAGTTTCCCCTAAGTTGTCACGGAGACTGTAAACTAGCGTACACGCTCAAAGCCACACGCTACTTGATTTTCTACGCCTGAACCTCTTAAAACACATGCATGACATTGCCACTCATGTCTACTAGATTGTAAAGCAAATCTTCTAACGCTGTTAACAGATGTTTGAAAAGGAGGAGATGTGTAATATAGGAGAAAATCTATTCAGACATACACCTTTCCATATGTCTTTTATTACCCGTCTACTAGATTTGGACGTGATACCAGGTGCTTGACGTATATTAACACTAACAGTAATCTTACAATAGATTTTGTCTTCGTTTTTATAGGTGAGAAAACTTCCCTAGGGTCATAGAACTAGCAGGAAACAGATCAAAATTCGAATCCAAGTCTGTTTGTTTCTAAAAGCCGTGCCCTCTCCGCCAAGCACCATAGCTGGCATCAACCTAGGAATCTTATAAGCTGGATTTTCTTCTTTACCTCTGACAACTGTGTGATGTTGGGCTGGTTCCTTAACCTCTCTGTTCTCCAGTTTCCTCATCTGTTAAAATAGGAATAACACGAGCACCTGCCAACTAAAACTACTGTGGAAACGAACCAAGCTGACTCAGGACAAGTGCTGGGAACCACATCTGGTCAGTAATCAGTGCTCGGGATGGATGGCTGGCAGTGTCCTCGTCACCATCCTCTCCCGTCTTTGCCGCTCTCTGGAGAAGCTGGCCGAATTCCATGCTTTCAACACCTGTGTATTTGTGTCGCTTAGATAGGCATCTCCAGAGATGACTTCTGCATGTGGCATGGACCTAAACCCACAACTGCCCCCTGACTTCTCCCCTGGGGACCTCTGAGACAGAAAAAATGGACAGAGCACGGCTGACTCCCCCTTCAGACACGCTCCCAGCTCAGTAAAGACCGCACCACCCTCAAGCCAGCAAGTCAAGACCTGCCCCCGATTTCTCCTTCTCCCCCACCCGCAAGCCCCGGCTGTCCCCGGGACCTGCTGGTGCCGCTCTCGATGTAAATCCGGACTCCGTCTCCGGCTCAGCACCCCTGCATCCAGCAGCCCAGCTCCCGGCCTCACGGTCCCCACCTGAGCACAGCCTCCCCAGCCCGTCTCCCTGCCTCCACTGCACCTTCCTGTCCTGGGGCCTCCGAAGAGCACCCAGACTGAATTTGGGGAAACTTAAATCAGCTCATGACCCCTCTTCCCCACTGAGTGGCTTTCACTTCAAACAAAACCATTTGCATCTCATGTGGCCAAGAATATGAAGTTTAATAAGATGATGTTTGTAAGTACTGTCGGCGCTCCCTGGAAAGGTGCCACATCACTGTTCCATTACGAGAAACCTAAGAGATATAAACAGATGCTCACGTCCTAAAGTTACTCTGAAATACTCAACAGAAACTGTGAATTACTGAATTCAGTGATTTATAGTAGGTTTATTTTTCTGCCTCCGCGTGTTTTTCAAAGTCAGTTGTATGGAAAACTGAATGGGCTATGCGGTGAATAAACAGCATGCATTTGAAATAAGATCAAAAAATTCCACTTAC
This sequence comes from Camelus dromedarius, assembly GCF_036321535.1. Lineage (NCBI taxonomy): Eukaryota > Metazoa > Chordata > Mammalia > Artiodactyla > Camelidae > Camelus > Camelus dromedarius. The sequence goes on from NC_087456.1 coordinate 36,114,588, forward strand.
AGACAGTAATTATGATATATAAAATAGATAAACAACAAGGACCTACTGTACAGCACAGGGAACTATATTCAATACCTTGTAGTCACCTGTGGTGAAAAAGAATATAAAAGTGAATATATGTGTGTGTATGTATGACTGAAACATGATGCTGGACACCAGAAATGGACACATTGTAACTGACTGTACTTCAATAAAAGGAAAAATACATCTCAAAAAAATCTTGTAAGAAGTTAAAAAATAAAATAAGATAAAATAAAATAAAACAAAATTCTCACCCCTTAGGACATCTCCTGCCCACCTCTTCCAACACCCTGGCCTGACGACTCTCCGTCAGTTTCCTTCTCAGTAACGTTCACCATGCGTGACTCTCGTCTCTCCTCCAGCACACACAGACCCACACACACAGCAGAACATACCTCCACGAGGGTGGAGACCTCTCCTGTCTTATTTACCTGTGTAACCCCCAGAAAATTACTTGGCACGAAAATTACTTAGTGTTCAGTGAATATTTACGGGACAAGGAATGAATACGTAGATGAAGAAAGGAGACAAACTAATGAATTTTAGTGACAGGATTTATTACGACGTTGATCTGGTGATACCAACATTAACTTCAGGTAAATGATTGGCCATCACTGGCGACATTTTTCAGCTCAAAAGTTTTTGCAGTTGTGTTTCCCTGTTCCTTGCTTTTCAAGTGAGGTCAAGTCCAATGTTGTGGACCTTACGTTACAGAGGAGGACGCCGATGTGCAACAAGTTGGTTTCACCAAATCACAGTGACTAGGAAGACAGGACGTTCCTGCAGATCTCTGCTGTTCTAGGTGTGCCCGGCAGACACCGGACTCTGAGTCTCGGAGAGAACGTGAGCTCTTCCGCTGCTGTCACCCCAGGCCGCAGGAAAGCTGGCCTTTCAAGGCAGTGTGCTGTTTAAAACCCCAAGTGACAAAGCTTGCTTCTGTCCCTTGAAGCAAGAAATTAGGAGAAGGTACAGTCACAAAGATAGTGTTACAGAAGGGACCACGATGCTCAAAACACGGCCTGTATACACGAGAGGACCAGGAAGACGTGAAGTCACCTCCCGCTGAGGTGGAGTTTGCCTGTCGCGCGTTCACAAGAGTATCGTGCCGCTCTGAGTCCTGGAAGTGGTGGGAAGCTTCAAGAGGAGCCCGGGGAGAGCGGAGCAATCATCAGAAGTCTGGATGGCAGATCCAGTCGAAAGAGGTCGATACTAAACTCCCCTGAAGAGGAGGCGTTGCGGGGATGCTGTCCATCCAGCTGCCTTCCTCCTTCCACTAACAAGAATAGTGGAATTAAATGAGTGATGACAGCCAGACGGCACAGGAATATCAGAGTGAGTCAGTCTTTACCTAGGCTTTTTATTCCCTAGGGATAGTTCATCATCAGAGAGTGTACCCAAACTGGGGCCGCAAAGTGATGGTGGAAAACTTTGCCTGAGCGCCCCAGCCAACAAACCTCCACCCTGTAACTGGGCTCCTTCTCCTCCGTGTTGTAAAATAAACGCTTAGATACTTTGTTCAACATGGACTGCAAAAGCCCCTAGTACCTTTCAGCATTACCCCTCTCAATTACATTTGCCTCTGAGTCTGTGCTAAAGCAATGAGGTTCTGCGGGTAGAATTTCAGAAATCAGCCAAGCGGTTGTGAGAATATGTGAATGGAACTTTAGAAATTTTTCTGGAAGTGTTCTGTGAAGGCAGGCACTTAGAGCTGGGACCACGAGGGAGGGAGGAGGGGTGGGGCTGGAGAGGAGCCTGCAGGTCTGTAACAGACCAGGTGATTTGTTCCCTCGCTAAAGCAAACCAGCAACTAAGCATGAGTGCTAACCACTGTGTGTTAAACAAACAGTGTGTCAAGGACTGTGCAAAGTGATACAACAAATAAAATGACAACTGGGGAGGGTAGAGCTGACTGGTAGAGCATGTGCTTAGCGTGCACAAGGTCCTGGGTTCAAACCCAAGCACTTCCACTGGAAAAATAAATACATAAATGAACCTAACTACCTCCCCCCAAAAAACAAAAAACAAAACAAAAACTACATTTTAAAAAGGGGAGGAGGGCATAGCTCAGTGGTAGAGTGCATCCTTAGCATGCATGAGGTCCTGGGTTCAATCCCCAGTGCCTCCATTACAATAAATAAATAAATAAACTGAATTACCTCTCCCCCCCTCCCCCCCCATTAAAAAAACACCAGCCTCTGTTTCCCAGAAGCAAACAGCTGAACAAGAAGATAAGTCACGTGTTGAGACAGCTTGGCTCCACAGCAGAGGTTGGAGGGCGTTATTAAAATGAGGGCAGAGCTGCAGACACGGGAGAGGAGATGAAATTCCCCTCGGAGAGGTTCTAATTCATCAGCAAATCTGCTAAATATAGAAGTGTGTGTGCAGACGGAGATCGCAGACACTCAAAGACTTAAACCACGATAAAGTACACACTAAAATTAATTAGAAAAATAATAATACCTTTTCTCTGGTGATTCAGAAATGACTGAAGAGTTTCATAGAAATTTGGGCCCCCGTCTTGTAACTCTTACACGTCATTAAACTTTAGATGTAAGATGTGCTGTTTAATAAAATGTTCTGGTTCATAAATTTCTAACCATTCATCTGTTAGTTCTGGGACACACAGCCAAGCTGTAGGATGCAGGTAATTCTCACTTTTTCTCTTTTTTTATAGGTTTAATGACTTCAGATACATATACTAGAACTTTGCATGAAATTCCAAGAAATTCCTGACTTTGGAACAGATGGAAAATGTACAAAAAGCAAGGATTGGGTAAAGATTTAAAAAAAATTTTATTTCTTTTTCTGTTTGGGGGGGATAAATAGGTTTGTTTATTTAATATTTTATTTTATTATTTTTTTTTTTTTAGCAGAGGTGCTGGGGATTGAACCCAGGACCTCATGCATGTTAAGCACGTGCTCTACCACTGAGCCATACCCTCCCCCTTGATTGGGTGAACTTTGAAAAATGGAAAGTTCAGAGACTGGACAATTGTCACTTGGTATCTATCTATATCAACAAAGGCCTAAAAGCACAAAAATCCTTATCATTGCCTAGGTTCTGTCTGTCACAACCACACACTCCACGTACGTTTTAGAGAAGAGCGGTGAGTCTCTGTGACTTAGGCAGAGCAGTGGAGAAACCAGCTCTGATCTGAGTGGGAAGTGATCCAGCGAGAGTGCTGGTTTGGACACGTCACAGTCCTGCTTAGAATCCCTAATGGTTCCTTTCGTGTTCAGGGTAAAATCAAACCCACCCACTTGAAATGTTGCCCAGGGCTGTGTGACCTCCCAAGCTCCATTCCCTCTCTTGAATACCCAGAGTCTGAGCCCATCTGAAAACGAGCTTCCAGCCCATGCCACCTTTCTCTTTACATCTGTTTAGGACTATAACCCCCAGGAAACTACAGGGCCAGGAGGCAAGTTGGGGGGGGGGGCTATGTCAGATCCTGGATCGTGAACTCACAGGAAATAAGAGTGCCCTCAGAGGGGCAGAGAGCAGGGCGCTGCTGAGAGATGCGTGATTCAGACAGGAAAGCCTCGCGTCCGAGAGGTTCAGCATGCGGGAGAACCAGACAAACAAAATAAAATCCATGCGGGAACGTCAGGAAAACCCAGGAAGCCACTAAAAACACATGATGTGTGACAGATGACTGGATAAGGAAGGTGTGGTATATGTATACATAATGGAATACTACTCAGCCATAGAAAAGAATGAAATAACGCCATTTGCAGCAACATGGATGGACCTGGAGATCATCATTCTCAGTGAAGTGAGCCAGAGAAAGACAAACACCACATATGTAGCATCTTTAAAAAACGACACAAATGAACTTATTTACAGACTCATAGACACAGAACACAAACTTATGTTTACCAGGGGGTGCGGAGGGATAAATTAGGAGTTCAAGGTTTGCAGATACACATTGCTATATATAAAACAGATAAACAGCAAGGTCCTACTGTAGAGCACAGGGAACTATATTCAATATCTTGTTATGGCCTATAATGAAAAAGAATATGAAAAAATGTATATATGTGTGTATAACTGAATCACTATGGATATACCAGAAATTAACACATTGTAAACCAACTCTACTTCAATAAGAAACAATAAAAACACATGATGTAAAATGGTGAAAGAACAAACAATTTAGTAACCCACAAGACACAACTCTCATTAAAAGAGTGTAATTTTCAGATTAGGTTTAAAAAAGCAAAACTCAAGGACTTTCGGCCTAATTAAAATAAGAGACAGATGGGATCCAGGCAAGGTGAGGGGCGTTGAGTCTGGTTCAAGGCTTGAAGCCTGCGTCTGGGGTGAAGCCCTCATGACCCCCATGAGTCAGGCACTGGCTCGGGGACTAGGTGGCCATCATCCCACAATTACCGGCTGGAAGGACGGGTGGGGGCAGCCGTGACACCCCTTGACCCAGGCAGGAGAGCGAAGAGAGGGAGGTGTGAAAGGTCACAGTGCCAGTAGCCATCACAGACCAGAACACTAGACACAGACACAGACACCACTGGGCAAATTAAAGGTTTTCTGATCAAGATGACTTAGAAGGAAGTCGAGAGACTCAACATTTAAGACAGAAGCGTAATTTTCTAAATCCCCCAAAACACCTCAACAGAAAGGCACCACCACAAATGGTAAGTCTAAGGGAGTGAGGGTCCCATCTGACATTCTGGAAGCCTGGTCATCCCCATGCCAAGCTCGGCCTCTTACACGAGGTTATAGGACGTGGAGCTTCTCACATTTGACCATCTTTTACCCACACTGTCTTGACATTTGACATATGAGGCAGGGGCAGACCGTCACAGCGGCAAACGGGATGTGCTGGAGGCCACCGCAGCTGAGCAGAGGGGCCCAGCCAGCCAGCGGATTCACTGTTCAGCGTCCTAGAGCGTGAGATACACACTACAGCACCACCACGTGTCACAGACCTCGCTTATCACACTCAGTCCCTCGTGGCCCGAGAGGCTGATCCAAGTGTTTCCCTGCATTTTTAGAACAATGTTCAGATACACAGTTGTCTCGGAACGACTCAACAATACCTAGTGTTAAATGAACATGTTATTTACAAAACAGAAACAGACTCACAGACAGAGAGGACAAACTTATAGTTACCAGGGGGGAAGGGGTGGGAAGGGATAAATTGGGGGTTTGGGATTTGCAGATACACACTACTACATATGAAATAGATAAAAAACAAGGTCCTACTGTTCAGCACAGGGAACTATAGTCAATATCTTATACTAACCTACAATGAAAAAGAATATGAAAACGAACGTATGTATGTATCTGTAGGACTGAATCACTATGCTGTACACCAGAAATTGACACAACATTGTAAACTGACTCTACTTCAATAAAAAAGGATGCAAATTTAAAAAAAGAATCTAGTATTATGGAAATTTTTGACAAAAGTGAAAAAAAGATGTACAGGCATAAAATTACAAATTAGTGTAAGTAATAGAGAGTATTTGCATAGAAAAGGGAACTAACAGAAAGGCACTGGGGTGTCGTAACATAACAAGTGAATTGTATTTCCCCTTTATTGTTTTTGGTATTTACAAATTATTGCAATTATTGCATATTAATTTTATAATCCTGAAAAAGCAATACCTTAAAAAAAATCATCCCTATAGTAATGTGAAAAGGGCTGCAGAGGGTCAAGGAGCGCACTTAGAGAGCTTGCAGTTGCCGAGACAAGAGGTGATAAGGTCCTGGACAGAAGAGAAGGATTTAGGCGGGCTTACTTCATGTCGAAGGTGAATATAAGATTTTTGGCTGGGGCCACTGGGTAAACAGCAAGAACATTAATTAGGAGAATATATGTCATTGAAAAGGAGGGCCCCAAGAAAATGATGTTTTCTTTCTGACGTATGTTTTCGGCATCTTGAGATATGCAGGTGGAGATGCTGAGTAAACATGTTAAGGAAGAGAGCAAGGAGAGGAGGAGGGGGTGGGAGTGGGAAGACAGATTTGGGTCAGGAGATTAAGACTCAGATTTGGGCTGGAGATACTGCTTGGGAGCAGCAGTACCTAAACAGTCCCTGACCCCGTGCAGGTCGATGTGGACCCCGTGGAAAGTGTGACTGTTCAGCCTTCTTGAGGTTTCTCAGTCTGGGTGTGAGTGACATTTGGGGCCGGACCATTACTTTGCGGGATGTGTCCTGCGTGTGGCAGGACAGTGAGCAACATCCCTGGCCTCGGGGTGCCGGGAGCCCCACCGGGAGCCCCACCCTCCCCCCTCGGCTGTGACCACTGAGTCTGTCCGTGGCTGCAGCCAAACATCCCCTGGGGGCAAAACACTTCCAGGGAGAAGGCTGGTCAATGTATCACAGCAAAGAGGCACCACGTCATCCGACCCCTCAAGGATCCATGCACTCAGAGGAAGATGCTCTCAGGCAAAGGGGTGCCAGGTACCGTGCTGAGTTCTGGAGTCAGAGGGACGGAGACGCAGTAAGGAACAGTGAGGACGCCTGGAAAAGCGCTTCCGTCTCAGCAAACGTGAGATACTCTGGCAGCAAAGCAGAGGAAGCCGTTCCCACAGGAGAGAAAGGCGTCAAAGAGAAAGTGACCTTCGAGTTGGGTCTTGAAGGACAGGTTTGCACTCCATGGGGGAAACGGGTGGAGAAAGGCATTCCAAGAGGAGCTGATGCAGAGAGAGCAGTGAGTTGGGGGCGGGGACGGATGAGCGTGACAAGGCATCTCCAGCTGGAACAGGTGAACGCTGACGTTGCTTCCCTTGCCCCTCCAGTCGGGTGTTGGTGCCGCCTCAGGACCAGGATCTGGGATGAGACACTTCTTGTTTTGCTCAGTGATGACGCCTGTCTCTCTGGGGAACAACATCCCAGTTGCAGGAAACCTAAGTGAAACGCCTGCTTTACCAGATGTAGCAAAGTGGAGCTGACAGAGCCGGGAGGGAACAGAGCGAGAGTCTCCACAGCTGCTGCGGCTCCACGTGCTGCCCAGGGCACCCACCCCGACCTCACGGGGGGCCGTTAAAAAGGGGCTTCCATCCCAGTCAATACCTCGGGAGCGCCGGGGCACCTCCCCCGAGTTAGGAAGGTAACCCCTCAGTGAGACTAATTAGATTTTTCCCCCCAAACATCCAGCCTATTGATTTGAGAACTGAAACTAGTATTGATGGAGAGTAGTCAGTTATGCTTAAAGAAGAATTAACTACAGAATTTTTTAAGCTCAGCAAAATATGAAATGTCTGTCATTTTTCCTGCCGTAAGATTTCAATTCTAAAAAATTCACTCGTAAACTGTCTTAGAAAATCTAGGCTTCCTAAATCAAAGAAATTACACAGCAATTTTGCCAAATGCCTTGAAATTTAACTTGCGCATCTTGTGATATTGAAATGTTTGTTGTTCGTCCCTGAGACAACGATGTTCTCTGTATGACACTTGTTTATGTGGTGGTTTATCATTAAAATCCCCTAACGGCACTGAGATTAGCCGCGCCTTTACGACGTATGTGCTTACTCATGCAGCAAATATTTACTAAATGATGCACAGGCCATTTGCACATCTGTAAATGCTTCTCAAAGATACTGAAATAAGAACTAAACAGACTGAGCCCTGCCCACGTGGCAGTCCCTGTGCTGATGATTTCTGTATCTTATCTCATTCAATGCCCACAACTCTTGGTGAAAGTTACTGCAATTATCTCCATCTTACGAATGAGCAACTAGAGCGTTTAAGGAACTTGCCCAAGAACCCACAGCAAAAAAGGTGACTTAGAAACAGACCTACCCATCCTCGCTGCCTTTCTAGACCCTAAGAGTACAGATACCCTGCTCAACACTTCATCCATTTTTGTCTTTTTTTTTTTTAAATTGAAGTAGAGTCAGTTACATTGTGTCAATTTCTGGTGCACAGCACAACGTCCCAGTCACAAATATATATACATATATTCATTTTCATATTCTTTTTCATTAAAGGTTATTACAAGATATTGAATAGAGTTCCCTGTGCTATACAGAAGAAATTTGTTTTTTATCTATTTATACATATAGTGGTTAACATTTGCAAAGCTCAAACTCCCAAATTCATCCCTTCCCACCCCCTTTCCCCTGGTAACCATAAGACTGTTTACTGTGTCTGTGAGTCTGTTTCTGTTTTGTAGATGAGTTCATTAATGTCCTTTTTTTCTTTTTAGATTCCACATATGAATGACATCATATGGTATTTTTCTTTCTCTTTCTGGCTTACTTCACTTCATCCATTTTCTTTCCATCTTCCACAGCCCCAAACTGGTCTCTCTGGTCCTCGTTCCTCCAAGTTCTCAGCCTTCCTTCTTCCTGCCAAAGGTACTGGCAGCCCCGAAGGATTGTTGGGGCTCAGAGGGGGAGGGTCACATTCTCAGTCCCTGCCTGGTGGTGGTTAGTCCACATCCAACTCTACTTTTGTCTCTTATGGACTTATTCTTTCACAATACTTGGCCATAAAAGTCACTAATCACGTGATCCTAGTCCTCGTCTCCCTAAGAATCTTGCCCTGTCTTATGCTTTTAAATACTAACTTATGCTACATATTTTCAAAATTTAGATCCCCAGTGCAGACATCCCTGAGCTCCAGGATCCTCCTCCAACTGCTGTCTTGAAGGGTCCGGGTGCATAGGCGCCTTCTAGTGCTCTTCCAAGTCCACATCGTGAGGGTAAACCAGACCGCGTCTCCTAGGCAGGTGTGGCATGTGGCTGTGTTGTATGCAGGTATGCAAGCGGAAGTGATGTGTGCTCCCCCAGTCTCCAGTCCTGGCCCCCCTGAAACCTCCCATGCCCACTGCCTCGTGGTTTTGCTCTCTTCTTCCTGGTAGAACAAAGACGACCCCAGGGAGACAAAGCCACATGCTGACGGTGACAGAGAATCTCTGAAGAACTCACAGAAGAGGGCTGCCCTTCTAATCCATCCCCCATATGTTACAGAAGCTAGAAAACTAGTCTTTAAACTAATATATATGTATTTTTTTGATCTATTTGCTAGTTAGAAAGGCAGTCAGCCTTCCAGACTAACATAGTTTCCTCATCAGCATCTCAGTCTTAAAATGATTTCTCTCCAGACCTGTCCTCATCCTTAACTTAGAAAATGGTCCTGCCTTCTGTTCTGTCTCGAGGAGCAGAAACCTGGGAGTTACTCTTGATTTCTTCTTTTCTTCATTTTTCACATGCAATCCCTCAGCAAGCCACATAAACCCCACCTCTAGACTGCATCGCACACCCGCCCACTCTGCCCATCTCTACTAGCAACGCCCTGACCCAGACCACCATCTTGTTTCCTGCAGTGTGCCCACAGCCTTCGATTTCTCCCCCTGTCTCCTGCCATTCGGGGCTGTAAGAGAAGTACTTGAGGAAGTGAAAAGAGAGTACACATTGCAACCAGTTGAGCAGATCCTAAGAAAACCCCCTGAAGGACATCTGAATGGTGGACAAGGCAGGAGCACGACGGTGGCGCTGAGGGAAAGGGAGCTGGACGAGGCGGCACACACGCAGAGAGCAGCAGTGAGCAGCCAACGGGCACTGGGGGACCCCGAGGACCCCGGTACCGGGGGCCTCTGCCCTGTAGAAAGAGTTTGCTATACTTGGATGTTATTAGAAGCAATTACTTTGACTTAACATGTTCCTACGAGAGTTATTCTGTCTTACAATGACCAGTGTTCAGCTCCCAACCAATCTCTCTGTAAGAACAATTTGGTTTCGCTCAGTTACTGCGCAGACAGGTTCTCGCTCACGGCGTTTGGTGACTGCAGCTCTCGCCAGCAGGGAGACGCCTGCGGCTGAGAAGGAAGAGGGCCCCTACAGCTGAATGCTTGACTTGAGACAGACGTGCATTTATCCACGAAGTCTGCTTTAGCCACAAAAAAAAAAAAAAAAAAAAAAAAAAAGATGCTTTCTTTGTAACATGGTTTTTCAAGTAAATGTTTTTAATGGTTTCTCAGTGCAGTTCTTTAAATTTTTTAATTCTGTTTTGTGGTTTATTTTGGGGGGGTGATTAGGCATTTATTTATTTATTTTTTAGTGGAGGTGCTGGGAACTGACCCCAGGACCTTGCGTATGCTAGGCACACGCTCTCCCACTGACCTCTGCACCCCACTTCAAGTAAATAGTTTTGCATATGACAAATTTATAAATGGCTAATCTAGGTGAGAGGTAATTGAAAAATAAACGAAGCAAAATAAAGTAGGTTCACTCACGGTTCAAAGTTTAAAATCGATTCTTTTTATAAGAGAGAAATCACGTTCTTGCTTCCCCCGCATCACCAAAGATGGCTCCCTACTGTGTTTTCTGAAAGCAAGACGTGCTGTCTAGGGGAAAACGCCATTTTCATCACTTTAAGCTTTGTCTTCTTGGAAGACCTGTGGGTGAAACCCCGGAAACGGGCAATTCCTTTATCCTCAGACTCAAGCAAAAGTCCTGAGTTTCCTCTGCTGAGTGCTCGACGCCTGCCTCACTGAGATGTTCAGGTGGGAAGGGGAGTCTGTAAAGAGGCGTGCAGCTGTCAGTGGACTACGGGTGACTGTGGGTGATCTGTGCCGCGGTGCAGAGGAAGCAAACCTGTGTTGTACGTGCATACCCCTACGCACACACACCTTGTACAGATATGAAGGTATCTGGACAACCCGGCGTTTCCTAGGCTATGGAGGACCCTAGAGAGCAAGTCTGTTCACATAAATAGCGAGCAAAGAGCAGACAAAATGGTTTCTCTTCAAGCAGTTAAGGAAGGAATGACTCCTTGAGTTTTTCTTGCAAAGAAATCCACAAGCCAGGTAATAGTGTGTGACCCCTGGGCTCCAAACAGCGTGGTAGAGATTAGAAAAAAAGAGAAAGGGATGGATTTTAAGCTTTTTGGAGGGGGGGGGGGGAACATGTAAATATACCGTCATAGAACTGATTATATTGGTCAAGCAAAGTTGAGACCACTTGCAGCCAATTTTAAAGGGAAACACCCAACTGAGTATTTTCAGGTCAGAGTATGTTTTTCCGCAGCTCTAGGGGTGCTGTTTCAGCTCTCCGCTTTATGGCTTCTGAGGGCTCTGGGGGACGGCAAAGAGTGACACCCCCGCCTCCGCGCCGACTGGCTGGAGGCCCGAGCCTGTCACGGCAGCTCTCGGGGGTGGGAACGGGGGAGCGGCCCTCCGTGCCGCTGGCGCCAGCACAGCCGCGGTGGAGCTGCCGCGTGTGGCGCTGGGGCTGCACCCTGTCCGCTGGGGGCGTGACCCCACATCACCACCAGCACCGGCGCACCGACTGGAACAGCCGAGCTTCGAAGATCCGTCTTCAGTGCTCAGCACACTGACGGCCACTGATAATTCAGTCACAAATAAATTTGCAGCATACCTAGACTAGGAACATGACCTGTAATTTTCACAAATGTACAGACATGTGAACACATACTTATTTCAGAAATAAAGCTTAGTGCTGTCTTGATTCCAAAAGAAATACACCTTATTTTCTACAAATTTCAACCCCTTTTGATTTCTGAGAATTCTACGTCAGAGATGGTAAAGACTGACAACTTGTTCTGAGGACATAGACTAGTCTGACTGGAAAAGAGATTGAAACAAATATAACCATCTTTTTCACCATTAACTAGTTTCATCATTTACATCTAGGGTTCCCAGTTTCTTTGATTTTATACCATGCTTCCCCAAAGGTTTCCCCATTAATATTAACAGCTTTATGAATCTCATTACTCAGATCTATTCCTTTTCAATTTATTTAAGGTTGTGTCAATATTAAATTATCTGTCCCTTGTGAGCAACTTCAATAATGCTTAGATGCAAGAGAGTCTTAAACATTACCTAGCAGGCAAATATACATGTTATTACTTATAATGCCACCCTCCCTAAAAGAACTAACTAATAATTAGTAAGCATTATATAGAGGAATTCAGAGCCAATCTAAAATGCTACAATAAAAAGACCACAAGCTGGGCGGGGGGAGCATGTAGCTCAGTGGTAGAGCACGTGCTTAGCAGGCACGAGGTCCTGGGTTCAATCCCCAGCACCTCAAATAAAAAATAAAAATAAATCAATAATCCTAATTACCTCCCTTCCAAAAAAAAAAAAACTGTACACTTTGAATTGGTGAATTGTAGGTATGTAATTGAACTGTGCACTTTGGATGGGTGAATTGTATGGTATGCAAACTGTATCCCAAGAAAGCTGTTATTAAAGAAAAGAAAACAAAACAAAACAAACCCGACCACAAGCTGTACTGCAACCGAGCAGCTGCCACTGTAGCCACGCTGCCTTTCGTTAACCTCAGATGTTCTTGCTCTTTAAAAAAAAAATGGTGTGTGGGAGGAGGTGGCGGGGTGGACAGATGTCTGAAACCACTGCCTAGACCTCTGGAGGATGCGCCCAACAAGATTAAGTGAATGTTTGTACTAAACCTTCTATTTTAGGAGACTTTGTCTTTAGGAAGATGGGGGAGACACTATTTTCCTAGTCTTCCCACTAAGTTCAACTACACGTCCTGGACGTTACCTACAAAACAAACCTAAAACTGAAAGTCGGAGAGGAGAGTGGGGCAAACCGGTGAGGGGGCTCAGGAGCTGAGTCTCCTGCACCAGCTTCTCCTTGGAGAGCCCAGACTTGCCACAGGAGCCAGCAACCTGGAAATGCCAGTGCAGACAGATCGCCCTCCAAGAACGAAAGAAAATTCTGCTCCCTCCAGCCAAACGATCAGGACACGGTAAGTCCAGCAAGACTGAACTAGAAAACAAGCCAAAAAACACTCTTTCAGACCATAACCCCTCTCCTCCAGTCAAACACCACCAGAGAAGCTGCAGTCCCCCCTCCCCGCACCAGCAAAGGCGGGGTGGGGGGGGGGGCGTTACTACGGAGGGGCGGGGGTGGGAGGTACAAACTGCGAAGCATGAGGTAGGCTCAAGGATGCATTGTACACACGGGGAATATGGCCAACAATTTTGCAATAATTTTCAATAGAAAGCAATCTCTAAAATTTGTATAAAAATATATTTTTTAAAAAGGCCAAGTAGGGAGCTTAGATTCCACCTTCACAAGACTGTACTGAGGGGACCCCAACACGCCCTCAAGGTGGTGTCAGAGAAGACCAAGAAGGGAGCTGGGACATTCAGCTCTACCTGCCAGAAACGAGCCGAGCTCCCTTGGAGTCAGTGGAGACTGACTATATCTACTTGGCCGTCAAGCATCCTCCTCTCCTCTGGGGCGGTGTAAATGGAGGGTGAGGACCACTCTTATCACCCAGGGTTAAGGAGGTCAGCCCCTCCCCCGCCTGAATGTTACCAAAGAAATCCAATTACAACAGATTAAAATAAGATCTAGAATATCCAAATGTCCAGGTGCCAACAAAAAAGAACCAAGAACCAAGAGGCCTAGAGCTGAATGAAAAATGACATTAGAAAAATATATCAGAAAAGAAAAAAGTCTCAAATAAATAATCTAAGCTTCCATCTCAAGACCTTAGAAAAAGGAAGCGCAAAATAAACCCAAAGCAAACAGGAGGGGAAAAACCTACAGATAAGAGCAGACATCAACGAAACTGAAAACAGAAAAATAATTGAGAAAATTAATGAAACAAAGAGCCTGTTCTTTGAAAAGATTATAAAATTGACAAACTTCTAGCCAAAATAAAAGAGAGAACAATACTACTATAGATATATATGTGAATCAGTTTTTGTATATATTTATTTATTTCAGATACATATATGAAATATATATAACTTATATATAATATGCATATATTCTTTTTCAGACAAATTTCCATTATAGATTATTACAAGATATTGAATATAGTTCCCTGTGCTATACACTAGGTCCTTACTGTTTATTTATTTTATATGTAATAATGTGTTATAATCTATGTATAATCTGTTAATCGCAAATTCCTAACTTATCCCTCCCCTCTCTTTCCCCTTTGGTAATCTTAAATTCGTTTCCTATTCAAGGACTGTATTCTGAAGGCTACAAAGTACTGGTGAAAGAAATCAAAAAAGATCTACAGAAGTGGAGAAACATACCATGGTACTGGATTTGAAGACCAAGTATAATAAAGACGTCACGTCTCTCAAAACTGATAACACGGGTTTAACCAAATTCCTGTTGAAAGCCTGGAAACATTTCGGTTGATATAGATAATTTATTCTAAAATTTATATGAAAAAGCAAAAGAACTAGAATAGCCAAAACAATTTTGTAAAAGAAGAATAAAGTGGGAAAAATAAACCCACCTGATTTTAAGGCTTATTGTAAAGTGACAGTAATCAAGGCTGTGAGGTATTGGTGGAGGAATGAGCACATAGATTCACAGAGCAGGAGAGGCCATACACACACACATCACATAATTAGACTAAGGGGAAATGCAAATTAAAACCACAATAAGATACCACTGTGCTTCTATTAGAATGCCTGAAACAGAAAACAGTGGCGGCACCAAATGCTAGGTGCCCGTGGGAATGTAAAATGGCATCGCCACCCTAGAAAACACTTAGGCGCTAAACAGGAAACTACAACACGAGCCCGAAATTGCACTCTTGGGCATTAATCGCAAAGAAATGAATACTTCTGCTCACACAAAACCAGTGCTATTTATAGCAATCTTTTTTCAAGATAGCAAAAATGCAGAGAAAAATGTCCTCCAGTGGGTGAGTGGTTCAGCACCTGCGGTACGGTCAAGAGCACTGCTCAGCAGTAAACGGGGGGGAGTGCTGACTCACTCAGTAGCCTGGGTGGATCTCCAGAGAACTGTGCTGAGTGGGAAAGCCCATCCCAAAGGTTACATACTGTATGATTTCTGTTCATATAATATTCTTGGAGTTGCAAAATGGTAGCCATGGAGAACAGATCGGTGCTTGCCAGGGGTTAAGCAGGGGAAGGAATGGAAGGGAAACGGATGTGGCTGAAGAGAACAAGAGAGACCCCTGCAGTGATGAAATGATGTGTATCTGGACTCCATCCTGGTGGTCCCAGAGTCCTGCACGAGGCTACAACGTGGGAAAACCGGGTAGAGGGTCCAAGGGCTCGCAACAGCATGTGAATCTCCAATTATCTCAAAACAAAAATTCAAAGTTTAATTTGTAAAAATCCATTTTAGATACACGTGATGAGTCAGTGCCTGGGTTACACTAAGTACACAGTAGATCTTTAAACAGAACTGGACAGTAGTTTGATATGAAACAGCATTTTATTTGCAGCATTTTACCAAATTTCTAGAATGTTAACCATATTGTCCTCAGTCTACTTTGTATTAAGTAATAGAAACAGATGAATCAGAAGAAAACTTGAAACGCCAGCAGTGCCAACAAAGAAAAGCTCTCCCCTTTCAAGTCCTTCTCCCTCCGCACTTCTCTCCCTCTGTTCCTTCCTTTCACCAACCAGTCCATAAAAAGAGCCATTACTCTTCATTTGAACTGAGACAAATCCATGGCCACAATTTTTAAACGGGAGAGATAATATCACTCAAGAATAATGCATTTCCACTATATGTAAAAATACACAAGAACCAAATTTCTTCTGTACAGCACAGGGAACTGTAAACAATATCTTATAACAACCTCTAATGAAAAAGATTATGAAAATGAATATGTGTATGTATATGTACGACTGGGACACTATGCTGTGCACCAGAAATTGGCACACTGTAACTGACTATATCTCAATAAAAAATAAATAAGAGAATAATGCATTTAAGATTTACAACTAGGAAAGAATGAAGAAAGGAAATAAGAAAATAAGTAAGTGAAAAAAAGGAGGAGAAGGGAAGGAGAAAAAAATCTTTACTTAGAAACTGCTCTATTCCAGGCACTGTCACACCGTTATCTCATTCTGGGCTCTCTGTGTCCCTGGGAGGGAGATACTACTGTATCCGCCATACCGATTAGCAAATCGATGCCCACGGAGAATGAGTCAGCTCCCTCGAAGAAGAAGCTCAAGATAGCAAATATGAAACAGAAGAAGGGACAGAGAAATCCCGCTGCACTGAATTTCAGAATATTATAAAAATATTTTAAATTAAATATTAAAAGGCAACTATTTTAACGAACCTAAGAGAGATGGAAGGATGTCAGAAAGTGTTTCACTCCTTGGGCTCTCTCACATGGAGACGGGGAGCCAGTGACCGAGCGAGCAGGTGTGTCCTGTGTGAGCAGCTCTGCGACCTTTGTCTTTAAACTCTTCCCACTATCGGCAACATTCTTAGTGGGGACCATTTACCAATCACAACTTTCGCTTTTAAAAGTTCTTCCTTTCTCAGACATTTTTTCCTAATTTCTTTTTTTATTATTATTGAAGTATAATTGATTTACAGTGTTGTGTTAGCTTCAGGTGTACAGCAAAGTGGTTCAGTTTTACATATATATATTCTTTTTCAGATTCTTTTCCATTATGGGTTATTACAAGATGCTGGACAGTAGGACCTTGTTGTTTATCTGTTCTATGTACAGTAGTAGTATCTGTGAATCCCAGACTCCTAATTTACCCCTCCCCCCTCTTTCTCTTTGGTCACTGTAGCTTGTTGTCTATTCTCAGACATTTTTAACTTCTTATTTTCTTGAACTCGGGATGTTTGGGGCAAAGAGAACATTCCAGGAATAGTCTTCTGTTCTCTTCCTTCTAAACAACCAAATAAATACAAGAAAAACTGTGTGATAAGTAGGCAGAGGAAATAAACCTTCACCAGCTCTGACCCGCCATCCTGCCCCTCTGTGAATGCTATCTCAGCAAACATATGTTCTGCTGTTTCATTTTATGCACTAATAAACACCAGAAGTGCACGTCAGTCAACAACGTACTTGAGGTGAGAAGAAAGCGTGCCTGAAATCCTTCTATCCACGTGGAAATTGTACAATAATCTGCATTAATCACCTGCAGTACTCCAATTGAAGTGTGTGTCCAAAGAGACTATTTGAAGCATTTATTGTCATTGACCATATGGCTTGTTTTCAGTATCTCCCTGATTATTTCCAACACAAACACAAATGGGAGAGTAAGGGGAAGCTTGTTCTCCCAGATTTGAAAACAGATGTCAATTATATTGAAGTGTTCCATAAGGGGCACTAACTTTGCTATTGACTTTGTAACGGAGACAGCCAACCACCGTAATTAGCCATCGACCTCAGTGGTGTGCACGTTTGTAGTCAGATGAAGAGAACTTGAATTCCATTCACAAGATACATCATATCAGTACTACTCTGAACCTGTTCGAAGTGCTACGTGCTATAAAAAATTCAATGTGAAACTTAATCATAAATAACAATTCTGGTAATGAATTACCAAAGCTACCACTTTAAAGGGGTGGAACCGTCACGGGAAAGGAAAATTTTAAAATGTTTGCTATCACTGTAATATCTCAGGCGATAAAAAGAAATCCTTGTTTTCAAGAGACACCCATTATTTCTGAATCCTTTCACTAAAAATAAGTAAAATTAATGGGGAGGGTATAGCTCGGCGGTAGAGTGTGTGTTAGCATGCACAGGGTCCTGGGGTCAATCCTCAGTATCTCCATTAAAAATACTACTACTACGACTGTCACTAATAATAATAAATAAACAAATAAACCTAATTACCTCCCCCCAAAATAAAAAAATTGATTAAAAAATAAAAAATACATAAACTTAGTAAGAATGAGATTTCTAAGTGTACAAACCCTGAGAAAACGGGACTGCGACACAACACGCCTCTTCTCACAGCTGGGGCGAGAAGAGCGTGTTTGGTGCACGTGCTGCGTGACGAACGCCATCGGCGTCCACCCCGCGAGCCGAGCGGGACGCGCGCGCCCTCAGTTGCCCTCGCGCAGTCCCTCTCTCAGGGACGCCCCTCGCGTGTTCTCTCCCTCTGTGCCTTCTCCCAGGTCTGTTGCAGGATCTGGGGGTCACGTCACTGTGCCCACCCCCATGCAAGACGCCACAGCCTCTCCCCTGAAGGACGGCGAAATGACCTTGAGGTCGGCTTCGACTCGCCCGCCAACCGCTCTCTCTCTCGTCCCAGGTGTCAGGTGTCAGCCTGCGCGGCGGGACGCTAGATGCGCCCCTCAGAGCAGCAGGTGCGGGCGTGGTTGATGGACAAGGGCGCTCCGGGTGCTGGAGACGCGCCCCTCCGGCCTCTCTGCGAGACAAAGCGCGTCCCGCGCTCGGAGCCCCGCCCGCACAGGCGGCGCGCTGACTCCGTTTCCTGGACGAGCTGCTGTGAACGCACTTGTCTCAACTGGTAATTACTGAGCACGCCTCTCTGAGGTTTACTCTTTTCAGTTTTGTTAAAAGAGCTGAATAGGATGCCAAGGAAGCAACTTTCTCTTAAATTAGAGGAACAGTAAATTCACCTCTTCGCGTGCTTAGGCACAAAACTTCCGGCTTCAGGGGAAATCCTACAGAAGCAAGGCCTTAACTGTATCTGATCACCAGAGAAGAGAGAGAGACACAGAGAGAGAGATTGAGAGAGAGAGAGAGACACAGAGAGAGAGATTGAGAGAGAGAGAGAGACACAGAGAGAGAGATTGAGAGAGAGAGACAGAGAGAGAGAGAGAGAGAGAGAGAGAGAGAGCGCGAGAAAGAGATTTTATTTCCCGTGGGAATAAAGACTGACCCTGATGGTCCAATTACAGCCCCACCGCTGAGCCTCCCCTCCCTCTCGATTCCATCCTCCAGGCATGTTTCTTCCTGTGGTTCCTCAAAGATGCCAGGCCTCTTCCCATCATGGCTGGATCCTCCCCCCCCCCCCAAGACTTTTGTTTCTCAGGAAAAGTTACCTGCATCCTCTAGTGCCCACGGCAAAGACCCATCGACCTCTTTAAGTCTCCGGCTTCTCTTCTCCACACAGGAGGCCTGCCAGCCCCAGCCCCAAAACCGATCTCAGTGCCCCCGCTTCTCTAGCACCACCGTCATCGGCCCTCCTGTCTCCGGTTTCACTCTCGCTGCCCTACTCTGCTCACCGCAGCCAGGGTGGCTTTTGGAAGCACTATGTCCATGTACACAAACAGCTCCTACAACTTCATAACCAAAATCCAAACAACTACAATCCAAAAATGGTCAGAAGACCATCCTGTTATTCTCTGTTCTGCAACTTTTATTCCGACATGAGTGGGAAAGTGTCCTGCCCTAGAGGTCAGCGCCTTGAGAAGGGGCTCTCCTGTAGCTTTCTGGCTCCAGGAAACTTTCTTTTGGAAAAGGTGCAGAACCAGCGCGACGCAGCCCGGGAAGCAGAGGCCAGGGTGAGAGTTAAGGGGACAGACCTTGGAGCCAGATTTGTTCTTGCCTATTCAAGTACCGCTTTGCAGAGACGTCCATCTCTTGCTGGGTCTCTAAGACACTCTGATAAACTGACAAACTAATTCCCCCGTCTTCAGTCCCTCAGCGCTAAATTAGAGTAATGCTCCTCCGATTTCACCGGTTTTGTATGCACGTGTGTGTGTGTGTGTGTGTAGCTACATGCAGTTTTATCACATGTGCAAATTCATGTAATCACTATCACAATCAAAACCCAAAACAGCAAAGACTGCAGGTGCACAGCAAAGCGATCCAGTCACACAGACACGTGTTCTTCTTCAGACTCTTTTCCATGATAGGTTATCACAAGATATCAAACACAGTTCCCTGTGCTCTGCAGTAGGTCTTGTTGTTTACCTATTTTATATACAGTAGCATGTATTTGTTAATCCCAAATTCTTAATTTATCCCTGCCCACCCCTTCCCTTTTGGTAGCCATAACTTTGTTTTCTATGTCTATACACACACACACACACACACACACACACATTACTCAGCCATAAAAAAAGGGTAAAATAATGCCATTGGCAGCAACAAGAATGGACCTAGAGATGCTTATATTAACAGAAGTCAGTCAGACAGAGAAAGACAAATATATGATATCACTTCTACATGGAACCTAAAAAAATTAAACAAGTGAACTTATTTACAAAAGAGAAATAGTCTCATAGACAGAAAACAAAGGTGTGATCTAAGGCAAAGTATGGGCAACAGAGAAAACATGGCCTTAGGTGTCCCAAGCTGAGGGGTAATGCCCCAATCTGTCTGTGCATTGTGATCAAGACAAGAAAGACAGCACAATGAACCCCACCACTGGGTACAACCCATTACTGGTTGTACCAAGAACCTGCAACATAATTGGTGGAACATCAATCATTCACTCAATAAAATTTGTTGAGTACCTATTACGGGCCATGGATTGTGATAAGCCCCAGAATGCAAAGCGAAATAGAACTTGGTCCCTGCACGGGAGGAGTTCACAGGATAGTGGGGGTGGGGGACATGTAATGCCTACATGGGATAATTAAACATTTGTGATCAGAGAACAAGAACGTTGTGAAAGCACTGAAGAGAAAGTCTTAGGGCGTTCAGAGTTGGGCTGGGGCATCTGTGAGTGAAAGAATATTTGAATTGGATCTTGAAGGATGGGTAAGAGTGTTAGGAGAAAAAGACGGATGCATTGAGAGAGGAGCAGGCGGGACAAAGCCATCCCATGTCAGGGCGTGTCCTTATCTTTGTTACTTAAAAGAGAGTATTATCTACCCATCTTCCACGTGTAGAATGTGCCTCTGTCAGCCAGAATTATCTGTTTTACTGGATGTGGCTCAACAGAAAAGAATTCTGCACTAATTAAAAATTGTGACAACACTATGACTCTGGAGTACATTATCTCAAACTTCACTTTGTGTACCCAAAATGTTCTAACCACTGGACATAACTCTTCTGCTTAATATCACCCAATCTCCGTTTTATCAGGCAAGTTTGCCTCCACCAGCCTTCCCCCGTGTGCTTTCTGCCCTGGGTGTAGAAACTTCCCTTCACTGCTGAGACTGGCCACATCCCACGGTCTCAGGTTTGAGTGTCCTCGCTGACCACCCCAATTAAGAAAACTGCTTTTATCATTATCATCATCATTACCATTATTACCATTATTTGCAACATGCCAAGAACTATATTACGCTCTGAGCAGGAACGAGAGGTTCCCCTCCCTGGACCTCTAGTAAAGGAACTGACAATGTTATTGAGGAGACAGACATCAAAATCATGACCCAGCAAAATGTTGACAGAATAGTACTTCTGTCTCCTCCAAAGGATGCCACACAGAGGCTGGGGATGCACTGACTAAAATTCTGGGAGAGATTTGCTTCTCTACACTTTCAGTATCCTCCTTGACACACAGTATCTAGGAAGTATCCTAAAATAAAAGTGTCAGCTGAGTTCAGAAGAGAAGTTTGTCCATCAAGCGTCAGACTGCTCCAGAAGAGGCGAGTCTGAACAGACTACATCCAGGAGGGTGTTGTGTGCGCTGCATTAGAGGGAGGGGTCGGAAGGATGAGGTGGGTAGGGACCAGATACAAAACGTGCCTTTCTCACAATTTTGCATTCTTTCATAATAAAACTTGTAGCTATTTTTAAAAGTAGAATGAATTTACCCTATGGATAAATAACCAGTTACTTGTATATGAAAGCTACAGGCAGCTGCTATCAATCAGAATTTACAATATTTAACCACATGGAAAACCGTTCAGAAGTAGGAAAAAGCAGCTGGAGAACCACACGCAGGACAATCTCCATCCAGAGGAAGGAAGACAGGAAGGAAAGAAACACATCTCAGTGGTGCTGGTGGTGAGCGATCAGCAAGGCACGTTGCTTTTTAAAATTTCTGCAATGAGGGAGCTTGACTCCAGTACTCGGAGAAGTAACAAAACTTATGTAAATGGGGCAGGGGGAGATTCTCTCTGATACCCATCCTTACGGCAGCTGCATGAGTTTTAGGGTACGCCATCTCGCCCAGTCACCGCTGCCGTGCTGAACGATTTAGGCTGCTTCGCCCCTGGGCAGGGGTTCTGCTCCTGGCTCCCCCTCCCGCCCCCATCACTTGCCAGGGAGCGGCGACCTGAGGACCGGTGCCCTGCGGACTCACTATCTTGCCTGGAACGCGCACCATGGTCAAGATGGGAACGGATACTCAGGCTCATGGGTTCCAATGACGTGATGAAATACGCCGAGGGGACGATGGAGCTGGACAGAATGTTCCCGAGCCCTCAGAACAGAAGGACATTTCAAAAATGCGTTTCTTTTTACTTGAATGGGTTACTTATTTTTCTGCATTTGATATGAATCAGAGGACAGGGGACTCTCTCAATCACAAGATTAAAAAAGTCTGGCGATCTGATGGAATTATAGTATGACAACCACTTAAAAAATTTAAATATCTAATGGAAAAGAGTTATTGTACCTAAATTTTTTTCAAAACTACACAAAAACTAGAGCTATAAGGTAGCATTTGATGCCCACGTTGAAGGAATGAGCTAAAATTGTCTTGAGTGGTTTTAATCATTTTTAATAACTATTTCTCTGTGTAATACAGACACTTGTATATACACATACACACACCATGCATACATATACACACACTACTCATATATACACACGTATACACAAATATATACACATATACACAGAGATACATAAATATTTACATATATACACCCACACACGTAAACATACGTATACAGATATACATGCATATGAACTGAACACGTGCACACTGCCAGCCTTCTATCTGCGTTTTCTTTTTCACAGGACCAGGCCAAGAACACCAGCACCTGCCCGGCAAACACCTCCAGGAGCCCCCCCCGTGCGCCCAGGTCCTCCCGCACAACCCACGCTAACGGCGCAGGCGGGGCCCCGCCCATGCCCTCCGCGGGGTCCAACCTGCTGCCGTCACCGACGTCCCCGCTTCACTTTGTCCCGGCCCACTCGCGTCCCGGAGCCAGAGGGTCCTGGAGGAGGTGCGGTGCGCTGGCCACGCTGACAAGGTCCTGTGCGCCACCGGACACCGCGGTAACCTCGGCTGCGCGGTGCCCGGAAGCAGGTCCCCAGCGCTTCTCACGTCTCCTGGGGTCCAGATCTGCGCAGGGACTCGCCGCGTTCCGAGTACGGAGACGCAGAGCGCGCAGGGGGCCTGGCCACACTTGTCATCTGTTCTAATGATCATCGGTGGAGCCTTCTTCAGGCAAAGGGCCGACACAAACTTGGCCAAGTCAGGCATGGAAGCGGGGCGGACGCAAGTGAGGCCCCCCCCGCCCCCCAGCCCGAGGGGAGCTGCAGGGACTCCGCAAAGAGGATCGACGTGCCCACCTCTAAACAGAACATTTCCCACAATTTCACAGGAAGTGAAGGTGACTGAAACCGGTTCAGTTTACAGTAACTGCGGAGCTGCATGATTCTCCTGCGCGTTTTACGCTTCATTTGAAAACACGCAATGTTGCGGCACCTTCGGTTTTTAAACTAAGAAAAAGTAACACTGCTGTGCCTCACGTGTTGTCTGAATGTTCAGCTGCACGCATGCTTTCCCACTTGACGCGAGCTTTTCCTTCAGAAACTGGAATTTGGAATCACTAAAGGGCAAGGAACGAGGAGTGTATTTTCCCCAACGGCTCCAGCCTCGGTGTCACCACCCCACCCCACCCCCACCCCACATCCACTGGTTTCTCAGCTGGGCCGACTTTAGTCTAATTATTTGAGATCTGTGACTGCTAGGGACAAGAAAAATGGCGTGAATTAAGGGGGCATGAAATGAGTTTTGAAAGAATCCATAAGGGAGCCTAATTCTCTAGCGCTTAAACAAGAAAAAACCCAACGTGACCTACAGTCTTTAAAAAAAAAAACAACTTTTCTGTTTCTGTTTTTTGTTTTGTTTTGTTTTGTTTTGTTTTAGGGATTTTTCTCTTTAAATTCCGCACTTCCTATCTTTAAAATGCAGAACAACAATTCGTGTCCTCTGCCAGGTCTCATTTTGTAAGAATCGTCAAGTTTATTATCCTGTTTCTTAAGCCCAGAAATGAGAAAAGAGTCGCTTTGATGTTTGGTTGGTTTTCTTTCTTTTTTTTTTTTTTAATTTTTTTTACTTTCTAGTATCTGTCGGGAAACAGCACCACGATAAAAACGACAAACAGGAACTCCACACCTGACCACAGCAACAACAACAAATCTTGGTTCCGAACACCACACAATCGGCTGCCCCATTTTCCCCCGGCAGCAGCTGCAGGGCTCACTCGGCGCGCTCTGCCTGCCTTAGCAATGAGTGCGCTGCTGTAAATAGGAAGCGATGAGGAAAATTAATTTGGGGCAAACACATTTTTTCAAGGATGTAACAGGAAGAGATAGGAAGCCCAGGAAGATACTTGATAGACATTCAACTCTGCAGAAAGGAGGAAGCAGCGTGTTGAAGCGCTGGTTATTTTGAGTTGTCGGACGGAAACGGGACACAGGCGGAGAGGACGCAGAGAGGCTGCGTTTGGTCGCATAGCAACGCGGAGGCGCGACACCCCCGCACAGCGCTGACATCTGTCTGCACGAAGGACAGGGAGGACGCCGGGTTAAAGAATGCCTGAGGCCCCGTAGTCCTCCTCGTGGTCATACAGAAATCATTCTATGACTGTTTCAGTATTACTTCCAAGAGCTGAATTTAACACAAGAGGTGTGGTGCCTCGTGCCTCCACCCTGACTTTGCACTAGACTCCTGGCTTTGGACCAAGCATTTGCCTCAAAACTGTCAACTTACAGGATGGTGAAGTGCGCAGTGTTTACGATCTTTGGGAGACAGAATTTGGCCCTATAAGTTCGTGTCCAGTAAAAATCGGTGGTCAGTGAAACCTCCCAGCTATTTATACTCTGAGGGAGCAAGGCTGTACCTAGAATGATTAGGGCTGGGGCTTTGCTGAATTTCAGATGGGAGACGGGGTGTCTGATCAGAAGGGACAGAGCACAGTATCCAGGAGGCAGAAAAGGTCAGATCTGGTCCCAGAGGAACAGGCACACCCAGTACCCAGCCCCAACCACATGGGGGTCGCAGCCTCTGGTAATCCCTCTGGTAAACCAATGTTCTTCAAGGGGTCCTCAGGTGGAAGGGAGGAGCTGGGGCTGGCTGGACCGGCTGGGGCTGGCTGGACCGGCTGGGGCTGGCCAGAGCTTCCTGGCACAGAACCCTAGCCCACACTGGGAACTTCTGAATTCTGTCTTAAACTTAGACAATATCAGCAAATGACAGTTTTAAAAAGAAATTAGTCAATTAGCTTAAAGACAAATCGATGGGGTGGGGCGACCCATGGGGAGGGGAGTGAGACCACTCAGCCCCTCCCTCCTGCCTGTGAATTCCCCAGAAGACCTCCTGGGGGGCAGCGGCCACAGACCCCAGCTCAGGCAGCAGTGTTTCTTTCTTAGGAAGCCCTGCGGGAAATGTGCAAAGTGGACAGTCCTTCCTTTCAGGACAGGAAGTGCTCTCCAGAAGTCCTGTCAATTTCCTGCTGCCAAAGACTATCAGCCCGTGGCTCACTCCGCATCTATAGAAATGGAATAAACTGCTTCCTTCCCTCCACCCCTGACGCGCCCCAAGCCTGCCCTTCTTCCAGCCCACAGAACAATCAGGCAACACTCGTCCCGGGACCAAGCCTCTGTGGCTCCTCTAACACCAGTCGACAGGCACATCCTTGCTTCTCTCCCACAAAGGGCCCAGCCGAGGGGATGAAAGATCTGTGTTCACCCACCAGGACACCATGACATTATTTCAGGGGAAATCATGGTCCCTTCCCAAAAAAAGGGGGACCCACTCCATAGAAATCTTCACTTGGGTGATGCCCAAAGCAGACCCTCGTCCCCTAGTCTACTCTGGAGGAGAGATTTTTATGATCGCTCATAGGGGAGAAACCTCAAGGAGAACACCAAAGAATTAAGAGGGGCACACCAGCGCCGACCTGGGAAAGGATGAGAAGCAGGAGTAAGCATCGGTCTAGGCCCCACTGTCACCCTCCCCTGCGTAATGTCTTGTTGTGTCATCACTGTTTCCTGAGTGTTAACTTTGCTCACAGTGACATTACGGATGAACAGTGTGGTTAAGAGCATGGGCTGTGTGGTCAGGATACGGGTTCAGTTCCAGAATTCTCATGGCCTTCAGGCTCTCTCACCTGTAAATCGGGGATGATCACACCAAGCACCTCACAGGGTAGAGGATTCAGAAAAACAGTGCACACAAAACGCGTGCGCACTAAGCATACACACACGGTGAGCGTGCATTAAATATTAGCAATAGGCATTTTGCAAACCGATTTTGGCAGATCTTAAAAGATCTGGATCCATACACCTGGTCTAAGGCGATGCACAAGATGTGTCGATCTCTGCGAAAGAAAACGGGGAAAATAATGTTCCTCAATGAAATATCAGAAAATCAAGATGTGATTTTTTAAATTGAAACATAATTGATTTACAATATTGTGTTAGTATCAAGTGTTCAGTAAAGTGAACTCTAACTTTTGATTAAGAATAAATTTTCAAAATTTGCAGTTTAATTTTCAATATGTAGACACAATTACTAATCAATATAAACATAGGCACTTAAAAATCACAAGTATGTAGCCTGCTTACCTCCCCACCAAATAAACTAGTTAATTAAACAATAAAAATAAAATATTTTAAAAATAAAAGTTAAAAGTTGGGTTTTCTTCATTTTGGGGGGCTGATAACTAGGTTTATTTACTGTTTTAAACAGAGGCACTGGGGGCTGATCCCAGGGCCTCATGCATTTCACGCACACGCTCTGCCACTGAGCTACACCCGCCCCCTAAAAGTTGATTTATTGTAACAGGCATTTCCGTTGATGTGGATGCTCAGCCAGAGGAACTTGGATCAAGATTTCTTACGTGTATGAAGTTTTTAAGCGATGGACCAGACTTGTGGAGAGGTGGGTGCCTCTCAGGTGTGAAGGAGAGACGGACGCCTCTTCCCACGCCCTGTTCCAATCTGTGCTTGGTAAATTACACATTTTTATTCCCCAGGCGTTCCAAAGGGTGACTTGAAAAGTTACTCCTTTTCACGCATATTTGAGACTTGTTCATGACAAGCTCCCCACCACATACGTGATACTTCTACAGACTTTTTTCTTTTTTTTTTAAGTTTTCTTGGGGGTAATTAGGTTTGTTTGTTTATTTATTTTTTACTTAATGGAGGCATTGGGGATTGAGCCCAGGGCCTTGTGCATGCTAAGCACGTGCTCTGTCACTGGGCTATGCCCTCCCCACTAAAGACATAATTTGCAGCCCAGCTTTTTTAAATCAGTGTAAACATGTTTGTGCACTGGGCAATCTAGGGGATTCAGATGTGGCATTTGCTAAAAGTCCTCCCTTTACCACCTCCCTCAGTCCCCACGCCGAGGTAGGCAGTCATCTAGGAAAGCGAACGTGTCTCGTCCTGTTGGCTGAGAGTAAAGTCCTGCCTGGGCTGACTGGCGAATAGAGGGCGTCTGTGCTAAAGCGTGTGCCCCGTGCCTGCGCGAAAGGCCTCCTGCCCTGACACCGCCAGTCAGGAGCACGGCGCCCTAGCTGCTGCCACGGGAAGACGTTTTGGTTACACTGAAAGGCTTTTCCCCCATCACAGGGCTTTACCTGCATGAATAGCCCAGTGTTGCCGGGATTGAACACAACGTGGAAAGAAACAGGCTTCATTCACTCAGCCAGTCATAGTTTTGAAGTATGGATTTGATGCCAGAGCCACCAACCCAGGCTCTAAGATGTGGTATTTGAAATGTTGATCGTCTATAGCACCCAATTTGTTTAAAAATATCAAAACATGAAAATTGAAAACATGAAACGTTTAAGTTAGACCATGAGAACATTGAAGTATGATTCCTTTAAATGAGTAGGAAAACTAGTCCACTGAAAAACCTAAACTATCGTTATTGGCTACTAAAGGTAAAGGCTGTGCGGAATTTTATTTTTAAATTTTTTTAATTGATGTTGATTTCCCATGTTAGTTTCTGGTGCACAACAAAGTGATTCAGTTACATATATGTACATATACATTATTTTCCATTATGGTTTAGTATAAGATTATTTTATTGCTGTTTGCTGATACTAACATTTTATTTGGCACGTACTTGCCAGAGCAGAAGGGGGCAAAAATAAGATAAATGCAAAATTACAGTAAGTTTGTAAGTGCAAGGAAGACGAAAACACTTACTTACTGAACATAGAGCCAAAAAACAGGTGTTTATGGCTTATTTGAAGTAATGACAATTTTACCAGCGAAAGATCAAAAGCCAAAAAAACCCTCCCTGAATATTAATTACGTTGCACATAACCGTTGCTTTTACATTCATAGAATGCTGCACGGCTCTTTTCAGCTAACTCACGTAATGATTCTCTGAGGTCAGCTGGGGACAAAGCTTATCATCCGCATTTTGCAGATGAAATACATTAGCTAAAGCTGTGCTGACTCCCTTCAGTCATATCTGCCACCCTGCTCTGTAACACACACTTTAAAGACACCAGACTACGGGGGGAGCACATGGCTAGACCTAATTACCTCCCCCTCCAAAACAAACAAACAAACAGACAAGACAAACAAAACAAAACAAAAAAACACCAGACTCTCGTTTTTTAGGAAGAAGATTTATAGTCTACATTATTGACTAATATTAAGAAAATAACTCGTATGATAAAAGGAATTGTAGGGAAATATGAAAATGGATTTATTGGTACATTTCTTTAATAACAATTTTTAGAACACCTGCTCTCCACTCTTGTTTTTATCCTATATCATAGTCACCGTTATACTAAGTCTTAAAATGCATAAATGCTTATTGCAGGCCATTGAATATAGTTCCCTGTGCTGAACAGGAAGACCTCGTTGTTTGCTATGCTTAATTTTTATTTTAATTTTTTAAATGGAGGCACTGGGGATTGAATCCAAGACCTCCTGTAAAGCACACGCTCTACCACTGACCGATACCCTCCCCCCTCCCGCTATGCTGAATTTTAACCGTGGGATGGACGGACTCGTGTGTGTGTGTGTGTGTGTGTGTGTGTGTGTGTGTGTGTGTGTGTGTGTGTGCGTGCGCGCGCGCGCAGAGGAGAATAAAGAATTGGGGGATGGACAAGGGAAAGGAAGAGGAAGAGGAGAGAGATGGGGAGGAAACGTAGGGGGAAGTGTGGAGGGTCTGGGCCCAGGTCAGAGCACTGGCTTCCGTGCGAGTCCTGGCTCTGCCCGTTACAAGGCGCGGGACCCGGTGCAGGTCACTGTAAACTCCCAGCGCCAGAGTTTCCTCCTTTGTAGTGGGAGCGACTGTTCCCACTTAGCAAGGCTGCGTGGACACCCCTCATCTCAGCGCCTGGCCCAAAGAAGATGCTCGGCCAACAACAGCCACCACTGTCCTTCTACGGCCCTGCGTGCCTGAGCGCATCCTCCTCCCGAAACCTGGGTCCATCCTCCTCCCGAGGAGCCGCAGGCCGTCTTCTGCACGCGGGGCACCTCCACATAATCATGCTCTTTCCGCCCACAAATACTCTTCAAATAACAAAAACTCACGTTTACCTAAGACATAAAAACACTTTTCCCTGCACATTCTGGGACGTGAGCCCCCGACCCTCGGGGGCTGCGTCCCCACTGCCCCCCGCAGAGAGGCTGGACGAGGACCACCGTCCCCATTTTACGCCGAGAAAGTGAGGGCCCCAGAGATGCCCTTAGCTCTTTCGGGGGCCGGTGTCCGGGCTCGGCCGCCGAAGCCCTGCTCCTCCTCGCTCAGCCCGGCTGCTGCTGGAGGATGAGTTTTACAGACGCCGCCGACCTGACACGCAGCCCAGCCGCCTGTTTCCGTGGAGGGAGCGCGCGCCGTTATGACCGCGTGCGGCGTAGCGGACGGAGCTCAGAACAGGAGACGCCGTCTTCCTCCAGCGACGCGCTGTCCGCCTGCGGTCACTCTGCAGTCCCCGCGGGTGGGAGCAGAGCATCACTGAAGATGGGGCGCAATAGCTTCCCTCGCTCCCAGCGCCGGGTTCCATCTGAGCCCCTCCCCTGATGTGTGTGAAGCGCGCGCGGCCACAGCCGTTTCCAGGCGCCGGCGCGCAGTGCTGAGCAGGGCGAGCAGCACCCGCCTCGGCTGGGTGACCGCCAGCGCCCCCGGGCCGCCCCTGCTCCTGCCGCGGGCGCCGCGCTTCCACGGGAGGGGCTTTGAATCCAAGATTTCGCGCTTTTTTAGGAGGGTGGGGAGGTGAAAACGATCGTCCTCCGTGATTCCAGGTGGACGAAAAGAGCAACTTGAAATCGTAGCAAGAGACAAGGAAAATGGGAAGCCGGTGATAGGAACAAAATCTGGCAGCTCTGAATTATTTACTCGTTGAACCCTGCTGGTATCAGTTTGTTCTTATAATTCCTTTTAGGAGCACGGCAGTTTTACTTCTGTATTAGAGCCGGGGAGGCCGAGGGCCGGGAACTGCCGCCAGCCTGCAGGCCTGATCTGGGGCAGCTGTGCGGGTCCTGCTGGGAGGACCAGGGAGGCAAGGCAGGGTGGCCCGGGGCGGCGGGGGGCGGCGGGGGGCCGGGCCCCGTCACGTCACTCCCTGGGGCTGTGGACAAACGCCGGGCAGCGGGCGAGGGCCGAGGGGAGGGAGGGCTGATACCCCCTATGCAGAACCCCCCCCTCCGCACGCACTCCTTATGTGCCATCTGCTGGTGCCCCCTGGGTCCC
The DNA here is from genome assembly GCF_036321535.1 of Camelus dromedarius. Lineage (NCBI taxonomy): Eukaryota > Metazoa > Chordata > Mammalia > Artiodactyla > Camelidae > Camelus > Camelus dromedarius. Next base: position 36,145,104 of record NC_087456.1, read on the forward strand.
CACCTCCCCCCTTCGTATCCACTACTTCACGTTCTAATTTTAAGGCTGCCACAGAAGAAAAGTTAATACAGTAGAAATTATTATAGGCACACACACACACACACACAAATTTCAAGAAATTCTCTTCATGACATGGCATTATAGTCAGACATATACCAGTATTTTCTCCATTAAAACATGAACATCTCTCTTTAAAAATAATAAAAATAAAATAAAATTATAGGCATACTAAATTTATTTACTGGCTCACTTAACAAATGCCCCCCGCCTCCCTGGCAGGCCCCGGCAGCGTGTGCCAGGGGCACAGTGATGAGCCAAGCGGGGGCAGCCCTGACCTCACCCAGGAGTCATTGGCCCGAGGATGTAACAGGCGGCAAGTACTTAACCTTGCTTTCACTTTTAAAGACTATCCATTTTTTTCAGCAAATCGATACATATCAAATTGAATACTTATATTAGTGGGGGAAAACGTAGTTTTTGAAAGTTACTGCCACAGAGTTTAAATGTTCACTATGCACTCGGAGGAATTGAAGGGAGACAGGTTCCCTGAGCTTCCTGCTTCTTCCTGGAAGAAACCTACCGGAAGCTGGGTACCATTCCACGGTCCTAACCACCTCCATGTTGTCGCTTTAAGCATCTTTGATGTTACAAGACAGGACTATTCAAAGTGTGGTCCCCAACCTACATCATCAGCTTTACTTGGGAACCCATTATATTCACTCTAGCTGGCCCCAGCCTAGACCTACCAAATCGGAGCCTCCAGCGGGGAGTGGGGATGTGGGGCCAGCAGTCATGTTTCAGTGATCCTTTCGGGTGATTCTGACGTGCATAAGTGTGAAAGCCACTTCTGAAAGATAACGTCAATCCACTTGCCGGCTCTTTGCCTCCAGATAGTCCTTCTTCCCTGTTCCCCACACCTGGAACCCCTTAAACGGATCTGTAGGCAGCTCCTGGTCCTTAGGCTGAAAAATAGGGCCACCAAGGCTTGATCAACATAAGAGGAGCTTACCCGGAGTTACCCTCTGAGCTTTGAATTCGGCTTTGAGCACCTGGCTCTTTCTGGGCTCTCTCTACCTGGTCTCACCCTGTGACTCAGCTCCAGTAACCCTGCCATCCTGCCCTACCTTTAGCCTCTGCCATGGGTCCCCTCTGAATGTCCTGACATCTTCCTTTCTGAAATGTCCCAGGTGGTGGGCCCCCCGCCCTGAAAGCCAAGCCCAGAGGCTATAGTCCCGCACCTGGCGGCCAGGCTTCTGTCCACTCGCCCTTCCTGCCGGGTCCTTTGCCTCCAGCCTGCTGTCTGTGATCGGCTGTCAAATCTTCCACCCACCGGCCACTGTCCCCTGATGTCACAGGTGTTCGTTGCAGTCAGTGGGGACTCCACCTGACCCCTGACAAGAGCCCTAAAGGACATTCTATTTCCAGGTCTTAGGGACTATTGGACAAACACCTTCCTATAATTTTAGTCGATGAATGAAACTGTATCCTAGATGCTGAAAGGAGAGATGGTTGTGCCTCAAAGGAAACCCTGTATCAAACAACTAACAACCTGCAATGCAGGACACCTTAGGGGTGAAGCGTGTGTTGACAGTCCAATAACCTACAGCTCATTTATGGAGCAAAGATGACCTCCAAGTGCTGCTACCTAGCTTCCGTTACCTGGACTGATGTTCCCACGCTGGTGCGGGGTCTCATCCACAGCGTCCTCTGCCTTGTCCCGTGTCTGGTGCAATACAGGACACGTGGTAGCGCTCGGTAAACAGGTGTTGAGTAAACAAAGGCGCGGTCTGTTCCCCTTCTCTCCCTGGGCAGCTAACTGATAAACTAGCCTCATCAGCATGATCACGTGCCTATAACATGTCATCAGGAGAGACCTGAGGACTGAGAATCACCGCTGATGCAGGAAGAGGACAGAGAAGGCGGGGATTCACTATGACATGAGCTCACTTTCCTGGGACTCAGACAGCTGGACCTGGCCCCCACTCAGCCTCTGTGGAACAGAGTCACTGACATGTAACGTAAGCCCCAGATGCCTCAAATATCCTCATCTGCAAAATGGTGAGGCTGGACTCAAGAGTCTCAAAATGACTCTCTTCTGGCTCCATCATTCTAGGATCTCCCAGTGGACCAAAGTCCCTGATCTTTTGCCAGAATGTATACATGAAAGTAGTTATTAAAACTAGACTGCCAGTGCTACGCCCTCCTGAGACAGTCATCCATGAAGGGTTTTTAATGTCAAACAACCCGATACCTAGAAGCAAAGTGGAAAACACCCATTTTTTTTCCCTAACAGCTGTCAAATATTTATGCACTCAACTTGTTCTAAAATGAGAAAGTGGCTTGACGCACCCAATCCAAATAAAGCTGCAGAGAAAACAGGCAAAGGGGAAAAGAGACTAAGAGTGAATATTACTAGTTGGTTTGGACTGCTTATTTTAAAACCAGATCAGGACCACCCATCGTATAATTGAACTTTCTTAGCATGGCCTCTCAGCCCCACCCAATTCAGTCCTTCCTCCTTCTGTGCCCTTATCTCCTGCCCAGTTCCCACCACACTCCGTTCCAGACATGCTGACCTGTTATGCCCCAGGGCATTTGCACAAGCTCGTCCCTCTGCCTCAAATGCCCTTCCCCCCACTCCCGCCCTTGGCATGGCTCATGCCTGCCCATCACCCAGGTCTCTGCTCAGACATCACCTACTGTCCACAGTATTCAATGATGCCTGCCTGTGCCCCGTTCAGTCACTCTCTGTACCCTTTCCCTGGTTTATTTTTCTTCATAGCACTAATCCAAAATTATAGTATTTCTTTATTTTTAGCTATTTAAATTTTCCATCTCTAAGACCCTGATGTGACTTTGACAAAAGGGACGTGTTCATCGTGTTCATCCCTGGGTGCACAATGCCCTGAGCAGCATTGGCACAGAGAAGGGGCTCCACAAATTTGTGTAAAATGAGTGAACAAACATGCAGCTTTCATACATAATTCAGGGGGAAAACTGCAAAAGGGTTTAAACAAGGGGAACAAGACAACCTAGCTAAATGATGTAACACAGTCCGTGAAGACAGAAGTCTGGAAATTATTCACCGTAAGAAAAGGGGAAGACAATCTCTTCAAGCACCTGGTTCAAGCTACCACTGTTGTTCGAACTTCCTAGATCCCAAATCTTAATTCTGTTTATTCATCAGATCATCACCGAGCATTTATTACGCACCAGGCACTGTTTTAGGCACTGTTGATACGGCAGTGAACACCGCAAAATTCCCTGCCATCAAAGAGCTCACATTCTAGCGAGGGCTACAGGTCATACACAATTTTAAAATAACGTAGACAAATAAAGAAAGAATATAACATCAGATACGTGCTAAGGAGAAAAACAGCACAGAGCACATATTCATATGTAATACATAGTTATGAGCTGGATGGATGGGTGGGTGGACGGACAGACAGATCCACATTGATGGGCCTTGCAAACACCTGGAAATCACCACCGGGAGGGAAGAATCACCTCCAAAGTCTTGTCAATCGTGCTGATTCAGCCCATGACAGACCAGAGTGCTCTGCCCCGCCACGTCTCCCTCAGGCTCTCCTCTGACCCCAGTGGCACCAGAGGCAGCCAGGCTGGTGGGGGTGAGGGACTGACGGAAAAGAAAGAGACTGAGCCAACCCCCTTCCTCAGTGTTTGCAGAAGCCTGAAGTCTGCCCCCGAGAGGAACAAAATTACAGCATTTCCCTGAAGTTTAGGGTTTTTTAATTTTTACAATAGATCCAACATATTGCTGCCAGGCTGCATCAGTCACTCACCTTTTTTTTTTTTTTTTTAATTATCTGCCTTACTTTACCAGAATAGAGGCTCTCAGAGGGCAAAGAATGGGTCGATTTTGTTCACTACTTTAGCCCTGGTGTGAGAAGCGCCTCCATTCCACATTAAGTGCTCAACGAATATTTGTTGAAATGAAAAAAAAAAAAGACTTATGTTCATTAGTAAAATGCAAGAGAGTTAAAAGTGAAACCACAAGTGGGAAAATACATTTACAACCCACATCATAAAATGGTTAGCCTACAGAATATATGAAAATACCTGCAAATTAATTAGACAACAAATCCAGTAAGAAATGTAGCAAAAATACTTGAATGGGGACTTGACAAAGGAGGCGATGCACACATATTAATTAGATGCTTATGCTCATTAGCAATGAGAGGAATGCAAAACGAGCCACAATGAGATTTTGTAACACACCCACCAGAGTGGCATACGTTTAAATTTAAATTCCCAGCAACACCAAGTGCTGACCAGCTTGGGAGGCACTGGGAGCCCCCACACACTGCTGGTGGAGGTGGCTTCAGTGCAACCACTCTGGAAAACGTTTGCCGTTGCCTGGTTGAAAACGCCTGTGCCCCCTGACCTTGTCATTTCAGTTGTGGGCAAACTCCCTAGAGAAACCCTGACACTTGGCTCCACACTCTACATATGAGAACGCTGCTAGGAGCACTGCCTTCACAGCCCAGCAATGACAAATCCAAAGGTTCACAAACTGTAGACTAAATAAGCTGCCGTTCGTTTGTGCAGCGGGATAGGGCAATGAAAATAAATGGCCTCCAGCTGCACACGGCCAGGGAGACCAGTCTCAGGAACGCGCCACAGGCGCAGGCTAGTTAGACACACGCAGCATGGCTGAACACACACAAAGACAAGATGCAACTGCTGCACGTTGTTCAGGGGTGTTTAATGCCTGTTTAGCCGTCACTAAAGGGGGGCATGACAGAAGGACTCCCAGGGACAGCTAAGATATTGATGCTCTTTTTCTTCATCTGGGTAGAGGTTAAGAGGTGTTCCTTAATCATTTTTCAAAGTGCACGTGTCTCTTACACACGTCTGTCTTCAGCAGCTATTGCTT